>NW_028188978.1:0-595679 GCF_054131305.1 Coturnix japonica
CATTACACCCTATAACCCTGTACTCCCCCTCCCCTATAGCCCACATACCCCATGAACCCCCCCCCCAAGGCACCCTATAACCCTGTGCCCCCCCCCATAGCCCACATACCCCATTAACCCCTCCCATGGCACCCTATAGCCCTGTGCCCCCCACCATAACCCAGATACCCCCTACAGCCCCCCATGGCACCCTATAGCCCTGTGCCCCCCCCCTTGGCCCACATATCCCATTAACCCCTCCCATGGCACCCTATAACCCTGTGCCCCCCTCCCCTATAGCCCACATACCCCATGACCCCCCCCCATGGCACCCTATAGCCCCGTGCCCCCCTATAGCCACCTCCCTATATCACCCCATAGCACAGATCCTCCTGCAGCCCCCCCATAAACCCCATGCTCCCCACCCCCCGCATTCCCCCATCATTCCATTTACACCCCCCACCCCCCCACAACCCCCACCCCCATTACACTCTGAACCCCCCCCCATCCCCTTACACCACATACACCCCCATTACCAGCTCCCCCCCAACCCCCATACACCCTATACCCCCCCCCAGAGACCCCCCCCCATTACCCACCATTAAACCCATCCAGGTCCAGGTCCCCCAATGCAGCCATTGCGCTTCCAAAGCGCCCGAACTCCTGGGGTCCGGTCAGGGCCATGGTGGGGGTGGGGGGCATGGAGGGGGGGCCATGGAGGAGCCCCCCCCCCTGCAGGTATAGATACACCCTGCCCACCTCCTGCACCCTCCCATCCCCCGTGCGCTCCATAAACAGGGGGGCTCCAACCAGGAGGTCACACAGCCTGTTGGGGGGGGGGGTTATTTAAGGGGGGGGGGTGTCCCAGCACCCATATAGGGTGGGGGTCTGGGGTGGATGGGGGGGTTTGGGGTGGGACTCACCCATCGTTGTTCACATCAGTGCTGCCACTGCATAGCCAAAGTATGCTGCCATCTGTTATATGGGGGGGGTGATGGGGGGGGACACTACGGTGTGACCCCCCCACCCAATATACAGGGTGCCCCCCCCCCCCATGCATACCCCCCCCAACCCCATGCATACAACCCCCCCCCAGCCCCTATGGATGCTCCCATCCCATCTGGCCTATATATCAATGTCCATAGGTTATGCCCCCCCCCCCCCCCCCCCCGCACCCCCCACTTCACATAGGAGACCCCAGACCCACATGGCTGCCCCCCCCCCCCCACCACACACAATCACCCGCCCCCCGCACCCCCATGGATCCCCTCCACAACACCCCCCCCCCAGCACCTCCCTTGCACCTATAGGGGCAACCAGGCCCCCCAAGTCCCCCACCCCCCCTCATTAAGCCCCCAAACCCCCCCCCCCATTTAAGCCCCCCCCCCCCCCCAGCCTCACCTGCTCCCCTGAGAAATTATACAGCGACTTCATGTTGGTGCCATTGAGGATGGTGACCTGGGGGGGGGGGGGGGACACACACTGAAGCACAGGGAACCCCACAGTGCCCCCCCCCCACATTGTGTCCCCCCACAACCCACCCCCCATTTACGCCCCCCCCCCCATCCTTACATAGCCATAGGTGAGGTTCCCCTTGGGGACACCGGCCACAAAGTCTGTAAGGGATAAAGGGACAATGTCACCTCTATTGGGGGGGCACAGCTTTGTGTCCCCCCCCCACCCCAATGGGGCACAGCACCCACCTTGTGTTGAGTCCCCACTGAACTCTCCAACAGCCACCGAGTACCCTATAGGGGAAAAGGGGTCAATGGTGGCCCCACAGCCCCAGGGTCCCCATGGCCCCATACAGAACCCCATTAATGATGTCCCATATAACTATCATCATAGGTCCCCCCCACAGACCCATATAACCCCCCCCATACCCATATAACTATCATCATAGGTGTCCCCCCCACAGACCCATAAACCCCATACAGGACCCATATAAGCCCCCCATACCCATATAACTATCATCATAGGACCCCCCCCCACAGACCCATATAACCCCCCCATACCAATATAACTATCATCATAGGACCCCCCCCAACATACAGACCCATATACCCCCCCCATACACATATAACTATCATAGGTGCCCCCCCCATACCCATATAACACCCCCATACCCATATAACTATCATCATAGGCCCCCCTTGCAACCCCCACCCCATACCCATATAACCCCCCCCACCCCCAGACCCATATCCCCCCCCCATACCCATATAACTATCATCATAGGACCCCCCCCAAAGACCCATATAACCCCCCCCATACAGACCCATATAACCCCCCATACCCCTATAACCACCCCCCCCCGACCCATATCCCCCCCCATACCCATATAACTATCATCATAGGACCCCCCCAATACCCATATAACCCCCCCATACCCATAAACTATCATCATAGGACTCCCCCAACATACAGACCCATATAACCCCCATACCCCTATAACCACCCCCCCCCCCCGACCCATATCCCCCCCCATACCCATATAACTATCATCATAGGACCCCCCCCAAAGACCCATATAACCCCCCCCATACAGACCCATATAACCCCCCATACCCCTATAACCACCCCCCCCCTCGACCCATATCCCCCCCATACCCATATAACTATCATCATAGGACCCCCCCCATACCCATATAACTATCATCATAGGACCCCCCCCCATACCCATATAACTATCATCATAGGTCCCCCCTGTCCCTCCCCATACAGACCCATATACCCCCCATACCCATATAACTATCATCATAGGACCCCCCCCCCCCATACAGACCCATATAACCCCCCCCATACCCATATACCCCCCCATACCCATATAACTATCATCATAGACCCCCCCTGTCCCCCCCCAGACCCATATCCCCCCATACCCATATAACTATCATCGTAGGACCCCCCCAATACCCATATACCCCCCCCCATACCCATATAACTATCATCATAGGTCGCCCCCCAGACCCATATCCCCCCCATACCCATATAACTATCATCATAGGACCCCCCCAATACCCATATCCCCCCCATACCCATATAACTATCATCATAGACCCCCCTGTCCCCCCCCCCAGACCCATATCCCCCCCATACCCATATAACTATCATCATAGGACCCCCCCCCATCATACCCATATAACCCCCCATACAGACCCATATCCCCCCATACCCATATAACTATCATCATAGGACCCCCCCCATGCCCATATCCCCCCATACCCATATAACTATCATCATAGACCCCCCCTGTCCCCCCCCATACAGACCCATAGCCCCCCCATACCCATATAACTATCATCGTAGGTGGCGGCCGCCTGCCGTGTCTGCAGCTGCCCGGCCACGTCCTGGATGAAATACTCGGGGTAATTGGAGGCGGCGATTTGCTCCTGGGGTGGCCGACAGCACCTGCCCTGGGGGGGGGTAAAATGGGGGGGGGTCACTACAGCACCCATGGGTGGGGGGAGCAGATATGGGGTCCTAAGGTGTTAATGGGGGTCCTAAGGGTGTTAATGGGGGTCATAAGGGTGTTAATGGGGGTCATGAGGGTGTTAATGGGAGTCATAAGGGTGTTAATGGGGGTCATGAGGGTGTCAATGGGGGTCATAAGGACATTAATGGGGGTCATAAGGGCGTTAATGGGGGTCATAAGGGTGTTAATAGGGGTCATAAGGGTGTTAAATGGGGGTCCTAACGGTGTTAATGGGGGTCATGCGGGCATTAATGGGGGTCCTAAGGGTGTTAATGGGGGTCATAAGGGTGTCAATGGGGGTCCTAAGGGTGTTAATGGGGGTCATAAGGGTGTCAATGGGGGTCATAAGGGCGTTAATGGGGGTCATGAGGATGTTAATGGGGGTCCTAAGGGTGTTAATGGGGGTCCTAAGGGTGTCAATGGGGGTCATAAGGGCATTAATGGGGGTCCTAAGGGCATCAATGGGGGTCATAAGGGCATTAATGGGGGTCCTAAGGGTGTTAATGGGGGTCATAAGGGCATTAATGGGGGTCCTAAGAGTGTTAATGGGGCTCATAAGGGTGTTAATGGGGGTCCTAAGGGTGTTAATGGGGTCATGAGGGCATTAATGGGGGTCCTAAGGGTGTTAATGGGGGTCATAAGGGCATTAATGGGGGTCCTAAGGGTGTCAATGGGGGTCATAAGGGCATTAATGGGGGTCCTAAGGGTGCAAATGGGGGTCCTAAGGGCATTAATGGGAACGCTGAGGGGTCCTGAAGGGGGTTGGAGGGGGTTGAGGGTGGGTTTAGGGGCAGCTGGGGTTGTTGGGGGGTATTTGGGGGTATTTAGGTGCTTGGAGGGGATTTGGGGGTAACTGGGGGTATTTGGGGGGTATTTGGGTGCTCTGGGGGGGTTTGGGGGGATATCTGGGGTATTTAGTTACTTGGAGGGGTATTTGGGGGTATCTGGGGGTATTTAGCTGCTTGGAGGGGTATATGGGGGGTAACTGGGGGGTATTTGGGGGGTATTTAGGTAATTGGAGGGGTGCTTGGAGGGGTATCTGGGGGTATTTGGGGGGTATATGGGGGTATTTAGGCGCTTGGGTATTTCAGGGGTAACTGGGGGGTATCTGGGGGTATATAGGTTCTTGAGGGGTATTTGGGGTGTCTGGGGGGTATTTGGGGTGTCTGGGGGGGGTCTCACCTTGCCAGAAGAAACTGCCAGGCCCCCCCAGGAGCACACGTCCCGTCTGCAGAGATAAAGCCATTCAGCCCAAAGACCCCCAGCGCCCCCCCCATACCCCACATACAACCCTACACCCCCATTTACCCCCCCCCATTTACCCCATCACATCCTGCCCTCTTACCCCCCCACACCCCACCCCAGGCCTGGGGATCCAGGACCCCCCCATCCCCACAATACCCCCCAATATCCCTTTATACACCCCCAATATCCCCTTATATACCCCCCATGTCCCTTTATACCGCCCCATGACCCCTTTAACCCCCCCAATATCCCCTTATACCCCCCCCCGTGTCCCCTTATACCCCCCATGTCCCTTTATACCCCCCATGTCCCCTTATACCCCCCATATCCCCATACACCCCCCAATGACCCCGTATATCCCCCCAATGTGCCCTTATACCCCCCCAATATCCCCCTATACCCCCCCCATGACCCCTTATACCCCCCCCCGTGTCCCCTTATACCCCCCCATGTCCCTTTATACCCCCCCATGTCCCCTTATACCCACCCAAAATCCCCTTATACCCCCCCACGTCCCCTTATAACCCCTGCCCCATGTCCCCCCCCAGCCCCCCCCAGCCCCCACCTGGGTGAAACTCGGCACTGAACCCCCCTGGCAATAACCCTGCCCAGCTTCGGAGTTCAGATCTGTGGGGAGAGAAATAAATGGGGGGGGGGGCTGAAAGTCAGGACTGAGGGAGGGGTTGGGGTGCTCCCCCCCCCCTCCTCCAATCCCAAGCACAGGGGGGTGTGCTTGGGGGGGTGGTCCCATGGGGGTCTAATGGGGGGGGTCCCCACAGTGAAGGGGTCACCCCAGGGTGTATGGGGGGGGTCCATAGGGGTGTCACCTCCCAATGGTCCCATGGGTATGGGGGTGGGTGGGGGGGTCCCATGGGTGGGGTTGGATGGGGGGGTCCTATGGGTGGGTGGGGGGGTGGAGGGGGTCCCACGTGTAGGGGGGTGGATGAGGGGGTCCCCATGGGTGGATGGGGGGGTCCCATGGGTGGAGGGTGGGTGTATGGGGGTCCATGGGTGGGGGGTTGTATGGGGGGTGGTGCCATGGGTGGGGGGTGGATAGGGTGTGGGGGTCCCATGTGTGGAGGGGGTCCCATGGGTAGGGGGGTGGATGGGGGTCCTATGGGTGGATGGGGGGTCCCAAGGGTGGGGGTTGGATGTATGGGGGTCCCATGTGTGTGTGGGGGGTCCCATGGGTCCCATGGGTGGGGGATGGATGGGGTGTGGGGGTTCCATGGGTGGGGGGGTGGATGGGGGGGTCCCATGGGTGGATGGGGGGGGGGGGGGGGGGGGGTGGATGGGGGTCCCATGGGTGGGGGGGTGTATGGAGGGGGTCCCATGGGTGGAGGATCCCATGGGTGGGGGGTGGATGGGGTGTGGGGGTCCCATGGGTGGGGGGGTGGATGAAGGGGGGGTGGTTCCATGGGTGGAGGGGTGGCTGGGGGAGGGGTCCCATGGGTGGGGTGTGGGTGTATGGGGTCCCATGGGTGGGTAGTTGGGGGGATCCGATGGTTGGGGAGGTCCCATGGGTATGGGGGTGGTTGGGGGGGGGTCCTGTGGGTGGGGGGTCCTATGGGTGGGGGGCTGGGGGGGGTCCCATGGATGGAGGGGTGGATGGGTGGGGGTCCCATGGGTGGGTGGGGGGTCCTGTAGGTGCTGGGGTGGGTGGGTGGGGTGTATGACAGGGTCCCATGGGTGGGGTGGTGGCTGGGGGGGGGGTCCCATGTGTAAGGGGGTGGATGGGGGGGGGGTCCATGGGTGCAGGGGTGGGTGTATGGGGATCCCATGGGTGGGGGGTGGCTGGGGGGGGGTCCCATGTGTGGGGGGGAGTCCCATAGGTGGGTGGGGGGGTTGGATGGGGGGGTTCCATGTGGGGGGGGTCCCACCTGAGCGGCACGGCGCATACTCCACGAACTTGGAGAAGTTCCCAATGGAAAGGAAGCAGGTGCCCACCGGGTCGCGCCCCCCCTCGTCCTTTATGGGGCGCCAGCTGTACAGGGGGGCACAGGCCTGAATGTGGGGGGGGGGGATACAGGTAAATATAGGGCACAAGGAGGGGTCTGCATCTATACACATACAGCCCCCCCCTCAATTAGACCCCCCCCATTACCAGGATGGACGCGTTGTGTGCCCTCACGGTGGCCCCGAACCACTGTAGGGATTTATACTCCATGGGGTCGGGGGTCTCGGTGCCGTTGCCCCCAAAGTCATTGGGGTGGGTGCGGGTCCCTATAGGGGGAGGGGGAGCACATAGAGGGGTCAACAGCTCCACAACCCCCCCCCCACCTCCCAGCACTCACCCCCCCCCTCCCGAAGTGCCCATGGGTTTATGGTTAACCAAGCTTTGCTATGGGGCCAAGGACGCTGCGGGGGGGGGACAACGTGGGGGGCACGGAGCTATGGGGCAGGATGGGGGGCAGGGGGGGGCTGGGGATATATGGCTTTGCCCCCTGGCCATGCTGGCCCCATACCTGTCCCTATACCTGGCTGTGCCCTGTCCCTAAATCCTGTCCCTATAGCCCGTCCCTATATCCCGTCCCTGTGCCGCCCCATAGCTGACCACATCCCGGTCCCACACCCGGTGTGTCCTGCCCCCAAACCCATTCCCTGTCCCCATATCCCACCCCATAGCACCGCCCCATTCCTTCTCATACCCCCATCCCCATTGAAGACACCCCCTCCCCCCGTCAGCCATCCCCATCCCCACATCCTGACCCCATCCCCATCCCATTGACCCCATCCTACTGACCCCATACCATTGACCACATCCCTGTCCCATAGACCCCACCCTCACCCCACAGACCCCATCGCCATCCCATTGACCCCACCCCCACCCCATAGACCCCATCCCCACCCCATTCACACCACTCCCCTCCCACTGACCCCATCCCCGTCCCATAGACCTCATCCCATCCCATAGACCCCATCCCATAGACCCCACCCCATTCACACCACCCCCACCCCGCAGACCCCCTCCACATCCCATTGACCCCATCCCACCCCACTGACCCCACCCTCACCCCATAGACTCCATCCCCATCCCATAGACCCCATCCCCATCCCATAGACCCCATCCCCATCCCACTGACCCCATCCCATTTAACCCATCCCCATCCCATAGACCCCACCTCATTGACCCCATCCCCATCCCACTGACCCCACCCCACCCCACTGACACCATCCCCATCCCATAGACCCCATCCCCATCCCATTGACCCCATCTCACCCCATTGATCCCCACCCCATAGACCCCATCCCCACCCCATTCATACCACCCCCACCCCACTGACCCTATCCCATCCCATAGACCCCATCCCTACCCCATAGACCCCATCCCATAGACCCCATCCCCATCCCATAGACCCCATCCCCCCCCACTGACCCCATCTCACCCCATTGATCCCCATCCCATAGACCCCATCCCCACCCCATTCACACCACCTCCATCCCACTGACCCTATCCCATCCCACAGACCCCATCCCCATCCCATAGACCCCATCCCCATCCCATAGACCCCATCCCCATCCCATAGACCCCATCCCATCCCATTGACCCCATCCCATTTAACCCATCCCCCTCCCACTGACCCCATCCCCATCCCATAGACCCCATCCCATTTAAACCATCCCTATCCCACTGACCCCACCCCCACCCTACTGACCCTATCCCATCCCATAGACCCCATCCCATCCCATAGACCCCATCCCATAGACCCCACCCCCACCCCCAGACCCCATCCCGTCCCATTACCGATGTGGTCGAAGTCGATGGGGGTGCAGTCGCTGCTGGGGGGCCACGGGCAGTGATAAACCGCCCCCCCCTGGGTAACGTTGGGTTGACTCGTGTTGGCTTTGGGGGCCCCCACCAGGATGCTGACACTGTATGGGGTGGGGGGGGACAAGAACATACACAGTGGGGGGGGGTCAGTCAATGGGAGGGAATGTGGGGACACGGGGGGGGGGTCAGTCAATGGGAATGTGGGGACATGGGGGGGGGGGGGTCAGTCAATGGGAATGTGGGGACATGGGGGGGGTCAGTCAATGGGAATGTGGGGACACGGGGGGGGTCAGTCAATGGGAATGTGGGGACACGGGGGGGGTCAGTCAATGGGAATGTGGGGACACGGGGGGGGGTCAGTCAATGGGAATGTGGGGACATGGGGGGGGTCAGTCAATGGGAATGTGGGGACATGGGGGGGGTCAGTCAATGGGAAAGTAGGGACATGGGGGGGGTCAGTCAATGGGAATGTGGGGACATGGGGGTGTCATGGGGGGGGGTTGGTGCCTCTGATCAATGATGGGGGGGGCCCATAAAGGGGGGCAATGGGCTGCGTGTGGGATGGGGGTCCCCGGTGAGGGGGGGGGGCGGCACCGTGCGGGTCCCATCACCGCCATTGCTTTTTGTGGGGGGGGTCCTGCCGAGCTCCTTCCCCCCCCCCCCCCCCAGCCCCTCCCTGAGGCCGTTCCAGGCTCCGGTTACAGGAAACTCCGGGACCCCCGACGGGGGGTGGGGGGGGGGGGCGCCTCATTGGGGCCGCCTGGGGGGGGTGTGGGGGGGTCCGGGACAGGGCTGAGCCCCCCCCCCTCCATCCGCCCCCCATCCGCCCTCCTTCCTTCCCGGGCTGTTTCCGTTTCCCCATCCCGTTCCCGTTACTCAGTCCCGGTTCCCATATCCCGTCCCGGTTTCCCGTTCCCGTTCCTATATTCCTATATCCCGTTCCTATATCCCGTTCCCGTTCCTATATCCCGTTCCCATATCCCGTTCCCGTTCCTATATCCCGTCCCGGTTTCCCGTTCCCGTCCCATCCCCGCCCCGGGGCCGCTCCCCGTTCCCTTTCCCCCCCCCCCCCCCCGTCCCGTTTCCCGTCTCCCCGTTGATTCTCCCGTCGGGGCGGTGCCGGTTCGGTCCCGGTTCGGTCCCGGTTCGGTCCCGGTTCGGTCCCATTTCCCCGGTACCTGTTGGGTCGGGGCAGGTAAAAATCCAGCGCGAAACCGAACAAGGAACCGGGAGACCCCCGGAAAACGAAGGGCCTCGACGTGTCCAGGTTGAAAGCGGCGGATGGAGGCAGCAATAACGATACCAGCACCGGGACCAGCGCCCGGTAACGGAACCGGGAACGGAACCGGGAACGGAACCGGAGCCATCGCGGCGGGGCCATAAGGGAGCGGGGCTGCCCGGCTCAGCGGAGCCGCCGACTCGGAGTCACCGCGGAAAGTGCCCGGGGGGGGGTCGGGGTCCGGGCCGGCCCCGCTCCGCCCCGATGTGACTCAACGGGGAGGAGTCAGCGAACAGCGCCCCGGGACCGGCACCGGGCGGGGGGAAGGAGGGATAACGGGGGGATAACGGGATAACGGGGGGATAATAGGGGGATAATAGGGGGACGGGGGGACAGAGGGATAATAGGGGGATAACGGGGGGATAACGGGGGGATAATGGGGGATAACGGGATAACGGGGGGATAATGGGGGGGACAGGGGGATAATAGGGGGACAATGGGATAATGAGGGGATAGTGGGATAATGGGATAATGGGGGGACAGGGACAGAGGGATAATGGGGGACAGGGGGATAATAGGGGGATAGTGGGATAATAGGGGGACAACGGGATAACGGGGGACGACGGGATAATAGGGGGATAGTGGGATAATAGGGGGATAACGGGGGGATAACGGGATAACGGGGGACAGAGGGATAATGGGGGGATAGTGGGATAATAGGGGGATAACGGGATAACGGGGGACAACGGGATAATAGGGGGATAGTGGGATAATAGGGGGATAACGGGGGGATAACGGGATAATGGGGGGGCAGAGGGATAATGGGGGGACGGGGGGATAACGGGGGGATAGAGGGATAATAGGGGGACAACGGGATAATATGGGGATAGTGGGATAATGGGGACAACGGGATAACGGGGGGATAATAGGGGGATAACGGGGGGACAGGGGGATAATGGGGACAATGGGATAATGGGGGGATAGTGGGATAATATGGGGATAGTGGGATAATGGGGACAACGGGATAACGGGGGACAACGGGATAATGGGGGGATAGTGGGATAATATGGGGATAACGGGATAACAGAGGGGACAATGGGATAATATGGGGATAGTGGGATAATGGGGACAACGGGATAACGGGGGGACAGAGGGATAATAGGGGGACAATGGGATAATGGGGGGATAGTGGGATAATATGGGGATAACGGGATAACAGAGGGATAGTGGGATAATATGGGGATAGTGGGATAATGGGGGACAATGGGATAACGGGGACAACGGGATAATGGGGGGACAGGGACGGGAATAACGGGGGGACGGTGGGATAACGGGATAATAGGGGGATAGTGGGATAATAGGGGGACAACGGGATAATGGGGGACAGTGGGATAATGGGGGGACAACGGGATAACGGGACAACTGGATAATATGGGGACAACGGGATAATATGGGGATAGTGGGATAACGAGGACAACGGGATAATGGGGACAATGGGATAATAGGGAAAACGGGATAACGGGGGACAATGGGATAATATGGGGACAGCGGGATAATAGGGGGACAACAGGATAACGAGGACAATGGGATAATATGGGGATAGTGGGATAATATGGGGACAGTGGGAACGGGGATTGACCGGGGGGGGGAAGGAAATCACCAGGGGGACACGGAACAACGGGATTCCCCCGGGGGGGTGGGACACCGGGACTGATAAGGGATAAGGGGATAGTGGGGATATGGGGACTGATATGGGATATGGGGACTGATATGGGATATGGGGATAGTGGGGATATGGGGACACTGAGAATGGGGGTAGCACAGTGGGATGGGGATGGTGGGGAGTGGGGAGAAAAGGGGGGGCAATGAGGGAATGGGGGGGGGGATATGGGGACATGGGGATATGGGGACATGGGACATGGGGATATGGGGACATGGGGGTATAGGAACATGGGGATATACGGACATGGGGATACGGGGATATGGGGATATAGGGACATGGGACATAGGGATATGGGGACATGGGGCTATGGGACATGGGGATATGAGGACATGGGGATATGGGGTTATGAGACAGGGAGATATAGGGATATGGGGCTATGGGACATGGGGATTTGGGAACATGGGGTTATACGACACAGGGACATGGGGATATGGGGCTGTGTGGCTATGGGGCATGGGGACATGAGGATATAGGGATATGGGGGCATGGGGCTATGGGACTATGGGACATTAGGATATGGGGACATGGGATGTGAGGCTATGGGACATGAGGATATAGGGACGTGGGGCTATGGGACATGGGACACTGGGGGGGGTGGGGCAGGAGGTTGAGAGCCCAGGGGACACAATATGGGGACAATGAAGGGACATGGGGGGGGGGGGGTGTCCATATGGGGCAGCAGTGTGGGGTGGGGGCACAGGACGTGAATGGGACATTGCACCGGGGGGGGGGGGAGCCGGAGCCGCTTCCGGGAAGGAAATGGTGGCAATGGGGCTGGAGCCGATCCCATATGGCTGCAATGGGGCTGTGCTATGGGGTGGGAGGGGGGCTGTGCTATGGGGTGGGGGGGGGGTCGGGGCCTCTGCCGGCTGCTGCGGGGCCGCCGCATTCCTGCGCCGCTGATGCAATGGCGGCCGGCACAGCTGGGCTGGGGGTCGGAATTAGGGGGGGTGGGATATGGGGTTGGATATAGGGTGGGGGGGATATGGGGTGAGGGGGGTTATGGGGTGGGGGGGGATATGGGGGTGTCCCTTTGTGCCCTATGAGATGGGATGCCCCCCCCCCCCCCCCCCCCCCGCTGTGTGGTGGATGGGGCGCCGCTCGCAGCGCTGTGCCCAGCTTTGGGTGCTGGGTTTGCACACGAGGGGGGGTGAGTGTGTAAATAAGTGTGTAAATAAGTGTGTAAGTGAGTGTGTAAATGTGCGTGTGCCCACGCGGGCACGGTGCCCGTGGGGACAATGGGGCCGTTTCCGTGGCTGGTTCTGAACAATGCTGGCGCCGCAGCCCCTTCCTGCCCCTTTGCACACCCGGCCCCATTGTGAGCCCGGCCCGCTGTGCACACTCAGTGCCCCCCCCTGCTCTGTCCCTATAGGGGATCCCGCTGCCCCCCCCCATTCCCAGGACACCCCCATAGTCCCATCTCTATGCGCCCATCACCCCATGGCTGACAGCCCTGGGTGCCCCCCACCCCATAGACACCATCCTTATGGGACCCCCATCCTTCCACCCACCCCCCCAATCCCAGAACACCCCCCCTCTGGCAGCCCCATCGCCCCCCACCTCCCCAGCTCCCACCCCATAGACACCCTATGGACATCCCCCCCCATACAATGGACATCCTCACCTCATTCCCCCCTTAGCCCCCCACCTCCCACCCCATAGACACCCTATGGATGCCCCACCCCCAACCCCAGGACCCGTCTTAGCCCCCCAGCTCCCCAGTTCCCACCCCATAGACACCCTATGGATACCCCCCCCATACAAAGGACACCCCATGCCCCCCCCCCAGGACCCCTCTTAGCCCCCCACCTCCACAGCTCCCATCCCATAGACACCCTATGGATATCCTCCCCCATACAAAGAACACCCCATGGGCCCCCCCCCTCAGCCCCCCAGCTCCCATCCCATAGACACCCTATGGATAACACCCCCACAAAGGACACCCCATGGCCCCCCCCCAGGACCCCTCTTAGACCCCCAGCTCCCACCCCATAGACACCCTATGGATACTCCACCCCCAACCCCAGGACCCCCCTTAGCCCCCCACCTCCACAGCTCCCACCCCATGGATACCCTATGGATACCCCCCCCCCCCCCATACAAAGGACACCCCCCCCCCCCATACAAAGGACCCCCCCCGCCCCACCCAGGGATGCCTATGGGTCAGGGTGTGGGTGCCCCTGTCTAAGTATGGCCAGGGCGTCCCTGAGTCACTGCAGGGCCTGGGGGGGGGGGGGGCAGGGGGGGGCCCCAAGCCTGACTCACCACCACCACCATCCCCTATATAGCCTGGGACTGCTATGGGGCCACGTCACCCCCTGCCCCCCCCACCCCCCTTTGCTGGGGCACAGCAGCGTTTGGGGGGGCTGGGATGAGAGAGATGGGTGGGCTGAGGGGGGGGGGACATCCCCATAGGGGGCACCCAAGGGTGGGGGGGGGTGTTTTAGGGTGGGGGGTGTTTTATAATGGGGGGTGGAGGGCAGAGCTCGGTGACCCCGGGGGCACACACACGTGTCGGGGGTGCAAGGAATGGAGCCATCCCAGGGCTGGCAAAGGGCCCAGCGCTGTGCAGGGCAGCTTCCCAATATGGAACTGGAGCTGCAGGCGGGGGGGGGAGGAATAGGGCCAGGAAGGGGGGCAGCAAAGGGGGGGGGGGGGGGGGCAGGGAGGGACGTGGGGATGGGGGGGGACATGGGTGGGAATGGGGGGAGAAACTGGGGGGATAATGGGAATGGTGGGGGGTGTGGGATGTGGGGGCAGGGGGGGCTGTGGGTATGTGGGTATGGGATGTGGATGTATGGACATGGGATATGGGATGTGGGTATATGGATATGGGATGTGGATATATGGATATGGGATGTGGGATGTGGATATATGGATATGGGATGTGGATATATGGATATGGGATATGGGATGTGGATATGGGATGTGGATATGTGGATATGGGATATGGGATGTGGATATATGGATATGGGATGTGGGTATATGGATATGGGATATGGGATGTGGGTGCAGGGAGGGCTGTGGATCTGGGTTGTGGATATATGGATATGGGATATGGGATGTAGATATGTGGATATGGGATGTGGGATGTGGATATATGGATATGGAATATGGGATGTGGATATATGGATATGTGGATATGGGATGTGGATATATGGATATGGGATGTGGATGTATGGATATGGGATATGGGATATGGATATATGGATATGGGATATGGGAAGTGGATATGTGGATATGGGATGTGGATATATGGATATGGGATATGGGATGTGGGTGCAGGGAGGGCTGTGGATATAGGTTGTGGGATGTGAATATATGGATATGTGGATATGGGATGTGGATATATGGATATGGGATGTGGATATATGCATATGGGATATGGGATGTGGATATATGGATATGGGATATGGGATGTGGATATGTGGATATGGGATGTGGATATGGGATGTGGAAATGTGGATATGGGATATGGCATGTGGATATATGGATATGGGATGTGGGTGCAGGGAGGGCTGTGGATATGGGTTGTGGATATATGGATATGGGATGTGGATATGGGATATCGGATGTGGATATGGGATATGGGATATGGGATGTGGATATATGGATATGGGATATGGGATGTGGATATATGGATATGGGATATGGGATGTGGGATGTGGATATGTGGATATGGGATATGGGGTGTGGATATGGGGAGGGCTGTGGATATGGGTTGTGGGTATGTGGATATGTGGATATGGGATGTGGATATTAGTTGTGAGTACAGGGAGGGATGTGGATACGGGTTGTGTATATATGGATATGGGATATGGGATGTGGATATGTGGATATGGGATGTGGATATATGGATATGGGATATGGGATGTGGATATGTGGATATGGGTTGTGGGTGCAGGGGTATGGCACTGAATAGGGCTCAGGAAGGGGTATGGATGTGAGCAGAGCACACCTAACACAGCTATAGGGCACAGGGACACACAGTGTGCAAACATCAGCCCTATGTCCATACACACACCTATAGGCTGCCAGCTGTGCCCTCGTGCCCCCCCATAACCCATTCAGGGCCCCTTTGGGATATATCAGCCCTCCCCATTGCAGCCCCCCCATCCAGACATGGTGATAAGACCAGCTCCATGGGGGGCATCACAAGGGCACGAGCTTCAGCTTCAGCACCACGAGGTGACACAGACACTGAGCTGCCCCCCCCACCCAGCCCTGCTGCCCTAATAAACCCCTGCTCAGCATCCCAGCTGTGCCATACAGCTATGGGGCAGGGACCCAAATAGACCCCTATGTGAGGCTGTAAGCACATAGAAGGGCATATAATGAAGGCAGCCCCCAGCCCTGATACCCCAATTACCCCCTGATACCCCAATTACCCCCTATATGGGGCTGTAAGCACAGCAGGGCACATAATGAAGGCAGTACCCAGCCTTGATACCCCACAATTACCCCCTATATGGGGCTGTAAGCACATATAAGGGCATATAACGGCACAAAAGCCCCCAGCCCTGATTTCAGCTGCAGGATGGGGACAGGTAGAGCTGCTGAGCCAGCTCAGTGCTGGGATCTCAGTGCTGGGATCTCAGTGCTGGGATCTCAGGGCTGGGATCTCAGGGCTGGGATCTCAGTGTTGGGATCTCAGTGCTGGGATCTCAGTGTTGGGATCTCAGTGCTGGGATCTCAGTGTTGGGATCTCAGTGCTGGGATCTCAGTGCTGGGATCTCAGGGCTGGGATCTCAGGGCTGGGATCTCCTTAACAGCCCCGTGTGAGCTGATGGAGATGGAAACCAAGTGTAAAAGGGGAAGCTGAAGCCGCAGGGGGAGGGATCAGTGCTGGGGATCCCCTGGGTTCAGCCTCACGCTGTGCAAACAGGGGATGCATCTCACACCCATTGACTTCAAAGGGCTCCCAGCCTTTCAGTGGGGGCACACAGAGCTGCTTTATGGCCCCATTGCTGCCATTTGCCCCTAAGAACCAGCCATTCCTTCCTCCTCCTCCTCCTCCTCCTCCCCTTCCTGCCTTTTTTAGCAGCAGTTTGATGGGGAATTCTTGCTTTATTCCCCAACACGGCGCCGCTGAATCGCAGCAGGGAGATGGGTGGGAGTGAAGGCAAAGGGGGATGTTTAATGGCAGCTCACACTGCAGGGCCTGGTACTCACATATGGGGGTCCTTTGGGTGGGGGGGGGGCTCAGCTGATGTCCCTTCGGTCCTTGTGCTGCTCCAGGTCCTGTCCATCGCCCCATAGAACAGGGAGAGATGGTTGAGGTGGGTTGTAGTGCTCAGGGTTAAGGGTTATAGTGGGGCTGGGGATAAAGCAACACCAAAAAGGCAGGAAATCAGCCCAAAATTGAGCTCAAAAGAGCCACTGCTTGCACTGCAAAGCACAACAGGCTCCATCTGCTCCACATACATGGTCACAGAGCACAGAGGATGATGATGGTGGCAGATATTTGTGTTTCTAAGGCTGGTACAACAGCTCAGCCCCCAATTCCTCCATGCACCGGGAAAAACATCCGGACTTAGTGCAGGAAACCTCCCCTTACACACAATACACACACAGTACACACACATACACACACATACACACACATAGGAGCCATCCCAACCACCCTGCCATAGGATCCTCACACCCAGGGCTGGCTCCTGGCATTGAAACTCAGCCCCAACCTCACGGTTCCTCCCCACCTCCTCCTGCCCTCGACGGCTGGGACTCAATCAAAGGGAAAATGAGACTCTTGCAGTGCTGTTCCAGCAGCAGAAGTGGTGGTTGAGGAGCAGAGGTGATGCTGGAGGTGCAAGGGGTGATTTCATTGCGTGTGCAGGAGGAAACCAGCCTTGATCCGATGCTCTACGGGCAGCTGCTGCTTTGCTGTGGGGTGTCAAAGCAACAAGGCAAAGTCAATGAGCGCTGCTGGATCCCACAGCCCCACTGAGGCCATGGGGTGGGGGACAGGGGGTCTGCAGGGGGGGGCGAGAAACAAGCATCCAATACATGGGATTAGAGCACCCCATATATTAGAGCACCCCATACATGGATTAGAGCACCCCATACATGGGATTATGGGATTAGAGCACCCTATACATGGGATTGGAGCACCCCATACATTAGAGCACCCCATACATGGGATTAGAGCACCCCATACATGGGATTAGAGCACCCCATACATGGGATTATGGGATTAGAGCACCCCATACATGAGATTAGAGCACCCCATACATGGGATTAGAGCACCCCATACATTAGATCACCCCACACATGGGATTAGAGCACCCCATACATGGGATTATGGGATTAGAGCACCCTATACATGGGATTGGAGCACCCCATACATGGGATTAGAGCACCCCATACATTAGAGCACCCCATACATGGGATTAGAGCACCCCATACATTAGATCACCCCACATATGGGATTAGAGGACCCCATACATGGGATTAGAGCACCCCATACATCAGAACAGAGCACCCCATACATGGGAACAGAGCATCCCACATATGGGATTAGAGCACCCCATACATGAAAGCACCCCATACATGGGTTTAGAGCACCCTGCACATGGGATTAGAGCACCCCACAAATGGGATTAGAGAACCCCATACATGGGATTAGAGCACCACATACATTAGAGCACCCCACACATGGGATTAGAGCATCCCATACATTAGAGCACCCCACACATGGGATTAGAGCACCCCATATATTAGAGCACCCCACACATGGGATTAGAGCACCCCATATATTAGAGCACCCCACACATGGGATTAGAGCACCCCATATATTACAGCACCCCACACATGGGATTAGAGCACCCCATACATGGGATTAGAGCACCCCATACATGGGAACAGAGCACCCCATACATCAGAACAGAGCACCCCATACATTAGAGCACCCCATATGTGGGATTAGAGCACCCCATACATGGGATTAGAGCACCCCATACATGGGATTATGGGATTAGAGCACCCCATACATGGGATTAGAGCACCCCATACATGGATTAGAGCACCCCATACATGGGATTAGAGCACCCCATACATGGGATTATGGGATTAGAGCACCCCACACATGGGATTAGAGCACCCCATACATGGGATTAGAGCACCCCATACATGGATTAGAGCACCCCATATATTACAGCATCCCATACATGGGATTAGAGCACCCCATATATTACAGCATCCCATACATGGGATTAGAGCACCCCATACATTAGAGCACCCACACATGGGATTAGAGCACCCCATACATTAGAGCAGCCCATATATGGGAATAGAGCACCCCAGAATTAGAGCATCCCACACATGGGATTAGAGCACCCCATACATGGGAACAGAGCAACCCATATATGGGATTATGGGATTAGAGCACCCCATACATGGGATTAGAGCACCCCATACATTAGAGCACCCCATACATGGGATTAGAGCACCCCATATATTAGAGCACCCCATACATGGGAACAGAGCACCCCATACATTAGAGCACCCAATACATGGGATTAGAGCACCCCATATATTACAGCACCCCATACATGGGATTAGAGCACCCCATATATTAGAGCACCCACACATGGAATTAGAGCACCCCATACATGGGATTATGGGATTAGAGCACCCCATACATGGGATTAGAGCACCCCACAAATGGATTAGAGCACCCCATACATTAGAGCACCCCATACATGGGATTATGGGATTAGAACACCCCATACATGGGAATAGAGCACCCCATACATGGGATTAGAGCACCCCATACATGGATTAGAGCACCCCATATATTACAGCACCCCACACATGGGATTAGAGCACCCCATACATGGGAACAGAGCACCCCATACATCAGAACAGAGCACCCCATACATGGGATTAGAGCACCCCATATGTGGGATTAGAGCACCCCACACATGGGATTAGAGCACCCCATACATGGGATTATGGGATTAGAGCACCCCATACATGGATTAGAGAACCCCATACACGGGATTAGAGCACCCCATATATTACAGCATCCCATACATGGGATTAGAGCACCCCATACATGGGATTAGAGCACCCCATATGTGGGATTAGAGCACCCCACACATGGGATTAGAGCACCCCATACATGGGATTATGGGATTAGAGCACCCCATAAATGGGATTAGAGCACCCCATACATGGGATTAGAGCACCCCATACATTAGAGCACCCCACACATGGGAACAGAGCACCCCATACATGGGATTATGGGATTAGAGCACCCCATACATGGGATTAGAGCACCCCATACATTAGATCACCCCACATATGGGCTTAGAGCACCCCAGGGTGCCCTATTTGGGTCCCTGCTGTACGTTGAGTGCTGTGGTTCCCCCAGCATCACTCCACAATTGCTTTCAATGGGGCAAAATAGGTGGAAAAATAGGATGGGGGGGGGGGGGGGGGGAGACACTCCCGTCATTTCCCATTCATTGCCCGGCCCAAAACAACCCCTTCCTCCAACCTACCCCGACTGGATCCACCCCCATGAGCAAAAATACACATAAAAAAACACATAAAAACACATAAAACTGCTGTGCAAAAAAACCACAGGGGAGAGATGTCGAGCAAACCCGAAGCGGTTCAGATGCGTTTGAAACAAGGAGGCACAAAGGCCATAAATTCCAATTAACCCTTGAAGAACGAGGAGGGATCGGGGCTGGAATTTACACCTGTGGGGTGGGAGAGAAGGGGGAGAGATGGGGGTGGGAGAGGGGATATAGAAAGCTATGGGGGAATGGGGATAGAACACAGGGGGGAGGCTTGATTCTGCTTGTAGGGGGGATGAGCAGAGGGTTAAAGCCACATTTAAACATAAAAAGGGGTTTAAACCCACCCTTAAACATAGAAAAGGGGTTTTAAAGCCACACTTAAACATAAAAAAGGGGTTTAAACCTCCCTTAAACATAGAAAAGGGGTTTAACCCCCCCCCCTTAAGCATAAAAAGGGGGTTTAAACCCACCCTTAAAGATAAAAAGGGGTTTAAAACACCCCCTTAAACATAGAAAAGGGGTTTTAACCCACCCTTATACATAGAAAAGGGGTTTAAAACCCCCCCTTTAAGCATAGAAAACGGGTTTAAAAAACCCCCTTTAAACATAGAAAAGGGGTTTAAAACACCCCTTAAACATAGAAAAGGGGTTTTAAAGCCACCCTTATACATAAAAAAGGGGTTTAAACCCACCCTTAAATATAGAAAAGGGGTTTAAATCCCCCCCTTAAACATAGAAAAGGGGTTTAAAACCCCCCTTAAACATAGAAAAAGGGTTTAAAACACCCCCTTAAGCATAAAAGGGGGGTTTAAAGCCACCCTTAAGCATAGAAAAGGGGTTTAAACCCCCCCACTTATACATAAAAAGGGGTTTTAAACCCCCCTTAAACATAGAAAAGGGGTTTATACCCCCCTTAAACATAGAAAAGGGGTTTAAAACCACCCTTATACATAGAAAAGGGGTTTAAACCCACATTTAAACATAGAAAAGGGGTTTAAAACCCCCTTAAACATAGAAAAAGGGTTTAAACCACCCCCTTAAACATAAGAAAGGGGTTTAAAACAGCCCCTTAAACATAGAAATGGGGTTTTAAAGCCACCCTTAAACATAAAAAAGGGGTTTAAAACCCCCCTTAAACATAGAAAAGGGGTTTAACCCCCCCTTATACATAAAAAAGGGGTTTAAAACCCCCTTAAACATAGAAAAGGGGTTTAAACCCACCCTTAAGCATAGAAAAGGGGTTTAAACTCACCCTTAAACATAGAAAGGGGTTTAAAACCACCCTTAAGCATAGAAAAGGGGTTTAAATCCCCCCTTAAACATAAAAAAGTGGTTTAAAACCCCCTGTTAGACATAGAAAAGTGGTTTTAAACCCCCCCTTAAACATAAAAAAGGGGTTTTAAAGCCACCCTTAAACATAAAAAAGGGGTTTAAAACCACCCTTAAACATTGAAAAGGGGTTTAAAACCCCCCCTTAAACATAAGAAAGGGGTTTTAAACCCACCCTTAAGCATAGAAAAGGGGTTTAAACCCACCCTTAAACATTAAAAAGGGGTTTAAACCCACCCTTAAACATTAAAAAGGGGTTTTAAACCACCATTAAACATAGAAAAGGGGTTTAAAACCCCCCCTTAAACATAGAAAATGGGTTTAAAACCCCCCTTAAATATAGAAAAGGGGTTTTAAACCACCCTTAAACATAGAAAAGGGGTTTAAACCCCCCCCCTATACATCAAAAAGGGCTTTAAAGGCAGCTCAGGTTGAACTCCTGCTGTGGATACGGGAGGAGGCCGGGGCTCATCCTGCTCAGTGCCGACGTTTCAGCCTCATGGTTGGAGATGGAGGAAGGAATAAAGCTGATCCCATATGGGCTGAGCCCAGGATGTGCAGATCGGGCCAGATGTGCATTAAAAAGGGAGTTAATAACTGGAGGAATAAAACCTCCCTGCAGCTGCAATTCTGGCACAGGACACAGAGGAATTAATTGCAACACCAGATTCACTGCTCTGCTCTGCCCAGACCAGACCCCGCCTGCTCCCCCCCCCCCCCTTTATAAACCCCCCCCCTAAATGGGGAAGGATAGATCTGACCTCGCAATGAACTGAAAAGCAGGATTTCCCCCCAAACTGGGTCCCCATCGTTGTTTTTTTGGTTCTATTGAACTGGCTGCATTGGGTTAAATGTGTGTTGGGGGTGGGTGGGAGCCAGGCCAGGGCTGTGACACATACATTCCCATTTCTAATGGATTCCGCCCCAAATCCGGTGCCTCCTCCGGGTTCTTCTCACCTTCTTGTAGTGTTGGGGGGGGGGGGTTTGTGGGGTCTTCGTGGCTGGGAACATCCTGTGTGATGGAAGAGAAGAATAAAGGGGGGGGAATTAAAGGAGGGTTAAAGGGAAACCCAAAGCTGGGTGGTGTCATAGGGGACGTGGTGGTGATACAGCCCTATAGGCGTGTGTAGGGTGGGGGTTAATGAGGCTTATTTCACCCCCCCCCCCCCTCCTTCTTTTCCTCTGCTTTGGGGTGGGGAAACCCATGTCCTGAGTGCCCTGGTGATGCAGCGTGAGCACATGGTGTCCAAATTGTGTAAGAGGTATTAAAATAGAACCAAACAGCCCCAAATCTGGGCAGCACCCATTGGCACGAGGCTGAAATCGCTTCCTTTGGTCCAATGTGAAAGGGTTTGGTTCGCTATGGGGGTTTAAAGGGGGATCTGGTGCATTAAGAGGGTGGGCAGCAGACCCTATAAGGCGGGGGAAGGGGGTGTGGGGGGGAGATGGAGGTTTTGGGGTTACCTGGAGCTGGTTTGGTCATGCTGGATGGTTCTGGGTCTCCTCTTTGGTGCTGTCCCCACCTCAGGCTGAAGGGGGTAATGGGGAACATGGGGATACACGGCTGGGGGGCTGGGTACAGGTAAGGGGGTATGGAGACACATGGGGACACAGGGATGCTATGGGGCAGGGGGTTATGGAGACACATACAGGGATGCTATGGGGCAGGGGGGTATGTAGACACATACAGGGATGCTATGGGGCAGGGGGGTATGGAGACACATGGGGACACAGGGATTCTATGGGGCAGTGGGTTATGGAGACACATGGGGACACAGGGATTCTATGGGGCAGGGGGGTATGGAGACACATGGGGACACAGGGATTCTATGGGGCAGGGGGGTATGGAGACACATGGGGACACAGGGATTCTATGGGGCAGTGGGTTATGGAGACACATGGGGACACAGGGATTCTATGGGGCAGTGCTGGAACACAGGCTGGCCATGGGGATATAATGTGGGTTATAGAGACACGGACAGGCCCCAAAATGCAACTGCTGCCACCTCCCCACCCCATAATGATTGTGCCACAAGCTGGAGAATGCAGGGAACATGCTGAGAGCACAGCCAAGCAGTGAGGGGACAAAGGACAAGCTGGACCCACAACAAGCTGGACCCACAACAAGCTGGACCCACAACAAGCTGGACCCATAAGAAGCCGGACCCATAACAAGCTCACACCACAGGATCCTCTTTATCCCCATCCATCAGCTCTCATCCTACTGGACCCCCCTTTCCCCACCCACCACGGTTCCCATTTTGCTGCTGCCCCCTATCAGCAATACAAAGCAGTTCCTCCCCCCTTCATCCCCCCCCCAATGACACTCACAAGCCACGTATTTGCAAAACGTTTTTAAAACCTATTGCTACAAACGTTCCCCGCTGCAGATACCGAGCAAAGGTGCCGCCTTTGCTTTTCTTGTGGTCCTAAAGGGGATTTGGGCACCACCTGGGTTGTGCCACCATCTTCTTTGCTCTGTTCTTCTCCTGCTGGTCCTGCCCCTCCATAAAATATCCTGTTGTTATTGCTGCAGCTCGACCCACATCTCGGCTCCACTTTGGGGGCGCAGTCAGAGCGGTGCTGGGGGGGAAAGGGGGGCACGATGAGGGGCGTCAGGGTGGGCAGCAGGTGATGGGGGGCACCCTGAGCCCCTCATGTTCCTACCTGTCACCTTGGAGGGGCAGGTCACCCGCTGTGGTGTTAAGGATAAACGGCGCAGCTTCCTCCAGCTCATCCACCTCTGCAAATGGAGACAGAGCCGTGCCAGCCTTGATGGGGGTCACAGTGGGGTGGGGGGGCACCCTATGGACACTCACCTGCCTCCCAGTCCTCTTGGCACGGTGGGGCCTGCCAGGCCACGGGGACCTTGGGCTGCTTTGTTGGGTCACGGGCGCACATAGATAACACTGAGGGCACAGAGAGCACAATAAGGACGTGTGTGTGTGTATATGAGTGAGGGGGGGTCTGAGGGGCGGCTGGGGGCCGGGTGGTCTCGTACCGTGGCAGTCAAAGAGCTGCCGCTGGTCGGGGCAGCAGGCGATGTGTCTCTGAAGCTCGGCCCGGGGCAGCCTGTGCCTGGCGTTAAAGGGGCAGACCTCCAAGGTGCGAGCTACCTGCGGGTTGTTCTATGGGGAGAGAAGGAGGAGGAGGCGCTGAGAGTGAAGGGAGGCCTGTAGGTCCGGTGGGCCCAGCCTACACAGGCCTACATGGGTCAACACAGACCTACACGGGTCTACATGGGCCTACACGGGCCTACAAGGGTCTACATGGGCCTACACGGGCCTACACAGACCTACACAGACCTACATGGGCCTACACATTTCTACACGTACCTACACAGGCCTACACAGACCTACACAGGCCTACACGTTTCTACACGTACCTACACGGGCCTACACGGACCTCCACGGGTCTACATGGACCTACACAGACCTACATGGGCCTACATGGATCTACATAAACTTACACAGGCTTGCACAGACCTACACGGGCCTACACGCTTCTACATGTACCTACACAGGCCTACACGGACCTACACGGGTCTACAAGGGCCTACAAAGGCCTACACGGGCCTACATAGACCTACACAGACCTACACAGACCTACACGGGCCTACACAGACCTACACAGATCTACACGGGCCTGCACAGACCTACATAGGCCTACACATTTCTACACGTACCTACACGGGCCTACACAGGCCTACAGACCTACACGGACCTACACAGGCTTACACAGACCTACACAGACCTACAAGGGCCTACACGTTACTACACATACCTACACGGGCCTACATGGACCTACACAAACCTACACGGGCCTATAAGGGCCTACAAAGACCTACACGGGCCTACACAGGCCTACACAGACCTACATGGGCCTACACGTTTCTACACGTACCTACACGGGCCTACATGAACCTACAAAGACCTACACGGGCCTACACAGGCTTACACAGACCTACACGGGCCTACATGGGCCTATACAGGCCTACACGGGCCTACCAGGGCCTACACGGGCCTACACAGACCTACACGGGCCTACACGGACCTACAAAGACCTACAGACCTACACGGACCTACACAGGCTTACACAGACCTACACAGACCTACACGGGCCTACACGTTTCTACACGTACCTACACGGTCCTACACGGGTCTACACGTTTCTACACGTACCTACACGGTCCTACACGGGTCTACACGTTTCTACACGTACCTACACGGGCCTACAAAGGCCTACACGGGCCTACACAGACCTACACAGGCCTACACGGGCCTACAGGGGCCTACACGGGCCTACACAGCCTCTCGGCCCCCCGCTCACCCGCTGGCACTTGACGAGGTGATACGGCAGCCGGGACACCCGGATCTGATGCGCTTTGTCGTACGGACACTGGACGAGCGCCTCCGGGTCCATCTTAAACTCGTCAGGCTCCGCGAGCTCCTACCGGCCACCGAACGGCCCCACTCATCGCCATGGCAACGCGGCCTAACTTCCGCCGCAGCCTGTGCGGCTTCACTTCCGCCGCCGGGGTCGCCATGGCAACGCGGCCTAACTTCCGCCGAGGCGTTTTGGGGTCGTTTTAGGGTTTTTAGGGATTATAGGGTTCTGAGTAGTGCTGTGTAGGCAATGGAGGGTGTTCTGTGAATCTATAGGGTGTAATGTGGGCCTGAAGGGCGTTATATAGTCCTAGGTGGGGTTTTATAGGCTCTAGGCTGTGTTATGGGGCCCTGTGTGGGGTAATGTGGGCCCTATATGGTGTAATATGGGCCCTATGTGGAGTTATGGGGCCCTATGTAGTGTAATGTGGGCCCTATGTGGTATAATATTGGACCTGGAGGGTGTAATATGGGTCCTATGTGGTGTAAGGGGGGTCCTATGTGATGTTATGGGGTCCCATGTAGTGTAATGTGGGCCCTATGTGGTGTAATATGGGCCCTATGTGGTGTTATGGGGCCCTATGTGGTGTAATGTGGGCCCTATGTGGTATAATATGGGCCCTATGTGGTGTTATAGGGCCCTATGTAGTGTAATGTGGGCCCTATGTGGTGTAATGTGGGCCCTATGTGATGTTATGTGAGCCCTATGTGATGTTATGGGGCCCTATGTGGTGTAATGTGGGCCCTATGTGGTGTTATGGGGCCCTATGTGGTGTAATGTGGGCCCTATGTGGTATAATATGGGATCTGGAGGGTGTAATATGGCCCTGTGTGGTGTAATATGGGCCCTGTGTGGTATAACATGGGCCCTATGTGGTGCTATAGGGCCCTATGTGGTATAATATGGGCCCTATGTGATGTTATGTGAGCCCTATGTGGTGTTATGGGGCCCTATGTGGTGTAATGTGGGTCCTATGTGGTGTTATGGGGCCCTATGTGGTGTAATGTGGGCCCTATATAGTGTAATATGGGCCCTGTGTGGTGTAATATGGGCCCTATGTGGTATAATATGGGCCCTATGTGGTGTTATGGGGCCCTATGTAGTGTAATATGGGCCCTGGAGGGTCTTATAGGATCCTGTGTGGTGTTTTCCTTGTTGCAAGGACTTATATGGGCCTTGAGGGCCAATACGTGTCTCTGTGTGATGTTACATGATCCTGAACACTCTCATATGGGTCCTGAATGGTGCTATATGGCTTTGGATGTTGTCATATGGACCTATGAGCAGTGTAATATGGGCAGGATGATGGCGGCACCCCATAGCGTCAACGTCACCCTACAGCATCACGTGGCCGTGACCACAACCCAGGAAGCCGAGGAAGGGGAAGTTGGTGCTGTGGGTGTGGGGCAGATCAGGGACAAGGGGGTGTCCCCATATCCCACCCCATAACGCTGCCGCCATGTCGCTGCCCTCCGTCTATCAGAACAAGTTTGCTGAGAAGCTGAGCATCCTCAATGAGAGGGGCCGGGGGGTCCTCGTCCGGATCTACAACATCAAGAAGGTGTGGGGTGGAGCCATGATGGATCTAAATGGAGGCTGCTGGGCTGGGGGGTTGTGGGGGCTCTAAAGGGGGATGTGATGGGGTTAAGGGGGCTCTAAAGGGATGTGAGGGCTCTAAAGGGGGGATATGATGGGGGCTCTAAAGGGATCTGATGGGGTTAAGGGCTTTAAAGGGGGATGTGATGGGGTTGTGGGGGCTCTAAAGGGATGTGATGGGGTTGAGGGGGCTCTAAAGGGGGATGTGATGGGGTTGAGGGGGCTCTAAAGGGGGATGTGATGGGGTTGTGGGGGCTCTAAAGGGATGTGATGGGGTTGTGGGGGTTCTAAAGGGGGATGTGATGGGGTTGTGGGGGCTCTAAAGGGATGTGATGGGGTTGTGGGGGCTCTAAAGGGGGATGTGATGGGGTTATGGGGGCTCTAAAGGGATGTGATGGGGTTGTGGGGGCTCTTAAGGGGGATGTGATGGGGTTGTGAGGGCTCTAAAGGGATGTGATGGGGTTGTGGGGGCTCTTAAGGGGGATGTGATGGGGTTGTGAGGGCTCTAAAGGGATGTGATGGGGTTGTGGGGGCTCCAAAGGGGGGATGTTGTGGGGGCTCTAAAGGGGGATGTGATGGGGTTATGAGGGCTCTAACTTTAGGGTGTCCCCACAGACCTGCTCGGACCCCAAGACACGTCCATCCTTCCTGTGTGACAAAGCTATGGAGCCCTCCATCAAGTTCATCAACAAGAAGTTTCCTAACCTGGACGTGCGGAGCAGCACGGTGAGGGTCATTGCTGCCCCCCAACCCCGTGTTACACCCATCCTGTCCTTGTCATCCTACCCCTATATCACCCCATATTGTGCCATCGCTGCCTGGCTTCTCCTCTATCTTTGTCCCTATGTCACCCCCCACCCCATATCACCTCACCCCATTGTGTCACCTCACCCCATTGTGTCACCTCACCCCATTGTGTCACCTCACCTCAATGTCCCCTTCTGTCTCTTGCAGCAACACCTGGGGCCGGTGCACAAGGACAAGGGGGACATTATCCGCGCGCTGGGACCCTATTACTACTCCTTTGTGGATGTCCTGGAGTTCAGGGTGAGCTGTGGGGTGCTGTGGGGCAGCACTGGCGTTACAGACTATGGGGACAGCAGTGATGTGTTGTCTCCTTGTTATCTCCCTGTCAGGACCACGTCTATGAGCTGCTGAACACCATTGATGCCAACCAGTGCTTCTTTGACATTGTGAGTGGTACCAGGGGGTTCCATGGGGGACTTTGAGTTGCTCACGAGGCTTATGGGGTGCATTCAATGGGGTGATTAGTGCATCCCATACCACGGCCGTATCCTCACAGCTTCATTGCCCCTTAGAACATCAACTATGACTTTACCAAGAGCTACTTGGACCTGATTGTCACCTACGTGTCCCTTGTCCTGCTGCTGGCCCGCACCGAGGACCGCCGGGTTCTCATTGGCATGTACCACTGTGCTCATGAGATGAGCCACGGTGCCAGGTGAGCTGCCCGCCCCTATAGACCATCCCCCCACCATCACTGAGGTCTGTCCCCAACACATTATATCATCATCCCTGCAGTGATTCCAGCTTTGCCCGCTTGGGTCAAATGGTGCTGGAATACGACCACCCCCTTAAGAAGCTGACGGAGGAGTTTGGGCCGCACACCAAGGTGGGTTGGGGGCTCCTGAGGGTCCTGAATGCCAACAGAGCCACATCCCATCCCTGCACTGATCCCCTATGATACCCCCCCATGTCCTGCAGGCTGTCACTGCTGCTCTCCTGTCCCTCCATTTCCTCTTTGCACGGAGGAACCAGGGCTCCGATCAGTGGCGCAATGACCAGCTCCTCAGCCTGCTCAGCTCTGCTGGCTCCATGCTGAGCCCTGCCAGCTCCGACACCGTGAGCATCACCCTGCAATAGGGATGTATAGGGGTGGGTGCAGGAGGGGCAGAGCGCTGACACCACCCCCTGCATCCCCAGATGGCTTGTGAATACCTGTCCCTGGAGGTGATGGAGCGCTGGATCCTCAGTGAGTCCTTGCAATGCCCACAGACCCCCAGTGATCCCCTATGGTGGCTGACTGATATCTGTGCCCTGCAGTTGGCTTCCTGGTGTGCCCGGGGGCTTTGGGGGCGTCCCCTCAATGCCTGGAGCTGTGGAGGTTGGCACTGCAGGGCTCGCTCTACATCACCCTCCTCCGTGACGAGGCCCTGCAGATCCACAAGGTCACCGAGGAGCTGCTCAGCAGCCTCAAGGGGTAAATGGCTGCCCCTGGGGCTGGGGGCTCCACTGGGGGCTGGCCCATCCGTGGCACTGCTCAGCTGTGTTCCCTTTGCAGCTATGGGAAGAGGGTGGCCGATCTCAAGGAGTGTAAGGAACATGCCGTGGCTCACAGGTTCGGGGGGGCTCAGGGTGGGCTGCTGGGTCCCAGGGGTCTGGGGAGGGTCCCAGGGTGCTGGGAGGCCCCATGGAAGGACCTGAGGGATCCCATGGGATCACTGGGGTCCCCATCTGTATTGACCCCATATCACAGCTCCCACCTTTGCCATGTGTTTGTAATATCCCTGCTGGGTGAGTGGGGTGGCTGGAGGGGTGATGGGGGGCTCTAACCCCCCTGCCATGACACCCCCCCACACCCCATAGCGGATCCCTGCATCGGGGCCGGCGGCTGTACCTGCGTGGGGCTGTGCGAGAGCTGGAGGCGCTGCTGGAGGATCAGCCCGGGCTGCTGGGACCCAAAGTGAGAGCAAAGGGAAGGGGAGAGTAAAGGGAAGGGGAGAGCAAAGGGAAGGGGAGAGCAAAGGGAAGGGGAGAGTAAAGGGAAGGGGAGAGCAAAGGGAAGGGGAGAGTAAAGGGAAGGGGAGAGTAAAGGGAAGGGGAGAGTAAAGGGAAGGGGAGAGTAAAGGGAAGGGGAGAGTAAAGGGAAGGGGAGAGTAAAGGGAAGGGGAGAGTAAAGGGAAGGGGAGAGTAAAGGGGAGCTGGGACCCAAAGGGAAGGGGACAGTGGAGAGGGGCAGGAAGAGGGGAGCTCCATCATGGAGATGAATGGTTCTGAGGGACGTGATGAGTGTCAGAGCTCTATGGGCACGTTATGGGTCTATGCACAGAGCTCTGTGTGTTGGCAGTGCCCTGTTGGCTGCTGGTGGCAGCCCCAGGTGCCTTCTAACTGTGCCCAGGCTCTGTTTGCCTTCATGGCCCTGTCGTTCTGCCGGGATGAGGTGAGCTGGTTGGTGAGACACGCCGAGCACGTCACCAAAACCAAGACACCGGAGGACTATGCTGACAGGTGAGCGGTGCTGGGGGCTGTGCATTGGGGGGCCGTGTATGTGAGTCTGGGGGTCTTCACCCCTGCTCTGACCGGTGCCTTTGTTGGCAGCCACATTGCAGAGATCCTGTTCCTCATGGAGCAGCTGCGGAGCCTGGTGCGGCGGCAGGACCTTGTGCTGCGGCGTTACCACGTTCAATACCTGGCCCGATTCGATGCTCTGGTGCTCAGTGAAATCATCCAGGTATCAAATAGTGCTGGGCATGGGGCTGTTCATGTCCCCTATCATCCAGGTATCACATAACGCTGGGCATGGGGCAGCCCATGTCCATGTCCCCCATCCTGCTTGGCCCTGAACCTGTCCCCATCTCTATCCCTGCAGAACCTCTCCGTGTGCCCCGAGGAGGAGTCCATCATCTTGTCGTCCTTTGTCAGCTCCCTTTCTTCTCTCTCCGACAAGGGAGGTGAGGAACATCAACCTGCTGTGTGTCCATGGGGTCTGATGTCCGCCTGCCCTATAGCCCACAGCTGGCATCCTAACCCTAACCCTAACCCTAACCTTAACCCTAACCCTAACCCTAACCCTAACCCTAACCCTAACCCTAACCCTAACCCTAACCCTAAACCTAACCCTAACCCTAACCATAACCTTAACCCTAATAACCCTAACCCTAAACCTAACCCTAACCCTAATAACCCTAACCCTAACCCTAACCCTAACCCTAACCCTAATCCTCCTGCCCTATAGCCCAGCTGCAGTCCACCCGCAGCTGGCATCCTAACCCTAACCCTAACCCTAACCCTAACCTTAACCCTAACGCTAACCCTAACCGTAACCCTAACGCTAACCCTAACCCTAACCCTACCCTAACCCTAACCCTAACCCTAACCCTAACCCTAACCCTAACCCTAACCCTAACCCTAACCCTAACCCTAACCCTAACCCTAACCCTAACCCTAACCCTAACCCTAATAACCCTAACCCTAACCCTAACACTAATAACCCTAATAACCCTAACCCTAACCCTAACCCTAATAACCCTAATAACCCTAACCCTAACCCTAATAACCCTAACCCTAACCCTAATAACCCTAATAACCCTAATAACCCTAATAACCCTAACCCTAACCCTAACCCTAATAACCCTAACCCTAACCCTAACCCTGCATTACAGCCCCTGATCAGCACAAGCCCGAAGCCCACCCAGCCCCCCTCCCCCTGCCCTCCCTCACACGTTTCTGTTTCCCTGCAGTGGATGAGAAGGAGCAGTTTGATTTCACAGCGTTGCGCCTCGACTGGTTCCGGCTGCAGGTTCTACCCCCATCTCAATCCCATCCACTGCCGTCCTCAGTTCCCATCCCTGTCCTCATTGCTGGCCCCATACAATCCCTCTCTTCCCATCTCAATCCATGCCCCTATTCCCTTCCTTACTGCTGTCCCTATACCTGCCCTCATTCCCTTCTCCATCCCACACCATTCCACCACCACTGGTCCCCATCCCTTCAACCCCCATCCCCATTGCTCCCAGTTCTCCCAGTTCATCCCAGTTCATCCCAGTTCTCCCAGTTCATCCTGGTGCTCCCAATACATCCCAGTTCATCCCAGTTCTCCCAGTTCATCCCAGTTCTCCCAATTCATCCCAGTGCTCCCAATACATCCCAGTTCATCCCAGTGCTCCCAGTTCATCCCAGTTCTCCCAGTGCTCCCAGTTCTCCCAATACATCCCAGTGCTCCCAGTTCTCCCAGTTCTCTCATTGCTCCCAGTTCATCCCAGCTCTCCCAGTTCATCCCAGTGCTCCCAATACATCCCAGTTCATCCCAGCTCTCCCAGTGCTCCCAGTTCTCCCAATACATCCCAGTGCTCCCAGTTCTCCCAATACATCCCAGTGCTCCCAGTTCTCCCAGTTCTCTCATTGCTCCCAGTTCATCCCAGCTCTCCCAGTTCATCCCAGTGCTCCCAATACATCCCAGTTCATCCCAGTTCATCCCAGTGCTCCCAGTTCATCCCAGTGCTCCCAGTTCATCCCATTTCTCCCCTTTCTCCCATTTCTCCCAGTTCATCCCAGTTCATCCCAGTTCTCCCAGCTGTGCCCCTGATCCCACTGCCCCCCATAGGCCTACACCAGTGTGTCCAAGGCCGTGCTGCCCCTGAGCACCAACCCAGACGTGGGTCGCATCATGAACCTCATCGTCTTCCACACCAAACTGCTGGACTCCCTGGAGGATCTGCTGGCCGAGACCTCCGACCTGTCCGACCTATGGTGAGCTCCAGACTCATAGGGGTCACATTGAGCAGCTCCTGCCCCACAGAATGTGTGGGGAGATGCCCATGTGTGCTGGGTATGGGAAGGGATGGGGCTTATAAGGGAGGCTGGGCAAGGCGAGGTGATGTACACTCAGGTAATATGGACACAGACATGGGGACAAGGGCAGCACCCACACGATATAGGCACCAACAGCCCCACTGACACATCCTGCCCCTCTGCCTCCCCCCACTGCAGCTTCTTCCCTCGCCCCATAGAGAAGATGTTTGTGGCGACGATGGAGGAGCCCTCCATGCTGCGTTACAGCATCGCCTTCCCTCTGCTCTGCAGCCACTTCTCCCGCTGCGTCCACCCCATGTGCCCGGAGGAGGTGAGTCCTGCAGGGTGATGATACGGGGACATGGGCACAGTGTCTGGATACAGCTATAAAGGAGCCAGGCAGCTCTTATGGCTTATGGCAGGGGATGGGGACCTGACCTTGGGGCCTCTGTGCCCTGTGCGGGGTGTCCCATAGTGGGGCCATGTTAAGCTGTGCATTTCCCTTTGCAGTATCCCCAGCTCCAGGCTGCAGCACTGGGGATGTGCAACAAGTTCCTGGAGGAGATGGCTCGACAGACCTGCGCCTGCATCATGGACAGCTGTGCTGAGCAGCACAACCTCAGCGAGCAGGTGAGGGTCCCCATGGCCATGGGGGGTATCTACAGAGCTCTGGGTGTATGTATCTGTGCTCTTGGGGCACCAGGGGCTGTATAGGACAGATGTGGTGTCCCCAATTCAACCTTGGGGATGGCAGCTTCTGGTTCTGGAGCCTCTGATTGTTCCCTAACCCCTAACCCAAACCCAAATCTAACCCTGACCCTAACCCCTACCCCTAACCTCTACCCCTAACCCTTACCCCTACCCCTAACACCTACCCCTAACCCCAATTCAACCTTGGGGAAGGCAGCTTCTGGTTCTGAAGCCTCTGACTGTACCCTAACCCTAACCCTAACCCTAACCCTAACCCTAACCCTAACCCTAACCCTAACCCTAACCCTAACCCTAACCCTACCCTAACCCTAACCCTAACCCTAACCCTAAATCTAACCCTAACCCTAACCCTAACCCTAAATCTAACCCTACTCTAACCCTAACCCTAACCCTACCCTAACCCTAACCCTAACCCTAACCCTAACCCTAAATCTAACCCTAACCCTAACCCTAACCCTAACCCTGACCCTTTTGCCTATGGCCACCAGCTACTGCCCAAGCACTGCGCCTCCACCGTCAGCAAAGCTCGCAACAAGAAGACCCTGAAACATCCGTCCAAAAAGGGGGAACCTGAGCGAGAGAAACCAGGGGCTGAGAGTCAGAGGAAGGACAGGACGGTGACCACCAAGTGAGGGCAGGGCTGGGAGGTGGTGGTGGCTCTATGGGGTGTAATGGGGCTGACAGCATCTGTCCCCCCCCAGCATGGATAAGCTGCACCTGGTGCTGGCAGAGCTGAGCCTGAGCCTCAACCACGTGCCCAACATCTCAGTGTTTGAGCACACGGTGACACCAGCGCAATATCTGAGCAGCCACTTGGAGACACGATTCAGCAAGTAGGGACACATGGGGCTGTGAGATGGGGAGGAGATCATTGACCCCAGACCTTACCCTAACATTAACCCTAACCCTAACCCTAACCCTAATCCTAACCCTAACCCTAACCCTAACCCTAACCCTAACCCTAACCCTAACCCTAACCCTAACCCTAACCCTAACCTTATCCCTAACACTAACCATAAAACTAACCATAACCCCAACACTAACCCTAACCCTAAACCTAAACCCTATCCCTAACCCTAACCCTAACGCCAACTCCAACCCTAACCATACCCCTAACCCTAACCCTAACCCATCCCTAACCCTAACCCTAAACCCCAACCCCAAACCTAATACTAAACATAACCCTAATCCTAACCCTAAACCCAAACCCTAAACCTAAAACTAACCCTAACCCTAATCGGGCTGTGTGATGGGGAGAAGATCTCTGACCCCAGACCTAACCATAACCCTAAACCTAACCCCTAACCCTAAACCCAAACCCTAACCCTAAACTTAAACCCCATCCCTAACCATAACCCTAACACAACCCTAACCATAATCCCTAAACCTAAACGCAAACCTTAACCTGAAAACTAACCATAACCCTAACCTTAACCCTAACCTTAAACCCTAACCCTAACCCAAACCCTAACCCAAACCCAAACCCTAACCCTAAAACTAACCATAACCCTAAAACCAAACCCTAACCCTAACCCTACCCTAACCCTAACGCTAAACCCCATCCCTAATGCTAAACCCAAACCCTAACCCAACCCTAACCTTAATCCTAATCCTAACCCTAACCCTAAACCTCAACCCCATCCCTAACCCCAACCCCAACCCTACCCCTATCGTACCCCTACCCCTACCCCTAACCCCACAACCCATCCCTAACCCTAAACCCAAACCCTAACCCTAACCCTACCCTTACCCCTAACCCTACAACCCATCCCTAACACCAAACCCAAACCCTAACCCCAACCCTAACCCTACCCTACCCTTACCCCGACCCCTACCCCTAACCCTACACTAACCCTAACCCTAAACCCCATCCCTAACCCTAAACTCAAACCCTAACCCAACCCTAACCCAAATCCTAATCCTAATCCTAAACCTAAACCCCATCCCTAACCCCAACCCCAACCCTACCCCCACCCCTACCCCTACCCCTACCCCTACCCCTACCCCTACCCCTACCCCTACCCCTACCCTAACCCTAAACCCCATCCCTAACCCAAACCCAAATTCTAACCCTACCCATAACCCTACCCTAACCCTAACCCTAAACCCCATCCCTAACCCTACCCCTAACCCTAACCCCATCGTGTTCCCTTAGGGCCATCGTAGCCATGGCGTGTTACAGCCAGCCCACTCAGGAGGTGGCTCGTCCCTCGGAGGTGCTGGTGGGTCTGGGGTCCTACATCACCTTCATCCAGTCCCTGACACACTACGTGGGTCTGGACACGACGCGCATCATCCGCAACGTCCTCCTGCAACAGACACAGCCCCGCGATGCCAGCGGGGAGCAGACCCTCACCACCATCTACACCAACTGGTGGGTTACACCCCATATGGGATATGGGCAGTGCCCTAAGGGGTATCTATCCCATATGGGATATGGGCAGTGCCCTAAGGGGTATCTATCCCATATGGGATATGGGCAGCACCCTCAGGGTTATCTATCCCATATGGGATATGGGCAGCGCCCTCAGGGTTGTATCTCCCATAAGGGATATGGGCAGCACCCTCAGGGTTATATCCCATATGGGATATGGGCAGCGCCCTAAGGGGTATCTATCCTATATGGGATATGGGCAGTGCCCTAAGGGGTATCTATCCCATATGGGATATGGGCAGCACCCTCAGGGGTATCTATCCCATATTGGATATGGGCAGCGCCCTAAGGGGTATCTATCCCATATGGGATATGGGCAGTGCCCTAAGGGGTATCTATCCCATATGGGATATGGGCAGCACCCTCAGGGTTGTATCTCCCATAAGGGATATGGGCAGCACCCTCACGGTTATCTATATCCCATATGGGATATGGGCAGCACCCTCAGGGTTATCTCCCATATGGGATATGGGCAGCACCCTAAGGGGTATCTATCCTATATAGGATATGGGCAGCGCCCTAAGGGGTATCTATCCCATATGGGATATGGGCAGCACCCTCAGGGGTATCTATCCTATATGGGATATGGGCAGCACCCTCAGGGTTATCTATCCTATATGGGATATGGGCAGCACCCTCAGGGTTATCTCCCATAAGGGATATGGGCAGCGCCCTCAGGGTTATCTATCCTATATGGGATATGGGCAGCACCCTCAGGGGTATCTATCTCCCATATGGGATATGGGCAGCACCCTCAGTGTTATCTATCCTATATGGGATATGGGCAGCACCCTAAGGGGTATCTATCCCATATGGGATATGGGCAGCACCCTCAGGGTTATATCTCCCATATGGGATATGGGCAGCACCCTAAGGGGTATCTATCCTATATGGGATATGGGCAGCGCCCTCAGGGTTATCTATCCTATATGGGATATGGGCAGCACCCTCAGAGGTATCTATCCCATATGGGATATGGGCAGCACCCTAAGGGGTATCTATATCCCATATGGGATATGGGCAGCGCCCTCAGGGGTATCTATCCCATATGGGATATGGGCAGTGCCCTCAGGGTTATATCTCCCATATGGGATATGGGCAGCACCCTCAGGGTTGTCTATCCTATATGGGATATGGGTCCATCCCAATATCTGCAGGTACCTCGAGGCCTTATTACGCCAGGCCAGCACTGGGGCCATCGTCCTGGCTCCCTCCCTTCAAGCCTTCACCACGGTGCCCCGTGATGGTGAACCATCCTTCAGTGCTGCTGAGTTCTCTGATGTTTCAGGTGCGGGTTGTTTTGGGGTCACTGTGGGGTTTGTCCCCTTATCCCTATGTGATGTTCCCATCCTTGTGTCTGGCCCCATAGAGATGCGAGCGTTGGCTGAACTCATTGGGCCCTATGGAATGAAGTTCATGAGTGACAATCTCATGTGGCACGTGAGCTCCCAGGTGGCTGAGCTGAAGGTAGGGGGGATTTGGGATCAGTTATGGGGTTTTTGGGACCAAGTTTGGGGTTTTTGGGGCCAGCTTTGGGGTGTTTGGGGCCAATTTTGGGATATTTGGGGTCAGGTTTGGGGTGTTTGGGGTCAGGTATGAGGTGTTGGGGTCAGGTTTGGGGTATTTGAGGTCAGGTTTGGGGTGTTTCAGGCCAGTTTTGGGGCTTTTGGGGCCAATTTTGGGATGTTTGGGGCCAATATTGGGGTGTCTGGGTGTCAGGTTTGGGTTCAGCTTTGGGGTGTCTGGGGCCAGGTTTGGGATGGTGGGGTCAGGTTTGGGGCCAGTTTTGGGGTGTTTGGGGCCAATTTTGGGATATTTGGGGTCAGGTTTGGGGTGTTTGGGGCCAGCTTTGGGGTGGTGGGGTCCAGTTTTGGGGTTTTGGGGGCCAGGTTTGGGGTGTTTGGGGCCAGATTTGGGGTGTTTGGGTCAGCTTAGGGGTGTTAGGGGTCAGGATTGGGGTTTTGGGGGCCAAGTTTGGGGTGTTTGGGGCCAGGTTTGGGGTGTTTGGGGCCAGGTTTGGGGTCAGTTATGGGGTTTTTGGGGCCAGGTTTGGGGTGGTGGGGTCAGGTTTGGGGCCAATTTTGGGATATTTGGGGTCAGGTTTGGGGTGTTTCAGGCCAGTTATGGGGTTTTTGGGGCCAGTTTTGGGGTGTTTGGGGCCAAGTTTGGGGTGTTTGGGGCCAGTTTTGAGGTGTTTGGGGTCAGGATTGGGGTGTTTGGGGCCAAGTTTGGGGTTTTTGGGGTCAGGTTTGGGGTGTTTGGGGCCAGGTTTGGGGTCAGTTATGGGGTGTTTGGGGTCAGGTTTGGGGTGTTTGGGGTGTTTGGGGTCAGGTACGGTGTGTTTGGGGTGTTTGGTGCCAGTTTTGGGGTGATTGGGGTCAGGTTTGGGATGTTGGGGTCAGGTTTGGGGCCAGTTTTGGGGTGTCTGGGTCAGGTTTAGGTCCAGGTTTGGGGTGTTGGGGCCAGTTTTGGGGTGTTTGGGGCCAGTTTTGGGGTGTTTGGGGTCAGGTTTGGGGCCAGTTTTGGGGTGTCTGGGTCAGGTTTGGGGCCAGTTTTGGGGTGTTTGGGGCCAGTTTTGGGTTGTTATTAATTGTTCCCAGTGCCGTGACCCCCCCGTCTATTGCAGAAACTGGTCAATGAGAACATGGACACGCTGGTCCAGCTGCGCTCCAGCCCCTGCAAACCAGAGCAGATGGCGGCTCTGCTGCCCCGGCTGAGCTGTGAGTGGTGCAGGGTTTGCACACACAGCCTTGCACGTTTGCACACTCACTCACACACACACACGTCTCTGCTTTCCCCTTCCCCCCCCTATAGCGGCCGATAACGTCCTAAAGAGGATGACCATCATTGGGGAGATCCTGAGCTTCCGAGCCATGGCACAGCAAGGCCTGCGGGAGGTGGGTGCCCCCTGTGCCCCATAGGGTCAGTGTGAGCCCCATAGGAACCCCCTGGGTCCTATATCACACAATGTGAGCCCCATAGGAACCCCCTGGGTCCTATATCACACCATGAGCACTGCCCCCTGCAGGTGGGTGCCCCATAGGGTCAATGTGAGCCCCATGGGCAACCCTATATCACACAATGAGGTGGGTGCCCCCTGTGCCCCATAGGGTCAATGTGAGCCCCATAGGAACCCCCTGAGTCCTATATCACACCATGAGCACTGCCCCCCTGCAGGTGGGTGCCCCATAGGATCAATGTGAGCCCCATAGGGTCAGTGTGAGCCCCATAGGATCAGTGTGAGCCCCATGGGCAACCCTATATCACACAATGAGCACTGCCCCCCTGCAGGTGGGTGCCCCATAGGGTCAATGTGAGCCCCATAGGAACCCCCTGGGTCCTATATCACACAATGTGAGCCCCATAGGAACCCCCTGGGTCCTATATCACACAATGTGAGCCCCATAGGAACCCCCTGGGTCCTATATCACACAATGAGGTGGGTGCCCCCTATGCCCCATAGGGTCAATGTGAGCCCCATAGGAACCCCCTGGGTCCTATTCCCCCCCTGCAGGTCTTCTCCCACCACTGCCCCTTCCTGATGGGCCCTATAGGATGCCTGACAGACGTGGTCACCCCAGACACGGACATCCAGGTGGGCACTGAGCGGCGCGGGGTTGAGCTGCCCCCTTGCTGTCCCCATATAGGGGGTGGCACCCCAACCCTATGGCACCACATGGTGTTTAATGGCACTATTGTGTCCTTGTCCTCCCAGGTCACATTGAGCATCTTCGAACTGGCTTCGGCTGCTGGGATCCCCTGTGAGATCGACCCTGCGCTGGTGAACGTCCTTGCAGGCAGCAAGATGGGTAATGTGGGGTCTATGGGGTCCTGGGGGGGGGGCAACATTGAGACCCTCCACCATCAGCCTGGCACAGACCCCCACCCTTATCACCCCCATAGGGTGTCCCTCTGGGTCCCCACTGTCTCCCCCCATGGGACCCCCACCCTTATCACCTCCATGGGGTGTCCCTCTGGGCACCCACTGTGACCCCCCATGGGACCCCCACCCTTATCACCCCCATAGGGTGTCCCTATGGGTCCCCACTGTCACCTCCTATGGGACCCCCACCCTTATCACCCCCGTGGGGTGTCCCTCTGGATGCCCACTGTGACCCCCCATGGGACCCCCACCCTTATCACCCCCATAGGGTGTCCCTATGGGTCCCCACTGTCACCCCCCATGGGACCCCCACCCTTATCACCCCCGTGGGGTCTGTTTCCTCCTTGGACCCTGGTTGATGTTGGCTCCCCCCTGTGCAGATGGTTCATCCCCAGAGGAGGATTACAAGGTGTCCTGTCTGCTGCTGGTCTTTGTGGCCGTATCCCTGCCTTTGTTGGCCTCCGACCCAATGTCTATCTACAACACCGAGATGGATGGTAAGGATTGGACCCCACTGTGCCCCAGCCCCACAATGGGACCCCCGAGGTCCCACAGCTGAAGCTCAATGGGGACATAAGGACCCCTATAGTGGACAGGGCTGCTGCCCCCCAGCTCCATCCCCAACCTCCCTGTGTCCTCAGGCTACAACAACAACATCCACTGCCTGGCCAAGGCCATCATCCACGTGTCGGCCGCGCTCTTCACCCTCCACAATAAGAACATCGAGACCCACCTGAAGGAATTCCTGCTGGTGAGGGAAGGGAGGAGAGGGAGGGAGGGATGGGATGGGAGGGATGGAGGGATGGATGGGAGGGATGGATGGAGGGAGGGATGGAGGGGTGGGATGGGATGGGATGGGAGGGATGGGAGGGAGGGAGGGATGGATGGATGGAGGGATGGATGGGAGGGATGGAGGGATGGAGGGATGTGATGGAGGGAGGGATGGGATGGAGGAATGGAGGGATGGAGAGATGGATGGAGGGATGGATGGAGGGATGGATGGGAAGGAGGGATGGATGGAGGGATGGGAGGGATGGAGGGATGGAGGGAGGGATGGGAGGGAGGGATGGAGGGATGGAGGGATGGATGGATGGATGGATGGATGGATGGATGGATGGATGGATGGATGGATGGAGGGATGGAGGGATGGAGGGATGGATGGAGGGATGGATGGATGGATGGATGGATGGAGGGATGGATGGATGGATGGAGGGATGGAGGGATGGATGGAGGGATGGAGGGATGGATGGATGGGGTGCAGCCCTTGTTGCTGATCAGGATCCATCCCTCAGTTGGCCTCTATGAGCCTCCTGCAGCTGGGCCAGGAGACGGACAAGCTGCGCTCCAGGAACAGAGACGCCGTGTGTCTGCTGATGCAGTTGGTGAGTGATGGGAGGGATGAAGGTCCCATTGGGGGGGGGGGTCTTCTGGGGGGTCCTTAAGGGGGGGCTGAGCTCCTGCTGCCCCCGACCCGCGGCTGCTTTGAGGTGCTGAGCTCTCACCATAGTCCTGGCTCCATATTGGGGGGTTGGAAGTGGGGGCCGAGCACCCACCGCCCTTGGATTGATATTCAGGGAACATCGCCCTGCTCTGCAAAGCAATTTAAATGCAAATGTTTCAATCTGGAGCTGGGGAGGCAGCAGGGGAAGGAAAGGGGCACCCAGGGAAAGGGGCACCCAGGGCTGGGGGTGAAGGGGAACTGAGCTCACGACCCCCCCCCCCCCTCTTTGTTCCCCCCCCCTCAATTCAGATCGTGGCCGAGTCGTCCTTCCTCACAGTGGACATGTTGGAGACCTGCTTCCCCTACGTGCTGCTCCGCAACGCCTACAGGGAGGTGTGCAGGGAGAGCCTGCTCAATAGGATCCCGCCCCACTGAGAGCATCCGACCCACATCCCGCCCCACTGAGAGCATCCGACCCACATCCCGCCCCGCTGAGAGCATCCCTGCCCCACTGAGAGCATCCCACCGAACCCACATCCCATCCACCCCAAATCCCACCAACCCAGACCCCATCCAACCCCACATCCCACCCAAACCCCATCCCATCCACCCCCCATCCCATCCAATCCACATCCCACCCATCCCATCCACCCCACGTCCCACCCACCCCACCCCCCATCCAACCCCCATCCCACCCAACCCTCCATCCCATCCATCCCATCCACCCCCCATCCCATCCATCCAACCCCACACCCCATCCACCCCACCCCCCATCCAACCCCCATCTCATCCACCCCACATCCCATCCAACCCCCATCCCATCCAACCCACGTCCCATCCATCCAACCCCACACCCCATCCAACCCCACATCCCACCCCACTGAGAGCATCCCTGCCCCATTGCTCCCATCCCATCCACCCCACATCCCATCCATCCCACATCCCATCCATCCCATCCAACCCCCCGTCCCACCCACCCCACATCCCATCCAACCCACATCCCACCCAACCCACATCCCATCCAACCCCCCATCCCATCCAACCCCACATCCCATCCATCCACCCCACACCCCATCCAACCCACGTCCCATCCAACCCCACATCCCACCCCAGAGAGAGCACCCCTGCCCTGTGCTCACACCCCATCCACCCCATATCCCACCCACCCCACATCCCATCCAACCCTCATCCCATCCACCACATCCCACCCAACCCCCATCCCACCCACCCCCCATTATTCCCCCCCTCCTTGTGCCCCCCAGCACCCCCCTGTGCTCTTGTATACCCCCCCATCCCACCCCCAGCATCACCTGCACTAAACAACATTGTTTTACCCCCCCCCTTTGGCTGTGGCTTCTTCGTGGTGCCCAGGCAGCCCTGAGGATATATGGGGTGGGGGCTCCAGGTATGTCCCCAATACAAACAGCCCCAAAGCCCCCCAGCCTCAGTTTCCCTTCACTCTTCCTGGCTGGAAACGTTTCAAATCACGTTCCCCCCCCCCCCCCCCCCCTTCCCATTCCCCATCATTTTCTCCTCCTTCTCCCCATCTCAGGCTGTTTATATCCCATTTTGGGGGGGGGGGGGGAATTAATGGGGCGATGGAAGGAGGCGCCCGTGTGGCCGTTTCCATTCAGCTCACGGCCGGGATGAGTCACCAGGAGCTGGCAATGGCAGCTCAAACACCCCGGGGGGGGGTTTCAAGCTATGCCCCCCCCCCATATCAATGCTATATGGTCCCCTACCCCAAAGCACTGCATCCCCACAGCCCATATGTGGCACTGAGCCCCGACCCACCCTTAATTGCTTTAATTAATGAACTAAAGCAGGGCTGGAGGTGACGTCTCCCTATGGGTCTCGTGCCCCCCCCCACCCCCCCCGTATTGCTCTGCTTCCCCCCCCCCACATTAACGCTCTCAACGTGCCCATTATTCCACGTTGACTGTTGGAGTCTATTTTAGCGCTCATCAATCATCAGCTGGAGCAGGAAGGAGCTGCTGCCATCCCTCCTTTGTCTCACACTCATCCCAACCCACGGACCCCCCCCACCCCCAGACCCCCACCTTGGGGTCCCCCCCCATCCCATCCCTACACCAGCCTCTCTCTGAGCCCCCCCTATAACAACCCCCCCCCCCACTCCCACTTTGGGGTCCCCCCCTCCCATCCCTACACCAGCCTCTCTCTGAACCCCCGCCCATAACCTAACCCCCCCCCACACCCCCACCTTGGGGTCCCCCCCCCTATTCCATCCCTACACCCAGCCTCTCTCTGAGCCCCCCCTATCACTTTAACCCCCCCCCAGACCCTCATCTTGGGGTCCCCCCTATTCCATTCCTATACCTGGTCTCTCTGAGCCCCCCCCATAACTTAACCCCCCCCAGACCCCCACTTTGGAGTTTCCCCCTATTCCATCCCTACACCAGCCTCTCTCTGAGCCCCCCCCTATAACAACCCCCCCCCAGACCCCCACCTTGGGGTCCCCCCTATTCCATCCCTATACCTGGTCTCTTTGAGGTCCCCCCCATCACTTTAACCCCCCCCCAGACCCCCACCTTGGGGTCCCCCCTATCCCATCCCTACACCAGCCTCTCTCTGAGCCCCCCCCCCCCCATAACTTTAACCCCCCCCATAGGTTACATTGCTCTCCTTGCTGCCCCTGCCACGTGCTGGGCCCACGCACCCAAGCACATCAAGAGACCCCCCCATATCTCAGCCCCCTCCCCCACTTTAGGACCAGCTTCAGCCCCCATAGGTGCAAGCACAGCTGAGGGTCACCCCAATAGGGCTGTGCCCCCCCCCATAGACCCCCCCATAAAGGGACCCCCCCCCGATTCAGGTGGGCGCTGTGCACACCTCCAGCCCTTACGTAAGGGCTGATTAATATTCCCCGGGGGCTGCGGATCCGTGTGGGCTGTAGAGGCAGAATGGGGGCTGCTGTGCCCCCCCCCCCCCATTACATTACCTGGAGCTGTGCCCCCCCCCTAAAAAAAACCCCCCTTTATATGTACCTGGAGACCCCCAGACCCCCCCATTATTGGCCTCTGCGCCCTCTGAGGGTCCCCACTTAACTGAGGGCCCCCATTGATCTCAGTAGATGGAGTGGGGGGGGGCACAGGATGGATGTGACCCCCCCCAACATTGCTGCCCCCAGACCCAAATCCACCTGCACCATCTGGCCTGCAAAGCCCTAATGGACACATAGACACTCTGCCTGTGTTACTGTAGGTCCTATGTTATATATGGGGCTGCTATTGCCCTACAGCTCTTTATGGGGGGGGGGGGGGGCTCTTTATGGGGGGTGGGGGGCTGAGGTGCAAACCCATATCCCTATGGGGGTCCTGGGGTGCAAACCCATATCCCTATGGGGGTCCTGGGGTAACACCCCCCCCCCCACACATAACCCTATAGGAGTGCTTTGGTATATAGACCATATAGACATGTTGGGGGTGCCCCACAAGACTACAAACGTACCCCCCCAACATAGCCCCATAGAGGTTGGGGTACCCATCCCATAACAGCCCTATGGGGGCTACAGGGTGCCCCAATAAACTCCATGGGGGTCCATGAGTACAACCCCATAACCCCATAAGGTTCAAGTCTATAACCCCATAGGGTCCCAAAGCTACACCCCCATAACCCCATAGGGTTCCAAGTCTACACCCCCATAACCCCATAACCCCATAGGGGTCCAAAGCTACACCCCATAACCCCTATAACCCCATAGGGTTCCAAAGCTACACCCCCATAACCCCATAGGGTTCTAAGTCTACACCCCCATAACACCATAGGGTCCCAAAGATACACCCCCATAACCCCATAGGGGTCCAAAGCTACACCCCCATAACCCCATAGCCCCATAACCCCATAACAGGGGGGTCCACAGGTACTTCCCCATAACCCCATAACAGGGGGGTCCACAGGTACTTCCCCATAACCCCATAGGGTCCAAAGCTACACCCCCATAACCCCATAACCCCATAGGGTTCCAAGTCTACACCCCCATAACCCCATAACCCCATAGGGGTCCAAAGCTACATCCCCATAACCCCATAACCACATAGGGCTCCAAAGCTACACCCCCATAACCCCATAGGGTTCCAAAGCTACACCCCCATAATCCCATAACCCCATAGGGTTCCAAGTCTACACCCCCATAACCCCAGAGCCCCATAACAGGGGGGTCCACAGGTGCTTCCCCATAACCCCATAGGGTCCAAAGCTACACCCCCATAACCTCATAGGGTTCCAAAGATACACCCCCATAACCCCATAACCCCATAGGGTTCCAAGTCAACACCCCATAACCCCATAGCCCCATAACCCCATAACAGGGGGGTCCACAGGTACTTCCCCATAACCCCATAGGGTTCAAAGCTACACCCCCATAACCCCATAACGCCATAGGGTCCCAAAGCTACACCCCATAACCCCATAACCCCATAGGGTTCCAAGTCTACACCCCCATAACCCCATAGGGTTCCAAGTCTACACCCCCATAACCCCATAACCCCATAGGGTTCCAAGTCTACACCCCCATAACCCCATAGGGTTCCAAGTCTACACCCCCATAACCCCATAACCCCATAGGGGTCCAAAGCTACACCCCCATAACCCCATAGGGTTCAAAGCTACACCCCCATAACCCCATAGGGTTCTAAGTCTACACCCCCATAACACCATAGGGTCCCAAAGATACACCCCCATAACCCCATAGGGGTCCAAAGCTACACCCCCATAACCCCATAGCCCCATAACCCCATAACAGGGGGGTCCACAGGTACTTCCCCATAACCCCATAACAGGGGGGTCCACAGGTACTTCCCCATAACCCCATAGGGTCCAAAGCTACACCCCCATAACCCCATAACCCCATAGGGTTCCAAGTCTACACCCCCATAACCCCATAACCCCATAGGGGTCCAAAGCTACATCCCCATAACCCCATAACCACATAGGGCTCCAAAGCTACACCCCCATAACCCCATAGGGTTCCAAGTCTACACCCCCATAACCCCAGAGCCCCATAACAGGGGGGTCCACAGGTGCTTCCCCATAACCCCATAGGGTCCAAAGCTACACCCCCATAACCTCATAGGGTTCCAAAGATACACCCCCATAACCCCATAACCCCATAGGGTTCCAAGTCAACACCCCATAACCCCAGAGCCCCATAACCCCATAACAGGGGGGTCCACAGGTACTTCCCCATAACCCCATAGGGTTCAAAGCTACACCCCATAACCCCATAACCCCATAGAGGGTCTTTGGGGTCCCTCACCCCCAGGTGTTTCCGTGCCCAGCTCTGGGCGCGTCCCGTTTCCCCGCCCCCATCTCCCCCCGCCCCTCCCTCCAACCGGTGTCAGCACCGGGAAAGTTGCGGCGAACCGGGACCGCTCCGAGAGCGGAACCGAGACTGAAACAGCACCGGGAGCACGGGGGGAAACGGGGAACGAACGGCAGCACCGGAGCTTCGAGGCTGAGCGACCCCGGGTAGGAGAGAGCAGCGTCCCCGGTCCCTCCATCCATCCCCGGTCCCTCCATCCACCCCCGGTCCCTCCATCCACCCCCGGTCCCTCCATCCATCCCCGGTCCCTCCATCCATCCCCGGTCCCTCCATCCATCCCCGGTACCTCCATCCATCCCCGGTCCCCCCCACCCCCGGTCCCCCCCATCCCCGTTTCTCCCCGGTCCTCCGTTCTCCCCATCCCCGTTAAATCCCCGTTAAATGCCCGTTAAATCCCCATTAAATCCCCGTTAAATCCCCCTTCCCATTTCTCCCCATTCCCGTTCCATCCCCGTTCTCCCCCCCCCCTCTCCCCCCCCCCACCCCCCGTGCCCCCCATCCCCTCTCCATCCCCTCCCGGTTCTCCCACCCCCGGTACCCGGTGCCATTTTAGCTCCGTCTCTCGGTCCGGTGTCGCTTTTCATGCGCATCCTCCGGTTTTACCGGGCGGGGGGAGGCGGCTGCGGGGCGGTACCGACGTTGTTCGTTCTCTGCCCGCCCGTCGGGCCGGGCCCGCGGTACCGGTTGGGCCGGAGCTGAGCTCGGTACCGGTACCGCAGGGTCATGGAGGCACCGCGGAGCCTCCCGGGGCTGCAACCGGACCGCGATGCGCTGGACCCGGCCGGAGGATGCCCGTCCCCATTGGAGATTAAATCGGCCCCAAGCAAGAAGATCTGGGTCAAACTGCGGGCTCTGTGAGTCACCCCATAGACCGGGACCCCCCCATAGACCGGGACCCCCCCCATAAACCGGGACCCCCCCATAAACCGGGACCCCCCCCATAGACCGGGACACCCCCATAGACCGGGACACCCCCCATAAACCGGGACACCCCCATAGACCGGGACACCCCCATAGACCGGGACCCCCCCCCCCATAAGCCAGGACACCCCCATAAACCGAGACCCCCCCATAAACCGGGACCCCCCCCATAGACCGGGACCCCCCCCCCCATAAGCCAGGACACCCCCATAAACTGGGACCACCCCATAGACCAGGACCGCCCCCATAGACCGGGACCCCCCCCATAAACCTGGACACCCCCCCCCCCCATAAGCCAGGACACCCTATGAACTCGGACCCCCCCATAAAGTGGGACCCCCCCCCCATAAGCCGGGACCACCCCATAAATTGGGACCCCATATGAACCAGGACCACCCCCATAAACAGGGACCACCCCCATAAACCGGGACCCCATATAAACCGGGACCACCCCCATAAACCGGGACCCCCCCCATAAGCCAGGACACCCCCATAAACTGGGACCCCATCCTATAAACCAGGACCCCAAATGAACCAGGACACCCCCATAAACCGGGACCCCCCCCCATAAGCCAGGACACCCTATGAACTGGGACCCCCCCCCCCCCATAAGCCAGGACACCCTATGAACTGGGACCCCCACCCATAAGCCGGGACCACCCCATAAACTGGGACCCCCCCCCTTCCATAAACCGGGACCCCATATGAACCAGGACCACCCCCATAAACCGGGACCCCCCCCCCCCCATAAGCCAGGACACCCTATGAACTGAGACCCCCCCCCCATAAACCGGGACCCCCCCCATAAACTCCCATAAGCTGGGACCCCTCCCCATAAGCCCCCATAAACTGTGACCCCCCCCATAAACTGGTACACCCTATGAACCAGGACCACCCCCCATAAACTGGGTCCCTCTATGGACCGGACCCCCCCATGGGACACCCCATAAACTCCATGAACAGGGTGCACCCCCAAAGTCAAGACCCTGTAAACACCCCATTTTGGGGGGGTCTGGGTGGGGGGAAGCTGCCAGGGCTGGGCAGGGGGCTCATATATCCCTATATCTGTACATGGGGGGGGGACACATATACATGGGGGGGTCTGGGTTGGGGGGGGGGCTCAGGTGTCCCTATATATGTGCATAGGGGGGGTGTGGGGGGGAAACACATATATGGGGGGGTCTAGGTTGGGGGGGGGGAGCTGCCAGGGCTGGGCAGGGGGCTCAGGTGTCCCTATATCTGTGTATAGGGGGGTGGGGGGCACACATACATGGGGGGGGTCCGAGTTGGGGGGAGGCCTCAGGTGTCCCTATATATGTGCATAGGAGGGGTGGGAAACACACATGGGGGGGGGGGTCTGAGTTGGGGGGGGAGCTGCCAGAGCTGGGCAGGGGGCTCATATGTCCCTATATCTGTGTATAGGGGGGGATACACACACATGGGGGGGGGGTCTGTGTTGAGGGGGGAGCTGCTAGGGCTGGGCAGGGGGCTCATATGTCCCTATATCTGTGTATAGGGGGGGGTCACATACATGGGGGGGGTCTGGGTTGGGGGGGGGCTCAGGTGTCCCTATATATGTGCATGGGGGGGTGTGGGTGAAACACACACATGGGGGGGGATCTGGGTGGGTGGGGGTCTGCCAGGGCTGGGCAGGGGGCTCATATGTCCCTATATCTATACATGGGGGGGGGCACATATACATGGGGGGGGGGTTGACAATGTCACCCTCCCCACTGCAGCAGCCCACGTGCGTTGGTTGGTTGCCCACGCGTGTGCTCACGTCTGAGCTTCGAGCCCTCGTGCCTCCCCGTGCACACGTGGGTGTGCTCTGCTGCACGTGCACACGTGGGTGCGAAGGTGCACGTGTGTGTGTGTGTGTGTGTGTGTAACACCATTGTGCCCCAGCACAGGGGGGGGGGGAAGAAGTGACAGAGCCCTGAGTCCCCCCCATTCAATGGCATCCCCCTGCTGCCCCTATGGAGATGATGGGGACATGTGGGTGTCCCCAAGGTGGGACGTGGGGGGCTGGGGGGGTCCTGGGGGGTCCACAGCACTGGGGGGGGGGTGACAGGAGGCCTATGGGGGCAGCTTGTGTGACAGTGGTGGTGGCTCTGCTTGGGACACTCAGCTTTGTCCATAAAGGGTGGTGATATGGGGGGGGGTCCCATGTGGCCCCAGAAGGACACAAGGGGGTCCTATGTGGCCCCAAATGGGGGGCAAGGGGGGGGTGTTCCTAAAGGGGGGGTCACAAAGGTTGGGAGGGGGGGTGTGCCCATGGATCATTGTGTCCCTATGGATCGTTGTCCCTATGGATCAGTGGATCGTTGTCCCTATGGATCAATGTCCCCATGGATCATTGTCCCCATAGATCAGTGTCCTTATGGATCAGTGGATCATTGTCCCTATGGATCACTGTGTCCCTATGGATCATTGTCCCTATGGATCAGTGGATCGTTGTCCCTATGGATCAATGTCCCCATGGATCATTGTCCCCATAGATCAGTGTCCTTATGGATCAGTGGATCATTGTCCCTATGGATCACTGTGTCCCTATGGATCATTGTCCCTATGGATCAGTGGATCGTTGTCCCTATGGATCAATGTCCCCATGGATCATTGTCCCCATAGATCAGTGTCCTTATGGATCAGTGGATCATTGTCCCTATGGATCACTGTGTCCCTATGGATCATTGTCCCTATGGATCAATGTCGCTATGGATCACTGTGTTCCCATGGCTCAGTGTCCCCATAGATCATTGTCCCTATGGGCTGGTGTCCCTATGGATCATTGTCCCCATGGATTGGTGTCCCCATAGGTCATTGTCCCCATGGCTCAGTGTCCCCATGGATCAGTGTCCCTATGGGCTGGTGTCCCCATGGATCACTGTGTCCCTATGGATCATTGTCCCCATGGATCAATGTCCCCATAGATCAGTGTGTCCCCATGGATCAGTGACCCCATAGATCATTGTCCCTATGGATCAGTGGATCATTGCGCCTATGGATCATTGTGTCCCCATGGATTGGTGTCCCCATAGATCAGTGTCCCCATGGATCACTGTGTCCCCATGGATCATTGTCCCTATGGATCAATGTCCCCATAGATCAGTCTCCCCATGGATCATTGTCCCCATTGTCCCCATTGTCCCCATTGTCCCCATGTCTCATTGTCCCCATGTCCATACAACCTCCCTTCCATCCCCAAGGTCACATTCCCCCTCAGCTCCATCCTGAGAGCTGTGTGTGTGTGTGACGTCTGGCAGCCCCCCCTTGTCCCCCCCCCCCCCTTTAACCACCGTCACTGTCACCTCATAGGGACGTTGGTGGCCCCCACCTCCCGGCAGTGCTGTGTGCGTGTGCATTGCACGCTTGCATTGATTTATGCTTGAGCACAGGGGACACACACACACATACACATACGTGCCCCCCCCCCCCCACAGCCTGGCTTGCACACACAAGGCTTGGTGACAGGGACCTGGTGGGTGCCAGGTGGCATTGATGGGGACCTGAGGGGTCCTATGGGGTCCTTGGTGGCACTGATGGGGACCTGGGGGGTCCTATGGGGTCTTGATGGCACTGATGAGGACCTGGGGGGTCCTATGGGGTCCTTGGTGGCACCAGGTGGCACTGATGAGGACCAGTGGGTTTCTATGGGGTCCTTAGTGGTGCCTGATGGCAGTGATGGGGACCTGGGGGTTCCTATGGGGTCCTGGTTGGTGGCAGGTGGCAGTGATGGGGACATGGGGGTTTCTATGGGGTCCTTGGTGGCACCAGGTGGCATTGATGGGGACCTGGGGGTTCTTATGGGGTCTTGGTGGCACTAATGGGGACCTGGGGGGTCCTATGGGGTCCTTGGTGACACCAGGTGGCAGTGATGGGGATCTGGGGGGTCCTATGGGGTCCTGGTTGGTGGCAGGTGGCAGTGATGGAGACCTGTGGGTTCCTATGGGGTCCTTGGTGGCACCAGGTGGCAGTGATGGGGACCTGGGGGGTCCTATGGGGTGTTGATGGCACTGATGAGGACCTGGGGGGTCCTATGGGGTCCTTGGTGGCACCAGGTGGCATTGATGGGGATCTGGGGGTTCCTTTGGGGTCTTAATGGCACTGATGGGGACCTGTGGGTTCCTATTGAGACCTGGTTGGTGGCATTGATGGGGACCTGGGGGTTCCTATGGGGTCCTTGGTGGCACCAGGTGGCAGTGATGGGGACCTGGGGGGTCCTATGGGGTCTTGGTGGCACTGATGGGGACCTGTGGGTTCCTATGGGGTCCTGGTTGGTGGCAGGTGGCATTGATGGGGATCTGGGGGGTCCTATGGGGTCCTTGGTGGCACTGATGGGGACCTGGGGGTTCCTATGGGGTCCTGGTTGGTGGCAGGTGGCACTGATGGGGACCTGGAGGGTTCCTATGGGTTCCTATGGTGGCACCAGGTGGCAGTGATAGGACCTGGGGATACCTATGGGGTCTTGGTGGCACTGATAGGGACCTGGGGGTTCCTATGGGGTCCTTGGTGGCACCAGGTGGAAGTGATAGGGACTTGGGGGTTCCTATTGAGACCTGGTTGGTGGCATTGATGGGGACCTGGGGGTTTCTATGGGGTCCTTGGTGGCACCAGGTGGCATTGATGGGGATCTGGGGGGTCCTTTGGGGTCTTGGTGGCACTGATGAGGACCTGGGGGTTCCTATGGGGTCCTTAGTGGCACCAAGTGGCATTGATGGGGATCTGGGGGTACCTATGGGGTCTTGGTGGCACTGATGAGGACCTAGGGGTTCCTATGGGGTCCTTAGTGGTGCCAGGTGGCATTGATGGGGACCTGGGGGTTTCTATGGGGTCTTGGTGGCACTGATGAAGACCTGTGGGTTCCTATGGGGTCCTGGTTGGTGCCAGGTGGCAGTGATGGGGACCTGTGGGTTCCTATTGAGACCTGGTTGGTGGCATTGATGGGGACCTGGGGGTTCTTATGGGGTCTTGGTGGCACTGATAGGGACCCGGGTGTTCCTATGGGGTCCTTAGTGGCATGAGGTGGCACTGATGAGGACCTGTGGGTTCCTATGGGGTCCTGGTTGGTGCCAGGTGGCAGTGATGGGGGCCTGTTTGTTCCTATGAGGTCTTTAGTGGTGCCTGGTGGCACTGATGAGGACCTGGGTGTACATTTGGGGTCCTTGGTGGCACCGGGTGCTACTGATGGAGACCTGTGGGTTCCTGTGGGGTCCTTGGTGGCACCAGGTGGCAGTGATGGGGGCCTGGGGGTACCTATGGTGGCACTAGGTGGTACTGATGGGGAGCTGGGGGTTCCTATAGGGTCCTTGTTTGGTGGCACTGATGGGACCTGCTGTTATCTATGGGGTCCTGGTTGGTGGCACAATGTTCCTGCAGCTCCTGGTCTCTCGTCGGGCCGTGCCTTTTGCCCGCTGCCAGCTCTCATTAGCGCTAACGAGGCCGAGAGCTGCCAGGGAGCGGGAGGCCGGAGGAGCCGGCAGGAAGCTGCCACCGCTGCTTTCTTAATCAGCCCTTAATTAAATCGTGGCCATCCCTTGAGGCCGGGCCGGGCCCTAAGCCAGGACCCACAGCCGGAGGTGACGTGCATCGGGGTCCCCGTCTGGGAATCGTCCCCATGTGAAGGATGTGGGGGTCCTGGTGGCACTGATGGGGGTCTGGGGGGTTCCTATGGTGGCACTAGGGGGCAGTGATGGGGACCAGGGGTTCCTATGGGGTCCTTAGTGGTGCCAGGTGGCTGTGATGGGACCTGAGGGTACCTATGGGGTCCTGGTTGGTGCCTAGTGAAACTGATAGGGACCTGGGGGTTCCTATGGTGGCTCTAGGTGGCAGTGATGGGGATCTGGGGGTACCTATGGGGTCTTGGTTGGTGGCACTGATGGGGACTTGATGGCACCAGGTGGCACTGATGGGACCTGAGGGTACCTATGGGGTCCTGGTTGGTGCCTGGTGGCACTGATGGGGACCTGGGGGTACCTATGGGGTCTTTGGTGGCACCAGGTGGCACTGATGGGGACCTGGGGGGTTCCTATGGTGGCACTAAGTGGTACTGATGGGAACCTGGACGCATCTATGGGGTCCTTAGTGGTGCCAGGTGGCAGTGATGGGGCCTGGTGGCAACAGGTGGCACTGATGGGACCTGGGGGCTCCTATTGGGACCTGGTTGGTGCCTAGTGGCACTGATAGGGGCCTGGGGGTACCTATAGGGTCTTGGTTGGTGCCTGGTGGCACTGATGGGTTCCTATGGGGTCCTGGTGTCCCTGATGGGTACCGATGAGCAGCATTGGTGGCCATGGGACACCAGGTGGCAGTGACAGAGCAGCCGTGGTGTCCGCAGGGCTCAGATAGAGACAGAGTCTGGTCCCCCCCCCATCCCCATCCCTGTATGAGCACACAGGCGGTGATGGCAGATGGGATTCCCTCCCTCCCCCCCCTTCAGCACCGCCCCCATCCCCAGCACGACAGACACACGGACACACAGACAGACGGACCGGGGGCTGCGTGCACACGCGTGTGACAGACGGGGGGGGGGGGGGTTCACCATCTGATAATGGGGGGGTTTGGGTGCCCCAGCTCAGCCCTGACCCCCATAACCAGCACTGGGTACCCCCCTCCTTATCACCCCCCATTCACATCCCATCTCGCTGCCCCACTGGGGGTCGCAGTGGGGTGCCAGCTGCCACCCGCCCCACGCAGGCTCCGTTACATGGTGAAGCAGCTGGAGACGGGAGAGGTGAACGTGGAGGAGCTGAAGAGGAACCTGGAGTACACGGCATCGCTGCTGGAGGCGGTTTATATCGATGAGACCAGGTGGGAGGGGGTGGGTGGGGGGATGGATGGATGGATGGATGGATGGATGGATGGATGGAGGGATGGATGGAGGGATGGATGGAGGGATGGATGGAGGGATGGAGGGATGGATGGGTAGATGGAGGGGTGGGTGGAGGGAGAGATGGATGGATGGATGGAGGGGTGAATGGATGGACAGATGGATGAATAGATGGATGGATAGATGGATGGATGGTTGATTGGATAGAGGGATGGATGGATGGATGGATGGATGGATGGATGGATGGATGGATGGATGGATGGATGGAGGGGTGGATGGATGGATGGAGGGATGGATGGATGAGTGGATGGAGGGATAAATGGAGGGATTGATGGATGGATGGAGGGAGGGAGGGATGGATGGATGGATGGATGGATGGATGGATGGATGGATGGATGGATGGATGGATGGAGAGATGGATGGATGGATGGAGGGGTGGATGGATGGATGGATGGATGGATGGATGGATGGATGGATGGATGGATGGATGGATGGGAGGATGGAGGGATAAATGGAGGGATGGATGGATGGGTGGGTGGAGGGATGGAGAGGTGAATAGATGGATGGTTAGATGGGTGGATGGTTGATTAGATGGATGGATGGATGGATCGAGAGATGGAGAGATGGATGGGTGGATGGATGGGTGGATGGATGGATGGATGGATGGATGGGTGGATGGATGGATGGATGGATGGAGGGGTAGAGGGATGGAGGGAGGGATGGGTGGGTGGATGGGGATAGATGGATGGATGGATTGGTGGAGGGGTGATTGGATGGGCAGATGGATGAATAGATGGATGGATGGATGGATGGATGGATGGATGGATGGATGGAGGGGTGGGTGGAGAGATGGATGGATGGAAGAGTGGATGGAGGGATGGATGGAGGGGTGGGTGGAGGGATGGATGGAAGAGTGGATGGATGGATAAATGGAGGGATGGATGGGTGGATGGACAGTTGGATGGGTGGATGGATGGATGGAGGAATGGATGGATGGGTGAATGGATGGAGGGGTGAATGGAGGGATGGATGGGTGGATGGATGGAAAGGTGGGTTGATGGGTAGATGAGTGGATGGAGGGGTGGATTGATGGAGGGAGAGATGGATGGATGGGTGGAGGGGTGGAGGGATGGACAGATGGATGGACAGATGGATGGTGTGGGGATACAGCAGCGTCCCCCATTGTCACCTCCTGTCCCCACAGGCAGATGCTGGACACGGAGGATGAGCTGCGGGAGATGCGCTCGGACGCGGTGCCCTCGGAGGTGCGGGACTGGTTGGCTGCCACCTTCACCCAACAGGCTCGAGCCAAAGGGAGGAGGGCAGAGGAGAAGCCCAAGTTCCGCAGCATCGTGCACGCGGTGCAGGCCGGCATCTTCGTGGAGAGGTGGGGTTGGGGTGGGGATGTGATGGGGGTTAGGGGATGGGGGGGAGGGGGCTGAGCTGCCTCAGAAGCAGAGGGGTCCCCAGTAAACCAAGTGAGTCCCCAGGGATTCAGTTGGAAGCCCAAGAATCCCAATGGGTTCCCAAGAACTCAGGTGGGTTCTTGAGCATCCCATCATCCAGGTGTGACCCCAGATCTGTTCCCAAGAACCCGTGTGGGACCCCAGAACTCAGGGTGATCCCCTTAAGGGTCTTTAGCATCCATCCGGGTCCCCAAACACCAGATCAATCCCTAAGAAGCCATACAGGTCCCAGGACTCAGGTGGGTCCCTGAGCAACCAGGTGTGTCCCCAAGAAGCTATGAAGGTCCCCAAGAATCCTGGTGGGTCCCCAGCATCCAGGTAGGCCCCAAAGCACCAGGTGGATCCCCAAGAACCCCATTGGGTTCCTGAGCATTCACGAAGGTCCCCGGCATCCAGGTGGGTCCTCAAGCTCCTGATCAGCCCCAAGTGGGGCAGTAAGTGGGATGGCACAAGGATATGGGATGGCATGGGGACATGGCACAGGGATATGGGATGGCATGGGGACATGTGGACCCTAAGGACACAGCTGGGTCTTTTGGCATCCATTTGCGTCCCCAGGACTCATGTCTGCCCCATAGCACTCAGCTTGGGGTGCCCACCAACCCTCTCCATTCCCCTTATACAGGATGTTCCGCCGGACGTACACAGCTGTGGGGCCCAGCTACTCCACCTCTGTCCTCAACTGCCTGAAGGTACCGGGGAGGAGGGGGGGGGAGCACCCTAAGGACCCCCCAGCAAAGGCAGCTGTGCAGAGGGGTTCAGCATGGGATGTGTGGGAGAGGTGACATGAGGTGTTACTTGGCATCGCTGGGCATCACCGGGCATTACAATGAGCTTTAGTGGGCATCACTGGGCACTGATGGGCATGGCTAGGCATGGCTGGGTGTTACTGAGCCTCGTTGGGCATCGCTGGGCATCAGCTGCCATACAGGGCATCAGTGGGTACTTCTGGGCATCCCCGAGCCCCCTGTGTGCCCCTGGGCTGTCCCCCATCTTCACAGAACCTGGATTTGTGGTGCTTCGACGTCTTCGCTCTGAACCGGGTGACGGAGGAGCACTCATTGCGCACCATCGTCTACGAGCTCTTCACCCGACACAACCTCAACAGTCGCTTCAAGGTGCTCCCATCCCATCCCATCCCATCCCATCCCATCCCATCCCATCCCATCCCATCCCATCCCATCCCATCCCATCCCATCCCATCCCATATCCCATCCCATCCCATCCCATCCCATATCCCATCCCATCCCATCCCACCCCACATCCCATCCCATCCCATATCCTATCCCATATCCCATCCCATCCCCTCCCCTCCCATCCCATATCCCATCCCATCCCATCCCATATCCTATCCCATATCCCATCCCATCCCATCCCATCCCATCCCATATCCCATCCCATATCCCATCCCCTCCCATCCCATCCCACCCCATATCCCATCCCACCCCATCCCATCCCATCCCCATCCCATCCCATCCCATCCCATCCCATCCCATCCCATCCCATCCCATCCCATCCCATCCCATCCCATCCCATCCCATCCCATCCCATCCCATATCCCATCCCATCCCATCCCATCCCCATCCCATCCCATCCCATCCCATCCCATCCCATATCCCATCCCATCCATCCCATCCCATCCCATCCCATCCCATCCCATCCCATCCCATCCCATCCCATCCCATCCCATCCATCCCATCCCATCCCATCCATCCCATCCCATCCCATATCCCTTACCATCCCATCCCATCCCCATCCCATCCCATCCCATCCCATCCCATCCCATCCATCCCATCCCATCCCATCCCATCCCATCCCATCCCATCCCATCCCATCCCATCCCATCCCATCCCATCCCATCCCCATCCCATCCCATCCCATCCATCCCATCCCATCCCATCCCATCCCATCCCATCCCATTCCATCCCATCCCATCCCATATCCCATCCCATCCATCCCATCCCATCCCATCCCATCCCATCCCATCCCATCCCATCCCATCCCATCCCATCCCATCCCATCCCATCCCATCCCATCCCATATCCCATCCCATCCATCCCATCCCATCCCATCCCATCCCATCCCATCCCATCCCATCCCATCCATCCCATCCCATCCCATCCCATCCCATCCCATCCCATCCCATCCCATCCCATCCCATCCCATCCCATCCCATCCCATCCCATATCCCATCCCATCCATCCCATCCCATCCCATCCCATCCCATCCCATCCCATATCCCATCCCATCCATCCCATCCCATCCATCCCATCCCATCCCATCCCATCCCATCCCATCCCATCCCATCCCATCCCATATCCCATCCCATCCATCCCATCCCATCCCATCCCATCCCATCCCATCCCATCCCATCCCATCCCATCCCATCCCATCCCATATCCCATCCCATCCATCCCATCCCATCCCATCCCATCCCATCCCATCCCATCCCATCCCATCCCATCCCATCCCATCCCATCCCATATCCCATCCCATCCATCCCATCCCATCCCATCCCATCCCATCCCTTCCCATATCCCATCCCATCCATCCCATCCCATCCCATCCCATCCCATCCCATCCCATCCCATCCCATCCCTTCCCATATCCCATCCCATCCCATATCCCATCCCATCCCATCCCATCCCATATCCCATCCCATATCCCATCCCATATCCCATCCCATATCCCACCCCATCCCCAGGGTGTAATTCCCCTTTACACAAGCCTGACACACGTGTGTGCCCCCTTAGATCCCCGCTGTGTTCCTCACCACGCTGCTGGACGCGCTGGAGGTCGGCTATGGGAAATACCGTAACCCTTATCACAACCAGGCACACGCTGCCGATGTCACCCAGACTGTGCACTGCTTCCTGCTCCGTACTGGCATGCTGGTATGGGGACACTATAGGGACACTATAGGGATGCTATGGGGACACTATAAGGACACTATGGGGACACTATGGGGACACTATAGTGACTCTATGGGGACACTATAAGGACACTATGGGGACGCTATGGGGACACTATAGTGACTCTATGGGGACACTATGGGGACACTATAGTGACTCTATGGGGACACTATAAGGACACTATGGGGACACTATAGGGACACTATAGGGACACTATGGGGACACTATAGGGACACTATAGGGACACTATGGGGACACTATAGGGACACTATAGGAACACTATGGGGACACTATGGGGACACTATAGGGACACTATGGGGACACTATGGGGACACTATAGTGACTCTATGGGGACACTATAGGGACACTATGGGGACACTATAGTGACTCTATGGGGACACTATAAGGACACTATGGGGACGCTATGGGGACACTATAGTGACTCTATGGGGACACTATAGGGACACTATGGGGATGCTATGGGGATGCTATGGGGACACTATAGGGACACTATGGGGACACTATGGGGATGCTATGGGGATGCTATGGGGACACTATAGGGACACTATGGGGACACTATGGGGATGCTATGCGGACACAATGGGGACATTATGGCGACACAATGGGCACACTATAGGGACACTATGGGGACACTATAGGATGGGGGTCACCCCTTGTTTTGGGAGCAGGAGGGGTCACCTCGTGCTGTCACCCCCACTTGGTTGTCACGCTGCCATGGGGACACACGTGGGTGTCACACTCAGCTGTGGGGTTGCACACACACTCAGGTCCCCATGCCCCTATTGCTGGGTGGCACTGGGCTGTCCCTGTCCCTGTTTGGGGTGTATGTGTCCCCCCCCTCACCCCGTGTCCCCCAGCACTACCTGACGGAGATTGAGGTCCTGGCCATCATCTTTGCTGCTGCCATCCACGACTACGAGCACACGGGCACCACCAACAGCTTCCACATCCAGACCAAGTGAGGGACGTGCACGGCACGGGGATGTGGAATGGCATGGGGACGTGGCATGGCACAGGGATATGGCATGGCACCATGGCACAGGGATATGGCACAGCATGGGGACATGGCATGGCATGGGGATATGGCATGGTATGGGGATGTGGAATGGCATGGGGGTATGGCATGGCATGGGGACATGGCATGGCATGGCATGGCATGGCATGGCAGATGGATGTGGCGCTGCCTGGGGACATGGCATAGCATGGGGATATGGGATGGCACAGGGATATGGGATGGCATGGGGACATGGCACAGAGATGTGGGATGGTACAGGGATATGGAATGGTGTAGGGATTTGGGATGCCATGGGGTCGTGGTACAGGGATATGGGATGGCACAGAGATGTGGGATGGCACAGGGATATGGGATGGCGTAGGAATATGGGATGGTGTAGGGATATGGGATGGCATGGGAACATGGCACAGGGATATGGGATGGCACAGGGATATGGGATGGTGTAGGGATATGGGATGGCATGGGGACGTGGCACAGGGATATGGGATGGCACAGGGATATGGGATGGCATAGGGATATGGGATGGCATGGGGACGTGGCACAGGGATATGGGATGGTGTAGGGATATGGGGTGGCATGGGGACATTGGCACAGGGATGTGGGATGGCATGGAGACATGGCACAGGGATATGGGATGGCACAGGGATATGGGATGGCATGGGAATGTGGCTCAGGGATATAGGATGGTGTAGGGATATGGGATGGCACAGGGATATGGGATGGCACAGGGATATGGGATGGCATGGGTACGTGGCACAGGGATATGGGATGGCACAGGGATATGGGATGGCATAGGGATGTGGGATGGCATGGGGACGTGGCACAGGGATATGGGATGGCACAGGGATATGGGATGGCACAGGGATATGGGATGCCATGGGGACATGGCACAGGGATATAGGATGGTGTAGGGATATGGGATGGCACAGGGATATGGGATGGCATGGGGATGTGGGATGGCATGGGAACATGGCACAGGGATATGGGATGGCACAGGGATATGGGATGGTGTAGGGATATGGGATGCCATGGGGACGTGGCACAGGGATATGGGATGGTGTAGGGATATGGGATGGTGTAGGGATATGGGATGCCATGGGGACGTGGCACAGGGATATGGGATGGCGTAGGGATATGGGATGCCATGGGGACATGGCACAGGGATATGGGATGGTGTAGGGATATGGGATGGCATGCGGACATGGCACAGGGATATGGGATGGCACAGTGATGTGACATAGCACGGAGACATGGCACAGCATGTGAACAGAGTGCAGAACAAGGGACCCATTGTGGGGACACATGGGATGCTGTGGGGCAAGGGAGCATTGCTCATCACCCCATGGTTATAGGGCAGATGTGTTGGCACTGTAGGGCCAGTCAGGCTCAGATTGAGATGCCCTGAAGCCATAGGGCCAGCAATAAGGCCAGGCTATAAAGGACTGGCACTGCCATGTGGGACACCGAGCAGTACCACCACGTGTCCCCACTGTCGCCCCCCCAGGTCAGACTGTGCCATCCTGTACAACGACCGCTCGGTGCTGGAGAACCACCACATCAGCGCCGTGTTCCGCATGATGCAGGATGAGGAGATGAACATCTTCGTCAACCTCACCAAGGACGAGTTCGTGTGAGTCCCCACCGTCCCCATTGTGCCTGCCAGCCCCATTGGCCCCATTGGCCCCACTGTCCCCATTGTGCCTGCCAGCCCCATTGACCCCATTGGCCCCACTGTCCCCATTGTGCCTGCCAGCCCCATTGGCCCCATTGGCCCCACTGTCCCCATTGTGCCTGCCAGCCCCATTGGCCCCATTGGCCCCACTGTCCCTATTGTGCCTGCCAGCCCCATTGGCCCCATTGGCCCCACTGTCCCCATTGTGCCTGCCAACCCCATTGGCCCCACTGTCTCCGTTGTCCCCATTATCCTCACATTGACCCCACTGACCCCATTGACCCCACTGTCCCCACTGTGCCTTCCAGCCCCATTGGCCCCATTGGCCCGACTGTCCCCATTGTGCCTGCCAGCCCCATTGGCCCCATTGTCCCCACTGTCCCCATTGTGCCTTCCAGCCCCATTGACCCCATTGGCCCCACTGTCTCCGTTGTCCCCATTATCCTCACATTGACCCCATTGGCCCCATTGGCCCCACCATCCCCATTATTCCTGCCATCCCCATTGACCCCATTGGCTCTACCATCCTCATTCTGCCTGCCATCCTCATTGTCTCCATTGACCCCATTGTCCCCATTGTCCTCACATTGACCCCATTGTCTTCACCATCACCACTGACCCCATTGACCCTATTGTCTGCATTGGCCCTACCATCCCCATTATTCCTGCCATCCCCATTGTCTCCATTGGTCCCACTGTCTCCATTGTCCCCATTGTCCTCACCATCCCAATTGACCCCACTGGCCCCACTGGCCCCATTGGCCCCACCATAAAAATTGTGCCTGCCATCCCCATTGTCCCCATTGTCCCCATTGTTCCCATTGTCCCCACCATTCCCATTGTCCCTGCTGCCCCCGTTGTCTGCACTCTCTCCATTGTCCCCATTGTCCTCACATTGACCCCATTGTCCCCATTGTCCCCACTGTCCCATTGGCCCCATTGGCCCCACCATCCCAACTGAGCCTGCCATCCCCATTGTCCCCATTGTCCCCATTGTTCTCATTGTCCCCATTGTCCCCATTGGTCCCATTGTCCCCATTGTCCCCATTGTTCTCATTGTCCCCATTGTCCCCATTGGTCCCATTGACCCCATTGTCCCCATTGTCCCCATTGGTCCCACCATCCCCTTTGTCCCTGCTGCCCCATGGTCCACACCAGCCTCGTCCCCTCTTGGCACAGGGAGCTGCGTGCTCTGGTCATCGAGATGGTCCTGGCCACCGACATGTCCTGCCACTTCCAGCAGGTGAAGTCCATGAAGACGGCCCTGCAGCAGCTGGAACGGTGAGGGTGGGGTGTCGGGGACATGGCACCGAGGGGGGGACACGTTTTGGGGTCAGCTCTGAGTCCTGATGCCCTTCTTAGGATCGATAAATCCAAGGTGCTGTCGCTGCTGCTGCACGCAGCCGATATCAGCCACCCCACCAAGCAGTGGGCAGTGCACAGCCGCTGGACCAAGGCGCTGATGGAGGAGTTCTTCAGGCAGGTATGGCCCCCATGTCCCCTGGGGTCAATGGGGACCCCCACATTGCTCTATGGGACCCCCACATTGCTCTATGGGGACCCCCACATTGCTCTATGGGGACACTCTGTGCCTCTGTAGGGTGACAAAGAGGCCGAACTGGGGCTGCCCTTCTCACCCCTCTGCGACCGCACCTCCACGCTGGTGGCTCAGTCCCAGATTGGTGAGTGGTGTTCACATCCCCAAACTCCATCCCCAACCAACCCCAAACTCATCCCCAACCCCATCCCAAACCAACCCCATCCCCAACGCCATCCCCAACCAACCCCATCCCCAACCAACCCCATCCTCAACCCCATCCCCAACACCAACCCCATCTAACCCCATTCCCAACCAACCCCATCCCAAACCAACCCCATCCCAAACCCCAACCCCAACCCCATCTAACCCCATCCCCAACCAACCCCATCCCAAACCCCATCCCAAACCAACCCCATCCCCAACCAGCCCCATCTCCAACCAACCCCATCCCCAGCCAACCCCATCCCCAACCCCATTCCAAACCAACCCCGACCCCAACCCCAACCCCAACCCCAACCCCATCCCCAACCAACCCCATTCCCATCCCCATCCCCAACCAACCCCAAACCAACCCCATCACCAACCAACCCCATCCCCAACCAACCCCATCCTCAACCCCATCCCCAACACCAACCCCATCTAACCCCATTCCCAACCAACCCCATCCCAAACCAACCCCATCCCAAACCCCAACCCCAACCCCATCTAACCCCATCCCCAACCAACCCCATCCCCAACCCCATCCCAAACCCCATCCCAAACCAACCCCATCCCCAACCAGCCCCATCCCCAACCAACCCCATCCTCAACCCCATCCCCAACCCCAACCCCATCTAACCCCATCCCCAACCAACCCCATCCCCAACCCCATCTCCAACCAACCCCATCCCCAGCCAACCCCATCCCCAACCCCATCTCCAACCAACCCCAACCCCAACCCCATCCCCAACCAACCCCATTCCCATCCCCAACCCCAACCCCATCCCCAACCCCATCTCCAACCAACCCCATCCTCAACCCCATCCCCAACCCCAACCTCATCTAACCCCATCCCCAGCCAACCCCATCCCCAACCAACCCCAAACCAACCCCATCCCCAACCCCATCCCCAACCCCAACCCCATCTAACCCCATCCCCAACCAACCCCATCCCCAACCCCATCCCAAACCAACCCCATCCCCAACCCCATCCCAAACCAACCCCATCCCAAACCAACCCCATCCCCAACCCCATCCCAAACCAATCCCATCCCCAACCTGGGACGATGCAGCCCCCCCTCTCCATCCCTTGTGCCCTTTTCCCCCCCACCTCAGGTTTCATTGACTTCATTGTGGAGCCCACCTTCTCCGTACTGACCGACGTAGCCGAGAAGATGGTGCTGCCCCAAAACGAAGACAGCTCCAAAGCCAAGGGGAACCCAACAGGAGGCCAGCAGCCCAGGTTGGGGGCCAGCATCCACCCCATCTCCTATCCACCAGGCTCAGCTGCGTGGCTGTGCCTCAGTTTCCCCTTTCTCAGCCTTGAGGGGGGAACCCATTGCATTTGGGATATGGGGATGTATGGGGTGGGGTGACCCATTGCATTTGGGATATGGGGATGTATGGGGTGGGGTGACCCATTGCATTTGGGATATGGGGATGTATGGGGTGGGGTGACGCTGGTGGCTCTGCCCCCTGCAGCTCCCAGTGGAGGCAGACATCCCTGGATGAGCACCTGGAGCTGGGGGACATCAACGCTGACCTGTCCAGCTTCCGATCCACGTGGACCAAATACATCCAGGAGAACAAGCAGAAGTGGAAGGAGAGGGCGGCCAGCGGTGGGTGATGGTCAATAGGGCCACCAGACGTCCTTTGGTGGTGGCCCATGGGATGGGGACCCATGGGATGGTGGTCTATGGGATGGTGATCTATGGGGAGGTGGTCTATGGGATGGTGAACCATGGGATGGTGACCCTGTGGGAGGTGGTCTATAGGATGGTGACCCATGGGGTGGGGACCCATAGGGAGGTGTCCTATGGGATGGTTACCCATAGGGAGGTGGTCTATGGGATGGGGACCCATGGGGGGTGGCCTATAGGATGGTGACCCATGGGATGGTGGTCTATGGGATGGCGATCTATGGGGAGGTTGCCTATGGGATGGTGACCCATAGGATGGTGTCCTATGGGAAGGTTGCCTATGGGATGGTGGCCTATAGGATGGTGACCCATGGGATGATGACCCATGGGGAGGTGGTCTATAGGATGGTGACCCATGGGATGGTGGTCTATGGGATGTTGATCTATGGGGAGGTTGCCTATGGGATGGTGGCTTATGGGATGGCGACCCATGGGATGGAGACCCATGGGAGGTGGCCTATGGGATGGTGAACCATGGGATGGTGTCCTATAGGATGGTGACCCATGGGGTGGGGACCCATAGGGAGGTGTCCTATGGGATGGTGACCCATGGGATGGTGGTCTATGGGATGGTGATCTATGGGGAGATGGCCAATGGGATGGTGTCCTATGGGGAGATGGCCTATGGGATGGGGACCCATGGGATGATTGTCTATAGGATGGTGACCTATGGGATGGTGACTCATGGGATGGTGTCCTATAGGATGGTGACCCATGGGATGGAGACCCATGTGGGGTGGCCTATGGGATGGTTACCCATGGGATGTTGTCCTATGGGATGGGGACCCATGGAATAGAGACCAACAGAGAGGTGACCCATGAAGAGGTGTCCTATGGGATGGTGACCCATTGGAGGTGACCCCATAAATGAGATGGCTTTTGCTCATCCCTGGAGACCCCCTGATTGTCCCCATGTCCCCCCGCAGGCATCACCAACCAAGCGTCCATTGAGGAGCTGTCACCCTACGAGGAGGAGCCCCCCGTGCCCTCCACCCAGCACAAGCACAACGGGGAGGTGGAATAGCACATGGTGAGGTGGGCACCCAATGCATGTTGGGGGTGGGGGGGGTCACTTTGGGGAGGGGGCTGCATCTCGTTTCGTACCAACCCTGACTTGTCCCCCATTGGGGGTGGCAGGTCCTCATCCAACCCAATGACACCGTCCAGTCCAAAGTCTTTGATGCCATCGACTTCAGCACCATTCAAAGGGAATCTGCATTGAGAGCATCCCCCGATGGCAGCGCCGGGTCCTGGGGGGGGGGGGCTGGGACCCCCGGGATCCCCCCCCCCCCCCATCATGTGCCAAACGATGCCAAGCCACATGGTGCTGCTCCATGGGAGATGGGTGATGCCCTTATGGCTGTTTAGGAATCTGCTTCTCGCCCCATAGGGGAACCAGGTGTTGGGGTGGCACTGTGGGGTGTAGGGGGGTGGCAGGGGGCTGGTTATGGCTCAGTGCCACCCCCATATTGGGGACACTCCCCTATGGGGCTCAGCCCCATGGACACCCCAAGGCTTCCATTGGGGTCCTGCCCCCAAGATGTGGGGCTGGGAGCTGAGAGGGGGGGAGATGGGGGGCAACGATGGTACCCACAAGTGGCCCTGAGGGTCTTCCAGCAGCCCCAGTTCTGTGCCTGCAGCCCCTCATGGACATCCAGCCCCCCCCACCCCGGCTCCAAAACACCCCCAGGACCCCTAATGAGTGCTCTAGAACCCCAAAGGAGTGCTCTAGAACCCCTAATGGTTACTCCAGAACCCCATACTGGAGTCCTCCATGACCTGGAGTCCTCCAGCATCCCCCTATATCCTGGCTCCAGTGTCCTCCAGAACCCCTAATGAGTGCTCTGGAACCCCTAAAGAGTACTCTAGAACCCCAAACGACTGCTCTAGAACCCTTAATGAGTGCTCCAGAACCCCATACTGGAGTCCTCCACAACCTGAATTGGAGCCCTCCGGCATCCCTCTATATCCTGCCTGAAGAACCTCCAGCATCCCGGCTCCAATAGCCCTCCAGAACCCCAAAGGAGTGCTCTAGAACCCCTAACGAGTGATCTAGAACCCCAATGGAGTGATCCAGAACCCCATACTGGAGTCTTCCACAACGTGAATTGGAGTCCTCCAGCATCCCCCTATATCCTGGCTCCAGTGTCCTCCAGAACCCCAAAGGAGTGCTCCAGAACCCCTAATGAGTGCTCTAGAACCCCTAAAGAGTGCTCTAGAACCCTTAATGAGTGCTCCAGAACCCCATACTGGAGTCCTCCATAACCTGGAGTCCTCCAGCATCCCCTTTACATCCCAGCTCCAATAGCCCTCCAGAACCCCAAAGGAGTGCTCTAGAACCCCAAAGGAGTGCTCTAGAACCCCAAAAGGAGTACTCTAGAACCCCTAACGAGTGCTCCAGAACCCCAAACCGAACCTCTTCATCCCCCCCTCCCCCCCATAACCCGGCGGTTCAGCTGAGCTCCATTTTACCCCAGCAAACCCCCCCCCCCATCTCCATCAGCCTGGAGCATCTTCCAGCCCCATTATCCCCCCCCCCATGGTACCTGGACCCCCCCCCACGGCTCCGGCCCGGTTCCGTCCATAACCCGGTTCGGGCTGGTGTGTCTTTGTACTTTTCTATCCATGTGATCACATCGTGCCTCCCCCCACCCTCCATCACAACAGCTCTGCCCCCCCCCCCCCTTACAGCACAAGCATGCGAAACCAAAACGCAGCCGCTAATGAGCAATTAATTAATAAACCTTAAGCCACCGCCAGCCCGAACTCTGAGCCGAACCGAACCGAAGGGCTGGGGATGGGGATGGGGGGGGGTTGGGGGTCCAATAGGGGGGTCCTGGGCTCTATAGGGTCAGAGCAAAGGAGGAGACGCTGCGGAAAGGATCCGTTTAATCCAGGCGTGGGTGCGCTCAGCTCTGCTTGCACACGCGTGTGTGAGTGTGAACGTGCACACGTGGGGGGGGGGGGTTTAAGTGCGTGTGTGTGTGTGTGTATATTGAAAGGTGGGTGTGCACAAACCCATCCCAACCCCCCCATAAGCACAAGGAGTTGTGCCCCCCCCCCCAAGACACAAGGACTTGTGCCCCCCAACCCCCCCAGACACGAGTCCTTGTGGCCCCCCCCCCATAATTACAAGGACTTGTGCCCCCCCCCAAACACAAGGACTTGGTTGTGGGGGGGGGGGGTGCTGGGGTCGCCCCATTGGTGGCAATGGGGACACAAAGGGGGGGGGGGTTTGTCCCCATAGAGGAAGGGGGGAGTTTGGGGAGGGAGGGGAGGGAGGTTGTGGGGAGGGGGGAGATAAAAAACATCCGCCTTAAACGCCGTCAGGATCGTAGAAAATGATCGGTAGTAAAAAAGGGACGAGGCGCTTCGGCTCCGGGGGGGGGACAGCGGCACCTGGGGGGGGGGACAGAGGGACAGAGGGACAGAGGGACATCGCAGTGTGCAACCTATGGGCCAGTGTGCACCCATAGCACCCATAGCATCCCTGTATGCACCCAATACATCCCAGTGTGCACCCATAGCATCCCTGTATGCAACCCCAATGGCCCAATGTGCACCCATAGCATCCCAGTCTGCACCCCATGACCCAATACATCCCAATATGCAACTCCAGTGCATCCCAGTATGAACCTACAGCATCCCAGTACGCAACCCATGGCCCAGTGTGTACCCATAGCAACCCTATATGCAACCCCAGCATCCCAATGTGCACCCAGTATGCAACCAGTGTCCCAGTGTGCACCCACAGCATCCCAGTCTGCAACCCATGACACAGTGAGCACCCAGTACATCCCAGTATGCACCCATAGCATCCCAATGTGCACCCAGTATGCAACCCATGGCCCAGTGTGCACCCATAGAATCCCTGTATGCAACCCCAGTGTCCCAGTATGCAAACCCAGTGCATCCCAGTATGAACCTACAGCATCCCAGTATGCAACCAATGCCCAATGTGCACCCAGTGCATCCCTGTATGCATCCCAGTGTCCCAGTATGCAACCAGTATGCAACCCATGGCCCAACGTGTACCCATAGAATCCCTGTATGCAATCCCAGTGTCCCTGTATGCACCCAGTGCATCCCAGTCTGCACCCCATGACCCAGTGCATCCCAATATGCAACTCCAGTGCATCCCAGTATGAACCTACAGCATCCCAGTATACAACCAATGACCCAGTGTGCACCCAGTATGCAACCCCAGCATCCCAGTATGCAACCAATGGCCCAATGTGTACCCAATACATCCCAGTATACAACCCCAGTGCATCCCAGTATGCACCCAGTACATCCCAGTATGAACCTACAGCATCCCAGTATGCAACCCATGGCCCAGTGAGCACCCAGTACATCCCAGTATGCACCCATAGCATCCCAATGTGCACCCAGTATGCAACCAATGGCCCAGTGTGTACCCAATACATCCCAGTATACAACCCCAGTGCATCCCAGTATGAACCTACAGCATCCCAGTATGCAACCCCAGTGTCCCAATGTGCACCCAGTGCATCCCAGTCTGCACCCCATGACACAGTGTGCATCCAGTGCATCCCAGTATGCACCTACAGCATCCCAGTATGTAACCCCAGTGTCCCAGTATGCAACCCATGGCCCAGTGTGCACCCAGTACATCCCAGTATGCAACCAATGACCCACTGTGCACCCAGTATGCAACCCCAGTGTCCCAGTATGCAACCAATGGCCCAGTGTGCACCCATAGCATCCCTGTATGCAACCCCAGTGTCCCAATATGCAACCCCAGTACATCCCAGTATGAACCTACAGCATCCCAGTATGCAGCCCATGGCCCAATGTGTACCCAGTGCATCCCAGTATGCAACCCCAGCATCCCAGTATGCAACCAATGACCCAGTGTGCACCCATAGCATCCCAGTATGCAACCCCAGTGTCCCAGTATGAACCTACAGCATCCCTGTATGCACCTACAGCATCCCAGTATGAACCTACAGCATCCTAGTATGCAACCCATGGCCCAGTATGTACCCAGTGCATCCCAGTACCCAACCCCAGTGTCCCACTGTGCACCCAGTACATCCCAATCTGCCCCCCAAGGCCCATTGTGCCCCCCACCCCCCCAGCCCCCCATCACGTACCTACACGCAGCCAGCAGCTCCCTTTCCCCCTGGTTCTATATGGGCGCCCTCCTCACCCGCACTTTGCCTCTCATCCCCTATGGCACAAACCAACGTGGCTCAGCCCAGACCCCCGACACCCCCCAACCCCCTTCAAGCCCCACAATAGGGGGACAATAGTGACAACTACTCACTGTCCCCAGGCTCTGGGCTGCCCTGTGCTGTGGGTTGAGCTGGGGTCAATGGGCAGCTGCCCCCGGGGCTGTGGTTGTGCTCGGGGTCCCCGTGGTGGCAGCAGGTTGTGCTGAGCTCCTGGGCTCCAATGGGAACATCATCGTCATCCTCACCCCTGGCCTGCTTGCACAGGTGATGCTCCACCATCATCTGCAGCTCTGCAAGGCAGGGAGGTGGATGTGCCCCCATCACAGAGATGGGGGGACGCTTGTCCCCCCCATTGGTGGCACCTGAAGCCCCCTGACCCACCCCATGGGGATCTATGGGAATGAGGGCATATGGGGATGGGGATCTATTGGGATGGGGATCTATGGGGATCTATGGGGATAGGGGCTTATGGGGATGGGGATCTATGGGGATGGGGGCATATGGGGATGGGGATCTATTGAGATGGGGGCTTATGGGGATGGGGATCTATGGGGATGGGGATCTATGGGGATGGGGATATATGGGGATCTATGGGGATGGGGATATATGGGGATGGGGGCTTACAGGGATAGGGACATATGGGGATGGGGATCTGAAGCCCCCTCTCCCCCCCATTGGTGGCACCTGAAGCCCCCTGCCCCCCCATGGGGATCTATGGGGGTGGGGGCATATGGGGATGGGGGCTTATGGGGATGGGCATGTATGGGGATGGGGGCTTATGGGGATCTGAAGCCCTCTGTGCTCCCATTGGTGGTACCTGAAGCCCCCTGTCCCCCCATGGGGATCTATGGGGGTGGGGGCATACGGGGGTGGGGGCTTATGGGGATGGGGATCTGTGGGGTTCTATGGGGATGGGGATCTGTGGGGTTCTATAGGGATGGGGATCTGTGGGGTTCTATGGGGATGGGGGCCTATGGGGATAGAGACATATGGGGATGGGGATCTGAAGCCCCCTCTCCCCCCCATTGGTGGCACCTGAAGCCCCCAGTCCCCCCATGGGGATCTATGGGGGTGGGGGCATATGGGGATGGGGATCTATGGGGATGGGGGCATATGGGGATGGGGATCTATTGGGATGGGGATCTGTGGAGATCTATGGGGAGGAGGGCTTATGGGGATGGGAATATATGGGGATGGGGGCATATGGGGATGGGGATCTATTGGGATGGGGATCTATGGGGATGGGGATCTGAAGCCCCCTGTCCCCCCATTGGTGGCACCTGAAGCCCCCTGCCCCCCCATGGGGATCTATGGGGATGGGGGCTTATGGGGATGGGGATCTGAAGCCCCCTGTCCCCATTGATGGCACCCAGGATGTCACCTCATGTCCCCCCATGTACCTTTGACGGTGGGGGTGGTGCAGTAAACCTTCTTCCTCTGCCTGGGGGACATGGCCAGACCCGACTGCAAAGCAAACAGAGATGGGGGGTGATGTGGGGTGGGGGCACCTCGGGGTGTTGGGGACCCCCAGGCCATCACTTACCTTCAGCAGAGCGTTGGGGAGCCGGTCCTCATCGATCTCTGGGGACAGTATAGGGACAGAAGGAGAGGGGGGTTAGGGGGGGGTGTCACCCATGGGGGTTTGGTGAGCCCCAGTGTTCCCATAGGGACATATGGGGGTGGGGGCGTATGGGGGTGGGGATCTATGGGGATCTATGGGGATGGGGACCTATGGGGGTGGGGATCTATGGGGTGGGGGCATATGGGGATCTATGGAGATGGGGACCTATGGGCATGGGGGCATATGGGAATGGGGACCTATGGGGACCTATGGGGATCTATGGGGATCTATGGGGATCTATGCGGGCCTACGGGGATGGGGACCTATGGGGATGGGGGGATCTATGGGGGTGGGGGCATATGGGGATCTATGGGGATGAGGACATATGGGGATGGGGGATTATGGGGATGGGGACCTATGGAGATGGGGACCTATAGGGACCTATGGGGATCTATGGGGACCTACAGGGATGGGGATCTATGGGGAACTATAGGGATCTATGGGGATCTATGAGGATGGGGACCTATGGGGATGGGGATCTATGGGGATGGGGATCTATGGGGATGGGGGATTATGGGGATGGGGGATTATGGGGATGGGGACCTATGGAAATGGGGACCTATGGGGACCTATGAGGATCTATGGGGACCTACGGGGAACTATGGGATCTATGGGGACTTATGGGGATGGGGACCTATGGGGGTGGGAACATATGGAAGTGGGGATCTATGGGGGTGGGGGCATATGGGAATGGGGGCTTATGTGGATCTATGGGGATGGGGGCTTATGGGGACCCTCAGCCCTGTGACATGCCCACATCTCTGCCCCCCATAGCACCCATAGATGGCATTTGGGGACACGACATCCCACCCTAAAACAAGAGAGATTCAACCACCCCATAAGAAGAGCCGGGTGGGGGCAGGGAGCAGCAGGGTCACATCCCATCCCTAAAGGCCACACGGAGGGGGTGGGGTGCTCTCAAATATCATCACCCCCCCCCCCTTCATTGCCCAACCCCAGGGCTGCTTCCCATAGAGATGAATAGGGACCCCCCCCCCCCTATTAAAACCCCCACCTGGGGACGACTGGTCGCTGTTTAACACCAGGCTGGCCGGCGTCGGGCGGCGGCGTCGTATCTAAAAGGGGGAATTAAAGTCGGGAACGCCTTTAAGCTCCATCCGAACCCGCATCCTCCCGACACCGACCCCTCCCCATGTCCTCGCCCCCCTCCCCATGTCCTCGCCCCCCTTCCCATGTCCTCGCCCCCCTCCCCATGTCCTCGCCCCCCTCCCCATGTCCTTGTCCCCCTCCCCATGTCTTCGCCCCCCTCCCCATGTCCTTGTCCCCCTCCCCATGTCCTTGTCCCCCTCCCCTTGTCCTCGCCCCCCTCCCCATGTCCTCGCCCCCCTCCCCTTGTCCTTGTCCCCCTCCCCATATCCTCGCCCCCCTCCCCTTGTCCTTGTCCCCCTCCCCATGTCCTCGCCCCCCTCCCCATGTCCTCGCCCCCCTCCCCATGTCCTTGTCCCCCTCCCCATATCCTCGCCCCCCTCCCCTTGTCCTCGCCCCCCTCCCCATGTCCTTGTCCCCCTCCCCATATCCTCGCCCCCCTCCCCATGTCCTTGTCCCCCTCCCCATATCCTCGCCCCCCTCCCCTTGTCCTCGCCCCCCTCCCCTTGTCCTTGTCCCCCTCCCCATGTCCTCGCCCCCCTCCCCATGTCCTTGTCCCTATAGGGAGGCGGTGGTTCCTTAGGGACGCTGCCCTGCCCGGAGCTTGAAGGGACGCAGGTGGTTTTTCCATCAATATTTCCTTAATGACAAACGTGGAGCTAATTATACCTCGGTTATGGGAAGGGAGTGGGGGGACGGAGCGGCCGTGATGGGGGCTCGGCCCTTCCTCGGGATCGCAGCTTGGCACCGTGTCCTTCAACAAGGTCACCCGCAGCATCCCGCCCCATACAGCGGGATGTGACCCAACGCTGCTAATGCTGGGGGGGTTGGGGGCCTCTTTAAGGGGGTTGGTGGCCATTTTGGGGGGGTTTGGTGGCCATTTTTGGGGGTCTTATGCCCCCCCTTGAAGGGTTTGGTGGCCATTCTGGGGGGTCTTGTGGCCCCTTTAAGGGGTTTAGTGGCCATTATGGGGGGCTTGGTGGCCCCTTTGAAGGGTTTGGTGGTCCCGTCTGGGGGCTTGGTGGCCATTTTGGGGGGTCTTGTGGCCCCCTTGAAGGGTTTAGTGGCCCCATTGAGGGGTTTGGTAGCCATTTCTGGGGGGCTTGGTGGCCATTTTGGGGGGCTTGGGGGGTCTGGTGGCCATTTTGGGGGGCTTGGTAGTCCCCTTAAGGGGTTTGGTGGCCATTATGGGGGGGTTGGTGGCCATTTCTGGGGGGCTTGAGGGGTTTGGTGGCTCCTTTAAGGGGTTTGGTGGCCATTATGGGGGGGTTGGTGGCCATTTCTGGGGGGCTTGAGGGGTTTGGTGGCCCCTTTGAGGGGTTTGGTGGCCATTTTAGGGAGGCTTGGGGGGCTTGGTGGCCCCTTTAAGGGGTTTAGTGGCCATTATGGGGGGCTTGGTTGCCATTCTGGGGGGCTTGGGGGATTTGGTGGCTCCTTTAAGAGGTTTAGTGGCCATTATGGGGGGCTTGGTGGCCATTTTAGGGGGGCTTTGGGGGTTTGATGGCCCCGTTTGGGGGTTTGGTGGCCATTATGGGGGGCTTGGTGGCCATTTCTGTGGGGTTTGAGGGGTTTTGTGGCCCCGTTTGGGGCTTGGTGGCCATTTTGGGGGGCTTGGGGGGCTCCTTTAAGGGGTTTGATGTCCCCTTTGTGGGGTTTGGTGGCTATTTTGGGGGGTTTAGTGGCCATTATGGGGGGCTTGGTGGTCCCCTTAAGGGGTTTGGTGGCCATTCTGGGGGGTTTGGGGGGTTTGGTGGCCCCTTTAAGGGGTTCAGTGGCCATTATGGGGGGGTTGGTGGCCATTTTAGGGGGGCTTGGGGGGTTTGATGGCCCCTTTAAGGGGTTTGGTTGCCATTTTGGGGGGGTTGGTGGCCATTTTTAGGGGGCTTGGGGGGTTTGGTGGCTCCGTTTGGGGACTTGGTGGCCCCTTTGTAGGGTTGGTGGCCCCTTTAAGGGGTTTGCTGGCCCCTCTATGGGGTCTGGTGGCTATTTGGGGTGCTGCTGTCCCCATCCCCTTCTTGTTCCCATACTGTCTCACCGCATCCCGTCCCTTCTCGCCCCGTTTCCCCGCTGACCCACTGACTGAATTAACACCGCTGAGGATTCCCCTAATGAGCCGCTCTGCCTAATGAGATGCTAATGAGATGCTAATGAGATGCTAACAAGCCGGCAGCGATGGAAGCCCCCTCCCCAGCCCCAACCCCAACCCCAGCCTCGGCCCCAGCCCACCCTGCGGCCTCCCCCCCCCCCTCCCACCTCCCCACATCTTCCCTGTTGTCATAGAAACCCGAGATCTGGATTTTAAACGGAGATTAGACCAAAATCTCCCCTTCCCCATCACCCACCGCCCCATAGCTGCCCCATAGCCACCCCATAGCCGCCCCATAGCCGCCCCATAGATGCCCCATAGCCGCCCCATAGCCACCGACCCCCCCCCCCCCATTCCACCTTCTCTGCCCCAAGGCTCGAGGTGACACTGATGGGATCTCAGGGCTGGATGTGGGTCATAAGACCCCATAGTGTGACCCCAGGGCTGCTCCATCACCCCAAATACCCCCATATAGGGTGGAGTCGTTGTCACCCCCAATACGAGGCAGGGGACAGTGGGGTGACCCCCTCAAGGTCACACAGCGACTGCACCCCAATCCCTGCTCAGGGATGCTCAGGTCCCAGCCCTATAGGAAGATCCATTCCCCAGCCCCATAGAGGGATGCTCAGGTCCCAGCCCTATAGGACTCCATTCCCTGACCCCACAGAGGGATGCTCATGTCCCAGCCCTATAGGATGCTCCATTCTCTGACCCCACAGAAGGACATTCAGGTCTCAGCCCTATAAGACAGTCCATTCCCTGACCCCATAGGGGATGCTCAGGTCCCAGCCCTATAGAACACTCCTTTCTCCAGCCCCACAGAGGGATGCTCAGGTCCCAGCCCTATAGGACTCCATTCCCTGACCCCACAGAAGGACATTCAGGTCCCAGCCCTATAAGACAGTCCAATCCCTGACCCCATAGGGGATGCTCAGGTCCCAGCCCTATAGGACTCCATTCCCTGACCCCATAGAGGATGCTCAGGCCCCAGCCCTATAAGACTCCATTCCCTGACCCCATAAGGGATGCTCAGGTCCAAGCCCTGTAGGATACTCCAACCCCAGCCCCACAGAGGGATGCTCAGGTCCCAGCCCTATAGGACAGTCCGTTCCCTGATCCCATAGGGGATGCTCAGGCCCCAGCCCTATAGGACTCCATTCCCTGACCCCATAGGGGACATTGGGATCCCCCACCTTTCTGCTCTCCTACCCAGTCTATATTTAGAGCATCGATTCAGAGCTGCAGCGGCCGAGCACAGCAGCAGCATCCCACTATGGGGACGGCATCGCTGTGGGGCTCAGTGGGGCTGGGGGTCCCTTCCGTCCCTATGGGGCTGATCTATGGGGACGAGAAGAAGGGGATCAAGGGGTAAAAAGGGGATGAATAGGGTTTGGGAACAGCCCCACTGGGTGGATCCAGCCCAGCCCTGAGCATGACAGAGCAAAGCACAGGGACAGCCCTGTAGGGTATGGGGGACACCAAGAGGGGGGCAACCCCAAACCCACCCCATTAAACCCTATTGAGGCAGCCCTATAGCAGGGACAGCCCCAAAACTTAACCCAAAGGGGGGGCTGGTTTGGCAATAGGGGTTTGTATATCAGTTAAACCTATAGATGAGTTCAGCAGAAGGAACAGCCCTGTGAGCATCCGGCCCTATAACTTTCCAGCCCAGCTTTATGGGGAAAGCTAATTAAAGTGGGGTGGGGGCTTCACCAACCATAAAAGCTCTGGGGTCCCTATGGATCCCTATGGGGTCCCTATGGTGAAGAACAAAGGATGGGGTTAGGAGAGTCCTAACCTGGATTTGGGGTGGTAAAGGGGATGTTGGTGCTGTCACCCACTGCTGTTAACCCCCCCAACCCCACACCGACCCATTGGGATGGGGCATTGGGGTCAGTGGGTGCCTGGGGGGGGGCTGAGGTCCCTTTAGGGTCCACATAGAACCCAATGGGATGCAGCCAAACTCAGCTGAGAGGGCAAAGCGAGGCAGGGATGGGCATGGGACCCCCCCACCCCCCCACCCCATTGTGCCCCTCAACACAAAGTGGGTCTGGGGGTCCTTCTCTGAGCCCCCCCCCTCCCCCCCTGCACTATGGGGGTAGGCAGGACCCCATTTATTCAGGGAGGGGAGGGGGAGAGGTGGGGACCCCCCCCCTATTAATTCCATCAGCCTCACAGAGCTCCTTATGGCCCAGATGCTGAGGGCACATGGCCACCCCCAACCCTTTATATGGCCACCCCCAACCCTTTATATGGTCACCCTGAACTCGTTATATGGAGCCCCCAACCCTTTATATGGACACCCCCAACCCTTTATACAGCCACCCCCAACCCTTTATATGGTCACCTTGAACTCGTTATATGGAGCACCCAACCCTTTATATGGACACCCCCAACCCTTTATATATGGCCACCCCCAGCCCTTTATACGGCCACCCCCAACCCTTTATATGGACCCCCAACCCTTTATATAGTAACCCCAAACTCTTTATATGGACCCCCCAACTCCTTATATGGACCCTCCAACCCTATATACAGCCACCCCCAACCCTTTATATGGCCACCCCCAGCCCTATATACAGCCACCCCGAACCCTTTATATGGCCACCCCCAACCCCTTTATATGGCCATCCCCAACCCTTTGCTCTGCCTTAAGGACTCTCAGCCCAACCCTAAAGCCTCACCCCATAGGATTTGGGGCTGAGGGCTGGAGGTGTGTGTAGGGGGGGGCCGGGGGGGGGGTTGTCCCCATATTGCCAGCTCTGGGACATGCAATACCTGCTGCTATTTTGGGGCCGCACGCTGAGCCAAAAGGGTTTGGCAATGGGCTCAGAACCCGAATTTGAGTCCTACCAGCCAACCCGTGTCCCCCCCCCACCCCATGTCACCCTATAGAGCCATAGGGCAGCGAAGTGGGGGGGGGGGGCACCGCCCTGCAGCCCCCCCTACTCCCACTGGATCCCCTCCAGGTGTTGAGCAACACAGGGGGTGGTTATAGGGCCGTGGGGTCCGGGTAACCCTACACCCACCCCGTGCAACCCAAAGGCACCGAGCGGAGCCAACACACAGCTCTGCCCTCCACCCCACAACCACCCCACAACCACCCCACAACCACCCCACAACCGCCCCACAACCCGGGGGGCTGCGTGACCCCCCCCCCACTTATGGGGCAGCGGAGGGACCCCAAGTGCTGACCCCTCCTCCCAACCCCCCCCGTGGGCCTTGTATTGGGGTCACCGCGCCCCTTCCCCCCCCATTACACCCCAAAACAGTGCGGGGACCCCACGCAAAACCCCGCGTCCCTACACGGCACCGGGGGGGGGGGGGCTGACAAGGAGCGATCCCCCCCCCATAACCCCCGGGATGAACCGCTTATGGGGGGCGGCTCGCCCCACACCCACCCCCGTTGCCGCTTGGGGGTCCTTCCCCTATAGCAAAGACCCCCCCCCACCCCGCTGTGTCCCTCCGTTGTCCCTTATGGGGTCTGCAGATCAGCCCCCCCCCCCCCCGTCCCTCTCCCTTTATCCCCACCTGCTCCGCCGCCTCCGGGTCGAGGTGCGGCTCCAACAGCGGTACCGTGAATTGGATCTTACGGGGCCCGTTGGGTTCCATGACCGGCAGCTCCTTCGGTACCGTCCCCGGTTCTCACCGGCGGCTCCCGGTACCGCCCCGCCCCGCCCCGCCCCGGTTCCGTTCCGCTTCTCCTCCGCCGCTACCGCCGCCGATCCCGGTCCCGAACGCCGCTCCGCTCCGCCCTATAACGCGGCCCCATTGGTTGGATGAAGCCCCGGGAGGGGAACGGGGCGGACAGACGGACGGACAGACGGACGGACAGACGGACGGACGGGGAGAGGCAGAGAACGAGGAGGGGATGGGCAGGTGGAGAGGAGAGAGGGACGGACACGTGGACAGAAGGACGGACAGAGGGACGGAGGGACGGATGGAGGGATGGAGGGATGGATGGATGGATGGATGGATGGATGGATGGATGGATGGATGGATGGATGGATGGATGGATGGATGGATGGATGGATGGATGGAGGGAGGGATGGATGGATGGATGGATGGATGGATGGATGGATGGATGGATGGATGGATGGATGGATGGAGGGATGGACGGAGGGATGGAGGAATGGATGGGCAGGAACGGAGGCAAAAGGACAGACAGACAGACAGGGACAGACAGACACAGGATGGACACACGGACAGGAGAGAGATTATGGGGACACAATGGGATCCACAAGCTCCAGGACGCACAGACACATTAGGGACTGACCCACCCCCCAGGTCCCAGCCCTATAAGGGCACAGGGACGGACAGACACACGGACACGTTGCACTCGATGAACGTGCAAAGTCCGCCCGGCACCCGCTGCCCTGGGTGCAAATTCCCCCCTCTCAATATCGATCGCTCTCATCGCTCCTCCCCATCCCCACAGCAGCTCCCCCCCCCCACCCCTTAATGGCCCCATAGGGCGATGTGGGCCTCCCCCTTACCCACAGCTCCCCCCCACCCCTTAATGGCCCCATAGGGCGATGTGGGCCCCCCCCCTTACCCACAGCTCCCCCCCACCCCTTAATGGCCCCATAGGATGATGTGGGCCCCCCCCTTACCCCCTATCCCCACCCCGTGTCACTGGGACCCCCATTGCCCCCCTAATGTGGGCAGTGAGGCTGCCATACAGCCCCCCCCTGTTAGTGGGGACGCATCCCCCATCCCACAGGGGACACAGTAGGGACAGTAACCTCCCCCCCCCCCCCAATAGCCCTGACCTCCAGCCCAGCAGCTGCTGCTGTTGGGCGTTGGGGAGGATTAGATGGTGAGAAAGAGCCCCCCCCCCCCAGCAAATCGTAATTAAAACCCAACTCCACCCCCCCACTAATCCACATTGTGTTCCCAAGCGGGCGCTGCCACCACCTCCTGTGCCATAGGACTCTATAGGACCCCATAGGACCCCATAGGACCCCATAGGACTCCATAGGACCCCATAGGACTACGTAGGACCCCATAGGACTCCATAGGACCCCATAGGACCCCATAGGACTCCATAGGACTCCATAGGACTCCATAGGACTCCACAGGACCCCATAGGACTCCATAGGACCCCATAGGACCCCATAGGACCCCATAGGACTGTGCATCCCCCCCCCATGCAAAGCCTGACACCCCCAGGGTGGGGATGGGGACATGCTCTGGTGTCCTTTGCCCTACAGCATCTGTCACTGTCATCTGTTGGGGTCTGTGGGGCATAGGGCCCATCCGCTCCTATATCTCCTATCCCATTCCCTGTCCATCCACTCTTCCCTATGCTTTGTTCCCTGCCCTATATCCCCTGTCCCTTCCCCCCCCCCAATCCCCTGTCCCCTGTCCCCATCTCCTTCCCCTATCACTGTTGCCTATCCCTTATTCCCCATCCTTTATCCCCCATCCCTTTCCCCCCATCTCCTATCCCCATCCCCTACTCCCTGTCCCCCATTCCCTATTCCTTATCCCTATCCCATCCCCCTTATTCTCCATTCCCCATCCCCAATCCCTTGTCCCCTGCCCCTATCCCTGCTCACCCCCCTGGTCCCCATCCCTGTCCCCTATTCAGCCCCATCCCCTGCCCTACACACCCCCTATTCTTATACTAATACATTTAGGTCTCCCATCCCACTCCATCCCCAAATCTCCACTCCTGGTTTAACCCCACAGCTCCCCTTCCCCATAATATAGGGAATCCCATTTCCACCTCCTATACTACAACACAGGGACCCCAAGGGACACAAACCCCTCATGGTGGCGATCCCAAAAGCCCCATATCCTGGATCCAGGCAGCCCCATATCCTGGATCCCACCCTTCCAGGCTATGGGGATGCAATGGGGCAGCCCTACAGCTCCTTAGTCCATCACGGTGCTGCCATCACTTATTCATGGCTGAGGCAGCAGGAATCTGTTAAGTAGGTCAGGAAGGGAAGGGGGGGGAGAGGAGGAGATGGGGGGGGGGGGTTTGTGGGGCTGCTTAATCCCCCCCAATGCCTGACCGGGTGCTGTGCTGTGCTGTCTGTGCCCCCCAGCTTTATATGGGGTGGGATGTGCACCCTAAGGGGGGTAATAGGACCCGAGGGGATGGCAGTGGGGTGGATGATGTGGGGCTGGATGGGGGGGCTGGAAATAGGAAGGGGGGGTGATGCTGGCATCCCTTTGTCTCATAGGCTGTGCTCTCCATCTTCACCTGAATAGAGTGGGGAAAAACCCACCAGAAATGCCCAAATCTGATTAAAAATCCTATCCCCCCCCGCCCCCCCCCCCCCCACCTCTTAAAGTCTCTCCTATGGGACTGAGCCATGTCCTGCTCTGATGTCACGCAGAGTGAATTATTGATGCCCCATAACACAATGTGTGCCATCAGCCCCCCATCCCTGTGCTGTTCTTATGGGTCCAGAGACCCCAAAAGGGCTGTGCTCCATAATGGGGTTCAGTGCTGCACCCCCAAACCTCCCCCCTGGGTGTTATGGGGCGCAGTGTGTGATGCTCCAGCTGATTTGGGGTCCAGATCAATAGGGAACAATGGGTTGCCCCCATTGTACCCTGCAATGTGCTGCCCCATAGCTACGTGGGCACAGCCCCACAGCTGAGGGGACCTCGTTAGTGCTGAAAGCAATTAACCACCACTCTATGGGGTCGTCTCCTTGGCCCAGCTTCCAACCCATCCCATCAAAGCAATGGGGTCAGAGAGGATGCCATGTCATAGGGGGGATGGAGGAGCAGGGATTGGAGCATCCCAATGGGGATGGTAATGGGATGGGATGGGATAGAGCACCCCAATGGTGCTGGTAATGGGATGGAGCATCCCAATGGTGCTGGTAATGGGATAGGATAGAGCATCCCAATGGTGATGGTAATGGGATGGGATGGGATGGGATGGGATGGGATGGGATGGGATGGAGCATCCCAATGGTGCTGGTAATGGGATAGGATAGAGCATCCCAATGGTGATGGTAATGGGATGGGATGGGATGGGATGGGATGGGATGGGATGGGATGGGATGGAGGATCTCAATGGTGATGGTAATGGGATGGGATGGAGCATCCCAATGGTAATGGGATGGGATGGGATGGGATGGGATGGGATGGGATGGGATGGGATGGGATGGGATGGGATGGGATGGGATGGGATGGAGCATCCCAATGGTAATGGGATGGGATCGGATAGGATGGAGCATCCCAATGGTGATGGTTCTGGGATGGGATGGAGGATCTCAATGGTGATGGTAATGGGATGGGGTGGAGCATCCCAATGGTGCTGGTAATGAGATGGAGCATCCCAATGGGGATGGTAATGGGATGGGATGGGATGGGATGGGATGGGATGGGATGGGATGGAGCATCCCAATGGTGCTGGTAATGGATGGGATGGAGCATCACAATTGTGATGGTAATGGGATGGGGTGGGATGGGATGGGATGGGATGGGATGGAGCATCCCAATGGTTATGGTAATGGGATGGGATGGGATGGGATGGGATGGGATGGGATGGGATGGGATGGGATGGGATGGAACATCCCCAATGGTGCTGGTAATGGGATGGGATCCCCTGTGTCCCTAAATGTGACATCCCCATGGCCTGAAATCCCTCAGTGACCCCATACTGAGAACAGAGGATGCTGGATGGGACCCAGGGCTGAAAGCTTTCAGAGCTGAAGGGGAGGAAATTGCTTTGTGCTCCGGGACCGGAGCCAGAGGAGGGATCTGAACCATTGGCTGCCCTCTGCAGAGCTGCACCCATTGATCCAAGGGCAACGGGGCAGGGAATGGAGCCTGAGAACACCTGGAAATGGCCCTGGGGGATGGGGATAAAGCAATGGTTAAATCAGGACTCCATCCACAAACACTCCAGGGCTAAAAATATCCCTCCTATGGGCAGCTCCATTCCAGGAGAGCGATCCCAGAGCATCGACTCGTTGCCTTTTTTGAAGGGGTTTGTGGCTTTGATAGAACCACACGCGGGACGGGGTTACCCCATAGCTGCGTTAATAGGGGAACAGCCACCAACGTGGCTCTGGGTTGGAAAGGGTTAATTCCATCTTCATCCCACTGCTCTTCATCGGCCCTTCCAGCCTTCAGTGCCTCCATCCCATTGGGGTTGGGGGCTTTGGGGGCTGTCTTAGAGGTGAGTGTCCCCATCCTCACCCCCATGTCCCTATATATATCCCTATATACATCCTATATATCCCTATATCTATATCCTATATATCCCTATATCTATATCCTATATATCCCTATATCTATATCCTATATATCCCTATATCTATATCCTATATATCCCTATACCTATATCCTATATATCCCTATATCTATATCCTGTATATCCCTATACCTATATCCTATATATCCCTATATCTATATCCTATATATCCCTATACCTATATCCTATATATCCCTATATCTATATGTCCCCCTGTGCCCTATCCTGACCCCAAAGCTCTCAGCTCAGAGCTGGATGGGAGATGCTGTAAGGTTTGGGATGTGGAGATGCTGCCATAAGGATCAGGCTGAATAAAGGGGATTTGGGGGCCAAGCTTTATGCTCGACCCCCCCACCCCACCATCACCCCCCACTCTTCCATCCCCAACCCCATCTCAGCCCCTTATTGGGGCTTCGGGTGCTGATAACAGCCCTCATCTCCTTTAGGATCCTCAACCACCCCCAGACCCCAAAGCCATTTGATTACATGGACCCTCACAGCCCCTTATAAACCCCCCATTGAGTGCCTGGGTTCTAATTACCCCCCCTTCCCCAAACCCCCCCATCGCCCACGTCGGAGGCTCATTAAGTTCTTCCCGTGGTGGTGGCGGATGTGGGTCAACGTTTGAGGTTTTGGCTGTTGATGTTTCTCTTTTATTTCCTCTTCCCAAACAGATGAATTTCCTCCCTCCCCGCTGACGACAGATGAAGGCAGAGACCAGGGGACGAGGTGGAGGGGTGGGGGGGGCGCAGCCAATGGACCCTCGGTGGGGTTAAGGACCACCCTGTACCCCCCCCCCCCCGTCTGGAGTGGGTGAGTGATGGGGATGGGTGTGGGGTTGTGGCCTATGGGGAGATGGTGGGGACTGGGGGGGTGATGTGGGATGGGGGGGTGGGAGATGGAGGTGGGGGGTGATGGAGAGGTGAGACATTGGAGAGCTCTGAGCTGGGGGGTGGAGAGGGGGTGGGGGGCAGGGGGGTGATGGGGGCAGGGGGTTATGGGGACAGGGGGTGATGGGGACAGGAGGGTGATGGAGACAGGGGGGTGATGGGAACAGGGGGGTGATGGGGACAGGGGGTGATGGGGGTAGGAGGGGGTGGTGGGGGCAGGGAGGTTATGGGGGTAGGGGGGTGATGGAGGTAGGAGGGTGATGGGGACAGGGGGGTGATGGGGGGCAGGGGGTGATGGGAACAGGGGGGTTATGGGGACAGGGGGGTGATGGGGGGCAGGGGGTGATGGGGGCAGGGGGTGAGGGGGGTAGGGGGTGATGAAGGTAGGAGGGTGATGGGGACAGGGGTGTTATGGGGGTAGGGGGGTGGTGGGGACAGGAGGGTGATGGGGACAGGGGGTGATGGGGACAGGGGGGTGATGGGGACAGGGGGTGATGGGGGCAGGAGGGGGTGGTGGGGGCAGGGAGGTTATGGGGGTAGGGGGGTGATGGAGGTAGGAGGGTGATGGGGACAGGGGGGTGATGGGGGGCAGGGGGTGATGGGGGCAGGGGGTGAGGGGGGTAGGGGGTGATGAAGGTAGGAGGGTGATGGGGACAGGGGTGTTATGGGGGTAGGGGGGTGGTGGGGACAGGAGGGTGATGGGAACAGGAGGGTGATGGGGACAGGAGGGGGTGGTGGAGGCAGGGAGGTTATGGGGGTAGGGGGGTGATGAAGGTAGGAGGGTGATAGGGACAGGGGGGTGATGGGGACAGGGGATGATGGGGACGGGGGTGAGGGGGGTAGGGAGGTGATGGGGACGGGATGATGGGGACAGGGGTGTGATGGTGGAAGGGGGGTGATGGGGATGGGGTCAGTGGTTGGGAAGAGGGTGGGCTGGGGGGGTTGTTTGGGGTAGGGAAGCTCTGGCACATGGTGGGGATGAAGGGGCCACATTGGGATCCCCCTGTACACGGTGCCATGTGCTGGAGATCCCTGTGTGCCATGCAGTGCCCCCTTTGTTCCATGGGGGTGGGAGGTCTGGGGGCTGGGGGTGGTTCTAAAGGGGTCCTGGGGGGGGTCACAGCATCTCCCAGCAGTTCCTGGGTGACTCGTATTGGGGAAGGCCCCGGCCACGTGCTGGGTGTGCTGAGCCTCCAGCCATGGGGCTGCTGCTTGTGAGCCCCACATCACCCCACCCCATGGCCTGGCCCCATATGGGGGCGGATCCAGGGCTTGACCCTGTGCAACACGAGGTGCCTGGGGTGGGGGGGGGGGATGTGCTGGCTTTGAACCCAGCTGGTGAGGGGTGAAATGGGGAAATGGTGACACGGTGACACAGACCTGCTGCCTTTGCAGCCTCCTTCCTCTGGGGATTTCAGCACAGCTGCAGCTCTGGGGGGGGAATGGGGGAGTGGGGGGGTTGGGGGGATTCAGCTATTGAACCCAGAGATTGAGCTGTGGCTCGGTCACCTCTGGGTGCAGGGAGATCAATGGGCTGCTGCTGGGGGGCTCTGAATACAGCCAGGATTGGGATGGGGTGGGGTGGGAGGGGATGGGGATGGGGATGGGGTGGGATGAGGATTGAGATGGGGATGGGATGGGATGGGATGGGGATGGGATGGGAATGGGGTGGGGATGGGGTGGGATGAGGATAGAGAGGGGTATGGGGATGGGGTTGGGGATGGGGTTGTTGATGGGATGGGGTGGGATAGAATGGGATGGGGATGGGATTGGGATGGGGTGATATGGGATGGAGATGGCAATGAGGACGAGGATAGAAGGGGGGTTGCTTGAGGACTGTATGGGATACAGGCAGAGTGGGAAAGCTCTTTCCTATGGGAATCACCAGGCTCTAAATAAACCCCAAAAAGAGCCCCAAAAAGAGCCCCCATCTGGTGCTGTGCAGCTCACTCCAATACATTGCAGTGATGCTGTGGGTCTGCCATGCCCAAATTCAAACCTCCCCCATCCTCACAGTGTCTCCTTGTGCCCGGGGCAGCCCCGTCCCCCCACCCCCACCATGGAGGGGTCCTCAGTGCTCAGCCCCTCCTCATGGGAGAGACGACGAGCCTGGGCCCGGCAGAGCCGCTGCTGGAGGACCACGGTGATGGAGGAGGAAGCAGCTGCAGCCATGCAGGACATCCCAGAGCTGCAGCCACCCCACCTGGACGATGTCTTCATGGAAGGTCTGCAATGCATTGGTCCCTGGGCTCAGCTCTGCCCCATATTGAGCTGGTGACCACATCAAACCCATCTCCCCTTGTGCTGCTTTATCTCATCTCTGCCCCCCTGCAGGAAGCTCCTCCAGCAAGATAGAGACGTGGCTGCAGGACTGCGGGTGAGCTGCAAGGCTGGGTTGGGGGGGTGTATAATGCAACACTGTCTGTCCCCCCAGCACCCAAAGGTGGGGGGATGTTGGAGCTGCACAGGGATGCATGCATCATGCATCATGATAATGCACTGCCATCCCTTTGCTCCCTGCTCACCCTCTGAGCATCCCCCCCCCCCCAACCAACCCAACCAACCCAACATCATCCCAGTGTGCTCAACCCCCCCCCATCCCATCACGTTGCCTTGCAACCCCATTGGACCTAATAGGGTTTTACTCCGGACTCAGGTCATCCTCGGAGGTGCTGCAGGAGGAATTGAGCTCCTTGGGTCCCTATGGTACGTGGGCTGTGGGTGCTCTATGGGCATATAGAGGGTCTGTGGGTGCTCTATGGGCACAGCATAGGGGGCTGTGGGTGCTCTATGGGCACAGCACAGGGGGTTCTGGGTGCTCTATGGACACATAGGGGGGCTGTGGGTGCTCTATGGACACATAGGGGGGCTGTGGGTGCTCTATGGGCACATAGGGGGGCTGTGTGTGCTCTATGGGCACACAGGGGGCTCTGGGTGCTCTATGGGCACAGCATAGGGGGCTGTGGGTGCTCTATGGGCACATAGGGGGGCTGTGGGTGCTCTATGGGCACATAGGGGGGCTGTGGGTGCTCTATGGGCACATAGGGGGGCTGTGGGTGCTCTATGGGCACATAGGGGGGCTGTGGGTGCTCTATGGGCACATAGGGGGCTGTGGGTGCTCTATGGGCACAGCATGGAGGGGCTGTGGGTGCTCTATGGGCACATAGAGGTGCTATGGGTGCTCTATGGGCACAGCATAGGGGGCTGTGGGTGCTCTATGGGCACACAGGGGGCTGTGGGTGCTCTATGGGCACATAGGGGGGCTGTGGGTGCTCTATGGGCACATAGGGGGCTGTGGGTGCTCTATGGGCACATAGGGGGCTCTGGGTGCTCTATGGGCACATAGGGGGGCTGTGGGTGCTCTATGGGCACACAGGGGGCTCTGGGTGCTCTATGGGCACATAGGGGGGCTCTGGGTGCTCTATGGGCACAGCATAGGGGGCTGTGGGTGCTCTATGGGCACAGCATAGGGGGCTGTGGGTGCTCTATGGGCACATAGGGGGCTGTGGGTGCTCTATGGGCACAGCATAGGGGGCTGTGGGTGCTCTATGGGCACATAGGGGGCTGTGGGTGCTCTATGGGCACAGCATAGGGGGCTGTGGGTGCTCTATGGGCACACAGGGGGCTCTGGGTGCTCTATGGGCACAGCATAGGGGACTGTGGGTGCTCTATGGGCACAGCATAGGGGGCTGTGGGTGCTCTATGGGCACACAGGGGGCTCTGGGTGCTCTATGGGCACATAGGGGGCTGTGGGTGCTCTATGGGCACAGTATGGAGGGGCCGAGGGTGGGGGTCCCCTCTCTGAGCCCTGTGCCCCTCGGGGTGATGCTGCTTTACAGGCTGGGAGAGCAGCAGCACCAGCTTTGAGGACGACCTGACGCTGGGAGCTGAAGGTAGCAGCCCCCCATGGGGGTCCCTTCATGTCCCCAATACACTGAGCATCCATTGGGGATGGGAGCAGCCCTATGGGGCTGCAGACACAAACCCTGTCCCCAAACCCCCCCCGATGTCCCCTGCCATCCCCTGTCACTTTTCTGCTTCCTATTTGCAGCCCTTCTGCTACCGGGGAATGAGAAAACCATCAGCAGGTGAGAGCTGGAGCCCAGCCCCACATCATCTCAGCCCCACATCTCAGCCCCACAGCACTGCTGTGCCCCCAGGGCTGTCCCCAGGCTGTGACACCCCGTGCCATCTCTCCATGCAGAGCCCTGCAGGGCAGACTCAGCCTGGGGCACAGCATGGCATCCAGCGCGCCCTCCGGCCTCACCAACAGGACCGGCTCCAGGTGGGGACTCTGATGGGGGTCGGGACCCATTTCCACCCCACACCCAAACCCTATAGCCACCCCACATCCACCCCACATCCATCCTATATCTAACCCTAGTCCTATAACAGTGTACATCTAACCATAACTCTGTGTCCACCCTACACCCAATTCTACATCCACCCCAAATCCACCCCATGTCCACCCTACACCTATCCTATACCCAACCCTACATCCACCCTACATCCACCCTACCCCCAACTCTACCTACATCTAACCCTAAATCCACCCTACACCCAAACCTACATCCACCCTAAACCCAACCCTACATCCACCCCATACCCACCCTATACCCTACCCTACATTCACCCTACATCCACCCCACATCCACCTCACATCCACCCTACACCCAACCCTAAACCCTACCCTACATCCACCCCACACCCAACCCTACATCTACCCCACATCCACCCCATATCTATCCTACACCCAACCCTATATCCACCCCACATCCACCCCACATTCACCCTACACCCAACCCTACACCTACCCTACATTCATCCTACACCCAACCCTATATCAACCCCATGTCCACCCCATATACACCCAGCATCCACCCTACACCCAACCCTACATCCACCCTAAACCCAACCCTACCTACATCTAACCCTACATCCGCCCCACACCCAACCCTACACCCAACTCTACACCAACCCCACACCCAACCCTACACCTACCCTACATCCATCCTACACCCAACCCTACATCCACCCCACATCCAGCTTAAACCCACCCCTACATCCATTCTACATCCACCCTACATCCAACCCTACATCTACCCCACATCCACCCCACATTCACCCTACACCCAACCCTACACCTACCCTACATTCGTCCTACAGTCAACCCTACCTCAACCCCACATCTATCCTACATCTAACCCTACATCCACCCCACATTCACCCTACACCCAACCCTACACCTACCCTACATTCATCCTACACCCAACCATACATCAACCCCATGTCCACCCCATATCCACCCCACATCCACCCTAAACCCAACCCTACCTACATCTAACCCTACATCCACCCCACACCCAACCCTACACCCAACTCTACATCCATCCTACACCCAACCCTACGTCTATCCTACACCCAACCCTACATCAACCCCACATCCACCCCATATACACCCAGCATCCACCCTACACCCAACCCTACATCCACCCTACACCCATCCTGCACCCAACCCTATGTCCACTCCACATCCACCCCACATCTATCCTATACCCAACCCTACATCCACCCCACATCTACCCCACACCCACTCTACACCCAACCCTACATCCACCCTAAATCCAACCCTACCTACATCTAACCCTAAATCCACCCCACACCCAACCCTACATCCACCCCTTACCCACCCCTAACCCCACACCCCGTCCCCCCCTGCAGCATCTCCGAGGTCCTGGACTGGTGTCAGGCGGACGCTGAGGAGATCCTTTATGATTTGGGATTTGTTCAGTCGGATCCGGGCGCTTTGACTCGTGTCCCATCCCGTTTCTTCTCCTCCCCATCCCAAGCCAAAGGCATCGACTTCCAGCTCTTCCTCAAGTCCCAGGTTCAACGTTTGGAGATGGAGGATCCCTGCCTGATGTTGGCCAGTGAGTGATGAGATATGGGGAGGGGATGGGGGGCTGTATCCCATGCTTGTCCCCCTGCCCCATATCTTGGAGCTGGGGTTGATATGCTGAGATTTGCTCCTTGGGGGTGGTGGTGTGGTTGGCCTGGGTTTCATTTTCCCTATAGAAAGTGGGGATGGTGGTCCTGTGTGTGTTCCCCCATAGAAAGGGGGGAATCATGGCCCTGTGCCCCATAGAAAGTGGGAAATTATGGTCCCATGCCTCAGTTTCCCCCATAGAAAGTGGGAAATTATGGCTGTGTGCCTCAGTTCCCCCATAGAAAGTGGTAAATCATGGCCCTGTGCCTCAGTTTCCCCCATAGAAAGTGGGAAATCATGGCCCTGTGCCTCAGTTTCCCCCATAGAAAGTGGGAAATCATGACCCTGTGCCTCAATTTCACTATAGAAAGTGGGGAATCATGACCCCATGCCTCAGTTTCCCCAATAGAAAGTTGGAAATCATGACCCCATGCCTCAGTTTCCCCCATAGAAAGTGGGAAATCATGACCCCGTGCCTCAGTTTCCCCATGCAAAGCAGAGCATCCCTCCATTTACCCAGCTGATACGAGCACAACCTGGTCAGGGACCACATGAGCCCCCCCCCCATTCCTTCTAACCCCCCATCCCCAATCACTCACCCCATTCCTATCCCCCCCCCAACAGGTCGCTTCCATCAGGTCCAAGCTCTGGCTGCCACGGCTGATGCTTTCTTCTGCCTTTACTCCTACGTCTCCAAGACCCCCCTGCAGCGCATCTCCCCTTCACCCCTCACCTGGACCCACCCCAATAACCCCCAGCCCCACATCCCCCCCTCTCAGCCCCCCACCCTCTCACCTGCAGAGAGACTGAGGGCTGCTGTATCCAAGATGTGTCTGTACACCCCCCCCCTGGGCAGGGTGGTGAGGGAGGTGCTGGAGCGCAGCAGGGGGGAGAGGTTTCGCTTTGACCCCAATGATGTGGATGGGTTGGGGTGGGGAGGTGGTTGTGGGGTGGCCGTGGGGGTGATGCCTCATAGAGGGTCCTCATGGCTTGATCCTATATGTGGTCACCAAGGAAGGATGGAGAAGGATGGGGGATGTGGGCAAAGCTCCACATGGGGGGCTCTGATGTGGGGTGGGGGTTCTCTGTGCCCCCCAGGTATAGGATGGGGTGACACAAAGGATGGGCAGCCATGGGTGAACCCCCCCTCCACACAGCTGGGACACAATGGGGTCCCACAGACCCCCCCCATGGGGATGGATGGGGGGCAGCACCCAGGAGAGCCCACAGACCCCCATGGGGCGCTGCCCCCTCCATCCCACTGTGCAGCTGGTGGGGATCAATGGGGTGAGCAGAGCAGAAGGTGGCACAGGGGGGGTGATGCTGAGCGGAGACCCCCCTGGAAGGGTCCTTTTGTAGGGAGCTTCGTGTCCCACCACCCCAAATGGGCTGAGAGCAACGAGGCCGTGGACTCCTTTGAGATGGAAGAGGTGAGGAGGGGGCTGCAGGGGCTGCAGGTGGGTATGGGGGGTGGGCAGGGGGATATGGGGATATGGCACATCATGGGCACGGATGCAGCTTTGCATCCCCCCCCCCCCCCATATCCAGCCCCTCATTGGCACCAGCACTGTGTTCTATGCAGGTGCTGAGTGATAGTGGTACCCACAAGGGTGATGATGATGATGATGATGATGATGGTGATGATGATGATGATGATGATGATGAAGATGAAGCCAGCTGCCCCATGAGGTCCCGTAGAAGTAAGTTTCCCATCAGGTTAAGGGGGGGACGTGGTGGGTAACATGGCTTCAATGCATCCCATTGCAGGTCTGATGCTCTATGGGGTTGGTGGGCACTCGGACAGCAGCGGCTTCATGGACGAGCCCCTTCCTGAGCAGACAACGTGAGCCCACATGGGGGTCTCCTGCCTGCACCCCCCTCCCCCCTTAAACTGATGCTCCAATGGATGCAAGCAAAGATTGCAGCACTTCAAGCAATGGAGCTGATCCTCAGCCTGGAGCTGAGCACCGTGTGGACACTCAATGTGTGTGTGTGTGTGTGTGTGTGCAGTGTAAAACGTGTGTTGGATGCACCCAAAACTCAGGACCGACACTTGCACACCCCCCCCCCTATATCCCCCCTTCTGCCCCATTGAATGGGGGTTTCACTTTGCACTTTGGAGTTGGCTGCTTCCCCGACACTCGGAACACTACCATGGGGGAAGAGCTGACAGCACACTGGAAATAAAGGTCCCAATGGGGTCAGGATGTGGCCCTTCATTGCTGGGGGATCCCGATCCCAATGGGGTCAGGATGTGGCCCTTCATTGCTGGGGGATCCCCATCCCAATGGGGTCAGGATGTGGCCCTTCATTGCTGGAGGGTCCCCATCCCATTGGGGTCAGGATGTGGCCCTTCATCGCTGGGGGGTCCCGATCCCATTGGGGTCAGGATGTGGCCCTTCATTGCTGGGGGGTCCCGATCCCAATGGGGTCAGGATGTGGCCCTTCATTGCTGGGGGGTCCCGATCCCAATGGGGTCAGGATGTGGCCCTTCATTGCTGGGGTGTCCCCATCCCAATGGGGTCAGGATGTGGCCCTTCATTGCTGGGGGGTCTCGATCCCAATGGGGTCAGGATGTGGCCCTTCATTGCTGGGGGGTCCCGATCCCAATGGGGTCAGGATGTGGCCCTTCATTGATGGGGGATCCCGATCCCAATGGGGTCAGGATGTGGCCCTTCATTGCTGGGGGATCCCCATCCCAATGGGGTCAGGATGTGGCCCTTCATTGCTGGGGGGTCCCGATCCCAATGGGGTCAGGATGTGGCCCTTCATTGCTGGGGGATCCCCATCCCAATGGGGTCAGGATGTGGCCCTTCATTGCTGGAGGGTCCCGATCCCAATGGGGTCAGGATGTGGCCCTTCATTGCTGGAGGGTCCCGATCCCAATGGGGTCAGGATGTGGCCCTTCATTGCTGGGGATCCCGATCCCAATGGGATCAGGATGTGGCTCTTCATTGCTGGGGGGTCCCGATCCCAATGGGGTCAGGATGTGGCCCTTCATTGCTGGGGGATCCCCATCCCAATGGGGTCAGGATGTGGCCCTTCATCGCTGGGAGATCCCAATCCCAGTGGGGTCAGGATGTGGCCCTTCACTGCTGGGGGATCCCAGTCCCAATGGGGTCAGGATGTGGCCCTTCATTGCTGAGGGGTCCTGATCCCAATGGGGTCAGGATGTGGCCCTTCATTGCTGGGGGGTCCCGATCCCAATGGGGTCAGGATGTGACCCTTCATTGCTGGGGGGTCCCGATCCCAATGGGATCAGGATGTGGCTCTTCATTGTTGGGGGCTCCCGATCCCAATGGGGTCAGGATGTGGCCCTTCATTGCTGGGGGGTCTCGATCCCAATGGGGTCAGGATGTGCCCCTTCATTGTTGGGGGCTCCCGATCCCAATGGGGTCAGGATGTGGCCCTTCATTGCTGGGGGGTCCCGATCCCAATGGGGTCAGGATGTGGCCCTTCATTGCTGGGGGGTCCCGATCCCAATGGGGTCAGGATGTGGCCCTTCATTGCTGTGGGGTCCTGATCCCAATGGGGTCAGGATGTGGCCCTTCATTGCTGGGGGATCCCGATCCCAATGGGGTCAGGATGTGGCCCTTCATTTCTGTGGGGTCCCCATCCCAATGGGGTCAGGATGTGGCCCTTCATTGCTGGAGGGTCCCGATCCCAATGGGGTCAGGATGTGGCCCTTCATTGCTGGGGGGTCCCAATCCCAATGGGGTCAGGATGTGGCCCTTCATTGCTGGGGGGTCCCGACCCCAATGGGGTCAGGATGTGCCCCTTCATTGCTGGGGGGTCCCAAGGGTGGGGGTGAGGGCTGAGTGTGGGTGTATAAAGCAGGAGGAGGCGCTGCCTTTGGGTATGACTCACACAGAGTGTTCTGCTCCGGGGTTTGTTTTGCTCTCCATCTCTTCTCACCCCTCTGAAGCTTCTCTTCTCCTGTTTCCTTATCTGGGTACTTTATGGCTCCGGGCCTGTTCTTCATCTTCCTGCCACCTTATCTTTATGGTTCTGCTGTTCTTCCTTTCCTTGCAGCTCTGGCATTCAAACAAAACCCAGGCGATGCTCTGCAGGGCTGCAGCCTTAACCCCTCTCGCTCTGCTCCCAATGGGGCAAGCAAACATTATAGGGAGTGGAGCACATACCCTAATTGGGACCTTGGTGCTTCCCACCCCCATCTCTTCCCATCCCCAAACATCCCGACCCTATTTACCCCCTGGGTTGATAGAAGCTGACCCCCTTCTCTCTGCTCCATCCCACTCAGACCCACTTCCCCATCCCCAAAGGGTCCCACCTGTGTCCCCCCCCACCCCATCCCCATCCCCATCCCCATCCCCATCCCCATGGGCCACCAGCCCTACTTACACCCCACAGATGCCCTTCAGCAGGAAGAGAAGTGATGCCAATGGCCTTTGGATGGGAAGGAAGGCTGCAGCCCCCCCTTTCCCCCCCCCACCCCCCAGGCATCAGCATTCAGATTAATGGGAAGGGAAAGTCCTGGTGGGTAAACAACACCAAGACTTCCCAGTGGAGCTCAGCCAAGGATGGGATTATCCTGGATTAACCACCAGCCCCTCCGGCACCGGGCCTGGCTCTCACCACAGCCCTGCCATGTCGGAGCTGTATGGGATCTGTATGGGATCTGTATGAGACCCGTATGGGATCTGTATGGGTTCTGTACGGGATCTGTACAGGATCTGCATGGGATCTGTATGGGATCTGTATGGGATCTGCATGGGATATGTATGGGATCTGTATGGGATCTGTATGGGACCTGTATGGGATCTGTATGGGTTCTGTATGGGATCTGCATGGGATCTGTATGGGATCTGCACGGGATCTGATGGGACCCATATGGGATCTGCATGGGACCTGTATGGGATCTGCATGGGATCTGTATGGGATCTGTATGGGATCTGTATGGGAACTGTATGGGATCTGCATGGGATCTGTATGGGATCTGTATGGGATCTGTATGGGATCTGCATGGGATCTGTATGGGTTCTGTATGGGACCTGTATGGGTTCTGCATGGGATCTGTATGGGATCTGTATGGGAACTGTATGGGATCTGCATGGGATCTGTATGGGATCTGTATGGGATCTGTATGGGAACTGTATGGGATCTGCATGGGATATGTATGGGATCTGTATGGGATCTGCATGGGATCTGTATGGGATCTGTATGGGAACTGTATGGGATCTGCATGGGATATGTATGGGACCCGTATGGGATCTGCATGGGATCTGTATGGGATCTCTATGGGACCCATATGGGATCTGCATGGGATCTGTATGGGATCTGTATGGGATCTGTATGGGTTCTGTATGGGATCTGTATGGGATCTCTATGGGACCCGTATGGGATCTGTATGGGACCCGTATGGGATCTGCACGGGATCTGTATGGGATCTGTATGGGACTAGAGCAGGACTGCATGGAATAGGGGCACAGCACACATTGAGAACACACAACCATCACTTTGTTGCTCCATTGCCCACCCTGCAGCCCAAACCTTCCCCCCTCCCCAAATAAACCCCCCTCCAGGAGTTTCCCTGCTCTCTCCTGCATTATTTCCCTGTAATTTCAGCCCCTGTTCTCTCTGCTTCTGATGGAGGTTTGGGAGCACTCAGGTGGATCCTGATGGGGGTCACGCTCCGCTGCTTCCATCCCCTGTAAGACGTGAGGATGGAGCTGATGGCTGCGGGTGGGGATGTCTGAAACAAGAAGCAAATCCCTTCCTCCCCGGTGCACACTCACTCCTGGACAGGGTTTGTATGTGAAACAGTGTGGGGTGATTATTCATCCACCTCCTTCCCCAGGCGTTTTAATGGGGGGGGGTAAGCTCTGAGCTCCATCCTCATCCCCAAAATGGGAGGGAGAGATGCTCTGCCCCACACCATGGAGTGTATATGGGGTATAATGAGAGAGTATGGGGTGTACTGAGGGGGGTTATGGGGGGATATGTGGTATAATGGAGAGTATGGGGTGTACTGGGGGGATATGGGATATAATGGAGAGTATGGGGTGTACTGGGGGGGGTTGGGGGGATATGGGGTATTATAATGGAGTGTATGGGGTATACTGGGGGGGCATATGGGGTATAATGGAGAGTATGGGGTATACTGGGGGGGGGGTTGGGGGGATATGGGGTATAATGAGAGAGTATGGGGTGTACTGGGGGGGTTCGGGGTATAATGGAGAGTATGGGGTGTACTGGGGGGGGTGTTATGGGGGGATATGGGGTATGATGGAGAGTATGGGGTGTACTGGCGAATATGGGGTATAATGGAGAGTATGGGGTGTACTAGGGGGGAGGTTGGGGGGTTATGGGTATAATGGAGGGTATGGGGTGTACTGGGAGGGGTTATGGGGGGATATGGGGTATAATGGAGAGTATGGGGAGTACTGGGGGGGGTTATGGGGGGATATGGGGTATAATGGAGAGTATGGGGAGTACTGGGGGGGGTCTGGGGGGATATGGGGTATAATGGAGGGTATGGGGAGTACTGAGGGGGGGTTATGGGGTGTCCTGAGGATACAGGTAGCAGCCACACAAAGCTTTGTGTCTTTGGGATGCTTTGGAATCGATCCCATATGCGCAGCCCTGGGGGACCAGGAGGGTTTGGGTCGGGTCCATCCGCACTGTGCCCCCCCAGGGGCTGATCCTTGTTAATCCCACACTGGCCCAGTGCCTGAGCTCAGCACCTTCCCACCGCCCCATCCCCACTGATTGGTGCTCAGTGCCTTCATAAGGGGCACAACAGAACCTGGGCTCATCCCGAGGCTGTGCTCACCACCTGAGCTCCGTGGGGACCATGAAGCTCTATGCAATGCTGCTGCTGGCAGGGCTGGCCTGCTGCCTGGCTGCGGGCTGTGAGTAGGGCAGCACCCCAATGGGGCAGGACGTCCCTTAGGGGATGTATGTCCCACCTATGGGGTGGGCTGTCCCCATACTGGCACCCCACAGCCTGGGCTTGGTGACACTGTGTCTCTTCCATTTGCAGTGCCCGTCAATGAGACGCTGCATGTGGGGCATGGTAAGTGGGGGTCCCATTTGGGATCAGTGGGGTTTGGGGTTGGGATTTCATTAGGAACTCTATGAGCATCCCAATGAGACAGAGAACGCTTCTCTTGTGCTCTGTAAGTAGGTGAGTGATGCTCCTTCATCCCTCCCTGCCCTCTAAAACATGGGGTCTGAGCTCCCTGCAGCTCTAGGGATGGGGTTGGGGGTCGGGGGGGGTTCCATGCAGGCACAGCTCACGGAGTGGGCATCTCCCAGACCCCCATTTCTCCCCATAGATCCGAAGGTGACTGTAAGAGCTGCTGAAGGAGCCCTGGTGGATGTGGCTGACGTGGTGGAAAGCCTCCTGCGCTCCCTTGGGGACACCCTGGCTGGGGCTGTCAGGCTGCTGATAGGGGGAAAAGCGAGTGAGAGGAGCAATGGGGTGGGAGGGTTTGGGGGACTGAGGGGCACCCACAGCCCCTCCTGGTTGGGGGGGACCCGTCTCACTTCTCTGCTTCTCTCTCCTAATAGAATAACAAGCAGCTGGCGTTGTGAGCACTGCCTTCCCCTAATGGGGACATATGGGGACATGGTGCTCTGTCTATGGGCTCTGCTCCATGCCCAGGTGCCACCAATGCCACCAGCTCTCACTGCAGCTCTTGAACACGGCTCCAAATAAAGCCTTCAATAAAGCAAAGTGCTGATTGCTGCCTCTTCTGTCCCATTATCTCCCCCATTACCCATCCAAAGACCCAATTGTAGTGTTTGGTGGCTGAATCCCATGGATTCCTTGTGCTTTCATAGCAAAAAAACCCCATATCTTGGCACTATCACACAGAACCACGGGGCTGTAGGGGTTGGAAGGGACCTATGGAGGTTATCAAGTCCCATTGCTAAGCCAGGTTCCCCATATCAGGTCTCATTGGTGGGCATCCACGTTGAGCATCTTGGTGCTCTCTGGGCAGCCCCTTCCATTGCTCCATCACTGTGACAGCAAAGCTTTCCTTGTGTTAGTATGGAATATTCCACTGTCCCATTTTCTACCCCTTGTTCGACACCATAAAGAGCTCAACCCCCATTGACTCCCATGTGTGATGCTCCTACAATACCCACCGACCCCTGTGCTCAATGCCTGCAGTCACTTTGGACACCACCCCACTGCTGCATCCCCCCTATAGACAGACCCCAAACCCCCACCCACCTTCCCCATCACCTCATGTGCTGGCTGCTCAGTCCATGATATCCTCCATCTCCATAACCCATCACTTGGGTGACATTATTAGGGACACCCAGAGGACCCTACAGGTCACCTCTGTCCTTTACTGGGCTCTCCAGCCCCATAGCACTGCTGTGGGGTGACCCAATGGGATCTGGGTGCTCAGAGACACATAGGAGGGCTTCTCCCATGCCTTGAGCTGTGGGGTCAGGCTGCTATGGGTTTATAGGTTTATAGGGGACGCTGGGGCTGTGCTGGTGATGGAGAGCACTCTCCAAGCACAGATTCTCCTTTGGGATCCTATGGGAGCATCCTTTGGTTGCCCAGGAGGGGACACAGGCCATGACCTTGGTGTTGTCACCTTCAAGCAGTGCCACAGCCTGCAGGTCCTGCACCCTTCCCTGTGCCTCTCAATGCAAATCAATGCAGCCTATTTGCTCACTGGGGGTCCTGACCCCCATAATTAAATGAGAGGAATTGGGATGCCCTACTAGGGAGGGGGGGGTTATGGATCCAGCCCTGGCTCAGACACTTTCCAGAGCCAATTTGGCCAATCCTTTGTGGTCCATCCCTGTGCCAGAACCCCTCCCCACCCGGATGCCCTCTGGGTTATTTCCCTTCCTGGATTTCCCCTCTCATTAACAGAGTTCAGTTAATTCCAGAGGGCTTTTCTCAGCCTTTTTGTGGTCTCACTCACCCACTCTATTGGCAAGACAGCTCTGGGGTCTCCCAGTGCTTCCATTCAGGGGGATACGACACCCTGGGGTGCCCTGGGTGCAAGGAGGGCTGGTGGTCTTTGAGGGCATAGAGTGTCACAGGGTGGGATCTTCTCCTCCCTCCCCCTCCTCGGTGCCTCATCCCCCACCTTCTGCCCCCCACTTTGGGGCTGACTGGTCTCCCCTTCCCCCCTGCTCATCCCCAGGGTTGGGACCACCCCTCCCTCAATGCTGCTGCTCCCATCACAGCACCACCAACCCCATCTCCTCCATCACTCCGTGATCCCATCAGCCACCCACCCACCCATATGCAAAAGGGATTTGGGGGATGGGATGTGACATAGGTGACTGAAAAGCTTCTCTTGTGTTGGGTAAATCCACTCTGGGCTCCCACACCCAGCACTGCCCATCACAGGAAGGTGAGCACCATTCCTGCTTCATTTCCCATCTCTTCCCCTTCTGCTTGGGGTAGGAGCTCCATCTCCAAGCTTAACAGCAGCTGGCATTTCCCATCCAGAATAGAGCCCCATCCCTTCTCTCCTCCCCACTTTCTTCACAGCCCAACTTTGCGTGGGGGGCTCAGGGTGTCAAATGTGCAACGCTGACACCCCTCGGTGCTGAAAACAGCCGGGGGATGCTGGATTGCCATGGAGATGAGGATGATGCTGGCAGCGCCGTGGGAGGATGCTGATCTATGCAGGAGTGGGGGAGAAGATTCTTGTCTTCATCTTGGAGTCGTGTGTTGTCCCAATGGAGCACAAGGAAAGTGCAGAGGGGTGGCCAGGAGGGGTCGGTCCAATGGTCCAATGGGTTGGTCCAACCAATGGTTGGTCCATTGGTCCAATGGTACCGTAAAAGCTGGGTATGAGAAGGGAAATGGGATGCTAGGAAAGCAAAGCTCAGCCTTCAGGTGTCCCTGACCTCCACCCCAATGATTTCTGGTGTCCCATACTAACAAATCAGCTCCCTGGTGTCCCAACCCAAACCTCAGTGCCTCCCAGTGTCCCTCCTGTGGATCCTATGGGAATCCTCCTGGACTTGCTGAACTTGCTAATGGTTGGGTTGGAAGGGATCTTAAAGATCACAGGGCCATAGGATGGTTGGGTTGGAAGGGACCTCAGAGGTCACACAGCCATAAGGTTGGGTTGGAAGGGACCTTAAAGACCACACAACCATAGGATGGTTGGGTTGGAAGGGACCTTAAAGATCACACAACCATAGGATGGTTGGGTTGGAAGGGACCTTAAGGATCACAGGGCCATAAGGTTGGGTTGGAAGGGTCCTTAAGGATCACAGGGCCATAAGGTTGGGTTGGAATGGACCTTAAGGGTCACAGAGCCATGGGATGGTTGGGTTGGAAGGGACCTTAAAGACCACACAACCATAGGATGGTTGGGTTGGAAGGGTTCTTAAGGATCACAGGGCCATAAGGTTGGGTTGGAAGGGACCTTAAAGACCACACAGCCATAAGATGGTTGGGTTGGAAGGGATCTTAAGGATCACAGGGCCATAAGGTTGGGTTGGAAGGGTCCTTAAGGATCACAGGGCCATGGGATGGCTGGGTTGGAAGGGACTTTAAGAGTCAGAGCCAGAGGATGGCTGGGTTGGAAGTGACCTTAGGACCTTAAGGATCACACAGCCACAGGATGGTTGGGTTGCAAGGGACCTTAAAGATCACACAGCCATGGGATGATTGGGTTGGAAGGGTCCTTAAGGATCACAGGGCCATAGGATGATTGGGTTGGAAGGGACCTTAAATACCACAGGGCCATAAGGTTGGGTTGGAAGGGACCTTAAAGACCACACAGCCATAGGATGGTTGGGTTGGAAGGGATCTTAAGGATCACAGGGCCATAAGGTTGGGTTGGAAGGGTCCTTAAGGATCACAGAGCCATGGGATGGTTGGGTTGGAAGGGATGACCCCCTTCCAACATCTGTGGGCATCTCAGAGCCCCCCAGCTGTGCTGTGCACCCACCCAGCAGCGCTCTGATGGCTCAGTCCTCCATCTGCACCAGCCAAATAAAGCACAGGGGGGTGGATAAATGTATGCAGTGATAACAGCAGCACCTCCAGCAACAGCAGCAGCAGCAGCAGCAGCTCCCACCTCCAATGTGCCACCTCAGGTGAGAAAAGTCTCGTGTTTGGCTGCTGGGAGCTGCCATAGAGTGGGATGCCCTCGGGGAGATGGCACACAGCATTCTGCTTCTTGTTTGAGGTGGGTTATGGAGTCAGCAGGGATGGGTTTGCTCCCCTTGAAGGAGGCTGAGGCTGACAGAGAACTGGTGGTTGCATGAAGCATAGAGCAGTGTGGCTTTGTCCCCAAAGCATGGGGATGGGCATTAAAAAGGTGGCACTTTGGGCACCAAAGGACAGGGCAGGTGATGGGGATGGGGATGTGATGGGGATGGGGATGGGGATGGGGATGGGGATGAGGATGGGGATGTGGATGGGGATGGGGATGGGATGGGGATGGGGATGGGATGAGGATGAGGATGAGGATGAGTATGGGGATGGGGATGGGATGGGGTTGGGATGGGGATGGGGATGGGGATAGGGATGAGGATGGGGATGGGGATGAGGATGAGTATGGGGATGGGGATGGGATGGGGATGGGGATGGGGATGGGGATGGGGATGGGATGGGGATGGGGATGGGGATGGGGATGGGGATGAGGATGAGTATGGGGATGGGGATGAGGATGAGTATGGGGATGGGGATGGGATGGGGTTGGGATGGGGATGGGGATGGGGAAGGGAATGGGGATGGGGATGGGGCACCCACGGTGGTTGTACCCCATGACAGCAGGATGCTGAGCCCCCAGAGGTCCCCAAAGGACTGGGGAGGCACTGGGGGTTATGGAGAGAGCCCTGCAGCCACCACGAGAGGGTGCACCTCCACCATTGAACCCCTCCATCTCTTACAGAGGGTCTGAATTCCACCCCGGCAAACCCAGCACGAGGCTCTGAGCCCTGTTGGAGTCCCATAACCTGGAGATACAGCAGCCCTGCTCTCTGCTGGGTATGGATCCAAACATGAGCACACCTCATTTACCCCCAGCCCTTCTGAGGAGCACCAGGAGGGGCTGCAGCCCCCTCCAAGGCATCGTCTCTTTCTTCACTCTCTGCTGTTCCCAAGCCGAGCCAATTCAGGAGCCTGGAGCTGACCCAGCTGGCTGCGAGGATCTCAGTTAACTCAATTCACTGCTATTACTGTCACTCAGACCTAACGACCCGACTCCCGACTATCAGCCCTCTGAGGACCCGTTTCTAATTAATGCCCTCTCATAAACTAATGAATGGATTTGCTCGTAAATTCGTAAATCCACACTCTTTGCAAAGAGCAATCCCTTCTCTTTGGGGAGAACACGCTGTGAGGATGCTCACATCCAACCCCAGCCAACATCCCCCTTTCCTTTGCTCTCCAATAGCCTGGAAAATCCCTTGGCTGGGTCCTGGTGCCAGCATTGGGTCCCATCTCCCTTTCCCTAGGGCTGATTTCCTCTGAGCTGCACAGGGCTGGATAATCTTCATGCCTGGCCGGGGTTTGGGTCAGGTCCAGCTGGACCGGGACCGTGGCTGTTCCTATGGGCTGTTATGGGGCTGTTTGGGAGGCAGCTGTGCCAGGAGGCTGCCAAGCAGGCAGGGAGCTCAGCCATGCCCGCAGCGCAACATCTGGGGCCCACCACGGTCAGCCAGGCAGCAGTGTCCTCATCTGTGCCAAGGAACACCCCTCCTCCCCTTCCCCTTCTCTTCTTCCTCTCCTCCCCCCCCCTCCTCTTCTTCCTCTTCTTCCTCTCCTCCTCCCCCTCTTCTTCCTCTCTCTCACCTTCCTCTCCTCCTCCTCACCTTCTCCTCCTCCTCTTCTTCCCCTTCCCCTCCTCTTCTTCCTCTCCTATCCTCCCACTTCATCCTGCCCAAGGCAGGGAGGGGACTGAGAACAAACCTCCTCCATCCTCTGGAGATTTCTGGACAGGCTCTTAATGGGATGAATCCAATCCCAAGAGTCACGGGATCCTTTTATTCCCATTATGACATCTGAAAGGCTCAGAAGTGGCCTTTGGGGCAGCCCAAAGGGGTTGAATGTGAGATCCCAGCTTAACACTGAGGCTGTGTGCTGCCCCAGGCTCTGCTCCCACAGCCTGTCCTGCATCCTGTGCCCCAAGCTGCTCCCCAGCTTGAACAGAACTCAGCTCCCAGTGCCCCCAGTTCACACCAGATCCCTAATACTGGGATGGAGAGCCCCCCCACTATGGGACACGGACACCCAGCGGGCTGCTGAGTTTTCCTACCAGCAGATGTCAGCTCCCGCTCGGGGATGCGCATCCAGCTCACAGCCGGCTCCTCTCGGAGCTTTGAGGTGTGTTGCCATGGGGGTCCCTTTCCCCACATCGACCCCCAAGTTGGGCATTGATGCTCTGAACTCACAGCCGTGCTCGCAGCCCCCGGATGCAGTGGTGACTGTGAGCTTTGCAGTATCGGAACACTGGGGGTCATGGAAGAGGAAGGATGAGGGGTGAGCTCCATGCACTGAGCATCCAGGGGGAGTTTTGGACACAGGAAGACGAGCAAATTGGGGGCGATGGAGCCTGAGCTGTGCCCCCCAACCCAAGTGCAAAGGAGAAGGGGATGGAGGCAACTCCTACGAGCAGATGTCGGAGCTCCCGGCCCCGCAGAACGGATGGACTTTGGAGATGCATTAAGATGCAAAGCAGGCTGGCACGGGGCTGGGATGAGCACCGATAGCTCCCCATAGCACCCACACCCCCTCCGGGGATCCCACTGCGGGGATGGGGCGCTGCTCTCCCTTACACTCAATGGGGACCACTCACCGCCCCCTATTGCGCTGCTCCAAACAGGGACTGCCCCCACTTGGGGACGCCCCCAACCCCTCTATCGGGGGCTCAGCGGTTCGGGATGATGCCCGACATCCCTGCCAGCTCTATGGGGCCGCGGGCGACTGGGAGCGAAGCTGGGATTTCCCAGCTGTGCCATCAGGAGTTGCCATGTAGGCGGCCAAGAGAGGAGAGAGCCAGAGCGTGTGCTGGCCATGAGCCCCTTGTGCTGCACAGGGGGTCGCTCCCCGGGGACAGCAGCGCTGGGTGCTGAGCCCATCTGTGCCTTCAGACCCCATCTGGCCCCTCGGGCAGCGTCCCAGCCCCTCCTGGCAGCCCTATGGGGGGTTGTTTGGTGCACTGTGGGGGAAACTGAGGCAGAGAGCTACGAGAAAGGGCTCAGCAGCCCTCAGCAAAGGGGGTTGTGTGAGCGCAAGTGTGGGGTTCTTATCCTCACATTGGGTGGGAGGAGCTCCTGAGGTGAGCATCCCTGACATGGGAACATGGCAAAGGACACACAGACGGTCCCTTCTCGCTGCCATCTCACTGTGACAGCCCCCAGACCCACATTGGGACTGGAGACACCCCCATAACTGAGCCCCTTGGGGGACCCCTTTTGTCACACAGCTCATCCCCCCCCATCCCATCCCATCCCTGCTCCCACCATCGCTCAATGTGACAAACACGGGTCAGTGAGCGCCGGCCGGGGCTCTCCCCCCTTTACCAAAGCCCAGCCGGGCCCCCCAGCCCTGATTTCACTTTAATTGCATTCCCCAATGTCATGCAAATCAGGCTGCCTCGGCGCAGCTGTCAGGATTAAATTAGACCCCGTTAATACGCGGTAATTGCGTTTCCTTACTGGCCCAGGAATTCCAGGCCGGGTTGTGGGCAGCGGGGCCGGGGCAGCCGTGTGCTTTCACAATATTTACTCTGGCAATTACTTTCCCCTTCCAGGCCACGGCCCTGCAGAAAGAATCACATTATGGGATGGGGAGAGAAGGGCCGGGATCGAGGCTGGCCCGTGGGTTGGGCATAGAGGGGGGTTTGTCCTCTCCTTTACTCCATGTGCTCTGTGCTGGACCCCAATGCTGGACCCTGGTCCTTCTCATTGTGCAGCTCTGTGTGCCCCCATATCCCCCAACCCCACAAATAGGATCCTGTGGGGCTGTGGTTTCATCTATGGGATCATAGAGAGGGGTGGGGGGCATCTGTGGGGGGGAGGTGTCCTGAGAAAGGGATGGGGTCAGGGGATGGTATTGGGGTGGGGGATGTCTCCAGTGTCACCAATAGATGGGGTGACATGGACATGGACCTGCTGCCTCCATCCACTCCAGGTGTCATCCAGGGTGGGGGTATCTGTTCCTGTTGGGCCAAAGCAAAGGGAAACTGAGGCACAGGGATGGGGGTGGGATGTGCAAAGTGGTGGGGACACAGTATGAGACACTGATGCCTGAGGAATGGAGATGTGGGGATGGATATTGGGGGGGGGGGGGGGGAAATACATGGGGGATGGGAAGGGTGGGGAGGCACTTGGGGGGGGACGACACCTATAGGGGAGGGGCAGGAGGAGGGGTGATGTGAGGACACATGGGGTGAGGAGGAGAGGGGGGAGATAATGGGGTGAATGGAGGGATGGAGGATGTATGGGAGGGATGGAAGACACCTCTTGGGGGGGGGGGTTGGAGGGTGCTACGAGGGGATGGGTGGGCACAATGGGTGCAAGGGGAACATGGAAGGTTATGGGGCTCTGAGGGAGGACAGCTGGGCATAGGTTGGCTGCAGGCAGCCCCAGCATCGCTGCAGGGGGCGTATCAATGGGAACACCCAGCATCACCCGCTGGGGATACGAGGGTCTCCCTTCCCATCGCAGCCCCCCCACCCTCCATACATCGAATCCCATCCCAGCTCCCCGTGGGCTCCCTTCCAGCCGAGCGGGAAGGGGAACATCTTGCACGAGCAATCCCGAAGGGAGGGGGGGGGTTGTGTTGGTTTGGGGGGGGGGGGCTCCGAGCTGCCGTAACCCGAACAGATGCAAAGCCCCCTTACAATGGGATTAACGTACGGCACGTGGACGGCCCCGGAGCGGCGCTGAAAGGCAACAGACAAAGCGCCCTGCTCGTATCCGGGGGTCAGCAGAGCTCCCAAGCGTTTTAGAGGGGGGGGGGGGGGACACCGTTATCCCTATGCGTGGGGATGCGGCCGTGTCCCCCCGGCGTGGTCCCATGTCCCCTTTGTGCATCCGAACCTGTTGGAGCCATCTGTCAGGGAGGGGACGGGGTGGCAACAGGCAGATTTATTGGCTGCAATCTGTTCCTTTCCCCCCCCCTCCCACCTCAAAGCTCTGCCCGGCCCGGCCCGGCTCTGGGAAGTAAGCCATGAAGCCACTAATGAATTAATTAGTATTCCCTGTAATCCCAGGCTGCCAAAGATGTGATTGTGAGTGTTCTAAATGAGTGGGAAGGTGGTGTGTGCAGGGAGAGCCCCACGCAGGGATGGTCAGTAGGGGTGGGGGTGAGATGGGATGGGGATGGAGATGGGATGGAATAGGATGGGATGGGGTAGGGATGGAGATGGGGATGGAGATGGGATGGGATGGAATAGGATGAGGTAGGGAAGGGATGGGATAGGGATGGAGATGGGGATGGGATAGGGATGGAGATGGGGGTGGAGATGGGATAGGATGGAATAGGATGGGACGGGGAAGGGATGGGAAGGGGATGGAGATGGGGTAGAATGGGATGAAGGTGGGATAGGATGGAATAGGATGGGATGGGGATGGAGATGGGGGTGAAGATGGGATAGGATGGAATAGTGTGGGATGGGGTAGGGATGGGATAGGGATGGAGTTGGGATAGGATGGGATGAAGGTGGGATAGGATGGAATGAAAATGGGATAGGATGGAATGGGGATGGAGATGGGATAGGATGGAATAGGATGAGGTGGGGAAGGGATGGGGGTACAGATGGAGATGGGGATGGAGATGGGATGGGATGGAATAGGATGAGGTGGGGAAGGGATGGGATAGGGATGGAGATGGGATAGGATGGAATAGGATGGGGAAGAGATGGGGATGGAGATGGGATGGGATAGGATGGAATAGGATGAGGTTGGGAAGGGATGGGATAGGGATGGAGATGGGATAGGATGGGATGAAGGTGGGATAGGAAGGAATAGGATGGGATGGGGAAGGGATGGGATAGGGATGAAGATGGGGATGGAGATGGAATAGGATAGAATAGGATGGAATGAGGAAGAACTGGGATAGGGATGGAGATGGGATAGGATGGGATGAAGGTGGGATAGGATGGAATGAAAATGAGATAGGATGGAATAGGATGAGATGGGGAAGGAATGGGATAGGGATGGGGATGAGATGGGATAGGATGGATGGGGAATGGGATGGGATGGTGGACATGGGAATAGGGGGTGGATTTGGGGTGCAGTTCCTCCTTTCACCCCCATGCTCCCAGGGTTGCAGGGGCTCAGCCCCTTACCTGGGTGTCCACATCCCCTCTGGGCAGAGGAGCTGAGTGATAGGTTCAGCAGTCAGGGGATGGATAAGGAAACCAATAGCTGTGTGGTTTGTACTGGGGAGCACTGGGAGAGAGAGGGAAACTGATGCAGCGTCTGTCCCAGGTAGACCAGGAGCAGAGACTGGGGCCAGCCCTGCCCTGCTCTATGAAGGGCTCCCCGTCTATCTCCTCCTTAATTAATCTATTCTACTTATTCTCCATTGCCCCCTCCCACTGCCCAGAGCCAGACCTGGAGGCAGGAGCCCTGGGCCCCTTCTCTTGTCTGACAGCAGTGAGCTCAGATGGGCCCCTTCTGGCCACACCAGCAATTAATTACTCCCCTTTGCACTCTCATTACAGCCAGGAGGGAGACGCAGCCACCGTGCCCATCCCGAGCTCCTGTGTCAGAGCCAGCAGCACCCAGGGCTGTGCTGTGTTGGATGGGGACCTCTCCATGGGGAGAGGACTGTCCTGGTGCTGGGAAACTGGGAATGATGTCCAGTGGTGCCCATCCAGGGGTACCCATAGTGGGTTATCTATAGTGGGGTACCCATCTGGGGGTACCCATAGTGGGGTACCCATCCAGGGGTACCATTAGTGGGGTACCCATAGTGGGATACCCATCCAGGGGTACTCATCCCAGGGTGCCAATCTGGGGGTGCCCATCTCACAGTGCCCATTTGGTGTTCATCTGATGCTGTTCATCTCGGGGTACCCATCAAAGAGGGCGCTGATCTGGGGGTGTTCATCTGGGGATATTCACCCCACGGAGGTGCCCATTTGGGGTCATTCATCCAAAGGAGCTCATCCAGTGGGTGCTCATCTGAGGATGCTCACCCTGGGGTACCCACCTGGAGGTGCCCATCTATGGCTTCTAATCGAGGGGTACTGATCCGGGGGTACCCAGCCGGGGGTGCCCATATGGGGGTGCCCATCTTGGGGTGCTTACCCTGTTGTTCCCACCTGGAGGTGCCCACCCAGTGATGTCCATCCTGAGAAACCCACCCCCATCTCCATCATCCACAACGATGCTCGCCATGCGCACCCAACCCGGGGGGTCGATCGGGGTCCCCACTCCGGATCACCCACCACCCGTGTTTTGCCGTCGGGGCCCCGTGGGGCAGCGGGAGGAGCCGGGATCGGTCACCTCCCCCCCGGAGGAGGAGTCACGGGGGAACGGAGGCATTGCAGGAGCCGTGGGCAGCGCGGAGCTCTCAAAACCGCCCCGACAGCGAAACTGAGCGCTGCCGGTATCGCTCCCCGGTGCCGTCCCCGGTGCCGTCCGCACCCCCGGGGGCTGCAGCCACTATGAGAGAGTGACAGCGGGGGATCGCTCCGGTGCCCAGGTAAGGGCGGACCGGGACCTCCAGGGATGCCACGACCCCTCAGATGGGGCTCCACGCCCGGCTCCGTGCACCCCCGACGGCGGGACACCGGGGGGGTTTAGTGCCATCGGTCCGAAGGCAGCACCGGGGGGGTGCGCTGCCCCAGATGAGGTCCTGGAGACGGACTGGGACCCCCGCAGGGTTTTACCTGGCACTGGACCGGACCCCCCTCCCCATCACGTCGGGGCTGAGCCGATGCTCAGGCTGGAGGTGATGGAGGTGATGGAGGTGATGGGAGGTGATGGGGGTGATGGAGGTGATGGAGGTGATGGAGGTGATGGGGGTGATGGGGGTGATGGAGGTGATGGGGGTGATAGAGGTGATGGGGGTGATGGAGGTGATGGAGGTGATGGGGGTGATGGAGGTGATGGAGGTGATGGGGGTGATGGAGGTGATGGGGGTGATGGGGACATACCCCAGCCGACAGCTTTTGATCCTCAGCTCTTGGAGATGGCCAGTGCCCAATGTAGAGAGCTGGGGAGGTGGGGGTCCCGGTGCCTTCCCCTAACTAACCCTTCTTGACTCAGCCTGGTCCCACAAACTCTCCCCATCCCCAGTGCTGCATCCTGAGGCCAGGCTGAATGTAATGGATGCAAACACCCCCAGCTCCCCCTCACCTTTCCAGGGGTGCATGGATGTCCTTGAGCAGATTTCCCTCCATCGAGATCCATTGCATCTCCTCTTCTCTGTCCCTGTTTGGCTGAGGAGGGGGCTGGCACCAAGAGTGGGACTGAGGCTGCAGGAGCTCCTGGGTCCAGGGCTGTGACAGCAGCGTTCCTATAGCCATCCCATGGCCATACTGGGGCTGAAGGCTGGTCCTGGTTGGGGTCGGGGTCTTCAGTTCATGGGCTGTGCAGCTCTTTGTCCTGAAGGAAGGGCTGGAATCTGATTCCTGGTCCTGTAGGAACAGAATAGGAGTGGAACCCTCTTGTTTTGGGGTGCCTGGGGATACAATGAGGGGCGAGGAGCACACAGGAGAGCTGAGCCATTGCAAGTTGGGAACTGAGTTCTAGTTTGAACAGATTTGCTCCTGCAATCATAGAATCACCAAGGTTGGAAAAGACCTAAAAGATCATCCAGTCCAACCGTTCACCTATTCCTAATAGCTCCCATGGGTTCCTTCTGCTGGTTGGTTCAGATAATGCGGAATGGAGACATCCAAAACCAAAGGTATCCCAACAAAACGGGCTGGAGAGGTTCCCATTCCATGATGGCCTCCCAGTTCTCCTTCTATTGATAAACTGGGAAGCAACTGGGGCTCACAGCCCCAATGCTTTGCTGATGATCCCACCAGGATGCAGGAAGGACCAAGTCCAGCCCATCCAGGTGTTCCATCATCACCTCCCCTCACCAGATCTCAAAGCATCTGATGCTCTCCTCCTGTTATACCTAATAGAAGCCACACGGTCCTCCTGGGCTACGGTGGATGCAGTGAACACCCTAATCCAGCCTACCGTCCCCATCTTGCATATTAAAAGTGGGATTTTCCACGTGGGGTGGATGGGGTGGTGGACCCAGGGTTTGGGCAGCACACTTTCAGCAAAGCTGCTTAGATGTTAAGCTTTATTAAATGAGTCGGGCACGGTGACAGGATCCGTGGGGCTGATGGACATGAAACCGCGGCTGCTTTGTGCTCTTAAGGCAGAGGTAAAGGATAGGCTGATAAAACATGCTCAGGTTGGAGGAAATAGGGAGGTCAGAGCCAAACTCTTGGCTGAGAATAACCCAAAATAACAGAAAATAAGCTCAGAGAAGTTGAATTCCTCTAAAAAAATAAAGCTCTTAGGAAAAGTCTTCCTTGGCTCCTGGTGCTGTGTGTTGGATGGGAGATGGAGAGCTGATCACTGCCCCTTTCATGTTGTCCAAAACTCAACCTTTTAGGGTAAATCAGACTCGGGCTGCTGCATGCCCCATGCTGCAACAAGGAGCTTATCATAAAACCCATTGGAGGTTATTGTAGGGACAGGTGCTGTAGGTGGACAGAAGGGGTGACCCTTTGGGGGGGATGACTTGAGTTCCCGCTGGATTTGGTTGACATCTCCTGTTTTCTCCCCCCCTCCTCATTGCAGAGCTGAGGGATGACGAAGACTTACACCAAACCCAAAGAGATGGCAGAGCTGGTGGGCACCCAGAGCTGGATGGATGAAGCTCTGAGCTCCAAGGATGAGCTGAAGGCAGAGAATGGCAGGCAAGGAACTTTTGGGTTGGTGCCGGGCTTGAACGAAGAGCACGACAGCATCGAGGAGGAAGAGGAGGAAGAGGATGATGGGGAGAAGCCGAAGAGAAGAGGACCAAAGAAGAAGAAGATGACCAAGGCCAGGTTGGAGAGGTTCAGGGCTCGGAGGGTGAAAGCCAACGCTCGGGAGCGCACGAGGATGCATGGACTGAATGATGCCCTGGATAACCTGAGGAGGGTGATGCCCTGTTACTCCAAAACCCAGAAGCTTTCCAAGATCGAGACGTTGAGGTTGGCAAGGAATTACATCTGGGCTCTGTCTGAGGTGCTCGAAACGGGGCAGACTCCAGAAGGGAAGAGCTTCGTGGAGATGCTCTGCAAAGGTTTATCCCAACCCACCAGTAACTTGGTGGCTGGCTGCCTGCAGCTGGGACCGCAGACCTTATTCCTGGATAAGCACGAGGAGAAGACCCCGGGGTGTGAGTCGGCCATTTCCAGCCACTCCTTCACCTACCAGTCCCCAGGGCTGCCCAGCCCCCCCTATGGCTCAATGGAAACCCACCTGCTGCACCTAAAGCCCCCCGCCTTCAAGAGCCTGGTGGATGCTTCTTTTGGGAACCCCCCCGACTGCACCACTCCCCCATACGAGGGTCCCCTCACGCCTCCCCTGAGCATCAGTGGGAACTTCTCCTTGAAGCAGGATGGCTCTCCAGACCTGGATAAACCCTACGCCTTTATGGCTCACTACCCTTCAGTCAGCCTGGCTGGTGCACATGGACATCCCACCCACTTCCAAAACGCAGTGCCCCGCTATGAGATCCCCATAGACATGAGCTATGAGTCCTACCCTCACCACGTGGCCGGGCCTCAACTCAATGCCATCTTCAACGAGTAGCAAAGCAGGGTCGGATCCAGACTCTTGGTGCAGCGATGGGCCACGTTGAGGAGCTCTTTTATGAATGGAGCTCAATGGGGGCGAGGAAATCACTGCTGTGGGGCAGTGTGGTGGACTCCTGAGCCCCATGGGATATCCCCATGGCCCTCCTGTCCCCTCCCACTCGTGTCACCGTGCTGCTTTTCAGAGCCATCCCCAGGAGCCATGTAAACCCTTCCTGAGAGCCACTGCACTGCGGAGTCCCACACCTCCATTGAGCATCACACCTTTCCATGGGGGGATGTGGGCTTCGAAGCAGAACCAGCTCTAAGGAGTGACTGTGTATGTGGGTCTTCTCCATGAGCTGAACCCATTTGGGGTGGAGGAGCCTGAGGTTGGTATCCCCACGCCCCCCATCCACCAGGGATGCTCATGGAGGAGCCTTTGCCCCACAGCGTTTCCCACCTTTGCTCCATGGGATCCTGCCCCACGTCTCTGGTTTGCCACACCATCCTGACTCACCTTGGGGCAGAGGGATGCTGTGAGTGATGTGTCCTGCTCCAGGTGGGCTCCAACCCGTGTCCCTTCCCTTCACCCCAATGATGCCGTGCTTCCCCAGTGGGCTCCCAGGACCACCTGCCAGAACCCAAAGGGGTTTTTCCCCCACGATGCTTCCCATCCAACAGAAAACCCCATTACTGTGATCCAGACAGGCTCACACCTTCCTCAGCTCCATCCCAACCTCGGGGACCAACAGAGGTAGACCTAAACTCTTGGGGCAGAGAGATCAGCCACAGTGTGGGTCCCTTTCTATAAGAGATGTAACCAGAGTGGTGGAGTTCCTTCTATGGAGCCAGGTGGGAAATTGCTGAGCATCACTGTAGGACTCCATCCTCCTCCTGAGCATCACTGTAGGACTCCATCCTCCTCCTGAGCATCACTGTAGGACTCCATCCTCCTCCAGAGCATCACTGTAGGACTCCATCCTCCTCCTGAGCATCACTGTAGGATTCCATCCTCCTCCAGAGCATCACTGTAGGACTCCATCCTCCTCCAGAGCATCATTGTAGGACTCCATCCTCCTCCACTGTAGGACTCCATCCCCCTCCTGAGCCCTACTCCTCACTCCTGATCCCTTGGTTGGGATTGTGGGTGCACGGATGTGATGCTTTCATGGATGTCCATACCCAGGCTGAGCCCTGACCCTTGCTGTACCCGAAGACATCCAGCCCAAAGAAGTTCATCTTCTTCTTCCCCTCTTTTATTTATTATTTACTCGGGGTGCTGATGCTGCCTAACTTATTTCCTTACCCCCGTTCCTCCTTTCCCATCCCCATGCATTGCTGGGGGGTTCTCATCACGTTTTCCACCACTCCGGGATTATTTATTAGCCGTTATTTATTTAATTTATTTCCCCCTCCATACCCTGATGATCCATTTTCCATTGAGTAACCCCAGCCCTCAACCCCAGGGTAACCCATCATCGTGGTGAGCTCCGTATTTAACACTGATACTTCTCATCCTTCGGATGGTGCCCGTCAGCTCCCAGCTCATCCCTGCGTATTTCTATGAGCAATAACTTGGAAGGCTATGCAATAATTTGTGGTTTTTTTCACCCAAATCCAAGCAACTGCACCAGCAAATCCCATTGGCCTGGTGAGCCCAGCTGGGCAAAACCTTGCCATCATACAGAGCTGTTCTGTATCGAGGTGGGAATTTGGATGTCCCTTCCCACCGACCAACCCCCCCCTACCCTTCCCCAGCCCCCCCAGATCCCTTTTGTACGGAGAGCAAATGTTTATCCTTTTGTAAAGAAAACAGAATTGGGGTTTTTAGCTCATATAATAAAGTTGTGGTCTTGTTTGAAGCAACGTCACCCTGGGGATGTCCTTCTACTTGTCAGCGTGGTGATGGGGGGGAACGATGGGAGGTGTGACCCCAAAGGGGAAGTGTTGGGGTTAGTAAGGGGTGGGCTGGGGTCGGGGTGAGCCCAAGAGGGTCCCCAAGTGGGGGTAGAAGGGGGGGTTGAGGGGCTCTGGGTGAACCTAGGAGGGTCCCCATGGTGATGGAGTGGGGATAGAGGGGTGAGGATGGTGGTATCTGACCCCTGTCTCTTTGCACGGGTCCTTTTGCACACTCCCATGCAGATCTACACACACTCACTCATCAGCTCAAGCAGAGCAACGTGCAAAGGTGCACACACAAGTGTGCATGCACGAGTGTCCCACCTCCTCCCACATCCACACTCAGTGTGTGCATTGCACTGCTGCTCAGTGCATTGCTCCTGCAGCCCCGTGCCCCACAGCTGTCCCCAAAACCATGGGGACCTCTCCTCCCTCCACCCCCCAATGTGGGGCTGTGCCACGTGTCCCCACGCAGCTCTGGGCCTCCCTGTCCCCCCCAGCCCCACGCCGGCTGCTGCATTGAGCCCAATGGGATCCACTGAGTGTCACATCCCTGCAAGCTGTGCACGGTGAGGGGCTCTCTGGGGGGGGGGGGGGCTGCAGCTGCAGCCTCTTTGCAAAGGGATTGGGGATGTGCAATGGGGGATCTCCTATGCCCCCAACTCAGAGGGGGACATGGGTGGGTGTGGGGTGCATGGCTGGGATGGAGCAACGCACACGTGTGTGCAAAGACCCAGTAACCTTCCTTACCCATGCTCCTGGGTCATGTACATGCATGCACACACCTATACACGTGCATGCACACACCTATACACATGCATGCACACACCTACACACATGCAATCCTATGCAACAACTCCCCCTGATATACAGCAGGGACCCCCTTTGGGTGCTCCTTTGGTTATTCCCAGAGGGTCCCAACCCCAAACCGCCCCCTCTTCCCCCTATGGGGTGGCTGTATAATTGCTAAGCCCCTGTAAAACCCAGCTTTAAAAGCTGTAATTCTGATATTGTTTGTAATCTGATAACGCCGTGGAGCGACTGAGCTCCTAATGTGGCCAGCTTGGGAAACCACGAGGATTTTCCCACTAAGCTGAAATATCAGACTGCTGGTTCTCGAGTTAATCGTCTTTTCCACCCCCCTTTTGGGGTTGGGTTGGGGGGGGGGGACACAGCAGATTTTGGCAGCTTGCTTTTCTTTCTGGTCAATGTGTTCCTATGAGTGAGGAGCTGTGCGTGGTCCCCATAGGGACACAGTGGTGGCATTGAGGATGGCACACTGGGATGTGGGGTGTGCTGGGATATCTGCTCAGCGTGGCCATCAATTGGGTTTAAATAGGGTTAAAATGGGGTGGTTGAAAAGCTGGGACCACGATACAAAGCACCCAACTCATCCCTGCAGCTCTCAGAGAGCATCTCTTCCTGCCATGGTGCTGGAGGTGGCCCCATGTTGGGGTAGATCCCCCTTTGCTCCAGGATCTGAGATGCAGATGTGTCCCCAAATGGTGGAGGATGCCCATAAACCCAAAGGAGATGAAGGCAGAAGGCTTTGGGATCAGATCACCCCACAACAACCACATTCCCATTCATCTGAGGGCAGCGCTCCCCAACCCCACACACCTCCCTCCATACCCTATTAGGGTCTAGGAGATTGGGGAAGATCCAGCCCCCCTCCCCACATCCCCACAGCCCCACAGAGCCGGGCTGGGCCCCCCATCCCACAGCTCAGGGTGGGGAATTCACCTAAATCCCACTGCTGGCTCCATGAAGCCCCTAAGCTCTGCGCTGCGCTCCAGATCAGCCGTGCTTCAATCTGTTTGCAAAGCTGTACAGAGTGTTTACGCAGCAGGGCCGGGGCCAAGGGATTAGGGCCGGCGTTCCCCCAGCATCTGCTCCATCCATCCTGCATCTGGAGTGTCCCACATCCACAGAGCATCCCATATCTACAGAGCATCCCATATCAATAAGAGCATCCCATATCAATAAGAGCATCCCATATCAATAAGAGCATCCCATATCTACAGAGCATCCCATATCAATAAGAGCATCCCATATCTATGGAGCATCCCATATCTACAGAGCATCCCATATCAATAAGAGCATCCCATATCTACAGAGCATCCCGTATCTACAGAGCATCCCACATCAATAAGAGCATCCCATATCTATGGAGCATCCCATATCTACAGAGCATCCCATATCAATAAGAGCATCCCATATTTATGGAGCATCCCATATCAATAAGAGCATCCCATATCAACAGAGCATCCCATATCAACAGAGCATCCCATATTAATAAGAGCATCCCATATCTACAAGGCATCCCACATCAATAAGAGCATCCCATATCTATGGAGCATCCCATATCAATAAGAGCATCCCATATCTATGGAGCATCCCATATCTACAGAGCATCCCATATCTATGGAGCATCCCATATCTACGGAGCATCCCATATCAATAAGAGCATCCCATATCTATGGAGCATCCCATATCTACAGAGCATCCCATATCAATAAGAGCATCCCATATTTATGGAGCATCCCATATCTACAGAGCATCCCATATCAATAAGAGCATCCCATATCAACAGAGCATCCCATATCAATAAGAGCATCCCATATCAACAGAGCATCCCATATCAATAAGAGCATCCCATATCTATGGAGCATCCCACATCTACAGAGCATCCCATATCAACAGAGCATCCCATATTTACAGAGCATCCCATATCTACAGAGCATCCCATATCTACAGAGCATCCCATATCTACAAGGCATCCCACATCAATAAGAGCATCCCATATCTATGGAGCATCCCATATCTACGGAGCATCCCATATCAATAAGAGCATCCCATATCTACAGGGCACCCCATATCAACAAGGCATCCCATATCTCCAGAACATCCCACATCTCTTGAGCATTCAGCATCTCTGCAGCATCCTCCATCTCTGGAGGACCCCATTCCTCTGCAGCATCCCATAATCTATCACTAGAACACCCCACATCCTGAGGCCAACCCACTTCCCATGGCCGTCCCCCATCTGGACCATCCCATATATCCAAGACATTCAGCACCTATGGAGCATCCCATGGCTCCAAATCATCCCGTATCTCCGTAGCATCCCTCATACAAAGAACACCCCACATCCCAGCACCATCCCATCTCAGCCACCATTCCCAGCCCCATTGATAATGGGGAACACACTGCTAACAGGACCCAGAGAGCTCTAAAGATGCCATGAGTCCACCTGGCACCCCAGGGTACATCCCTACCCTGCCTTTGGTGGGGCTGTCTGACCTTGGGGTGCTCCATGATGGGTGTGTAGGGTGAGGAGGGTCCAACCCCCCCCCCCCCCACCTTAATATGGGGCACTCAGGTCTCACTCTTGGACACCTTATGGGTGCCACCAGCTCTGTGCTCCCCATAGAACAGCATAGGGATGGGGCAGCTCCAGCCCTGGCTACAAGGCATTGCTGGCACACACACATACACACACACATACATCCCTTTTTCCCCTCTTTTTATTTCCAACCATCCTATTATAATACAAGTTCAGGAACCTCCCTGCTTAATCCCCACCAGATAAACTAACAAGCGGAGAGATTGGGAGTTATTGACCAAGTCTTGCTGCTCGGCTGAGATTAGAGCTCTGCTTAATCTTGTAGCAGGGCGGCTTGGGGATGGTTTAATCAGAATTTGAACAGGAATAATCCCGTCTTTAAACTCGTCCCCATCCCAATCCCCCCCCACCCCCCCCCAGGTCACAATCAGGGGGTGGCTCTCCTATGAAGAGCCCCCAAGGGGGGAGTGGGGTGGGAATGGGGGGTGATTTCCAGGCTTGTGGGATCCCATAGGGATGGGGGTGATTTCCAGGCTTGTGGGATCCCATAGGGATGCAGGGAGTTGAGATGGAGCTGAAAGGTTTTACACTCACACCTTGGTGCATCCATCCCTCATCCAGATGGGGAAACTGAGGCACTGAGCTTCAATGTAAGAGGGAGCAAAGAGCTGAGCTCTGGGGGGGCTCATCCAGGCAATGGGGCTATAAAGAACCCACCAAAGGACCCCCAAATCCAAGAGGAAATAGAAAGCAACCCCCAAAGCTGCGTGCATCCATAGGGCCAGCAGTGCGTTTTGCTCCCCAAACCCAACCTGGTGCTGCTCCCTTCACCCCTCCGTGCCTCAGTTTCCCCTTCCCCACCCCCGTCACCCCCTCACCCACCTCCCCGGGGGGAAACGGAGAGCACTGCAGCCTCTACGGCCGCTTTTGTGCCACCGCTGTCCCTTTCAAGGAGCACAAAGACGGGACCCGGCGGCACAGATGGACCCTTTCAGAGGGGGAGAGCTCTCCTTTCTCCGTCTGCCACCGGGCTCTGCCTTCCGTCGCAATCCCCCCCCCGACCCCCTTTAATTGAATCCGCACTTTCATAGCTCATTACCCCCCTGATGGATTGGATTAGCCCGGGCTGCGGCCCGCCGGCCTCAGCGGGGAACAGTTGGCTGCTCCGCATCCCCGCGGGGTGTCCCTTATCATTGGGGGGGGGGGTTACATGGGGAGAGGTGAGTGGGGACACAGCCCCGGCCGTTGTTGGCCCTGCGTGGTTCTGCAACGGCTGCAGGCAGCTGTGGGTCAATAGCAATGGGAGCGTCACCCCATAGATGGGTCTGACCCACAGCCACGGGCTGCTCTGTGATGGGAGGGGGGGGGGGGGTTATAAGGGGGGGGGGGTGCAGGAGGGGTGAGGGGAGGATGTGGGGGGGATGTAGTGGGGATGCATGGGGGATATAGGAGGGATGTAGATGGGGTGTAGGGGGGATGCAGGAAAGATGTAGGGGGAATGTAGGGGGGATGAAGGAGGGATGCAGGGGGGATGTAGGGGGAATGCAGTGGGGATGCAGTGGGGATGCATAGGGGATGCATGGGGGGATGCAGGCGGGATGTAGGGGGGGTGTAGGGGGGATGCATGGGGGATGCATGGGGGATATAGGGGGGATGTAAGGGGGATGCAGTGGGGGATGCAGGAAGGATGTAGGGGGGATGCAGGTGGGATGCATGGGGGGTGCAGGAGGGATGTAAGGGGGATGTAGGGGGGATGCAGGCGGGATGCAGGAGGGGTGTAGGGGGGTGTAGGAAGGATGTAGGAGGGATGCATGGGGGATGTAGGGGGGATGAAGGAGGGATGTAGGGGGGGATGCAGGTGGGGTGCAGGGGAGATGTAAGGGGGGATGCAGGGGGATGTAGTGGGGATGTAGTGGGGATTCAGGAGGGATATAGGGGGGATGCATGGGGGTTGTAAGGGGGATGCATGGGGGATGCAGAAGGATGTAGGGGGGATGCAGGAGGGATGTAGGAGGGATGTAGGGGGGATGCAGTGGGGATGCAGGAAAGATGCATGGGAGGTGAAGGAGGGATGCAGGGAGGTGTAGTGGGGGGGTTGCAGGGAGGATATGGGGGGATGCAAGAGGGGTGCAATGGGGAGTGAATGGGGGGTGCAGGGGGGGTGCACAGGGGAAGAAGGAGAGATGCAGGGGGGATATAGGATGGATGCAGAGGGAATGCAGGGGAGATGCAGGGGGGGATGCAGGGGGATGCAAGAAGGATGTGTGGGGGATAAAGGAGGGGTGCAGGGGGGATGCAGGGAGATGGCCCTGAGCATCTCGTTAGTTGGACCGTGGTTGCTCTCACACCCCATATTGTGTCCAGAACGGAGTGTGCAGCTGTGGGAGAAGAAGGGAGCTCTGACCCAAACTGCTGCCAGCATCCCGGCACGCGTCGCTCCCCGCTCGCGTGCCCATATGTGCTAACGGCCGCGCTGTGGGGCTGAGCTCGTTAACCCAGCACTGAGCACAGCCCCCAGCCCAGCTGCCAGCAATGCCCCCCCCCAGGAGGGGCTCCGGGTTTGGAGCCCAGAGGGAAACATTGGCTGTGAAAGGAGGATCCGTGGTGCCCAGAGCCTGGCAATAGGATGCAGCCCCTCTCCTACATCCCCAAATGGACCAGGGGGGGGGAGAACATGGCACAGCCCCTGGGTCTGTTCTAGGATGCTCAAGGAGTTTGTTTGGGGTCATTGCATCCACTCAGGGCTGGGAAAGCAGCTTTCTGAGCCCCCTCCTGTGCTTGGGATGGCATCACTTCCCTGGCACAGAGCTGAGAGCGCAGGGCAGAGCACGGGGTTGGTGCTGGGAGGGTGGGGGGCTGCATTGGGGGGGGGGGTATTTCTACCACAGCACCCAGCATAGGGAGCTGCATGGCAGGTGGCTGCATGACGAGGGGCTGTTTGCAAGGGGCACGAAGTGAGGAGGGGGCCTCCAAGGTGCCGCCGTGCCCAGATGGAGCCTCGGCTCCGACATCTGATTGTCACCGAGAGAACAGAGCCCGCGGGGTAAATGGTTTATCCTACATCCCCCCCCCCCCCCAATCTGCATCCTCATCCTCTTAGCACAGCTCTATGCAGGGCAGCCCCCTGTGGGCTGTGTGACCAGATGTGGTCAGAGTCCCATCGGGGCAGTTAGGGCTGTATCACTTACTGGAAAGGGATTATGAGCCTCCACTCGGCGTCCCAATCCCTGAAGCCTCCGGGATTAGGATGGGGACCCTCCTCATCCTCTCTTCATAAAGCTCCTATGGGGACGGTGTGGGACCCAGGGTCTGGTTGTGGGGTATAGGGCAGAGCCGTGCCTTAGGATGGGAACCTTTCTGGGGGTCTCTTGCCCACCTTTGGAGCCACTCAAGGCGATGATATGAGGACGCACCCCCTGGTGCTCATTGCACCCCCTGCATGATGCTCATTGCCTTAGTGCCCCCCCTAAAGCCACACTGCAGGGCTGCTCTTACCTCGCCTCATATAACCCTGACTATAAGAGGGGGCACATCTGCCAGGCGAGTTTCTATGGGGCACCACGGGGACGGCCCCGTTCCTCCTGGGTGCAGCCCCACACCTCCCCCCACGCTCCCTCTCAGCCCCACATCCCCCACTGCGCTCAGGTGGGGGACGTGGCCGTGTGTCCCCCCCAAGAGAGAGCATCATCCCCATCAGACCCAGCTCTGGGAGGGGGGCCCTGATTCCCTGAGCTGGCAACAGATGGCTGGAGGCAGCTTGCTGACACCTGCCCCTCCTCTCCTCCCTTCTCCTGCCCTTCCCTTTCTCCTCTGCTTGTTTTCTTTCATTTCCCAACACTTTTTAGGGGGTCCCTCGACTCTATGTGGAGTCTGTCCCCAGAGCAGGAGGGATGGGGTGGATCATTGGGGTCTATTGGGGTCCATTGTGGCAATGCACAGGATGCAGGACACTAAGGGGTCTTCAGGGTCCTTGGCCACATCCCTATGTGAACATCCTTCTGGATGCAGCCCAAAGTGCAGAGCAGCTCCCCAGCATCACCCCAAGCATCTCCCATCCCCATTGGGGCAGAATGGGAGCCAAGTGGGTGAGATGAACCTGGTGGGGTTTGACTCCATTTTCAACCCAGAAATGGGTGCAAGGGAAATCAGCCCTGGGTGTCCTGCAGCTGCAAAGGGGAGATGCAAAGGGGAGAGATGCAAAGGAGAGAGCTGCAAAGGGGAGAGCTGCAAAGGGGAGAGCTGCAAAGGGAAGAGCTGCAAAGGGGAGAGATGCAAAGGGGAGAGATGCAAAGGGGAGAGATGCAAAGGGAAGAGCTGCAAAGGGAAGAGCTGCAAAGGGGAGAGCTGCAAAGGGAAGAGCTGCAAAGGGGAGAGCTGCAATGGGGAGAGATGCAAAGGGGAGAGATGCAATGGGGAGAGCTGCAAAGGGGAGAGCTGCAAAGGAGAGAGCTGCAAAGGGGAGAGCTGCAAAGGAGAGAGCTGCAAAGGGGAGAGATGCAAAGGGGAGAGATGCAAAGGGGAGAGATGCAAAGGGGAGAGATGCAAAGGGGAGAGATGCAAAGGGGAGAGATGCAAAGGGGAGAGCTGCAAAGGGGAGAGATGCAAAGGGGAGAGCTGCAAAGGGGAGAGATGCAAAGGGGAGAGATGCAAAGGGGAGAGATGCAAAGGGGAGAGATGCAAAGGGGAGAGATGCAAAGGGGAGAGATGCAATGGGGAGAGATGCAAAGGGGAGAGATGCAAAGGGGAGAGATGCAATGGGGAGAGATGCAAAGGGAAGAGCTGCAAAGGGAAGAGCTGCAAAAGGGAGAGATGCAAAGGGGTGAGATGCAAAGGGGTGAGATGCAGGTGGGAGAGATGCAAAGGGAAGAGCTCCATCCTCTGTGATGCCGGGATCCTTGTGGATGGACAGGGAAGGACAGTTGGGCACCACGGGGATGATATCTGAGCTGGGGTTGGGGAGGAGGAGCTGGATGCTCTGCCAGGGCAGCCCTGCAGCAAGCAGCTGCCACCAGCTGCCTTGATAGCTCCGCTTGGAAAGCTTTTAGGGTGGGCTCCAGATATGCAGGTCATCATCATCATCCCCCTGTGCTCTGCCCTTTGCAATCTGCCCCCTGCAAACCCACCCCAGCAGGAGACCATCTCCCCAATGCTCTCCTGCATGCTCCTGGCTGCACAGCACGGAGATGGGGAGGGAGAAAGCCACCCTCCCATCCTGCACCCATTCATCCCACCCCCCCCATTGCTCCCCAGTGCATCCCTATAAATCACGCTCTGGCATTGGCATGCCCCCCCCCTCCCCTGAGGCGGGGTTTGGGGGGGGGGGGTCACCTGTGACCCCTGGCAGATGGCGAAGGGACGCCCACCCCTCCGCCAGGAACTGTTGCAGCCGCCATCTGTCGGGCAGCTCCAATCTCGGCGGTGCTGCCCCTCCAGAGCCGCATCCCTACCCTGGGACCCAGCGCTGCTGCAGAAGGAGGAGGGGATGGGGATGGAAATAGGGCGGGGATACGGAGCATCAAGTCGCCCCACTGCTGTGGGTGCGTGTGTGGGGCTGAGCGTGGGGAGGAGGGTGGGAGAGGGGAGATTTGAAGGGGCTCAGAGCAGCTTTGGGGTCTTTTGTCACCCCCGAGGTGTGGGGGCAATGTGGGGTTATGGGGGATGGAGCTACTTTGGGTGTCCAAGGGGCTCCAAGGTTTGTGCTTCATACTGGGGGCACTTGGGGGAGCTGGGGGTCTCTGGGGAGAGTTCAGCTGGGCTTCAGTGCAGGCAGCCCCCCAGCTCCCCTGTGATGGTCCTCAGGGAAGGGACACAGCCTCAGGGGTACGGCTGGAGGGGCACAGCAGCTCGGGGGGCCCCCAGAGGAGCAATTCCTTGGGGCAGGACCCACTGGCAGCTGCTTGGAGCAGGAATCAGCCCATTAGCACCCAGCTGCTGCAGGGCTGGGAGAAGGGAGGAAGGGGAGGGGAGACACAACTTATGGGGTGCTGCTCTGGATGGTGAGACCCCCAAACCCACCCTGACCCACAGCAGTGAGGGACTGAATGCGTTTCCTTCCAGCATCACTATTTATTCCACTCAAGGTTGCTGTTGTCCACTGCAAATCCCACACAGCCCCCCCTGGCTTTCATGTTACGAGCACGCAATGCCTCCACTTGATGGCAATGGGGCTGCCACCTCCGTCCTACCCCACAGCCTCCATATGGGCTGCCCTGCTCCACACTGTGGCCATCTGCCTCCCAGGGCAGGACCAGCACTGCCCTACACAGCGGGTCCATGATGTGGGGCAGCCCATGGCCCCGGAGCAGAGGGGCTGCAGTCACCCCATTCCTCCTGGCCTGGGATGTGGATGGGCTCAGGGTGAGATGATATAAGCCGTGGCGATGTATTTCTTGCCGTGGCCATAGGTAGATTTGGTCCATGTGTAGGTCTGGATGCTGACACCGTGGCCACCCAAACTCAGGTGACATCTGTAGGGGACACATAGCACTGCTCCACCCCATCACCTCAACCATGGGGTGATCCTGGCATCCCCACATCCCCAACCCCATCCCAAAGCTCAGGGCAATGGGACCAGGCTCAGCTCAATCCCAATCCCAACCTCATAGGGTTTCCCTAATCCAGAATGGGGACAGGAGGGCTCAGCTGGCTCCATGGCCAGAGGACAGACAGACGGATGCAGTACTTACTCCCTTCCAGGTCGGGCAATGAAGCACAATGTATAGATGCCAAATTCAAACTCCGGGCTGCAGCCGATGAATGCAGAGCCCACCTCCTTGTAGAAGCCATCCCAGCTGAACTGCAGCCCCAGTACATCAGGGTAGGTGTTCCACTGGGAACAGCAATAAGGGGGTTGGGAATGAGATCCTCTATAGCAGGGCATGGGAGCCAAGCAAAGCCTGGCTGCACCCAAAGCAGGGCAATCCCAGCCCCACATCTGCTCCATTCACCCATTGTATTGGGACCTCCCCACCCTGCTTCCATCCCTATGTGGGGATGCAGAAGGCTGAGCAGCTCTGCCCCACATCCTGGGGGTCTTGGGATGCAGCTGATGGAGTGGGGTCAGCACTCCCTGCCCAAATCCTGCACTGCCCCATAGGATGAATCCTGCACTGCCCCATAGGATGAATCCTGCACTGCCCCATAGGATGAATCCTGCACTGCCCCATAGGATGACTCACCGGCCCATCAAAGTTATGGCTGTAGTAGTTGACCAGTCCTTGCTTTTCCAGGAGGTAGAAGCGAATCCAGTTGTGAAACCCACTCACTTTCCCCTTTTTAACCTCCCCTAAACACAAAGGAGAATCGAGGTCAGCCACCCCAAATCCCCCAGCTCTGCCCTCCTACATCCAGGATGCATCAGCTTGGGTTGAACACCCCAAATCCCATCTCTGCTCCCCCAACCCAACCCAAACCCCTATCCAGGGCCTCAAGGAGCCTCTCCACACTCCTCATCCTTTTGGGGTGCACCCCACCTGAGAAGACGTGCTCAAAGCCACTGGAATCCTTCTCTCCATCACCTCGGGAGTAGAGCCCAAACCACATCTCCTTCAGATCCTGCAGGAATTCCTCCTTGGATCCATAACGATCTGCATTCAGATTAAAGGAACCATGAGATCAACAACATGGAACCCATCACGGCCAACCCAAGCCTTGATCCGCGCTCACTTTTCTTATGGAGGAAAGCATAAAGTTTCTTCATGAGCTCCGTCTTCATCACCTCCTGGAGGAAGATGTTCTGCTCCTGCAGCTCCTCGGCTGTCACCTCCTCCTCGTGTCCCGTTGCCCTTTGGTAGTTGTCCAGCAAACGGATGAAGCTGGCATAGGTGGGTTTGGAGAAGAGCTTCTCATTGACGTATGCATAGAGCCTGGGGGAGAGAAAGACCAGGGAGGTTCTATAGAGGGGTCCAATGGGTTTTATCCATGGGTTGAGGTCAATGGGATGAGGTCCAATGAGGCCAAGTGATGCATTTGGGTCATAGGAAAGATGTGGAGGTGCTGGTGTGTATCCAGAGGGGGGAATGGAGCTGGGAGGGGTCTGGAGTATAAATGTGATGGGGAGTGGGATGGTTCAGCCTGGAGAAGATGGGGCTCAGGGGGGACATTATTGCTCTCAATGATGCCCTGAAAGAAGGTTGAGGTGAGGAGGGGATGAGCTGATGGCCACAGGTTGTACAGGGGGAGGTGCCATCCCTGCCCCCAGCCCTGCTGTCCAGCTCCTGGCCATAGCATCCCCTTGGAACCATAGGATCATTAAGGAACCATAGGATCACTAAGGCTTGAAAAGCCCTTTAAGAACATCTAGCCCAACCTCCTGCCCATGCACTAATGAATCACACTCACGGCTCGGGGGAGAGATCCTCCTGGAGCCCCGTTTGGTCGGGGTCAGCCCGGTGTTGTGGGTTAATGTTGATGTCATTGGGTCGAGCCTTGTTGTGATCCGCCCCATAGAGCTGCTCGGAGATGTGGAGCAGCTCCTTGTCGCTGATGGCATCGTGGCTGCTGGAGAAGTGCTCTGTGGGCAGAGATGGGAGCTGGGGGGTATGGCATGACCCCATAGCATGGAGGGGTGCTCCCAACCAGCACCAAGCCCCCCCTTTGTGGGTTAAAGCCTTCAGGTGTGTCTCTGCTCCCTTCAATCCCTATGGGGTGGTGCTGCTCACCTGCAGTGTGTCTATGCGTTGCTCCCTCACCTGCACAGAGCCAAGAGAAGAGAGAGAGGGTGATGGAGCTGCACCCAACTGCAAAGCAGCCCCCTGCGCCCCATTGCTGGGTGCTGCCCACCCATCCATGCTCACCCTCCCTGCAGTGCTCTGGGTAATCCCTACAGCAGCTGTTGCGGCTGCTGCAGTCGGCGTCGCAGTGACATTCATCCTCATGGCTGTAGGGTTCATCACAGCGTCCCCTGCAGGAGTCGGGGTCCGTGTATAGGGCTTTGGGGGAGAGAAACAACAGTGGGGTTCTATGGGGTGGGATGGCAGCCCTGCTCCATTCAGACCCAAATCCAGAGAGGCTCTTCCTTCTGGGTCCTGGTGGACAAGGGGACAAGGGGGCAAAGGGATAGCATGGGGACTAAGGGATAGGATGCGGACAGCCACAATGGGGGTGTCCAAAGGGGAAAAGAACAACTCTGGCTGCTATGGGGCTGAGCAGCCCCTCGTTCTGCAGCATCCCAATGCCCACAGTGCTCTCTCCTCACTATGACAGAGTGAAATGGACCAAGATCTACAACTGGAGCTACTCATCATCCTTTTAGGGTGGGTGAGTTGGGTTTGGATTGGATGAGTCCTCAGGACAACATCCCTGTGGTCATTCAACCACACACGGACATTGCGGCTACTTGGCACCAGGAAGAACCTTCTTGGCTCCTCCATTCATTCCTGCCCTGATTCACCCACTAATGCCCGTCTCAGGTTATGCCCAGAGGAGGACCACATTCCAGACGCCCTCGCTGGCAATTTGCAATGAATACAGGGGACTCCTTCCTGAGCTATTTATACCATCCATGTGTCGTGGAGCTTCATTACACACCTAAAATTAGAGCTGAGCCTTGAGCTGTGCTATGAATAGTGCCAACATCACGTCCCAATGGGGGCACTCACAAAGCACTATATAGCACCAAGGTGGGAGACAGTCCAATCCCAATCCAACCCCAAACCCTTTGCGACCATCTAATGTTGCACTGAGTGATTCCTCCCTCCAACCACATCCCTTGCTCTGTTGCTTTGTGTTTCGCCCCAGCCATTTCTACTTCTTGGAGCTGCCAATGTATGGACCCATATTGATGGGAGGGAAGAACCCCTTTGCCCCATCAGTCCTATTTGGGCACTACTGAGTGTTGCTTGGCTTCCTGAGGTGCCCACAGAGGAGATTTGCTTGTGGTTCTGCTTCATTCCATCTGCTCCATCAGCCCCCAGGTCACCCAACTGAGCCCCAATGGGGATGAGCAGCAGCAATCCCCATCCTGTCTCCATCTCTCTCACTCACAAAGAGCCAGTGGGGATCAGTCACCCCTAATGACACATCCAGGCTCATCTTCCAGCCCCAGGGGGGTTGATTGCACAAGGCAGGAACTGCCCACACATGGGTTGAGATATTACCTGAGTGTGTTATGGCAAAGCCCAGCACTGGGATGAACTGCAGCTCAATGGGGCTGGGAGCTGCATAGAACACTCAGAGAGAGCTCAGCTTTGTCCATTCCTTTCCAAGGCTCAGCTACAAGAAGAGCTGCAGCATCCCAGACTGTCCCCTGCAGTGAGATGGCTGCAGGTGGATGCTTGCTCACCAGGCTTGAACCTAAATACAAGCAGGCAGCTATGGGGCAGCCTGTAACTCTTCATGGTTGTGTTAGAGCTGCTGGATCTCTTAGGGGAGAAGAGCCAAAGGGAGAGCTGGAAATGCTGGAGGAAGGTCAGGAGGAGAGGGATATGTCCAGCAACACTCAGCACAGCTTCTGTGCAATGCTGTGCCCAAAGGATGCTGAGCCCAAAGGATGCTGTGTCTAAATGCTGTGCCCAAAGCATGCCCAAAGGATGCTGTGTCCAAAGGATGCTAAGCCCAAATGCTGTGCCAAAAGGATTCTAAGCCCAAATGCTGTGCCCAAAGGATGCCCAAAGGATGCTGTGTCCAAAGGATGTGATGCCTAAATGCTGTGCCAAAAGGATGCTATGCCCAAATGCTGTGCTCAAAGATGCTGTGCCCAAATGCTGTGCCCAAAAGATACTGTGCCCAAAGGATGCTGTGCTCAAAGGATGCTGTGCCTAAATGCTGTACCCAAAGGATGCTGTGCCCAAATGCTGTGCCCAGGCAATGCTGAAGATCTGCATGGAGGGCTCCAGGCTTGTCCTCCTGCCCTCACCTCTAACCCATCCCTCCCCTCCACAGGACCCAAACTTTCTGCCCTCCCCCAGAACAATCCTCTCCCTGTTGTTGCCAAATGAGGCAAGTTGAGGCCAGATGTGGTTTTGGCAGCCAGATCCTCAGAATGGCCCCCAAGTGATGAAGGAGTCTGCACTGAGCTTGTGTCAAGGTCAGTGGGGGTCATTAATCAGGATGAGAACGTGGTGACTCCTCATGGGCAGCCCAATGTGGGAGCAGCTCCTCTTGCACTTTAGCCTTGCAAAACTCACTGCTCATCCTGCCTGCTTCTGGAGCATCAGATACAGCTCACGGCATCAGAATGGTGACGAAACTCCTCTCCTTGAGAACAGGCCACAGGTCCACACTTCATGCAAGAATGCAGCAATGACAGCAGCTCATCACGTGCAGCAATGAGCAGAGCCAAAAGCATGATACAGCTCAGACACTGCTCCTTCTTGCAGCAGCCATCCCTATCCATGCAGCCTTCGAGCCCTGCTGCCCTACACACTCTGCTCTGCCCCTTTGCATTGCATTGCATTGCATTGCATTGCATTGCATTGCATTGCATTGCATTTCATTGCATTGCATTGTGTTGCATTGCATTGCATGCAGCTCCTGGCCATACAGAGAGGAGCTGAGCCCTCTTAACTCACACCAAGGATGATCTTGGAGCTCCTCAACCACCTCGGTGTGACCGATGGGGTGAACAAACCCGCTGCCACCAGACCTGTCCCACAAGTGCTGCCCCATTGACCTGGGATGCTCATAGATCTGAAAGCTGCCATCAGGTCCTGGTGATGCACGGGATGGTGATGACAGCTTTCACATGGCTTTGATCACTGCCTGAGGTGTGAGTTGGCTCGGGGTGAAGCCAGGTGAGAACCCTCAGGGTGTTGGGAGCCCCAGAGCATCACAGTCTGCTTCTAATGTGAGCTCTGGAGCTGTGCTGTGTGGCTGTGTTGGGCTCTCTTAGAGCTTTGGCTGAGGCACATTCACGTTGTGCCTTGCTGGGTTCCAATACCCCCATCCAGCAGCAAGAAGGAGGTTTGTGGGTAAGGAAATAGAGCAGCTGCCCTCAGTTCTCCCCCAGGATGAAGGAACAGAGGGAAGGTGGGTCTGCAAGAGGAGGGCACAAACCCAGCCAAGAGAAGGACAGCCCCCATACCATCACCAGCAGAACCCCCAGGCAACCAGCATGGAAACATCCCCCACTCATTGGGAAGGATCCGACCCCATTCCAAGCACCTGAGCTCCCCTCAAATCCCCCCTTCCTTCAGCCCAGTGCAGCCCCCCTCCCCACTCAGAGCTCTGGTACTCACAGCCCAAGGCCATTCCCACCCCGAGGAAGAGGATGAAGGCCTTCATCATCCCGGTGCTCAGCAGCATCTCAGCTCTCTGGCAGCGATGTGGGTGCTGCTGAGCTCTCCCTGCTATATGTGGGTCCCCGGAGCTGAGGGAGGAGCCTGGTGAAACCCAGGACCTCAATGCAGGCTGCACCCCAACTTCACCGGAGCTCATTACGTGTATGTCCTAATTACAGCCTGCCCAGAGTGGGAGGAGGGCTGGTAATTCCAGCTCCTGGGATTGCTCCATTCCTCTGTCTGCGCTTCCCCAGGGTGATGGTTGTGGAGCAAAGGGAAAGCACCTCGGGGGGGAGGGGGGAGTCCTCACCTCTATGGGGTGTCAGTGCAGATATAGGTGCCTTTGGGTGCTGCATCTCCTGTGCTTTCCAAGGGAGCCCCACCACGAGCCCTGCATGCAGCCCACAGCCCTGGGAGCTGCATTTTCCTTCTGCCCATCCCCAATTCATCATCACAAGCAACGACCCCCCCCCCCTTTCAACCCCACACCCCCACCCCAAGCAGAGCTCCCTGCTCTGAGCAGCACCAATGAATTCAACGTGACCCCCCCCCCAGGCAATGCCCATCCCACACACCTCACAGCATCCCTCACCCCCTGACACACAGCTGAGCAGTTCCATAAAGGAACAAGGTTTGGCATCCTCCTCACCCCTTCAGTCATTTCCTATCCTGCTGACCCTGCTGACACTTGTGTTTTCTGGGATGATTCGGTGTCATCACGAGCTGAGTGTGCACAGGTTGCTTCTCACACCCTGCACATGACCAAGCTGGGAGATGTTATGAGATTTAGGTTTTTTCTCATGCCTGTAATTGCTTTGGGACCGGCTTGCCATCAGCCTGAGGCACCCGACGTGGGTTGGGCTCTGATTAATGCCAGTTGTTCAACACTGAAGGGGAAAAATGGCCAGCAAAGGTGGAGGAAACAGGGAAAAGAAAGAGGGATTCCTGGCTGGGAGTTGGCTGCAGCCATAGGGGGTCTATTCTGCACCTCTATGGGATGCTGGGATGGCGTGTGGGTCCTTCAGCCCCACAGGAGGAAGAGATGTTAGGGGCAGCCCCATGGAGGAGGTGGGAGCTCAGCACCTGCCCTCTTCTCTTGCACCCTGAGCTTCTTCCCATGGAGGACAGCAACCTCGTGGGGCTTCTGCCCCCCATGGGGATGGATGGTGGGATGGGATCTAAAAGAAGTGGGGTTTAGCTTATGGAAAGAGCATGGAATGGGGGGTACTTGAAGCAGGGGGAGCAGACAGGGCTCAGCTTTTCCACTGGAGCAGAGATTCGTGCAGCCAAGGCTGATGTCAGGGTCAGCATCGTGGCTGCAGGAGGAAGAGAGAAGCCCTGGGACACAAGCACGGGCCCCAAGCAGCAGATCTGTGGGCTGAAGGTAATCCATGGGCTGGGATCCAGCTGGAAAGCACACAGCTCCTGTTTAACCCTTCCTTCCCCAAAACCAGCTCCTCCACATCAGGATTCCTTGAGGGCAAAGAACCTGGAGAAGGTGATGGAAGGAGCCCTGAGCTGCCTCATTTGGGGTCACACAGCAGGGCAAAACTCCCCCACTTTGCCCCAACTCACCTGGATGTGCTCAGGGGGGCACAGAGCCCCAAACCAGGGGGATATGGGGATAAGAGCTGGTTCCAGCTTTCCAAATGGGGATGTTTAGCAGGGCAGGACTTGCTCCAGCACTGACGCCGTGCTGTGACATGTGCTGTCAACCCAGATGCAAACACCTTGGGATTGTTTTAGGGAGTGCAGAGGCTGTTGAGTATTGGGGGCTCTGAGTTGGGCTGGTGGTCCTCCTCCATGCAGGGTCCTGTTGGCTGTGTGTGGCTGTAGGAGGACATTGTCCAGCATTGCCCTGATCTGGGCAGGTCACACCTGGATCCCAAATGGTTCACAAGGGGAAATGCTCCATTCAGGAGCCAAGGGAGATGGGAATCGGACCCCCTGCCCACCCCATTGGTGGAACAACCCCAGAACCAAGAAGCTGGGGATCCCAAGGGCCCTGCCATGGACATAAAGGGGTCCCAGGACCCCATGTCCCATCCTGGAGCTGGCTGCAACATCTGAATCTTCCCTTAGCTGCGATGGGGAGCTTTATTGTAAGCAACCCACCCCCATGAACTGCAAGGTAGAACCCAGCCGTGCTCTGATCCCTTGTACCCCAGCCTTGCTTGGTACCCTACAATCATGGGAGGGCTTTAGGGGCAGGAATTAGCCTTGAAGCCCACAGCCCCATTCCTGTTGTTTATAGCACTGGGACAATCATTGCTCCATGCACAGCCAGAGGTGCTCTGCAATGGAGGGGAGGTTTGGGAACAGCCTGATCTGATCCCCATCTCCATCACTGCATCTCCCTCCCATCACAGTGATGCTGTCCCATCTCTGTGCTGTTCCTTCTTCTCCTGTCCACATAGGGAAACTGAGACACTCAGGTGGTTGAGCTCAGCCCAAGCTGTGCTCCCCAGGGAGCTGAGATGGAGGACACAGCCCATCCCAGGGGGCAAACAGGACAGAGGGATGGACACCCCCCCCTGCAGCCCAGCACCCCCAGGGCAGGCAGCATTGGTGCTGGGAGCATCCATGGCACCTTGATGCTGCATGGAGAAATAAGGTGAGCACAGCCTTGCATACAAAAATACCTCTATTGCTCACCGCGTGGGGGCTGCAGACCCTGCTGTCCAAGGCCTCACCACAGCCCCCATGGGCTCCCGACTGCATGGCCAGGCCTGGCTCCCATAGCAGAGCCATGGGGCTGCCGTGCCATCAGCACCCACAGTGCCACGTCCCTGCTGCATCCTCGCTCCGTTTCCCTCCTGCCCATCAGGACTCCAGGTCTCTGGAGAGCCGCAGCAGCTCCTTCTGGCTGTCGATGGCTTTCAGGTGCTGGAGATAAGCCCAGGTAGAGACAGGGCTCCGTACGCTCAGCGACTGCTCCGAGCCTGCAGGGTGAGGGATGGGCTCAGCCAGACCCCCCCTCCTCATTGCTCACATCCCCATCTCTGCCTGCAGCCTGACCCACGGCTCCTCCTCCAGCCCCACAGCTGGGTTTGTGGATCCTCCTCAGCTGCCCATCTCATCTCAATCCCCTTTGTCACCCCAGCTTGGTTCATGGGTCCCCCCTGTTGCCCATTGGAACCCATTCCATCACCTCCAGTTGGCTTCTTGGGTCCCCTTCTCTTGCTGCATCCTCTTCTCTGTGGCTCCCTAATCCCATTCCACCACCCTTAACTCAGCCCATTGAATTTGGTTCATGGATCCCCTCTATTCCCCTCTGCTCACATCCTTTAAATACCCCCAACACCTCTATGGTTTCAGTTCCAGGCCCCCCTTGGCACTATAGGAGCAGAAGGAAATGGGAACAGGCGTGTTCCATGGGGGCAAAGTGATGTCCAGCCAAGGAACCAACAGCACCATCCCAGTGTTCACAGCCCTCCACCATTAAGGAACACCAGTGGATCCCATTCATGCACTATAACAAGTGGACCCCATTAAGAGCTTGGGGTCTCCCAACCCCACACTTACACGTGCTGATCCTGACAGCCCTGGCATCCTCTGGTCGGTGTGGGGAGCGAGTCCTCAGTGGGGACAGAGGAGCTGTGTGCATATAGAAAGCAGGAGCTGAGCAATGGACCCCCCCAGCCCTATAACACCCCCAACCCCACCACCCCAAAACCCTGCTTACCATGTGCCTGGCCCCGGCAGCGCTGCAGGATGCGCACTGTCTTCGCCATCATGTGCTGTGGGCAATGCACAAAGGTGACTTGATGCCACCCAGCACCATTTTGCTCTCTGTCCTGTGCCCTCCCCATCCCCACTGCTGGGCACTGATGATGCTCTGGGCCAAGCAGTGCCCCCAAAGGGTGGTCCAAAAGGAGCAGCCCCCCCTCCCCGCCACCACTCACCATCTTCTCAAAGTTAATGAGGTTCTCAGCCAGCGTGCGGTTGCCCTCATGGATGAAAGTCATGTCTGCAACAGGGAGGGGGGTTTGGGGAGGGGGGGGTCAGGGTGAGCTCTGGGTTTGGGTTCTTGGTCCACAAAGCCGTGGTACTCACCTTTAAGGAGGAGGGGGATGAAGGGGATGATGGGGGGGCTCAGCTTGGCGACGGCCAGACGATAGACCCGGTGGTTCCATGATGGGTCCTGGGGACAGGCAGAGGGATGGGGGCTGATGGGGCAGCAGAGATGTGGGGATGGGGTGCCCCGGAACAGCACATCCCAAATGTGGGAGCACAAGTTGCACCACCTCTGTGCCATCTATGGGACTCTGTGTATTAGGGGTAGCAGGGGCAGCAGGGAGTGGCATTAAACCCAGAGATATGGGGCTGGCACAGACCCCCCAGCTCTGCTCCCTGACCCCTAAACCCCATCCCATCACTGAGACCCTCGAGCTCCATGGAAGCAGCCACACTCACCAGCATCCGCTCCAGAGCAGCGTGCAGCTTACGGATCTTGTGGGGCAGCCTCTGCACAGAGAGGGGGTCAGGATGGATCCATGCAACCCTCTAAATCTCCATGCACCTCCAAGCCCTACACCCCAATACCCCTCTAAGATCTGTGCTGTTGCTTGCTCTGGGTTCTTGGCAGCATCGGTCCTTCCAACCCAACCATCCCATGGTTCCATGATCTTTAAGGACCCTTCCAACCCAACCATCCCATGGTTCCGTGATCCTTAAGGGCCCTTCCAACCCAACCATCCCATGGTTCCATCTTCATTAAGGACCCTTCCAACCCAGCCACCCCATGGTTCCATGATCTTTAAGGACCCTTCCAACCCAACCATCCCATGGGTCCATGATCTTTAAGGACCCTTCCAACCCAACCATCCCATGGGTCCATGACCCTTAAGGACCCTTCCAACAGTTGCATCCTGATCTTGGTGGGAAATGCACTCCCTGCCTCCCTAGGCCTTGGGGTGCAGCTCATATAGGAACCCCAGCAGCTTGGCCACCCCAGTCTCTATCATGGAGACTTGGATCTATCACTGCAGAACCCAGGGGGAGGTGGCAGGAACCCATGAGCTTTTACCTCCCAGGTCTTGGCCAGGCGACTCACGGCTGTGTTGCTCACACCAAACATCACCGCAAAGAAGGAATTGAGGTTCTTCTGCTCCTTGAGGCTGCAGGGATGGGATGAGGTCAGCAGGGAAGCCAGCAACGTGTACCAGTGTGGAGGGGACATTGGGGACACTCACTGTGCAGCCAGCTTGATGAACTTGCGAAGCAGTTGGGCTCTCCTGCCCAGCTCATTGCAGAGGCACAGCTCAGTGGCCACCCAGTACTGCAGCTCATTGAAACGCCTCATCATTCGCTCCAGGTTGGCCGTCGTCACCTCGTGGAACTTCTGAGGCCCCACGATGTAATGGATCATCTCCACCTGGTGGGGCAGAGGATGGATGGGGTTGTGACAGGGGGACACCCAGAACCCACTCCCCAACAATATCCAGGTGCTGCCCTTACCTGGTGGATGCTCTTGAAGAGGTTCCAGTCATAGTCGGTGAGGTGGCTGGCCAGGTCCTTGGAGCTAATGAGATCCAGTGTGTCTGAGGAGCCAATGTGGGGGCCCAGCTGCTCGGGGTGGGGGGTCTGCAGATAGATTGGGGGTGAGGGACACCCCAACCCAGAGCCAGGATCAGAGCCTGTGGCTGGGCTCACCAAGGCCCCCCATCACCTGCACTTGGTTCACAGGTCACCCCCTACATGCCCAATCCCCTCCATCCCCTCCATTGTGTTTCATGGCTCCCCCTATTGCTCAGCTCATTGAACTCAGCTCCTCCCGCAAGATTCATGCCCCCCCTACCGCCCAGCTCAATGAAATCCCCTCCATCGTGGCTCTCTGATCCCCTTCCCTCACTCATCAAACCCCCTCCATTATGGCTCATGGGTCTCCCTCCTGCTCAGCTCATTGAACTCCCACCCATCACTTCTATCTCAGCTCACAGATGCCCCCCCATCTCCCCACGGACCCCCCTGGAGGTGAAGGACCAGGAGCAATGCCAGCAGCTGTGTTTCATGGGGCAAAGCCATGCCCAGCTCAGCTCCAGAACCACAAGGCAAGGATTCCCCCCAGCATCTCCCACCCCACGCTGACCCCTCCCCAGCTCACCAAACCTCCCAGCTCCTCCATGCTGACAGCAAAGAGCCTCTCATTGAGCCCCAGCGAAGTGAACACCCCCACGGCATCCAGCTGCAGCCCCACTTTATCTGCAGGAGAAGGGAGGATGGATGCTGGGCTGCTGCAGAGCTCAGGGACCACGGAGTGCCCCCAGCCCACCACTCACCTCCGGATGAATTCACCTTCACCAGGAGATGCTCCCCATCCCATCCAAGCTGTGGGGTGAGGGACTGCAGGACATCCCGCACCGATGCGTTAACAGGCAGCACCGTCACCAGGCACGAATGGTCAGCTCTATAGATCTCATAGGGCACTGTCAGGGTGGAGGGGTCAGCACTGTGGCCACATCCAGAGGGGTCAGGTGTTAAAGGGTGAGGTGTTATGAGTGTGCCTGCAGTCCCCCTACCTTTATCCTGGGCTCTTAAGGCACAGCTGCTGTTCAAAGCTGCCTCGTCTTGGCTGGAGAGCCAGCTCATGGAGCTCCGAGACTGCAGGGAGAAAGGGGAGAGAGGGAAGCATGGCACCCCCGTGATACCTCACTTCTGGGGGTCCCATCTCCCTGTTCCTGCCCCTACCTTGGGCTGGGGAGAAATGCTGCTGTCCCCATTCTCCATCCTGCACCGAGAGGAGGAAAGAAGGTGTTAAGAGGGCAGCAGAGCTTGGGATGCCGCCCTCAGGGACACAAGGATGGAGGTGGCACCGGATGATTATGGGATGGAGATGCCCGTGGTCACCCTGAGCACACAAGGACCCGACAGATAGAGGTGGCACTGGGTCATTATGGGATGGAGATGCTCATGGGATGGAGACGCTCATGGGATGGAGATACTCGTGGGATGGAGATGCTCAGGAGATGGAGACGCTCATGGGATGGAGATACCCATGGGATGGAGATGCTCATGGGATGGAGATGCTCATGGGATGGAGATACTCATGGGATGGAGATATTCATGGGATGGAGATGCTCATGGGATGGAGATGCTCATGGGATGGAGATACCCATGGGATGGAGACGCTCATGGGATGGAGATGCTCATGGGATGGAGATGCTCAGGGGATGGAGATATTCATGGGATGGAGATGCTCATGGGATGGAGATGCTCATGGGATGGAGATATTCATGGGATGGAGATGCTCATGGGATGGAGATGCTCATGGGATGGAGACGCTCATGGGATGGAGATGCTCATGGGATGGAGATGCTCAGGGGATGGAGATATTCATGGGATGGAGACGCTCATGGGATGGAGATGCTCATGGGATGGAGATATTCATGGGATGGAGATGCTCATGGGATGGAGACGCTCATGGGATGGAGATGCTCATGGGATGGAGATATTCATGGGATGGAGATGCTCATGGGATGGAGATACTCATGGGATGGAGATGCTCATGGGATGGAGATATTCATGGGATGGAGATGCTCATGGGATGGAGATGCTCATGGGATGGAGATATTCATGGGATGGAGATGCTCATGGGATGGAGATGCTCATGGGATGGAGATGCTCAAAGGACTCACGCTCGGGGCCGCCGCCGCTCCTGCTCCTGCACCATGGCCCCCAGCCGAGGGTCCTGGCTCACCAGGTCGGCGAGGTTCTATGGGGGTTGGACACAAGGGGGGACCAGTCAATGTGACACAGCGGTGACATGGGGACCCCCAAGGGGCTGCCCTGTGCTCCCAGTACCTGCAGCAGAGCCGTGGTGCTGCGGTCGCCCTGCAGCAGCCGCCCGTAGAGCAGCACCCATTGGCTCACCAGGCGCAGGATCTTGCGGCGTTTGTGCAGGCAGTAGCTGGCTTTCTCCTGCTCCGAGCCATCCAGAGGCTCCGCACGGAAACTGGGACCAGTTAAGGGCACCAGTATGGAGGATGCGAGCAAAGGAAGTGAGGGTATCCCTATGGATCCCTATGGAACCCCACACAAAAAGGGAATGGGGATGCGCCCTTCGCTTGGAGATTTGGGGTTCCCACTGTGTCCTGCTTTGGGGGGACAGGGATCAAGGTGGTCCCTGCAGGGGGGGCTGCATGATATGGGCCCCCCATCAGCAGCAGAAGGATATTGATGCAGCAGAGCCCTGCAGAGCTGTGAGGTCGGCATGAACACAGTGTAGGTCAGCAGGAAATCCCCCAGGAGTGTGTCTGGAAGAGAGCACACAGCCCCATTGTGCTGCGCCAGCACAAGGTTGGGGACATCCCTATGGGGTGGCCATGGGGTTTTGCACCTCACAGCTCCCACTGGGTCACGTTTTGCTTCTAAAGGCTGAGGAAAAGGCTGAGAGGAATGCAGATATAAATAGATGGTTATCTGGGGAATGAAGGGAAAGGCTTTTTTGGAATGGAAAGAGTAGAAAAGTTGAGCACAGGGATGAGGTTGGATGCTTTGCTGCTCTGATTTTTTACCCGCTGGGGACACCTCCTGGCTCTCCCTGTTCTGCAGCTCTGCATTGGTGGGGGGAGGATGTGGGAGAGGAGGGATAGGAGGGATTTGATGCAGCCCCCACCTACCCACGGGGTCGTAGAGCGTGGCATCGAGCCTCATGAACTCCAGCAGATGCTCCAGGATCTTCTCAGGCGTCCCAGCCATCACCAGGTACCTGAAGTGCATCCCCCCCACCATTGCCACCATTCTCCCCTCGTTCCTCCAACAGAAGGCTCAGGGAAAGGCCAGCACGAGGGATGGGGACGGGCAGCTCTCACTGTCACCTGCTGCTCCGCATTGAGGCTGGTTGGCTGCTGCCTCCCTGCAGGTTCTTCTGCAGCACCAGCACCACCTTCCCGTGCTCCTTCAGGCGCATGGTGTTGGCTTCCACGTCCTAAATAGGGAAAGCAGCCTTCAGACTGGATTGGTGGACACAGCCTGTCCTCCCCAGGCTGGTCCATGGGCAAAGCCAGCAGCCAGCAAGCAGCACGGGCTGCAGAGTTCATTGCTCACACAGCTTCTTGCACCCCAGTGCTCCATTGGCATTGCATGGGGGCTCGATGCAGCTCAGCACCCTGCTGGCATTGCATGGTGGCTCAATGCATCCCAACAACCTGCTGGCATTTCATGGTGGCTCAGTGCACCCCAACACCCTGCTGGCACTGCATGGCAGCTAAGTGCACCCCTGGCATTGCATGGTGGCTCAATGCATCCCAGCACCCTGCTGGCATTGCATGGTGGCTCAATGCATCCCAACACCTTGCTGGCATTGCTTGGTGGCTCAATGCATCCCAACACCTTGCTGGCATTGCTTGGTGGATCAATGCATCCAAACACCCTGCTGGCATTGCATGGCAGCTCAGTGCATCCCTGGCATTGCATGGTGGCTCAGTGCATCCCAACACCCTGCTGGCATTGCATGGCAGCTCAGTGCACCCCTGGCATTGCATGGTGGCTCAGTGCATCCCAACACCTTGCAGGCATTGCATAGCATCTCACTGCAAATGATAACCACCCCCCTGCAACCACCACACTCTGCACATCCCAGAGCAAACCCCACAGCCACAGGAGGGTCCTGGGATGGTTATTAACAGCTGCCCACCTTGAGGATGCGGTTGAAGTCCTGCTTGTCCACCCGCAGGAAGTGGCAGTTGTCCTCCCTCAGGATGATGCTGGCTGCTCGGGGAGCATCATTCACCAATGCCAGCTGCCCAAAGTCGTCCCCTTCGTGCAATGTGGCCACCAAGCCCTGCAAGGTGACAGGGATAACCCAGACCTGAACCTGACCCATGCCAGGTTGGAGATATGGGGTATACCCTTGGCACCAGGGTGGCAGCAAGGATGGGGTGGCAGCGTGGGGATGGACCTACCTTGCCATGGGTGACCACATTCACTGAACCCTTCCAGACGATGTACCACGAGGTGCCTTTATCCCCTTGGCTGAACACTGGGGGAGATGAATGGTGGCATGACTGAGACCCAGAGCATCCCTCATCAGCCCCCATCCCAACAACCCACAGCCAGATGGGTCAGACCCCAAAGTACCCTCATCCCCCCCATCCACCCCCTGCTCCATAGAGACAGCAGGAGCATCCAGACAGACAGCAATGCCCACCCAACCTGGGGATGCTCTCGTAGGGGCTGGGACATCCCACCCCCCAGCACATGGAATTCATTGGGGACACTCACACACAGTGCCAGCTCGCTGGTGGGACTCGAACATCAGCACAGATGCCAGCTCCCGCTTCACCTGCAGCAAGGGGCAGCATGGAGGGAACACATAGGGTGACAACAGGAACCCAAGGGGGAGAGCAGGAGGATGCCCAAAGGGGAGGCAATGGGATGCAGGAGGGTTTGGAGGGGATGGATGCAGGCAAGAGGGCAGCAGGGTGCAACCCACACTCACCGAGTTGGAGAGGTGAGCTACAGCTTTAATGTGAAGCAGCTCCTCAAAAATGAGCTCCAGCTCATCCTCCGTGCGCTGGGCAGGCCTGGGTGGGCAGCAGGGGGTGGTAAGTGACCACCCTGGGCCCCATCCTGCATCATCTCCAGCCCCAGAGGGGAAAAGGATGCTAAGGATACCCTGCAGCACCTCCAGCTGTGGTTGGATGGACACAAGCCCCCAGGAGCACCCAGAAGACCCCCAGGAGCACCTAGAAACCCCCCTAGGAGCACCCAAAACCCCCCAGGAGCCCCCCAGGAACACTCAGAAGCCCCCCAGGAGAACCCAGAAGCCCCCCAGGATCACCCAAAAACCCCCCAGGAGCACCTAGAAACCCCCCTAGGAGCACCCAGAAGCCCCTCAGGAGCACCTAGAAACCTCCCAGAAGCACCTAGAAGCCCTCAGGAGCACCCAGAAACCCCTCAAGATCACCCAGAAACCCCCTAGGAGCACCCAAACCCCACCCAGGAGCTCCCAGAAGCCCCCCAGGATCACCCCAAAACCCCCCAGGAGCACCCAGAAACCCCCCAGGAGCACAGAGAAGCACCCCAGGATCACCCAGAAACCCCCCAGGATCACCCAGAAACCCCCCAGGAGCACCCAGAAGCCCCTCAGGATTCCCCCCAGCACTCACGCTTTGCGCAGGGCCATGGTAAGCAGTGCATCAGGCCCCAGCTGTACCAGGAAGGTCACCGCCTCCAGCAGCTCCTCTGCATCCCGCAGCCCCATGCGGGGCTCAGGGCTCAACTCCAGCTCAGCAAAGCGATAGAACTGGGTGTCCTTGTCCTGGAAATGCCATTCCTGTTTCACTGCGGGGAGGGAAAAGCACGTGAGTTGGGCTATGGACCCATAGGTGACCCAGTACACCCTTGGGGGACCCCCTCACCGTGCGTCAAGACCCCTCCATCCACCAGCACCTGCCCCACACCAATGGCTTGGCTCCTTGTCTGGATGCCCAGCTCTGCATTCAGCATCCAGTCCACCAGCTCCTTCCCAGAGCAGCACCTCCTGCAAAGAGATTGGAGAGGAAGGAAAAGTAAAGAAACCCCACAATGAGGCTGCAGCACCCAGGAACCCTCCAAAAGGGTCCCCAAGGGTGGGGGGTGATGGAGGTCCTACCTGTGGTGCCGCAGGTGATGCTTGTGGTCCCGGATGAGGCTGGGGCTGGTGTTGGTGAGGTAGGTGAAGAGGAGCTTTCCAGCTCTCCGGATCTTGTCTGAAGATGCCTAGAGGGGAAATGAGGTTCTATGGTATATTGAGGATGTGGGCACTGAGAGCTCCATGCACATCTTAGTGCTGAACCTGCCCAGTGCCTGGTATATCCATCCCAACACCTCAGGATCTCCATCTCCAGCCCCAGGAATGGCTGATCCCAAAGGATCCACTGTCCCAACACACACCCCTCCTCCCCAGCACAACCTTCCTTTTGTTTCTCCCCCTTCTCTGAATGCCCCACTCATGGCTCTGCAGCATCCTCACCTGGGTAAGGCTGTGCCCATAGTCCAGGGAGGATTCAGCATCCAAACGAGGGGTCTGGAAAAGCAAAAAGAAGGTGTTGGTGGCCCCAAAAAGAAAGGGAAATGAAATGAAATGCTGTGAAATCCACAACAGTGCAACGCAAAGCAATGGAATGCAATGCAACCCTAACCCTGACCTTAGCACTAACCCCATCTGCTTACCCTAACCACTAACCTTAACCCAGTGCAGAGCAATGCAATGAGAACCTAGCCCTAAATTTAACCCTAAGCCAAATGCAATACTATGGGATGCAACACAATGCAATGCAATTCAATGCAATGCAGTGCAGTGCAAGGAAAACAAAGCAATGCAAAGCAACGGAATGCAATGCAACCCTAACCCTGACCTTAGCACTAACCCCATCTGCTAACCCTAACCACTAACCCTAAGCCAGTGCAGAGCAATGCAATGCAAACCTAGCCCTAAAGTTAACCCTAAGCCAAATGCAATACTATGGGATGCAACACAATGCAATGCAATGCAATGCAATGCAGTGCACTGCAAGGAAAACAAAGCAATGCAATGCAATACAAAGCAATGCAATGCAATGCAATGAAACCCAAAGCAATGCAATGCAATGCAACCCTAACCCCCTTCCACTTTCTCTGCACAGAAAGGGGGTGCATCCCTGAGCCCCCACCAGCACCATCCTCCTGAAACCATAGCAAAGCAAAGCCTCTATTCAGCCCACCCTCCCAAAGAACAGACCCCTCCAACACCCATTTCCAGCCCTATTTTGGCCCATTTCAGCCCCACTGACATGGTATACCCATAGAGAACCAAGGGGAACAATCCAGGCACTGCTGGAAACCAGCAAGGAGGAGCTGGGATGACCCAGTGAGGCCACGAATGGATGTATCTCAATGCATCCCACACCTCTGCACTGCAGCAGCCCCACGTGCACAGCAGGGACCCAACCCTGCAACCCACCCTGCAGCCACGTTTCACCCTGGGATGGGGAGTGAGAGAGCTGGGAGATGAAAGGAGGGAGTTAAAAGCAAAGGCTTTGCACGCAGGGATCAAAGGCACCGACGTGAGACACGGAGCAAGTGCTCAGTGCTGGCAGAGGACATCAGAGGGCAGGGCGAGGGAAAGCCTCGAGCTTCTCCTCCAGCTTTGAAGCCTCATCCAGGAGAGGAGGATGGTTTAAAAGATGATGGATTCCAGCAGGAGGGCCCAGGGATGCTGCTCTGAGCAGCTCGTGTTCAACCACAAGGGATGCTCCATCCAAATGACCACAGTTTTGATGCTCAGCTCTGTGTGTCCTCCACCACCACCCCTCCTTAGGGCTGTCACCACCAGCAATGCTGTTTTTCCACTCCTAATTCTGCCTTTTTCTGCTGTTTTCCTCCCTTTTTGGCTCCCAACAGCCCTTCATGCACCAGCTGGAGCATGAGCCCTATGGCACAGCACGGATCATCCTATGGCAGCATCTCTAGGGCAAGGCTTTGCGGCTTCAGGTTGTTCATGGAGGCTTTGAAAACCCCTTTGGGAAGGTCCTGAAATGACGGAGGTCCATTTTGGGAAGAGATTTTGGGGGAACTCAGAGTCTTCTGGGCCAGATATTCCATATATCTGAGCTGATAAGGATGATTTGAGGAACCCCATTGAGAGATAGAGCAGCTGAAAGCCTCAGAGAAGGAAACCAAGGTGGAGGAGCTGCAGAATCCTCCTCTAGAAATCAACTGAATGCAAAATAAAACTGCTTTGCAGGGGGATGAAGGGACCCCAAACTGCCCAGCACTGCTGGGTGCAGATGGGTGATCCATTGCTCAGGCTGCTCCAACTCCTCCAGCCTTTTCTGCACCCCAAAGTCTTCATTCTCCTCCTCCTCCTCCTCCCCGGGCTTATAGAAGCCCTTGAGGGCTCAGTTAAGCCCCTTGAGGGCTCAGGAAGGACCTTGAGGGCTCAGTTAAGCCCCTCGAAGGCTCAGAAAAGCCCCTTGAGGGCTTTCTGCACCCCAAAGCCTTCATCCTCCTCCTCCTCCTCCCCAGGCTTATAGCAGCCCTCGAGGGCTCAGTTAAGCCCCTTGAGGGCTCAAGAAGGACCTTGGGGGCTCAGTTAAGCCCCTTGAAGGCTCAGAAAAGCCCCTTGAGGGCTTATTAATAAGGGGCAGAATTAAAGGTGCTCAGGAGCGCAGCCTCCCGTCGTCACCAACGATGGGAGCCGCCTCTTACTCACTCTGCAAACTTTCCCCGTGCCTCGTGACGCCCCGCCTAGCAGGAAACACACCGGTGGTTGTCGAGTAAATGTTTGCAAACCTAAAGCCGGGCTGCAGCCGGAGCTGCAAAGACCCGCAGGGCGATGCCACCCATTAAACCCGTCCCCCGAACGGAGCCGCCTCCGCCGTCATCCCGTAACCCGGCTCCGTCCTTGGGGCTGAAAGCCAAGACGTGCCACGGTGCTGCTCCAAGCAAGGACGGCAAAGGAGACTGAAGAACCCTCCCTTGCACAAGGGCAGCTGCTCATTGCAGTGTCCCCCCACCATCTCCCCAAATCCCCTTCCCACCCGGCACCCCATGGTTCCCATCTCCGGCCATACAGGATATCCCCCCCCTTCCCCTCTGCTCCTTCCCATCCCTCCAGTGGCCGCAGCCGTCTCCAAAGCGTTTCCGAAGGAGTTGCCCTGTTTCCATCTTCCTGCTTACGGGACAGGAGGGATCCTGACGGGCTCCAGAAATCCGGCAGCTGCGGGCGAACGGCCAAGGCCGGCAATGAGATTTTCGCTTTGTTTGGGATCCCGGGGAAAAAACAACAAGGAGCTATTTCGGGTTTTAAAGCTCCGGAGAAAGTCCTCGCCCATCCGCAGGCTCTGAAGGAGAGGCACCGCGCCAGGGGCTCCATTATCCACAGGACCCCCAACGGGAGGGGTCTGTCTACTCGGTGCAGTGATGGCACATATGGGGTGACAAGGGCTGTGGTACATATAGGGTGAACATGGCACATATAGGGTGACCATGGCACATGTGGGATGACCATGGCACATATAGGGTGACCATGGCACATATAGGGTGACCATGGCACATGTGGGATGACCATGGCACAGATAGAGAGACCATGGCACATATAGGGTGACCATGGCACATGTGGGATGACCATGGCACATATAGTGTGACCATGGCACGTATAGGGTGACCATGGCACATATGGGGTGACCATGGCACATGTGGGATGACCATGGAACAGATAGAGAGACCATGGCACATATAGAGAGACCATGGCACATATAGGGTGACCATGGAACATATAGGGTGACCATGGCACATATAGAGTGACCATGGCACACATAGGGTGACCATGGCACACATGGGGTGACAAGGACCATGGCGCATATGGGGTGACTGTGGCACACATGGGGTGACAATAAGTATGGCACATATAGGGTAACCATGGTGCACATGGGGTGACCATGGCACACATGGGGTGACAATAACCGTGGCACATATGGGGTGATCACTGCACACATGGGGTGACCGTGGCACATATGGGATGGGTGCAGCCATTGGGGACAATGGTGTCACCCCACTGAGCTGGGAGACATTCAGTGCCATGGAGACCCCTGGTGTGTGTGTGGGGGGGGAGTGACACAGAGAGGTGCACCAGGAGCTGCAAGCAATGGGGAGAAGGGATGTGGCATGCCCAAGGCACAGCCAACCCAATCCTACCCCATCACCCTCCTACCTTCTATCACCCTCCCCATAGATAACCACGGGGTGTCCCCAAGCACCAGGAAGCCACACAGAGTGGGAGGGGATGGTGGGGGTACAACAGAAAGTCAGAGAGTTTTCTGTTGTTCCATTGAAGCAGGGGAAGCTTTTTGCTTTGGGAAGGAATGCAAACAGACGGAATAAAGCAATTTCCCTTTGTTCCTTTAGGTTTGTCCTCGGCCAGGCTGTGTGAAGGTGAATGGTTGAACACCCCTCCTCCCACCACCCATAGCACAAAGGGACTTTTAGCCCCCATAGGGGAATGTTGAAGGTTTGGGGACGTGGCCCAACTGCTGCCAAGCAACTGGTTTCTCCTGTAAGCAACAGCCTGAGCTGCTGGGGAGGGAATGTATGGAACCCAATGCTGGGTGTGGGGGAAGGTGTTTCCTGCTGGCAGTGGGTTGGGGTGCTCTGCCCGGCCGCTGTGCGGTGGAGCACGATGGCACCGGGTTCGTTTCGTGCTGTGCTGCCAAAATCTGCCCTGCTTGAGGCTGAAGGCTGCACAGCTCCACTCAATGCCAAGGAATGGGAACAGGGAAGCACAGCACGGACTTAAAGCACTGGGAAGGTGGGGAAGGGGCAAAGGTTGTACCCAGCATTGGGGGGTCCAGCTTGGCTCCACCTCCCCCAGCCCCTGGGTGAAGGGTGGGATGCTCTTGTAAAGTTCATTCACTCTTTTTCCTTAAGGTTTGTGGGAATGGAGGGGACAGTGTGGGGTTGGCAATGGGGCCATTTGTCCTGCAGGTGCCAACAGCTCTTGGCAAAGGGATGTGGAATGGGATGGGGGCACAGGGGTGGGAGGGTGGGCTCTTCTTCAGGTGAGGGGAGCAGAGTGGGGGCAGGCAGCACGCAGGCTCCTGCATATGGAGTCAGTACCTGTAGTCCCTGCTCTCCCCATGTCCCCACATCCCACTGTCCCCACTGCCCCACGTCCCCATATCCCACCACCCTCACGTCCCCATAACTCACCCAGCGGATACCCTGGATGCGGGGCAGACTCCCCCCTTCTCCCTCCAGCCTGATCTCGTAGCTGGAGCTCCGGAACAAGTGCATCTTCTTCAGCAGCACCGACAGCTTCTTACCGTCCCCACCGGAACCACCGGGTGACAGCGGCGGCGTGGAGGGGGCGACAGCCCCGGTACAACGCTCCAGCCCGGTCCGTTGGCAATGGGTCCCCACCGGAGCCGCTCCCCGCCGCTCCGCCTCCACCCCGCTGCTGATCCCGGTCCCGGTCCCGGTAGCGGTGGCGGTCCCGGCCCCGCGCACCTTCATGCGGCGGCTCCGCGGGGCCGGGCCGGGCCGGGCTGGGTTCGGGGTCGGTGCCGGTACCGCCGCCGCCGCCGCCGCGCTCCGCCCCGTAGGGAGAGGGATGGGAGGAGGGAACGGGGCCGTCCTCACACCCCGCCCCGCCCCGACGGCTGAGATCCCCCGTTCCCAACCTGACCCCAAGAGCTCCGCACCCCGGGGATCTTTTTAGGGGCAGCCCATCCCCAAAGCTCCCACCTCCACGCCCCCACTCGGCACCATCCACCAGCACCGCGGTGTCCCCACGCGTCTCCGTCCCTTCTGGGATGTCCTGTCCCTTTTCCCACTGTGACACCCCCGAAGTCCCCCGGTATCCAAAGGTTTAGGGCTGAGGAGGGGACCTGGAACACGGCCCAGGGGTCCTGGGAATGCAGGAGTTGGGGCTTTGGGCCAGAAAACAAAGGTTTCCTGCCAAAGTGAGCTGTCACTTTTGAAATCAACCCTATTTTTCTATTAAAATCTATATTTAAGCTGCCCCACAACCCAACCAGCAGGGAGGAATATCAACTAAAGGCCAGCAGCCTGCAGGCACCGTGCTGCTGGCAGCCACCTTTGGGGCTATGGGGTCACATTGGGCTCCTCTCTACTGTCACCACCCTGAGGATGGTCCATGGAGCCATCAAATAGAATGGGGAGCTGCAATCCTTCCTCCCACCACCCTCTGCATCATCTGCATCTCTGCCTGGATGCCCAGCATGGCATCTCTCCATGCATGTGTGCATCTCCTTGCATGCATCTCCCCACCTATTTATGCATCTCCCCATCTATATGTTCATCTCCTCATCCACATGAGCATCTCTGCATCCACATCTACATCTCCCCACCCATGCGTGCATCTCTTCGTCCACGTATGCATCTCCACATCCATGTGTGCAACCTCCCATCCACGTGTCCACCTCCCCATCCACGTATGCATCCCCCCATCCACGTGTGCATCCCCCCATCCACGTGTGCATCCCCCCCATCCACACATTGCACTCTCGGCCTACAAACCTCCCTTTTGCTTGGCTGCTTTATGACCACTGGCAGCTGGGAGTGATTCGGAGCTGCTCCTGCTCTCATAGAACTGATGCTGGAGTGGAAATGCTGCTGTTCATAGCCAGGAATCGGCCCCAGTGCTGCATGCAGGGAGGATGCTGGCTTGGCTGCTGCAGGGAGGAACCTTTGGAAAGTTCCCCAGCCTGATGGAAGGCTCTGAACTGCTTCATGTTCTGCACAAGGAGGATCTGCACACCTCTAACCGGCCCCTGGGTCCCTGCTGACGTGCACCAGAGGTCCCTGTGCTGTGCAGGCACATCCCCGTGCAATTAGAGTGAATTAAGTGTGGGTGGGGAAGGAGGGAGAGGTGTGAGGAAGGCCTGGAGCCTCCTGGAGAGCCCTCACCCCTCCAATAACCCCTCCAATAACCCCTCCAATAACCCCTCCAATAACCCCTCCAATAACCCCTCCAATAACCCCCCCAATTACCTCTCCCTCTTACACCTCCCCACAGCCCACCAGCAGCACCGACTTGCTCTCCCTGCTGTTCTCCTCCCTCTCCTCCCTTCCTCCCATCCCTCATTCCTGGGAACAGCTCCAGGCTCCTCTTGGAGGCCGCGGATGTCCCAGCTGTGTTGGTTGATGTCTCTGTTTGCTCCCTTGGGGGTGCAGCACCTGCAGGAATGAGGGCAAACTGCACCCAGGATGGCTCCCCAGCACCCTGCACCCCATTGTCCCACCTTCATAGAACAAATAAGAGATGCTTCAGGCTGGAGACTGAGAGCATCCTGCAGCAATGCTGCATCCCTGCTGCATCCTTGCAGGATAAGGATACATCAGACCTCTGGACTTGCCACCAATCTGATGGCCTCTATAGAGCCAGAACCCCAGCACTGTGCACCCATGTGCATCCAGCATTTGCTTATCCAGCTGCAAAGCAAGCAGAGGAATGTCAGAACATTGCAACCCCATTGCTGCCAGCATAGGGGTCACCCATCCCCATAGGCTTTGAGCAGCCACCGGAGCCCAGTTAGCAGTGAGCAGCCAGCTCCTGCCTGCCATAAAATGCAAACAGAGCAGCTCTGCTTTATCTGAGCCATTATCGCTGGATTTAACTTGCTTGCTTTATCAGCACTTGAATAATAATTAATCTCCTGCAGCAGGGCAGGCCTGGCCCCGTGGCAATGTGCCTTTCCTGGGTGCAGGGTGCTTTGCAAAGGGATGGGTCCCATTGGGATCTCAGCACAGCAGCAGTGTGGGATGGGGGCAATCCTCCTCCCAAAGAGCTTCTTTTTGCTCTGTGTTTTTTTGTGGCTAAAGAAAGCAAAGCATGCATGCAAAACAACAACAAACAACAACAAAACCTGTTTTTATGGGCAGTGCAGGGCACAAACATCTCGCTCCTGCAATATAAACAAGGCCACCACTGAGCCCCTCCATGCACAGGCTCCCTCATAAATCACATTGGGAATAAAATAGCATTTCAGGAATGCAGTGAGCTGGTCCTGGTGCTCTGTGGGAAAAGCAGTGCTGCTCAGTGCTGGTGGCACATCAGGCTGCTGCTCCTTAGAGCTCCAGGGCTGCCCTTTCCCACAGAGCACCAGGCTGTTGGGCCCAGGGGTTGCATTTGGCTCAGGTGTCCCCTGGATGGAATAAAACCCAACCCAAACAGATTTGGGTTTGATTTGCAGAGCCTAACTGCATTGCATGCATCCTGCATCCCTCTGCATCCTGCATCCCCCTGCACCATGTGCATCCTGCATCCCTCCAGCCCTGGGTTCAATTTGCAGAGCCCAGCTGCACCACATGCATTCTACATCCCTCTGAGTCCTGCATCCCTTTGCAACCCTGGGTTCATTTGCAGAGCCCAGCTGCACTGCATGCATCCCTCTGCATCCTGTATCCCTTCTGCATCCTGTATCCCTTCAGCCCTGGGTTCAATTTGCAGAGCCCAACTGCACTGCATGCATCCTGCATCCCTTCATCTCTAGGTCTGATTCACAGAGCTCAACTGCACTGCATGCATTCTGCATCCCTCTGCATCCTGCATCCCCCTGCACCATGTGCATCCTGCATTCCTTCAGCCCTGGGTTCAATTTGCAAAGCCCAACTGCACTGCCTGCATCTCTCTGCATCCTGCATCCCTCTGCATCACGTGCATCCTGCTTCCCTCTGCATCCTGCATCCCTTCATCCATGGGTTCATTTGCAGAGCCCAGCTGCACTGCATGCATCCTTCTGCACCCTGTATCCCTTTGCATCCTGTATCCCTTCAGCCCTGGGTTAAGTTTGCATGGCCCAACAGCACAGAGCATGCAGACACCAAACAGCAGCCCCAGGGATGTTGCAGTGCTGAGGGTGATGCACATTTGCAGACCTCTGCTCTCCAAATCTACACCCATTCCTCATTGCTTTCTCTATCTGGGGATGCTTTCAGGGCCTTCTGGTGTGGTTGCATGGAAGGAGCTGAGCAAGAAGAAGCTCAGCTCTTTGTATCAGGGGTGAGGATGCCTGCTGGGCATGTGGCTGTCAAAGAGACTTTAGTATTTATCACCTCTTTGGCTTAACAGGATTGATGTTGAAAATATGACTGCGAGGAAAAGGGCTCTAAATTACAGCGCTCTGAGCACCCTGCTTTATTCCTCAGCATTGCTTCTTTATGTTATTTCTTGTCCTCAAACCATATATTGCTCCTATTTTAACCAGCAAGGCCTTTCCTAATTTACACCGTCATTACTTTGAGCGATATCACCTCCGTTATTATTACCATTATTATCCCGACGTGGTTTTGTGAGTGCCTCATTGCAACACCCGGCATTAAATAACCTTTAGGATTTAGGCTGCGTGATTTGGGATTTAATCAGCATTTTGCTTCTTAATTGGTGCAGAACGAAATGCTCTCCATGAATTAACACAAGCTCTGCCTTTTTGCTGTGAGGTTTACTGGTATATCTTCCTCATAGCCCTTTGCTTACAGTCATGGATGATTTGGGATCACTGCAGGGATGCTGAAGCTTGGGGAAGGATCCCAAAGGTAATTGGTGCTCTTTAATTACTGCTTAGGGTGCCTGACGGGTCTTGCTCAGCATTTCCATATCCAGTTTGTTTTTCCTGACTCTTCCTGTAATGTGATGCCCAGATTTGCATCTCCATAGACCTGCACCCAGCTGCAGGATTCTTATCAGCCACCAGGAAACAGCGGTTCTTGCTTTCCTTCCCAGTCCAAACACCCCCAGATCCCCATTGAGCACCATTATGGATGGGCAAGAATGGTGGAGATTTCACCCTGAAAAAGCAAACTAATAGATGATGCAGAAAGAATAGAGCTTGCATGAGGGCTGTAGCCATGGGGAAGGTTGGACACGAAGGGGTTTAGCATCCTTAGCACCACCATATGAGGATGCTGAGCACAAATAATGCAGACATTGGGGCAGATTTGGGATCAGAGTCTGCAGCATCGGGCTCTGCCATGAGCTTTGTGGGAGGAGAAGGGAAAACAATGGCTTTCCCAATGGGCTGCTTTAAGGAAGCCTCGGGAACCCCTCCCTTCACACCAGGAAGGGCCGGGATCTCCTCATTCCCTTCACTTTTCCTTCTTCCTTGTTTGTGTTTCAATATTCATGGGCTTGAAATCGTTTCTTTCCTGGTTGTTCTGAAGCTTCTTACACATTTCTGCAAAGGGTAAAACTAAAAACAAACCCTCAAGGACGACTTCTCATGAGGTGAATGGGATGAAATCCAGCTCTCTGCAGGCCAGCAGGGCTGCCCTCATCCTCCTTTAGCTCCTGGATTCAGCCCCTATGAAGCTTTCCCTGCCTGGCATATGGGAAGGAGGAGGAAGGCAATGCTACCAAGCTCCAGCTGTTGCAGTGACTTCAGCCTTGCTCCCTACAGCCTGGTGGCAGGGAAAAGGTCCAAAGTTCAAAGCTCAACAATAAGCAGTAATCATATGGGTGGAAAAAAACACCCATCCAGAGCTGTTCCAGAGCTAATTGTTGCTATGGGTATTGCCAGTGAGTGAGGAAACCCATTTTGTGACAATAGATGTAAAAACACCATCGGGTTGTGTTGTATTGAGAAGTTGGGATCGTTGGGTTGAGAGGTTGGAGGTTTTGGGTTGATATGTTGGGGTTTTTGGGTTGATAAGTTGGGTTCATTGGGTTGAGGAGTTAGGTTTGTTGGGTTTGTTGGATTTATTGGGTTTGTTGGGTTTGTTGGGTTTATTGGGTTGAAGAGTTGAGGTCATTGGGTTGAGGATCTGGGTTTGTTGGGTTGAGAAGTCGGGGTTTTGGGGTTGATAAGTTGGGGTTTTGGGTTAGGAAGTTGGGTTTGTTGGGTTTATTGGGTTGAGGAGTTGGGGTCATTGGGTTGAGGAACTGGATTTATTAGGCTGAGAAGTTGAAGGTTTGGGGTTAAGAAGTTGGGTTTGTGGGGTGGAGAAGTTGGATATGTTGGGTTGAGGAACTGGATTCATTGGGCTGAGGGCCTGGGGTCATTGGGTTGGGGAATTGGGTTTGTTGGGTTGAGAAGTCGGGATTTTGGGGTTGAGAAGTTGGGTTTGTTGGGTTAAGAAGCTGGGTTGAGGATCTGGGTTTGTTGGGTTGAGAAGTCAGGGGTTTTGGGGTTGATAAGTTGGGGTTTTTGGGTTAAGAAGTTGGGTTTATTGGGTTGAGGAGTTGGGGTCATTGGGTTGAGGAACTGGATTTATTAGGCTGAGAAGTTGAAGGTTTTGGGTTAAGAAGCTGGGTTTGTGGTGTTGAGAAGTTGGATATATTGGGTTGAGAAGTTGGGGTCATTGGGTTCAGGAATTGGGTTTGTTGGGTTGAGAAGTCGGGGTTTTGGGGTTGATAAGTTGGGGTTTTGGGGTTAAGAAGTTGGGTATGTTGGATTTATTGGGTTGAGGAGTTGGGGTCATTGGGTTGAGGAACTGGATTTATTAGGCTGAGAAGTTGAAGGTTTGGGGTTAAGAAGTTGGGTTTGTGGGGTTGAGAAGTTGGATATGTTGGGTTGAGAAGTTGGATTCATTGGGGTGAGGGCCTGGGGTCATTGGGTCGGGGAATTGGGTTTGTTGGGTTGAGAAGTCGGGATTTTGGGGTTGAGAAGTTGGGTTTGTTGGACTGAGGAGCTGAGCTTGTTGGGTTGAGGAGTTGGGGTCATTGGGTTGAGGCATTGGATTTGTTAGGGTGAGAACTTGGGGTTTTGTGGTTAAGAAGCTGGGTATGTTGGATTTATTGGGTGGAGGAGCTGGGGTCATTGGGTTGAGGCATTGGATTTATTAGGCTGAGAAGTTGAAGGTTTTGGGTTAAGAAGCTGGGTTTGTGGGGTTGAGAAGTTGGATATGTTGGGTTGAGGAGTTGGATTCATTGGGCTGAGGGCCTGGGGTCATTGGGTTGAGAAACTGGGTTTGTTGGGTTGAGAAGCTGGGTTTGTTGGGCTTAAGAGTTGGATTCTTTGGGTTGAGAATTACACCCAATGCCAAACATGAAGATTATCTGTCTTGGCATCACACGATTCTCTCCTTGCCTGAAATGAAAAATCCTGCCCTAAATTGGGGCCTAAAACCCCTTTATGCTCCCATCCATTGTCTGTGGGATGGTCCCACAGGACTCAGCTCCTTTCGCACCTGGTGAGAGCAGAGATCTCCAACGTGTGGGATGTGAATCATGCTCTGAAACGTGACCCAGGGCGGCCACAGGGAAATGCTGAGCATGGGGCGGCTGCTCAGGCTCAGTCTCGTTGTGTCTGCTCAGTGAATCTTTAATTAGGCTATGCAAATCCCAGCAGCTTCTAATTGTCCTAATCCCAAGGTTGCTCTCTTGCTTTCAGTGTTTTGGCAGTTGCTTTCTCTTCTTGCTGGGCTGAGGATGCTCCAAACTCATCTCACATCCTGAGGTGGAAAAGGTCATTCCTCCCCATATCTTACTTCTACATTTTATGGGTTCTAACCCAAAAAGACCCCAAAAAGCCAAGCCTATCTGCAAGCCACATGGCCCCTTTGTCTGAGAACGGACAGGGATGTGGATCAAGGTGATGCTGAATGGGAACAGCAGGAGACACATCTCTCACTGAGCATCCCAATGGATGCAGCAGTTGTGCAACGGTTGCATTGGTCATCTGTGCAAGGAAGGAGGACCATGCGGTGCACACTCAGCTTCCATTAACAGGAGATAGGGGGTCTGTTGCTCCGTGGATAGTGCTTGGACCCTCTGTTTGTAAGGGGGTGGTTCTCAGACTCCATTTGCTTAGGGGTGCTGTTTGCATCAGCAGAGCCTTTCCATGAGGATCAGCTCATTTTTGCTCTCTGACTGTGAAATACTCCAAAAGCACTGACCCAAAGCAGACTCCTCCAGCATCGGGGTGCAGCTCTTGCCAGCACCCAGCCCTGCCTTCATGGTTCTGGCAGGGGATGAGGGTGAGCTCTCTCCTTGGGCACAGTTATCCTGAGCTGGCAGAGATCTTTGCCTGGGGATGAGGTGACTCACAGCCTGCAGTGCCCAATGCCTCCCACTGCTGCCCGGACACGCACGGCTGCACGCAGCAGTGATGTCAGCCCCTATGGGATGCGGATCACAGACAGCATCATCTCATCCCCATCAAAGAGACAAGCATTATTCCCTCCTTTCCTGGGTATAAAGCTATTTCTGTGCAGTTGTTTTGCTCCTGAGCCCTCCCATGCATCGGATCTTAGACCCACACCTTTAAGCCATGAGTGTGGATCCCTTTGAAGCCTTTAGCTTTGGCATTGAGCTCCATGCTTTCCCCAGCTGGTGCTGGAGGCAGCTGGATGAACACCCGGCCCCGCTCCCGTCATCATGCAAAGCTTCTTTATCTTTGTTTTGGATCTGCTGCCGTCTCAAGCATGAAACCACATTTTCCTGCCCTACTGCTGAGCTTTCCCATCTCAGGAGCCCCATAAAATCCCAGTGCCCAGAATCCAGCCCTCTCCTTTCCATCACTTGGAGGTGTAGGGCAATATACTGTATGTGCACTCCTGCCTCCTGATGCTCTTCTGGTGGGTGATTAACACACAGCAATGGATTTCAGCATAAGCCAACATGCACTGCGTCCTCAAGGCCACGTTATCCACATGTCCCCTTCCAAGGCAGCGTGCTCACTATTTATATGAGTCACTGTCCCACTGTTTTCTATGGAAACAAACCCAAGGTCTCTCAAACCCATCCATACAATGACCTTGTTCAACCTTGTTCAGCATAAACTGCCCCATTTCTGATGGGCTCGGGGACGTTTTTCCACCTGGAAAAGATAAATAAGACGGTTCTGCAAAGTCTCTTTGGCTTCCAACCCCAGCAAAGGGGTGAGGATGAGGAAACAGCCTCTGAATTTCTGCTGGATCATTTGCACACCACACACGTGTGAACAGTCAGAACGGCAGCGGAGCTGATGTTTATCTGCTTTGACATGGGTTGGCTGCCTGGCATTTGCTGACATTGCTTATTGCTCCTTCAGGTGTGAGCACAGCACCTGAATTCCTGCGAGTGCTGGAGAAGGTGCCAGAAAAGGTGGTTTTGGGGTGGGTTTTTTTTTGCAGTTTTCAGGTCTTTCCGAGGCAAAAAACACCCCAAAGCCACCACAGCACATCCACACATCCACAGCACAACAGGCAGATCTCTGCTGCTCATACCCAAAGGTTTTATTAGTGCCCCATCAGGGCTGCACACATCCCTGTGCATTGAGCTGGAGCTCAGGGCTCACCCCTTAGACACCATAGACCCCATCATCCCCATAGACCCCATCATCCCCACCCCATAGACCCCATCATCCCCATAGACCCCATCATCCCCACCCCATAGACCCCACCATCTCCATCCCATTCCCTCCCACCCCATTATCCCCATCCACACCCACCCCATTCCCACCCCATTACTCCCCTTTTCCCTCTCACCCCATTATCCCCTCATCCCCCCCACCCCATTAACCCCCACCGACCCACACCCCCACCTCCTCCCACCCCATTACCCCCCCACCCCCTTACTCCCATCCCCCCCACCCAATTACCCCCCCATCCCCTCCCACCCCATCGCCCCCCCACCCACCCCATTCCCATCCCCACTGAATCTCAATAGGGAACACATGGAGGTCCATAAGTGACAGTGATCCCTGAGGGATCAGTGCTGGGACCAACACTATTTAATATCTTTATATCAATGACATGGGAAGTGGGACAGACCCCCACAGCACTAAATAGGAAAGATAAGGGTTTGATGGGTGGTTTGTTCAATGGTTGCAAGGTCATATCAAGTGCATGGTGGTCAATGGGTCAATGGATGGACAGTGGTGTCCTTCAGGGTGGGTAGTGGGACCGACCACCTTTAATATCTTCATCATTGACACTAATAGTGATAGATAGGTGCCCCCCGCAGCCACTTCTGGGTGACACCAAACTGTGTGATGTGGTGACATGCCTGGGGATGGGATGGCACCCAGACAGGACCTCTCACTGTGAGAAATGGCAGCAGAAGATGCTTTGGGTGCAAAGAGAATGGGCTGCAGACACCTATGGGGACACTTTGGAGGCAGCAGCCATATGGGGAGGATAAAGACAGGAGGATGAGAGGGTTCAGAGGGGCTCCCATTGCATCTATGGAGAAACCCCAGTCTGATCAGTGCTCCTCGGAGGGATGCAGGGAAGGGGAGATAACGTTTTGGCTGTCTCAGAGTAGAAGGGAAAGGGGCTGCTGCCATCTAGAGCAGGGACTGCTCCGCCTGCAGCCTGCACGCAGCTCGGGTATAGGATTGAGTGGCCCCATAGGGAGATCTCCATACATCCCTTTGCCCCCCGTTTCCTCCCATGTCCCCCATGACCCTATATCCCCACAGCTGCCTTATTCCCCGTGTCCCTACACCCTCACAGCCCCCACGTCCCTCTTCTGTCCCAATGTCCCCTGTGTCCCCGACCCCTCCATGTATCCACACACTCCCATGTCCCCAGCACCCCCTACATCCCCTATTCCCATATCTTCCTCACATCCCCATATCCCCCATTGCCCCCCATGCTACACCTCCACAAGCCCCACCATGCCTCCTGTAACCCTCATATTCCCTTCCCATGTCCCCTTTGCCCCCTACACCCCATATCTCCCCATCACCCCTTAAGACTCCTTATATCCCCCTCAGGTCCCCACATCCCTACACTCTCCCTGCACCCTCACACCCTCTGCCATGTCCCCTATACCCCCCTATCACCCCCACATCCCCCTCATCCCCTCCATCCTCCACATCCCCCACGTCTATCCCTACGCCCCCCACACCCTATATCTCCCCATCACCCCCTGAGACCCCTTTCAGGTCCCCACATCACCCCTTGAGACCCCTTATCTCCCCCTCAGGTCCCCACATCCCTACACCATGTCCCCTATACCCCCCTATGACCCCCACGTCCCCCTTATCCCCCTCCATCCTCCACGTCCCCCACGTCCATCCCTACGCCCCCCACACCCCATATCTCCCCATCACCCCTTAAGACTCCTTATATCCCCCTCAGGTCCCCACATCCCTACACTCTCCCAGCACCCTCACACCCTCATGTCCCCTATACCCCCCTATGACCCCCACATCCCCCTCATCCCCTCCATCCTCCACATCCCCCACGTCTATCCCTACGCCCCCCACACCCTATATCTCCCCATCACCCTCTGAGACCCCCTTCAGGTCCCCACATCACCCCTTGAGACCCCTTATCTCCCCCTCAGGTCCCCACATCCCTACACCATGTCCCCTATACCCCCCTATGACCCCCACGTCCCCCTTATCCCCCTCCATCTTTCACACCCCCCACGTCTATCCCTACGCCCCCCACACCCTATATCTCCCCATCACCCCTTAAGACTCCTTATATCCCCCTCAGGTCCCCACATCCCTACACTCTCCCAGCACCCTCACACCCTCATGTCCCCTATACCCCCCTATGACCCCCACATCCCCCTCATCCCCTCCATCCTCCACATCCCCCACGTCTATCCCTACGCCCCCCACACCCTATATCTCCCCATCACCCTCTGAGACCCCCTTCAGGTCCCCACATCACCCCTTGAGACCCCTTATCTCCCCCTCAGGTCCCCACATCCCTACACCATGTCCCCTATACCCCCCTATGACCCCCACGTCCCCCTTATCCCCCTCCATCTTTCACACCCCCCACGTCTATCCCTACGCCCCCCACACCCTATATCTCCCCATCACCCCCTGAGACCCCCTTCAGGTCCCCACATCACCCCTTGAGACCCCTTATCTCCCCCTCAGGTCCCCACATCCCTACACCATGTCCCCTATACCCCCCCATGACCCCCACGTCCCCCTTATCCCCCTCCATCTTTCACACCCCCCACGTCCATCCCTACGCCCCCCACACCCCATATCTCCCCATCACCCCTTACTCCCCCTCAGGTCCCCACATCCCCCACATCCCTACACTCTCCCATCACCCTCACACCCTCATGTCCCCTATACCCCCCTATGACCCCCTCATCCCCCTCCATCCTTCACATCCCCCACGTCCATCCCTACTCCCCCCACACCCTATATCTCCCCATCATCCCCGAGACCCCCTTCAGGTCCCCACATCCCTACACTCTCCCATCACCCTCACACCCTCATGTCCCCTATACCCCCCTACGACCCCCACATCCCCCTCACCCCCTCCATCCTCCACATCCCCCACATCCTTTACACCCTCCATTCTCCCTACGCCCCCTACGACCCCCCATATCCCCCCACGCCCCCAAGGTCCTCCTCGCCGCTAGGGGGCGGTACCACGGTAGGCCCAATGGGCGTGTCTATGGGCTGGGCCTAACGTGGCGGCGGCGCAGCGCTGCGATGGCGGTGAGCCGTGCGCTCGCTGTTCGCTTGGCCTACTCGGCAGCCGGAGCCTTGATGGGTTTCTCGGCCTTTTTTACATGGAGCCTGGCACCCAAATTCCGACAACCAGCCACGGCCGCAGCCGGGGGGCTCTCGGGTACGATATGGGGGCGGTTTGGGGGGTGGTCGGGGGGGATAGTGTGAAATAAGCCCACCCCAAATGTGACCCCCCCCCCCCCCCCCAATCCCCGGGGTACACCCCTCTAACATGACCCCCCCCCCCCCTTTATATGTATATATAACCCCCCCTTTGAGGTTAACCCAAAGCTGACAGCATTCCCCAGGCCTTGTGCCCCTTCCCCATGCCCATAGACCCTAAAGCATCCCCCTAAATATCCTGGGTACCCTGAGCATCTCTGGGGGGGGTTGGGGGGGGGGTGTTTGCCTTAAATCTGAATGGGAAAGCTGGGGGGCATAGGGGGGGTGTTTGCCTTGAAACTGAATGGGAAAGATGGGGGGCATAGGGGGGTGTTTGCCTTGAAACTGAATGGGAAAGATGGGGGGCATAGGGGGGGTGTTTGCCTTAAATCTGAATGGGAAAGATGGGGGGCATAGGGGGGTGTTTGTCTTAAATCTGAATGGGAAAGATGGGGGGCATAGGGGGGTGTTTGCCTTGAATCTGAATGGGAAAGATGGGGGGGATAGGGGGGTGTTTGTCTTAAATCTGAATGGGAAAGATGGGGGGCATAGGGGGGTGTTTGCCTTGAATCTGAATGGGAAAGATGGAGGGGATAGGGGGGTGTTTGCCTTAAATCTGAATGGGAAAGATGGGGGGGGCTTGGGGGGATGTTTGTCTTGAATCTGAATGAGAAAGCTGGGGGGCATAGGGGGGGTGTTTGTCTTAAATCTGAATGGGAAAGGTGGGGGGCATAGGGGGGTGTTTGCCTTGAATCTGAATGGGAAGCTGGGGGGGCATAGGGGGGTGTTTGCCTTGAATCTGAATGAGAAAGCTGGGGGGGCATAGGGGGGTGTTTGCCTTGAATCTGAATGGGAAAGATGGGGGGCATAGGGGGGTATAAGCTGTGGCTGGTAGCAAGGCTGCAGGGGAGAGGATGGGGACAGATGGATTTTGGGGCACCCTGTGGTGTTTTGGGTGCTCTCTGCAGGTCTTTTATGTGTGTTATTAAGGGAGTGACTTTGGCTAGAAGCTATTGGGGTTGCAGCAGCTTTCAGGCTGTGTTTGCAGCTGGGAATATCAGGGGTTCACAGTGTCTGCATGTGTATAGAGTGAGCCCCATGTGCCAACCAGCTTTGTTACCCATAGGAGGATATTAGTGCAGGCTTAACGTTGGCTTTGCTAAGGAAACTCAGGGCTGGAAAGTTGCGTTCACGTGTGCTTTGTGTTTTCGGGGAAGGAAAAGGAAAGTGGCATCCTCCTGAGCTTTGTACCCATGGGGACATAGGAGTGAGAGCTGTTTGCCGTGCAGGGTTGGAGCTGGAAGGTGCACATTAAAAACACAGAGATTTGGTGGCCAAAACAGATTCTGTGTGTCTTAATGACTGGGTTGGAGATCATAGTCCTGTTTTGCTTTGTTAACTGAGCAGCTCATGGGTTTTTATGGGGCCGAATGCAAGTGAGCACCTGGAGGAAGAGCACAAAGTGAAGTGAAACTTGATGGTGAGCAATGCCAGCTCTGCACTGTGCAGCTCAATATGGGTCGTGCCATTCAGTTCTCAAAGCTTCTTCACCTTCTTCCTCTTAATTCCAGCTGGAATTGGAGTTAAGCTGAATGATTCCAACATGCTTATCTTGCTTTACTCGGTGTTTTTGGGGCCCCAAGCAATGCACAGGGAAATAAGTAATGCTTTACACTGCATGTATGGGCTGTCTTTGCATTCACAGTGGAGGCTGCAATCTAAAAGGAAGCTGGTGGAAAGCAGAGAGAGAAGGCAACCTGTGCTGCTGGTGCTGGAGTCACTTAGGTTATTATCTGCTGAGAGGTTTGTGTGCTGGTTACCAGGTAATTCAAGCTAGTGAAGGTAGTAAGGGGGGGTCAAAAAATGAGATAAGAAGTGGTCATTTGCTAGTTTACACTCTATATACACTCAGACATCTGTGAAATGTCCATAGGGAGAGTCTAAGTGGGATCTCAAAGCCTGAGAAACCCATTAAGGAAAGGCAGGAAGGCTTTCAGTGTGTCCTGCTGTTACAACAAAGCTGTTTGAGGAGGTTCCTTGGCTGCTTTTTCCTGCCCTTCTGCTTCACGTTTTGCCTCCTGGTGTTTCAGGAGGTGAAATTGCTCCCCATGTAATTGCAATGAGATTTCAGCTTTGTATTCCTACTTGTTCTTGTGTAGCATTCTGTCTCACCAGCAAAGCAAAAGCCAGGAAGGAACAGGAGCAACCAGTCGTGTATAGAAAGGACCTTTGGAATCACTTGCTGCCCTTCATTGGAGTTGTTCTTTGCTGGGATGTCTCTCCATGCTTCCCTTCATCCTTACAGTCTTCTCTGCTTTAATCATTTCAGTTCAATTACCTCTCCCTATGAAACCGCAGCAATTGAAGATGCTGAGCAGCCACCATTCCAGTCTTTCCAGTCACCTTTCATAACAACAACCACCCCCTGCACACACAGCACTGAGTAACATCAGCTCCCTGATCTTCACAGGGCAACCTCAGGACCTGGATTGTCATAAAGGAGACTTTATGGGCTGTTTCCAAGCTGCTCAGTTATTTCTGGCCCCAAACAGAATGCTTGTGCTTTGAGAATGCAGCGTGGAGCAGATAGCAAAGCAGGTGCACAGAAGATGAAAGGTGAAAAGAGCTTTTCAGATGCTCAGAATCATGAAGATACCTGATAAGTGAAAGAGGCAATTTGTGCTTCTATTCCATTGTCTTAAATGGAGGGCAGCACACTGATGGGGAGCCCTCATGAAGGGAGATCTGGATCCCTCCAGGTGCTGCTAAAGGGCAGGAAAACATGCTGTTGGTTTCCTCTTTAATGCCCTTTTTCACCCCCTGTACCCATACAGCACCGTCTGCTTTCCTCCAAACAGAAATAAACCCCAAAGCACGTGCCCATGGGGGAGGGTTCGCTAAATGGAAGCCAGTTGGCACTCAGACCCTCCATAGACTCCTCTCCTTTGAGAGCTGCTTGCCTAAAATACTTCACTGTTGATCCTCAGCTATTTTGGCAGAGGATCCAAGCAGGGAAAACCCATTTTTAACCTCTGATGTTTCACTCACTTGGCTGGGACCCCAGGAAGAAACATTGCACCCTTTCTGGGAACCAAGCAGAGGAGGCAAAGCTTTCCCAACACAGAAAGGACAGAAGGGTCGTGTGCTGGTAAAGCTCCTATTGGGGGGGTGGGTACAGCTCACAAAGCAAGGTTTGTGTGGATACTGAGGGCTCTTCAAGCACTGCAGGCGTCCCCATTGCTCACCACAGGCTTCGTGTTTTCCATTCAGTCACTCTTTAATGCGTGCTTTGTTTTGTTTTCTTTTGCTTTGCTTGTGTTTGCTGTCAGCTGCCGCCCCCCAGAGCCTGTTTCAAGCCCCAGGAAGAGGAAGGCTGGCTGCAGAGCAGCTCCCCTGTGTGTGCACATGCTTCTCCTTGGCCTCACGCCGTTGTTGTTTTGTCCCTGGGATCCACAACACCCATCCGTGCTGTACACGGCGTCCTGGCAGCGTGCTCTGAGCTCAGCAAAGCAGCTGCTCTGCTGCTGGCTGCCAGCAGCAATGCTTTGCCTCAGCAGGAGCAGTGGGGAAGCCTCATCATGGCCTGTATTGGAATGGACTTCAAGGATCATGAAGCTCCAACCCCCCCCCATCACACGCAGGGCCACCGACCTCCACATTTAATAGCTACCCATCCAACCTGGCTTTGAATACCTCTAGGTATGGATGGGGTATCCACAGCCTCTCTGGGTGCTATTCCAGCACCTCACTGCTCTCTTGGTAAAGAACTTCCCCCTGACATCCAATCTGAATCTTCCCCCCCCTCCAACTCCAAACCATTTCTCCTTGTCCTGCTATCTGCCCCTTGAAAGACTTGGCTCCTCTCCTGTCTGTAGGCTTCCTTTAGGTCCTGGAAGGCTGCAATGAGGTCACCCCAGAGGTCCTGGAAGGCTGCAATGAGGTCACCCAGCAGCCTTCTGCAGCCTGAACAAGCCCATCTCCCTTTGTCTTTTTAATGGAGGTGCTACAGCCCTCTGAGCATCTTTATGGCCTCCTCTGGACCCTCTCCCTGTCTTATACTTCCAAACCTGAATACAGCACTGCAGAAGGGGCCTCATAAAGGCAGAGCAAAGCAGAGAGGGATAATCACCTCCCCATTCCTGCTGGCCACCCCTTGTATTGATGGAGCCCATTGGCTTTCCAGGCTGTAATCACACACTGCTGCCTCATGGTCAGCTTTTCACCCCCCAGGACCCCAATATCCTTCTCTGCAGGGCTGCTCTCAAGGTCTTCTCATCCCAGTCTGTATCTATGCTGTGTCAATGCATGTCAGCATTGTCCTATTGCCAGGCTGGGGTCGATCCAGCTGTCAATTAAGAGCTCCTTTAAACTCCATCCAAGCTCACTGTGGGTGCACTCCTGGATTGAAGCTACGAATTAAAGGCATTTTATCAAAGCTCCTGCTAACCACCATTAAAGAAAACAACCCCCCAGCCCCGTTGTTTCAGATGTACCGGTGCTTGTTGGATCGTTTCCTTTTCCTGGAGCTTTGTGTGCTTTAAGGCAATGACTTTTTCATGTTGTTCCACTTCAATGTTTGCTCCAGGTCGGAAATCCCTCCATTGTGTTTTATTCTGCAGACTCGAAGCGTGGGGGGTGAATCCAACCCAGACCAAGGGCTATGGAGCTTCTGATGTTATTATGTGCTGCAATGGAACTTCTGATGTTATTATGTGCTGCAATGGAGCTTCTGATGTTATTATGTGCTGCAATGGAGCTTCTGATGTTATTATGTGCTGCAATGGAGCTTCTGATGTTATTATATGCAGCAATGGGAGCAGCATGAATGCAGTTCTGGGATGCAGAGGTGCAGGTTTGAAGGAGGAGCAGATATAAGGGGGGAGATGGATGTGAACCAAAGCTGAATGCATTGCAGGTCAAACATTGCCTTAATGAGCCAAGCTTTTATTCCCCTATTCCATCTAAAAGCCTTCAGAAAGGCACTTATTGAGCTGAAGGAGTGAGGTGTGATGCTACATTTTTGGGTTAAACACACAGGCTTTTTGCTTTGGGCTTTTCCATGCTCTCTTTCCTCCTGTCCCCCACTTGTGCTGATGCAGATGCTGATTCAAACAGCTCCGTGTGCTCATTGCAACACTTGTTTTGGCCATTATAGAGAAGAAAACAAGTTGGAGGGGGGGGGGAGGAAGAAAAGGAACCTCATGCTTTGCCAGCTCCATTGCTTCAATGGAGGATCTGAGTGCACCAGGAGACAGACTGGCATCACATGGATGGAGCTGGGTGAGTCTCCTTCCCCTCTGCTTCACCACGTGTTATTTGCTGGGTGAAAGGATTCCCTGTTCTTTAAGGGGCCTCATGACCCAGCTCTGCACGCTGTGATGCTGTCAGCAGGCTTCTCTTCTTTGGGAAGTGCTTGGTGTGAGGTTATAGGGGGGGATTAGCTGAGCTTCCTTCCCAGTGCTGTGTCAGGCATTGGGCTGAGCTCAGTCTTGCTGACAGCTCACGTGCTGCCTCTTCTTGCTGCCTTGCATTCGGAGCCCTGACTCAGCACTTGAGCTGAATTCTGCTGATTCATCTTCAAGCTTGCAGCAGGGAAAGCTGCTTCTTGTGCCAATGCAGAAGCCAGAGCTTCCCCTCCCATCAGCAGCTTCAAGGCGTTGCAAAGCTGAGGAACATCAGGAGGAGCTGAAGCTTTTGCTTTCACTGTTTTATCTTCTACAGGTTGGGTTTTATCTCCATGAGCCACCTGCCTGCCCTTTGGGTTTGCTATGGCCCCAAAGAGACAGAAAGCACCGCCAGGTTTCCTAGCAAAGAGCTGCCTTTGTGTAGGTTCAGCTTCCTATTGAGATCAGAAGGGCTGCAAGCAAGGAGCTGCAAAGCAAACCCAACACAGTGCTGCCATCCCGCCCTATGTTGTTTTTGCTCTGTGTCACAAAGCTCTCTTTGAAGCCTGGAGAAGCTCTGCATGGAAGGAGAAGGAGAAAAGCTTCACGAAGCAGCACTTTGGGTTGCAGCAGTGTCAAATGGAGGCACACCATTGCAGATGATGCTCCTTGTTGCTGCTGTGGCTCCAATAGGCAGCAATGTTTGCTTACAGCAGAGACAAAGCTGCTTCAAAATGGGCTGGGGAGCAGCACACAGCCCAGATCTGAGGGTTTGAAGTGTCTTTTTCCTCTGCTGGAAACAAGGAATAACTCTTTGTGCTCAGATATTACACTGGTTGTGTAACCCAGCCCCCAGAAGTGCTGGATTTAATCCACTTTAAACACTAGATGAGAGTCCTTTGCCCCAAGTGGGAGCTTTATGCAAACTGTGAGCAGCTGGGAGCTGCAATCTGCACCCCTTCACTTCCAGAAATCCCATCAGAAACATCCCAGTCCTTTGACAATAGGTCCTCCATTAGGAGGGATGTTTGATAGGGTGGGTATCACTGGTGCCTATAGGAGGGCTGCTATATGGGGTGGGGGTCACTGGTGCCTACAGGAGTGGGGCTGTTTGATGGGATGGGGGTATCAGTGGTGCCAGTAGGGCTGTGTGATGGAATGGGAGTCACTGGTGCCTATAGGAGGGCTGTGTGATGGGGTGGGTATCACTGGTGCCAATAATAGGGCTGCTTGATGGGGTGGGTATCACTGGAGCCTATAGGAGGGCTGCTTTATGGGATGGGGGTCACTGGTGCCCATAGGAGTGGGGCTGTTTGATGGGATGGAGGTCACTAGTGCCAATAGGGCTGTGTGATGGGGTGGGTATCACTGTTGCCTATAGGAGGGGGGCTTGGTGGTATGGGGGTCACTGGTGCCTATAGGAGGGCTGTGTGATGGGGTGGGTATCACTGGTGCCATTAGTAGGGCTGCTTTATGGGATGGGGGTCACTGGTGCCCATAGGAGTGGGGCTGCTTGATGGGATGGGGGTCACTAGTGCCTATAGGAGGGCTGCTTGGTGGGATGGGTATCATTGGTGCCAATAGGGCTGTGTGATGGGATGGGGTCACTGGTGCCTATAAGAGGGCTGTGTGATGGGGTGTGTATCACTGGTCCCAATAGGAGGGCTGCTTTATGGGATGGGTATCACTGGTGCCCATAGGAGTGGGGCTGTTAGATGGGATGGGGGTATCAGTGGTGCCAATAGGGCTGTGTGATGGGATGGGAGTCACTGGTGCCATTAGGAGGGATGTTTGATGGGATAGGGGTCACTGGTGCCTATAGGAGGGCTGTGTGATGGGGTGGGTATCACTGGTGCCTATTGGAGGGGGGCTTGGTGGTATGGGGGTCACTGGTGCCATAGGAGGGCTGTTTGATGGGATAGGTATCAGTGGTGCCAATAGGGCTGTGTGATGGGATGGGAGTCACTGGTGCCATTAGGAGGGATGTTTGATGGGATAGGGGTCACTGGTGCCTATAGGAGGGCTGTGTGATGGGGTGGGTATCACTGGTGCCTATAGGAGGGGGGCTTGGTGGTATGGGGGTCACTGGTGCCAATAGGAGGGGTGCTGTTTGATGGGATGGGGGTCACTGTTGCCTATAGGAGGGCAGACTGATGGGATGGGGTCACTGGTGCCATTAGGAGGGCTGTGTGATGGGGTGGGGGTCACTGGTGCCCATAGGAGTGGGGCTGCTTGATGGGATGGGGGTCACTGGTGCCATAGGAGGGCTGTTTGATGGGATAGGTATCAGTGGTGCCAATAGGGCTGTGTGATGGGATGGGGTCACTAGTGCCTATAGGAGGGCTGCTTGGTGGGATGGGTATCACTGGTGCCTATAGGAGGGCTGTGTGATGGGATGGGTATCACTGATGCCATTAGGAGGGCTGCTTTATGGGATGGGGGTCACTGGTGCCAATAAGGGCTGTGTGATGGGATGGGGGTCACTGGTGCCAATAAGGGCTGTTTGATGGGGCCAGGGGGGCAGAAAACAGCCAATACTCACCTCAAAGTCTCCTTCCACTGTGGCTCCTGGAGCACAGGAGCAATGGGAGCTGTTATATGGGTCACTCCAAGCGTTTGGAGGGGGATGTTTGTGAGGTGGAGGTGGTCCTGCTGTGTTTCTTCATGGCCTGTTGTGCTGCTGAGTGCTGCGTTGCTGTACTGACTGCCCTTGCTGTCTGATCAAGCAGGTGTTCTGGCGCTCTGGGCCCTAATCACGCATGTGATGTATGTGCAGGATTACTGGAGGACCTGGTTAAAAGGGCTGAGGTTCTTCCTCTTCATCGGGATCCTCTTCTCAGCTCTCTCCGTGGTGGGATTCTGCACATTCCTCGTCCTGGCCATCACCCAGCATCAGTGTGAGTTGATCTGAGCTCAGCTCTTCCTCCTATAGACACCAGAATGTACTTAATCTATATGATAAGGGGATACAGATAAGGGGAGTGCTCTTAAACGCCGCTTCTTCAGCACTCTTAAAGCAGGTGGGTGAGGGTTTGGGAACCTCAGTGTGTATCAGCAGGGTGAAAATGCCTTCAGAGCTTAGTCAGCACATAAAGCTTCCTGCTGTGAACATAACATGGGAGAGCTCACATAATGACTCCCAATATCTGCTGGGTAAGGGGTGAAAGGCAGGGAGGGTTTAGGGGCTGTTTATTGTGTGCTTTAGTTTGGGGTTAAGGTGGATTCAGACTGTGAAGGATAAAGGGGGGGTTTGAAAGACGTCCCTTTTTCTCTCCTAGCCCTGACTGATCCCAGAAGCTTTTACCTGTCGTGTGTCTGGAGCTTCATCTCTCTGAAATGGGCTTTCCTGCTCAGCCTCTATTCCTACCGGTACAGGAATGAGTTTGCAGACATCAGTATCCTCAGTGACTTCTAACAGCTGGGACTTATTGCTCCTGTCTGAAAGGTGCTGGATGTCTGAGCTGCCCCCCAGCGGTACGTGCAAGAAGCATTAGAGGAGGCAGAGAAGGAAACCACCCAGTGCTGCTCGGTTTGTCTGTCTGCAATAAGGGGTTTTTTATTTGTTTCCTAATTGCTTTTACTCAACCATTTAAAGTTTGGCTCACGCTCTCAATCTGTTCCTTCTGTCACATCCCTGTGCCTGGCAGTGAGCTGAAAGGCTCCATCTGCTCACAGACAGCAGGCCTGCACCCACACCCTCATTGCCCTGAGGTCTATGGGGTTCATGTGGGTCAGAAGCCCCCAATGTAATGGGGGCTGTAATGCCTTCAGGATGCAGCCCCTGAGGGCGTGCATAGCAAACAACCCTGCTGTGTGCAAGCCAAACCCTACAACCAAACTCCTTGCACTGCTCTGCCCCATGGAGAGGAAGGGAAGGGAAGCCCTGGGTACCCCCAGCACCCCACATCTCCTGCAGTGTGGTACAGCTGAAATCAAGGAGCATCTTGATACAGCAAGAGCAGTGGGCAGCTGTGCCAGGGGGGGCGGCTGGGAGTCACTAAAGCCAGACCCCACTAAAGCCAGACCCCACTAAAGCCAGACCCCACTAAGGCCAGACCTCACTAAAGCCAGACAAAGTCCACGTGAGTGGAACACACTTAGGAGCTTCAGTGCTCAGCCTTTTAAATACTAACCCCCCCTTCCTGCTGGCAGCAATGGCAGGAGGTGCAGTGCTGATCCCTGCTGACCACCGTGGAGTCTGCAAGTGCTTTTACACTGGCTGTCCTAACCCATCTCCTACACAACACTGCCCTTGGGTTTGCTGCTTGGCTGCTGTTCCCAGCCCTATAAGCTGCTGCTGGTCCCTTCCCATCACCGAGTGACATCACAGCATCCAAAACTCCCATCACTTTTTCCCCCCTGGAGGTTTTTAAACGTTATTTTTGTGATGATTTACCCACAGAAAAGCTCACTGAACCCCTTGTTTTATTCCCCCACCCCCCGGCATCTTTTAGCTCTGGACTTTATACTCCGGTCTCAGCTTTTTAAAAGATGGTGGATGTAAATATATAATATATATATATATATTTTTACATTGTGCTTTGGTTGCAAGCTTGGTGTAAGGCCTGGCCCTGCAGCGGGGTGGTGATCGACAGCAGAGCTCGTCTGTGTGTATTCCAGCATCTCCTTGTACTAAACCACACTGTAACTCCTATGTGATGCCACAATAAGAGCAGAAATACAGTCAATTTCTCACCGTACTGGTTGCCTGTGGTCACTGCTTCACCGAGTCAAGAGGGGGGAGGGAGAGGGAAGGGAAGGGAGGGGAAAGGAAGGAATGGGGAAGGGGAAGGGGAAGGAATGGGGAAGGGGAGGGGAGGGGAGGGGAGGGGAGGGGAGGGGAGGGGAGGGGAGGGGAGGGGAGGGGAGGGGAGGGGAGGGAAGGGAAGGGAAGGGAAGGGAAGGGAAGGGAAGGGAAGGGAAGGGAAGGGAAGGGAAGGGAAGGGAAGGGAAGGGAAGGGAAGGGAAGGGAAGGGAAGGGAAGGGAAGGGAAGGGAAGGGAAGGGAAGGGAAGGGAAGGGAAGGGAAGGGAAAGAATGGAGAAGGGGAAAGGGAAGGGGAAGGGGAAGGAGAAGGGGAAAGGAAGGGGGAAGGGAAGGGGAAGGAATGGGGAAGGGGAAGGGGAAGGGAAGGAATGGGGAAGGGGAAGGGGAAGGGAACCAAAAGGGGAAGGGGAGGGGAAAGAAAGGAATGGGGAAGGGGGAAGGGGAAGGGGAAGGAGAAGGGGAAGGGGAAGGGGAAGGGGAAGGGGAAAGGGAAGGGGAAGGGAAAGGGAAAGGGAAAGGGAAAGGGAAAGGGAAAGGGAAAGGGAAAGGGAAAGGGATCATGTTCACCCAACCTGATGGAGCACGGGGGTCTACACCCATGGGTGCAGTGTAGGCAGCGGCCAGCAGGGGGCAGCAGCGAGCTGCCGTGGGGTGAGCGGTGCAGCAGCAGGGAGGGTCCCAGCTGGGAGCCCCCCACCCCCTCACCCAGCAGCAGAGTCCCAGCCAAGCCCACCCTGAGGGCTGCACCGAGCCGGCTCCCACCTCACACACCCACCCTCCTGCAAGCTGAAGGCTGTAGAAGCCCTTATTTCATACCCACGGGGTGCAGTGGGGCGGTGGGATACCCCAGGAGGGGTTTGTTTAAGTGGATATGAGTGGATCTGCATCCAAACTCATGTATTTGTGTTGGGAGGTCTCTCCTGGCATCGCTTCCAGTTTGCTCACACGGAAATCCCAGCTGGTTTCGTTCTGCTGTGGAGCCTCACGCTCTTCCCAAGTGATGGGGGATGCGATGATGTGATGGGGCTGACAGATGGTGACAGTGCTGGGGACCCTCCGGGGCTCCATCCCCTGTGTTGGGTACAGCAGGAAGGATGCTTGGGGATATTGGTGCCCATTGGGGGTCGTTTTACCCACCAACCAGTGCCAGTGCTGCTCCCAGCATCACTGTGTGTCACACTGTCCTTTCTGGTCCCAATGGCTGCAGGGAGGTGACATCCCTTCTCATTTCAGCTTGCAGAAGGGATGAGGGTCCCCTGGGCCTTACCCTGTGCTATGGGATGAGGGTTTTCCCACCCGATTTTCATGCCATCCCCCCATTCACCTCACAGGATGTGCTGCAGCCTTTGCATTTATTGGCTCTTTGGCTTCAGAAATGGGGCAGCATCCCTCTGAGCTCAGCACATGCTGCAGAGGGGTCCTGGTGTAGCAAGGATCCATGCCATAAAGCCACAACCTCCATCACCTTCTGATCCCCATCGTTGGGTCTCATCACCTTCAAAACCAGCTTGAGGAGGGTCCTGAGCAGCCCTTGAAGACGTTCATAAAGCAACATTGGGGAAAAACTCACAGATTTTTTGCATTTTAGCAATCTGCTTTCAAGATGTTGGCAGGATGGAAGCGGCCTTTCAAAGGCTCTGAGCAACCCCCCAACACTGATGGAGCTGCAGGATGTGACCTTCATAGAGTTGCTTTGGAATGAGGAGGAGGATGCTCAGAGCCTTCAGCCCACCCGTCCTGCTTTGAGCCCATCCATCCTGCTTGTGTTTGCTCTATAGGGGCAATGGGGTTGTCCTTAGGGTAGATACATTGTGCAATGCTGTGCCCATTGCTCCCAATGCTTGCTTTCCCCAGCCTCACATCAGGACCAGCCCCCCCATCCAACCATGCAAACAGGGAGCCAGCTCAGCACATATTTGCTCTTTGTTTAATGGATGTTGCTTATAACAATAATAATAATAATAAATACCCACCCAAATGCCATTTTCATAATGCAACATCCCCCATAGAGAAAGGGGATGCCAGCAGGAGCTGTGATGGGACAGCAGATGGACCTGGGCACATTGGGGCAGTGCTGGTGCAGGGACAGGGCAGGATGAGTCCATTGAAGGGATGAGATGTTGGGTTATGGTGGGGTATGATGGGTGCAGGGGGTGGTGGTTGTGGTTTGGTGGGGTAGATGGGGGTTTGGGATGATTGGGGTGGATGGGGTTGGATGGGGACATGGGTTGGTGGGGTGGATGAGGATGGGGATGGTGGTAATGGGGTGGGTGGGGATGGAGATGTTGTTTGGTGTGGTGGATCCTGTTGGATGGGGTGGATGGGGAGAGGGATACATGGGTTTGGATGCAGACTGGGGTGCATCAAGGACTCAAAGCCTGGCCAAGTTGCTCAGCTCATCACCTTCATCACCCATTGCTAATGGCTCTCCATGGGCTGTTCAGCCCCAGGTTGACCCTCTGTGCATTGGGGCCACGCAATTTACCCTCTCCCTTGGAGAAAGGCTTCAGATGAAGTTTGGGAGTACAAAACTAAGCACCAAATCCCACCGTGCCAAAGGGATCTGTGGTGCTGCAGGTCTCAAGAGCCAAAAAGGCAGAGATGGGTGGTGGTAAAGAGCAGCAGTGGGATTAAAAGCCCCCAAAGGAGCTCGTTTAGTGCTGGGATAAGAAAAGCACAGAGCTGGGAGGCAGCCATGGTCCTATAGGGGAGGAGAGGGGGGGTTGAGCATCACACTCAGAACTGGGAATGGTTATTTTTAGGGCATCTTTCAGCTTGGAGAAGAACCAAGGCAGTAAAATGGTTCAATGTGGTTCCAATATTAAACACACACACACAAAAGAAGAGGCTGAAAATTGCCATTGGGTTGAAGTGTTGTATCTGGGAAGAGCCTTTGAGGGGAGATAAGATTGATGGGGAGCAGTGATGGGCAATAGTGCTTTATTGAGGGGTTCTGGACCTGTCCTGGCACTGCTGGGGGGTCCCCATTGCTGGGGTTGAGCTTTGGGGTCCTCTGCCACAGCTCAGTGCTTTGAAGGCCATGCAGGGAGGGATCATTATGGGAATCATTACAGCAAAAATTGGATTTTTGGGGTCCAAAGCTGAAAACCAGCCCCCAAACAAAGGTCTGATGCTCCCCATACAGGAAGATGGAGCCACACTGGGTATATGTGTGTATGTATGGGGGGGGGGGGGGGGGCTGATGGGCACAGTGATGCCCACTGTGATGCTGCAAGCTCTTCTTCCTTTCCAACCCTCCAAATCTGTTGGGTTTTACATTATATTTCCTATAGTTTTCCACCCTGGGGAAGGTTTACATGATGGGATAGGATCCTCCAGGCTTTACTTGGGGGCAGCTTCACCCATGGAGGGGGCTGAGGATGGAGGGAAGGATTCACATCTCTACCTGCTCCCATCTTTTGGCACAGCCTGGTCTCATGGGCAGGGATTCAGGTCCTTTTTCCCTCCCCATTGCATGACATGGAGTCAACAGCAAATTGCTTTCACCTTCCTGATGGTCTCTGGGGGGCACAAAGGTTGACTGACCTCAACTGATCCCATGGGGGGGGGCACCCAGTTGGTGACGGTCCCTCTTCCACCTCATCCCTTCACCCCATCCCATTTCCCTCTGCTTTTATAACAAACCTTTTCCTATGGAGCAATTCATCAGGAGTGTTAATGAAGTCCAGACAGAGGAGATCTACAGCGTGGCCTCCGTTGGGAAAACAGGTTTTGATCAAAGACAATTATCGGGTGAGCCCAAGGTGCTCCGTTCTTATCCAATTATCCCCCCCCTTCTCCCCAATCTTTGATAGCTTTTCCCTTCCAGATTTCCTCCCAGCCCTCAGGTCACACTCGTTGCCTTCCTCACCCTCCTGGCAATAAAAGCTCTGTATTTATTTCCCATCCTTCCTCCATTGGTTGTGTTTTCCACCCAGTCCTGCTATTCATTACCAATAGAGGCTGGTGGGGTGGGATCTGGTCCTTCACCTTCATCCCTATGAGCTCCTCTCTCTCCTCACCCAATGAAGTACTTTGGGGTGATATCCAGATTCTCTCTCAGCTCACAGAGGTGATTTTTTTACCCTTTCCCCCCCTTTTCTGAAGGGTTTTCCTGTTTCCAGCTCTGATCCCCCCCTCCCATAGGGGCAGTTCTGACTTCATCCCCTCCAGGTGATGGAGAGGAAGGGAAGGATAGAGGGCAGACCCTCACTCATCCTTTGTGTTGGTCCCCATTGTGTGACCCCACATCTCACCTCTTCCTCCCAGACCTTTCCACCCTGACTGTTCTCATCACTTTGCCCATCTCTATTCAACCCCAAATGATTTCATCCATCAGTGATGGCAGAGAGTCCTGCATGGAGCAATGGGGACGGCTGAGCTGCAAGGATGGCCCCAAATGGCACTTTGGGGTTGGTCTGGAGAAGGTATTGGGAAGAAACCACCATCTTTGGGGGCTGATTGAATGGGGAGGGCAGCAAACTCTTCTTCCTGCCCAGGGCAGATAGGAAAAGAAGGAATGGGCTTCAACTGCAACAGAGAGGTTGGTCAGGGCTGGGGGTTGCTGGGGTGGGGGTTGGATGGAGTACTGTCTGCCCCCAGGCTCTGCTCAGCTCAGGTTTGATGCTGGGGGATCCCTTCTATCCCCTCAATGCATCCCCTTGTTTTAATCAATGCCATCTCCAGATTGTGCCCTGGCCATTCCCTCCTTTCAACCTTCCTTGCAAGCTTTGAGTCGATGCATCAGCCCAATAAAAGCCCAAGAATTGGAGAGAAACCCAACCCTACCCCCACCCCCTCATCCCCTCCTCCTTCGAGATCAAACGGGTTTCAATCAGAATAGAATTTCCTCTAACAAAATGAGGAAAGTCTGTCTCTCACATCAGCCCCATCGGCTGCTTCCCAACAGCACCCAACACCTCCACTCTGTGTCCTCCTTGGGGTGGCTTTGTCAGCTTACCCTATGGGTGGTGTCACCCTATGGCTGGTGACAAAGGGTTTTGTGGCTCCTACATTGAGCACATTGGGTTCATAGGGGGAATGTGAACCAGAGCATCCCTAGAGCTGCATCCCTCCCAGTGCTTGGGGACGGGGACAAGCTGACATCGCAGCCATCTGCTCCCATGTCCCATCAGCAAAGTCCCCCTTGTAAATGAAAGCTCCTCGTTGTGGTGCTCAGGAAATGGGCCTCAACCCCAGCTCCAAAGCACCAGAACTCATTCCAGGCGCCGAGGGAAACGTTTCCTTTCATCTCAAGCCAGGAGTGGAAGCAACCCTTTTAGTTCCCCCCCCCCTCCCCACAAGCCCAGATGGAGCTTTGAAGGCTCTCAGGGCCCTCCCACATGTGCTGCTGGGACTGTGAGCGATGTCTGCTGAGGGACGGGATGGTGGGGAGCAGCCCCATAGAGCTCAGCAATCAGATATACCCAAATGGAGCCATGATCCCACAGCTCACCCCCCCTGGACACATCACCAGGCATGGGGACATCCATGGGATAGAGGGCAGTGGGAGCACCGCAGGCATCTCTTGTTTGCTTGGGGTTTCTGTGGTCTCTTCTTCCCTAACATGAAGGTTGTTTGGGATGGAGGTGGAGCTGCTGCTCTTTGCTGTGGGATCCCTTCAGGGTTTGGGTTTGGGGAGTGTTTTGGAGGGCTGTGGGGAGGGCAAAGGGGTTTTACATGGGTTGCAGGGATGGAGTTACATTCTAAAGGGCAGAGAAGTGTCACAGAGTCATAGAGTCTCCCATAAGGATCAATGAGTCCAATTCCTATCAGCTGGTGTTGGGGTGGGGAAGGGTCCTCACCCTGCAGCCCTCCACCCCCAGATTCTTCCTCTTCTTTCCATCCCATTTATTGGTAATACAGCAATGGAGGGCGATGCCCTTATGGCAGTGGGAAGAAGTCCACCCCATCCTCTCCCATCCCACCCCAACCCCATGCTAAAGACACTGCCCCAAATGGATCATGGAGAGGACCCAGGGCCTTTCCTTCATGCCTGGCTCTGGCACAGCTCCATTTTGGCCCAAAGCTTGAAGGGAGGAGATGCTGAGCACTGAGTCAGCTGTGAGAGCCTGCAAAGTTGCTCATATAAAAATAACTTGGCGTTCTTTGGGACGTGCATCATCAGCATCACCCGACTGTCTGTCTGCTCTGTGCTTTGTGGCCTTATCCCACTGCTAGGCTTTGAGATAACAGCCTGAGGATAACAGCCTGCTTTGTGGGTGCCTTCCTTTATCTCCCCCCTTGGATGGGTCCCATCCAGCTCTGCTTGCCATTTGGAAGGGAGAAACACAACTTCCCTTCACGATTCTCACTCCCATTTCCAACCCATCCCAGGGCAGTTTTGCTCCCTGCCCTTCCAGCACCTTATTTATTGCTCAGCTTTATTTCCAGAAGCAGATGAAGCAAATCCTCCCATAAATGCCTTCCTTCTTGCTAACAGCTTTGCTTTCCCACAGGCTTCGGAGCCAATTGCAGGAGGACTGAGTGGATCCTCTGCATGGGGATGGGTGGAGGTCGGGGTGGTTTGGTAACTGCACACACAGCCACATCTCCACCTCGACTCTTTTGCTTTGGAAGCAGGAGATGGTAGGAACAGCATCAGCAGGATGGGAACCAATGGGGCTGGGATGGAGCCACCAAGGTGCAAAGCTGGGATACTGGGAGCACTGGGATGGAGCTCTATGTCGCCAAGGCAAGGAGTTAAAGGATGCTGCCCCCACCCCGGGGGTCCCCCATCCCCTCCATCACCACTCAACCCCCCACCCCATCAAGGCAAGGAGTTAAAGGATGCTGCCCCCCACCCCGGGGGTCCCCTATCCCCTCCATCACTGCTCGACCCCCCACCCCACCACGGGGCCGCATTTGGCTGCTGGAAGGGAGGGGAGGTGTCAAGGATGGCTGCGGGGCGGGGGGCCGAGGGGGAGGGCTGGAGAGGGGGGGGGGGGGGGGGGGGGGGGATGACGGACATCTTTTAGCTCTTAAAAAGTCCGCTCTGTTCCAGGAACTCGAAGTCACCGCGAGAAGGAAACGAGCTGCTCGGGCGTCCATCAGCGCTGCGGGGCTCGGATCAAAGCCGCCCGCAGCCCCGCGCCGCCCCCCGGTCCGCCGTCACCGCGGTAACAGCACGAGGCTGAGGATGCTTCGCATTTCTCTTCGCCCCGCATCTGTTTCCACTCTCGGGCCGCGATAACGAGAAAAAGCTGCGAAACCGGAGCTGCTCCCCCGGCCTCCAGGGGCAGCGGCTGTTCCCGGCTGCCTTTAATGTCGGCGATTTATTAGGCTGATCTTCCTTTATTCTGTTCTATATTCTATTCTATTCTATTCTATTCTATTCTATTCTATTCTATTCTATTCTATTCTATTCTATTCTATTCTATTCTATTCTATTCTATTCTATTCTATTCCATTCTATTCCATTCCATTCCATTCCACTCACTTTATTTTATCCCATCCCATCCCATCCCATCCCATCCCATCCCATCCCATCCCATCCCATCCCATCTCATCCCATCCCATCCTATCCCATTTTACCCCCTTCCATCCCATCCCATCCCATTCAACCCACCCCATCCCACCCCATCCCATTTATTTCATACAGGGTAAAAATGGAGGTTGTCATCAGCCCCTATAACAAAGAGCCTGCATTAAAAAAAAAAAAAAAGAAAGAAAAAAGAAATGAAACGAGATAATAAATAACAATAACAGAACTCAACACCAAAAAGAACCTCACCGTCGAGGTTCGGTCTCTGATTTTGTGCCTGGAATTATTTGCAGGCGCCATCAAAGCGGAGCTGTGGGCTCACACATGGAGTGTGTTATCCTGCAGGTTCACAGCCTGGGGTTGAGCAGCACGGAGAGGGGAGGGGGCAGTTTTTAACCCCCCAAGTTGGATTTGCACACGCTTGCGTGTGTTCTGTCCCAACCCCACTCTGTGCAGTGCACATAAAAGGGGTGTTGGGTTGAGCATCCGCAATCTACACCACTGGGTCAAGATGATGCTCTGGGTTAGGGCTAAAATTATGGGTTAAGAGCTTGGGGATGTGAAAGTCTTCTTGATTTATATGGTGGAGGAGCATCAGCTCTGTATTGAGCTCCTTGTTGGCACATGTGCACCCAACGAGCCCTTGGGTGCTCCTTCGGCAGGGTGCTGTGCAGCTGCTGGTGCTCAGATAAGCCAAAAGATGTGGCACTCCCCGGAGAGTAAGGAGCAAATTGATGCAAGTATTTTATGGTGGAGATGTCAGGGTGGGGGGTCCTGCAGGTGGGACACCAGGAGGTGGACACAAAGGTGCAGATGTGTCACTGTTAGGCAGTGCCGTCCCTTCTGACCCAACCACCCTATGGTTGTATGACCTTCCAGGACCCTTCCATCCCAACCATCCCATGGTTCTATGATTTTCAAGGACCCTTCCATCCCAACCATCCCATGGTTCTATGATCTTCAAGGACCCTTCCAATCCAACCATCCCATGGTTCACTGATTGTTAAGGACCTTTCCAACACAACCACCCCCTCGATTCTATGATCTTCAAGTACTCTTCCATCCCAACCATGATCTATGATCTTCAAGGACCCTTCCAACCCAACCATCCCATGGTTCTATGATCTTCAAGGACCCTTCCAACCCTACCATCCCATGGTTCTATGATCTCCAAGGACCCTTCCAACCCAACCATCCCATGGTTCTATGACCTTCTAAGAAAACCTCAGCTCCGTTGTCTCATTTGGTGGCATTTCTTTCACTCCTCTTTTAATTTCTCCCTTTCCAAAGCTCTGAGAAATTCCCATCACACTATCCACCCAACCCCAGGACATCCTGCCCCCTAAAAGCCCCCCAAGTGGAGTGAATGGGAGCAATGGGAGCTGGGCAGAGGCAGAGGGTTGGGACATGGTGAGAAATCCAACCTTTTTCCCATCTGGTGGCATCTCAATGAACCAAACAATCCAGGCTTCTTCTTTCTTCCTTATTTCTCTTTTCTCTCTGCATTTTTAAGGCCTGAAACGAGAGCTATAAAACCCCCCCAGCGAGCTGGAAAGAAAACCAAAGTTCTCGAAACCAGTTTGGCAACGCGTGACCTTCCCATGAACAGTTTATACCAAAGCTCTTCCAGCAACGTGCACTGAAAGAACAGATTGAAATGTTTGAGGGGGGGTGGGGGGGAACACTCTCACCACAAAACATCCAACTGTGGGTGAAAAAGCCCCATTGAGCAGCTCGGGGTGAGTCGTTGGTTGTCTCCATTGATCAAAGCGCATCGATATCCATTTGCTTGGGGATATCAGCACCAACCCTGAGCTCTGCAGGAGATTGAAACAGAATTAAGCTTGTTTTGTGGGGGAAAAAAAACCCTCAAAACCCATCAATTAAAAGATAAATTAATGAACAAAAGCCAGGCAAAAGCCCGTGCCCCAGCTGGTGTCAATTGGCCGCCATCCCATTCCTGCTGATCTCAGCCAGTTCCTCCAAGCACGGGATCAGAGGAGCCGGGATCTGCCTCAATTCTCCCCTCCCTGGGGGGATTTTTCTCTCTCCCTTTGTTTTCTCTTGCTTTCCCAGGCCCCTCTGATCCATTGTCTTCCCACATTAGGAACAGCTGATATTGGCTGCTGTCTTCGACAACAGTCGCGTGTGAGCAGCGCGTTGAGCCCTACCAAGCAAAGTCAATGGGATCCCATCGTCTCCCAGCATCTCTGCTTCCTTCCTTCCTTCCTTCCTTCCTTCCTTCCTTCCTTCCTTCCTTCCTTCCTTCCTTCCTTCCTTCCTTCCTTCCTTCCTTCCTTCCTTCCTTCCTTCCTTCCTTCCGTCCTTTTCTCTCCCTTTCTCCCTTCCTTCCCCCTCTTTCTCTCTCTCTCTTTTGTGGTGCAAACTCAAACCCATTTTGGGTTTGGTGCTATTCCTTAAGAGCAGTGGATGCCCAACAGAGTCACGTCTTCCATTGGGTTAAGAGCACATCCATTGCTCATTGGAGCATCCATTGCTCCACGCTTCCACTTGAACATCCCATGGATGAAAGTCTTCTCTTCCATTCTGGGTGGATGAAAACCTCTGGTTGGCTTTTGTAGGGTCTTAAAATTAAGACTAAAACCAAATCGGGCTCCCTTGGCCTCCATGGCTGGTGTTCACATCGGCATAGGCGACGACCGGGCAGCAGGCAGAAGCATCTGTGCTGGAGGGCTTGGGGGGTGTCAGTGGAGGAGGGAGGGAGGAAATCTGGAACCCATAAGCTCCAATGCTGTTTGCGTTACCTTGCACCGCTGCATTGGTCTGCGCCTGGTCCGCCCCCGTTCCTCCTCACCCTATCAGCAAAAGCCATTCCCCAAAGTTATCCGAACGCCCTCCTCTCATTCGCCCAAAGGAAAAACCAACGGAGCTCCTTGGAGGGCTCTGCGGGGCTCTGGAGGAGTTTGGTGGGGTTGAAGGACGGATGCTGAGCGTCACCTCCACCGATGCTCCGCGCGCCGTGAGAGCACGAAGGGAAAGGCTCCTTGGTTACAACATCTGGTGGCTGCCAAGAAGATGAAGGAAGAAAACATGTGCCCCGAGTCTCCCGAAGGCAGCCTGGTTACCAGCGAGGAGGAAGGCGAGAGGCTGCACAAGAAATGCCTCCGTAAACGAGGCCAAGCTGGTAAAGCTTTGGAGGACGGCAGAGCCACATCTCCGCAGGGCAAACGCTGCAAGCGCAGCCCGGTGCCGCAGTCCTTTGAGGATGTGCACACACAGAGGGTGATTGCCAACGTGAGGGAGAGGCAGAGGACCCAATCGCTCAACGATGCCTTCGCGGAGCTGAGGAAGATCATCCCCACGTTGCCCTCCGATAAGCTGAGCAAGATCCAGACCCTGAAGCTGGCTGCGCGCTACATTGACTTCTTGTACCAGGTGCTGCAGAGCGATGAGTTGGACCACAAGATCACCAGCTGCAACTACCTGGCCCACGAGAGGCTCAGCTACGCCTTCTCTGTCTGGAGGATGGAAGGGGCTTGGTCCATGTCTGCGTCCCACTGAGCCGGGGTATGTATGGCCAGGGTGCAGAGCGCACCCGCATCCTACATCCCACTCTGCATCTCCCAGCCCACCCCCTTTGTGATCCACATGCTGCAACAAACCCAGTTCATCCTGCTGGGTCTAAATCCCTAAAGAAAGATTGGATTTTCCTTTGGAATTTCTAGGTCCCAGCTCTGGTGATGGGGTCAGAGCCCACCCTGTGCTTTGGGGAAGACAACTGAAAGAGGAATGGGGACTCCCATCTTCTTGCATCCCAATGAGGGTCACCCAATGGGAAAAAAAAATCCCTTTTCTTTTCTTGGTCACCTCGGTGCATCCCTCCTTGGGTGCTGCTTGGCCTTATTGGAGATGCTGTAAGAGCTGTGCCCAAAGCTGTGGCTGCGTTATGGTCATAAAGGGCCAGAAAAGGGGATTGAAATGGTGCACAGCCCCGTTCCTAAGCCTGCAATGCAGTGTCTGTGGGGTCCCCATCTGTGTCATTGCATGCTGTGGGATGGGACACCCTCAGACCCTCCATCAGTTCCATCAGTTCTCATTGCATTTGTCTTTAGGGTGAACCTGGACGAGGCCAGAGGACAAAGTTCTCATCTTTGCCCCATCCTCGTATCTTGAAAGAGCGGAGGGAGAGGGAAAGGGGGAGAACTGCCCCGCTGAGACATTGCCAGGCTGGGAAGCAGCCCCAGTGAAACCCCAACAGGGACCCTGGGTGAATTCACTGCTAAACAGCCCCAATTTCAGGGCAGCTCTGGAGACGGAGGCGCAAACTGCGGCTGAAGATGGAGAGCGTTCCCATTGGGATTTCATTGCGTGATTAAACTCTTACTTCCCACCCCATGGTCCCAAATGTGGGGCTCTGCAGTTCCACCCCCGAGGACCAGAGGATGCAGCTGACGTTGAGGGGCTGCACAGCACAGCTCTGCTTATAGGAGAGATGGAAACGTGACCGGAGTGTGGAGAGCTGCAGGAGGAGCCCAAGCTGAGGAGCACTTTGCTAATGGACCCGAGCTTTTCCCTTGAGGACTTCGGGGCTTTTTGGTGAGGGTTCCTTCCTATTGGTTGCAGTCTGGGCTGATGGGCAGCTCAGGCTCCAGCCGGTGACTTCCAGACCTCTTTATTAGAGTTGAATGCTCGGCAGGAGCTTAACAGAGGAATGAAAGTCCTTTCGTGACCCTAAAGACCTTTCTAAGTGAAAAACCTCCCCACCAAATCCCCCCCTGGCTGCTCTTATTGCCCGACCTCAGCATCCATCCCTGGCTGCAGGCAGAGCATCCTCGTGTTGCACTGATAACTCGCTGCCAATTCGGGCTGTGTGATGGGAGGAGGATTTGCTGAGCAAAGAACAATAATAAAGGAGCTGTGCCGGCACTGGGGAGGCTCCATTCGCCTTCTCCCGTAGGTGAATTAACCCGGAGTGTGCAAAGGGACCTTAATATAAAGCAGCGAATGGAAGTCAGCCTATTAAATATCAAAGGGAGCTGGAGGAGCTGGATGGGGATGTGCCCTCGTTAAGCGGGAGCCATCATCCGGGGAAAGAGGGATGGAGCCCTCGGGCAACCAAATCCATGTTTGAAGTCCCCGAAAGCTCTCAGCTCTCAGAGCATTGAAATGGTTTTTATTCTGCTGGAGGTGAAAACGAAGCTGGGAGCACAAAGTGGGGAGGGGGAGGGAGATGGGAGGGCGATATTCTGTGCCCTTCATTTGTCCCCCCCTGGATTTATCGTCTCTCTCTCTCGCGTTGCCTTCACTTAATTGTCTATCTTGAAAGACCTTGGATAAATCTTCCCTTTGGGGATCTTGCTCGGAGTCTGTTTTGTCGGGAGGATGTTTATAAACACGTCTCATTGCAGGGCATTAAAACAGAGGGGTAGGGAAGGAACCCCGGGGAGGGGAGTTGGGAGGGAGCTCTGTATAGGAAACGCTTTGAAATCGGTGTCAAAACGTATTGAAGGCACCACGGGGCTCATCTGTGCCCTTCTCTGTTTGGAGCTGCAGCATCCGCCCCTATTTGGTTCTATAAGAGGGATGATGAATTGCTTGAATCCTGTGTAATCTGTGCCTTGGGATTTCCCAATGGGTCCCATTGCTGGGGAAGGGGGGCAGAGGGGGAAGCACTATGGTCCCAGTGCAGGATGCTGCCCCACCAAGAGCACTGCAATGGGGTTGGGCTGCAAACGTTGCTCTGGATGCGCTAGTTGTGATGGGGAAGGGATATTCAATGCATGTGGATCACACTCCAAAGGCCCCCAGCCCCAAAGCTCTGATGTGGGTCAGCCCATGGGCTCCATCAGCAACTTGGAAAGGCCTCAGGTTCGTGCTGAGCCCCAAAGTCTATGGCTGCCATAGAGGATACCCGCAGTACATAATAGCACACAGTGACTTCTCCCCCCACCTCCCACCCTCCCCCAGAGCTCTGGGCAGTTTGAGACACATAAATGTTTATTTTTCCAATATATTCTTTTTTTTTTTTCCTTTCTTTTTTCCTTTTATTTTTTTATACAAAATTTCCTCCCTGTGCCTGCAGATGAAGCCTGGCTGCCCCCTGAGCTCAGCACCCCATCCATCCCCTTCCCCCCCACCACCAAGCCTAGCTGTCCATTGAACCCCACTGTGACACCCAGAACCCAAGTGGGGGGGACACAGGGAAGGATGAGGCTCTTGGGGGGAGGATGCTCTGTTGCAGTATGAGAATAGAAGGCAAATCCAACTGGATGCAGCACTTCAAGAGGGCTGAGCCCATCTCTGGTCATCCCAGTACAACCCATAGAGGGAGCAGGACTGGATCTGATCACAGCTGGAGAAGTGGGTTCAGACACTGGAGAGGGGGAACCAGGTGCCATTGACTCCAAGGGGGAGACTGGAAGACAACCAGGGACTGCAGGACACGGATCCTTAAGGCCAGCGGGTTGCTGGAAAGGGCTGAAGGCACCTCGGTAACATCCACACACACACACACAAGGTGTTTGTTCCCAAAATTCCCATGGAAAGAAGAGTACGTAAGGTTCACATTAGCACATCTCATATGTATATAGTGCAAATCAGAGCCCCAGCACCAGAGGGTTTGCTCTCTGGTTAGTGGTTAACATGTCCCACAGGTGCAATCCTGGGCACTGCAGACACTCTGGCCCTCGCTCTTCCCCAGCTGCAAAGCAATGGGTGCATCATCCAATGCTTTCCAAACCCTTTCTCGTGCAGAATGAGGTCACAGCCCACAGCACTGGCATGCTTCTTCCCACCTCGTGCCCCAGCAGAGAGGAATAGGAGCACTGGGGAGGCCTTTGAAAGCCTCTCCCCTCTCAAGCAAGACAGAGAGCTGCTGCTCCACAGGACAGCTGACTGCAGAGGAGCTCTGGGTGCAGAGTTCTGATGGTGTGGCCACAACATCCATCCCAACACCCAACCCTTCCCCCAAGCGTGAGGAAGATCCCAGGAGAAGGGCAGGTCTGCACCAGAAAGGTGGTGGCCTCTTGCACATCCCCAAGAAAGACTTTGGGTTCTGAAGGTTGGGGACTGATTGCAGGCACAGTGTAGGGTGGCAGCACCGTGCTGTGCAGAGGGAGGTTGATGTGTTCCATCTGTCCCAAGCAGGAGGACGTCTCCTGGGCTGGCTGCAGGAGCATCCTTTCTTGGATGTGTGGCAGCCAAAGGTCCAGCCCCTTTCAGGACCGTGACTCAGGGAGTGAGTGGCAAATGGGAAGCCAGGAGTGAAGAGTGAGCACTGGGCTCAGGAAGAGTCCAACCACGTCCTGGAAGCAGGGGAGCAGAGAACATCACCGCTCATCACTGGTTCATGGGCTCCTCCTCCTCCATAGGCTCATCTTGTGGCCTGGAGAAACACAGTACATGAGATGAGATCTGCTCTTCCCAACACAACACATTATTTCAGTGCTTATCACCTCACATATCCAGCTTCTAGCCCTGTTGCCTGGGATGAGAAGGTTACAGGACCAGAGCTCCCATTGAACAGAATGGGCACAACATCCACCTCCCACTCTCTGAGACCAGTTTACACCCAGCACCACCCAGATCTCACTGGGCTGTGGGACACCAACCCCCTGCTGCCAACCCAAGCATCCCCAAGGCTCAGAGCTCAGCACATGGACTTTGGGCCATCTGCACATCCCATGACCAATGAAGAGCATTACCTCTTCTCCACCATCACAGCCACTGAGAGGGAGGCCAAGGCTGTGACCGTCTCTACCTCTTCTGCCTCGTGGTGCTGAGCCTCCAGGAAGGAGCAGCCCAGTTTGGAGGCAAAACGCTGCACGGCCACCCAGTATTTACCTATAGGGGAAGCAAAGGTCAGGATAGATGCTGGGACAGGGGTGGCCCAGGTGGCTTCCCATGTGAACGCATGCAAGGGGCATCAACCCACTCCAGGGAGGGGGAGGAAGGTGGAGGGTTCCAAAGTGCTTCATTCCCTGGGTGGTTTTCCCTTGACAGAGGAGGAAATGGCAGCACTTGGGCCATCCACGCTAACTCAGCTGTAGGACACTCACTTTGGACCTGGATCACGGCTTCCAAGGAGCGCACAGCGTTGGCATTGGGCTTCTGCCTCATGCTTTCTTCTGGGAGAGGGTCCAGCTACCAAAGGGAGAGATGGGAAGGGTCAAAGGGAGAGAGCTGTGCACAAGGCTGGGTTCACAGCCACAACCCACACTTCCACCCTGTTCCCATTGCTCCCAGTGCACCCAACAGGTCCCAGCAACCAGACAGGGAGAGCAGATTCTCCAAAGCTGCCCTACAGGGACACAGCAACCCCCCCCCCCCCAGTCCCCCCAGGGGTCCTGGCTCTCACCTCATTGCCCAGCAAGGCTGATACACAGGCTTCAGAAGCATCACAGATGGCTGTGAGGTCGTGGCCACCTTCAAGGGCCAGGACGATGGCCCCCCCAGCCAGGCTCATCAGCTGCTTGGTCATGTAGCCGAAACCTGCCCAGGAAATCCAAGGGGCAGACATCAGCCTCCCTGCCCAACACAGCGGGGAAAGAGCCCCCTCTGCTGTGCCAGAATAACTCAGAGCTGTCCCTGTGAGCTGCCAGCTCCAGAACCCAGCCAAGCAATGGGAAGAGCTCATGGGGATGCTTGTACTTCCTTACATTTAGCAGAGACTTTGTAGCCACCCAGGGGTGGTGGGTGGCCATCAGCTGCATCGAAGCCAGCTGATACCAGCACCACATCGGGGGAGAATTCATGTGCGATTGGCATCACCACCGTCCTGTCAGGGTGAAAAAGAACAAGTAGTAAGAGGGGTTAAGGGTTGGCTCGGCCTGAAGATGGGGGAAATGTAGGGGAATGCAGAAAATAGTACCTGAAAGCAGCCAGATACTCAGGGTCACCCATGGGGGGGTCAAGGCCTCCAGTCCAGGCTACGTTGACATTAAATCCCTCACCAGGGCCAGCACCAACCTGGGGGAGAGCAAGGATGATGGTGAAGGGCTGGATGTGGCCCGCAGGGATTCATTTCTCCACCCATGCATGGGTCAGATCCCATCCATCCTCATAACCATCAGTAAGCAGTCCCATGCTTCACCATGTCCTGCACTCTGGGAACAGGAAACCCCAACTCTGCATTAAGGCAAAGCAATGGAGATCAGCTTCCATGGAGACCTCCACCTGAGGGTGGAGGGGATGGACACCCTGGGGTCTCTCACTTGTAGGACTGAACCAAGGGGCTGCCCCAAAGCAGAGCTGTGTGGATCTTGGGCCTTGTCTGTTCATTTCATACCTCATCAGCAGCCCCGCTGCCAGGGAAGAAGTTTCCATCGTCGTGACGATGCAAAGAGATGTAGAGAACGTCGGGGTCTCTGTAGAAGATCTGCTGGGTCCCATTGCCGTGGTGAACATCCTACAGAGAGATATGGATGATGTGAGGGCTCCTTTTTGTGCACTTGAAACTGCCCTGCAGCTCAATGGAGCTAAAAGCACCTGGATCCCTGCCCTGCTTCAGACTCCCCTGTCTCAGATCTGGTCCCAATTCCCCCACCCTGACATGTCAGGGAGATCCCAGCCATGTTCCTGAAGCCAGACCCCAATTAGGATTCTCTACCCTCAGGTCTAACCCCAAATCAGAGCTGGGATGTCCTGGGAAGGCACAAGAACCTTCTAGGGGACAGGAGCAACTTACCCAGTCCACAATGAGGATCTTGCTGAGTTTCCCTTTCTGCTGCAGCTGCCTGGCAGCAATGGCCACCGAGTTGAAGAAGCAGAACCCCCTGCAATGAGGCAGGTGGAGCTGCTCAGCACCATGATCCCGAGCACCCATCCCTCAAAAGGATGGGCTCTGCCTCCCCTCCCCCCTTAGTCTGAGTACAGAAGGGTCCTGGGGCTGTTAACAGGGAACAATTAGTGTTATCACCCCCTGGGGGGACCCTGTATTGACCTAGATTCTGGGGCTTCCACTACAACACCCATCTGGGAAGGGGCCCTTACATGGCAGTGGATGGATCCGCGTGATGTCCGGGCGGCCTCACCACAGCAAAACCATTCTGGGGACAAAAAAAATCCATGAGGAGATCACACCCCATCAAGCCATTCCTGCTGCAGGGACATTCAGTGCCATACTGGTGGGACCTCCAGGCCCCTCCATCCCTCTCCTTACCTTCAGCTCCCTACTGGCCACTTTGAAGGCCAACTCGGTGACGCTGCCTGCGGCCCAGCGGGCTGCATTGGAGGAGTGCAGCTCATTCCAGATGGTATCACTGTCCACCTGCAAACAAGGGAACAGTCAGATAGAGATGGGGATAGGGCACATCAGCAGGGGAACCCACACTCTGTGCCAGCCACCCTGCTCAGAGGATGAAGCCACCCTGCACACCATGGGGCAAGATCCTTGGCTCCACAGTGTCCACCTGGGGACAGCAGTCAGGGTAAAGGCTCCTCACCCTGACCCCCCAGGAAAGCTCTGCACATGGAGCACCTCGCCCTGTACCCAGGGTCTAAAAGGAGTGACTGAGAAAACGCTCGTTACCTTCTTTATCTTATTTTATTGTTTAACCAAACATCTTGGTTTGATCAGGATCACGTCAAGGGCTGAGCCAGAGCCGGAAAACTCAAGTCTCTTCTGATCAACTCCATGTGTGCAATTCAAATGCTCCCCCTTTGCCCCCCAAGGGGGCAGCTCCAGGCCCCTGCCTTCGGGCAGGGCGATAGGAGGGCAGGGGGGGAGGCAGAGCAGGGAAAGTGGATGTAAACGAGGCTGAGAAGAGCTGGTGCCCAGCAGCGGGGGCAAGGAGAGGAGAAGAACCAGAAGAGGCAGCAGGAAGGCATGGAGTGAGACCCTTCCTGAAAGAGAGAGAAAGAAAAGGACAGAGACGGGGAGAGAGGAAGAGAGGAGAATGCAATGAATGGAGAGAAACCAGGGCAGCAAGCTCTGAGAGGAGAGGCCACAGAAATGTCTGGAGATAAGTGGAAAGCTGCTGTCCCCATGCCACTGTCCATGACCCTGGTGGAAGCCCATGCTGCACCCTGGCTATCCCACTGGGATGTGAGATGCTGTGCACACAGCTGGGGTCCCCTCTGTCCCACAGATCTGCTCCCTCTTAAAGCCCCTGGCTCTCAGATGTGGCTGCAAGGGGTTTGTGGTAGCAGGGATCCCTGGGGGAAGGGTCTGCAAAGGTCTGATTCAAGGGCAGGATGCTCCCAAGGATAGTGGGAAGCCGTGCTACAATGATGTCCTGCTCCCATTTGAGGGAGGCTGGGACAATTTTCTGTGTCCACATGCAGGCTGTTGCTGCTCCTACAGGAGGCCACAGACCAGCTTCTACCCTCAAGGCTCTGAGCTCCCTTGGGACACCCCACAGACACACAGGGGTGGGGGCTGAGAGCAGCCCAATGGCTTTGGGAGCTCCCTCCCCACTCAGGCCACTCAGTGGGGCCAGAAAAAATAAAACAAGCCCATCCAAAAAACACCCTGAGCAAAGAAGGAGCACTTACCCCCACACCTCCACAGGGCAGCATGACGAACATCCGCTGTGACAGAATCCCTGCAAGGAGGAGACGAGGAGGATTCAGAGCCATGGGAACCAGGGATAAGGGCACATAGCACAGGGACAGCACAGGAGGGCAGATGGGGGCTCACCTGCCAGCTTCCCATTGTCCAGTTTCAGGCGGTTGAGGGGATTGGTGCCATAGAGGAAGACGTGGCGCTCCGTGTGGACACACTGCAGCTCCTCCAGGGTGGCCTTGCGTCCCCGCAGACACTGCAGGGCACAGGGGTTATGACTGAACCACCCCAGGATGGGACATGTGTTCCCCTCCCCAGATAAGCCATAGACAGACTGTTTTCCTACAGTTGTAGAACCCTCTATGGCCCAAAGTCAGTCCTATTAAATCAGGACTAACAGGTGAGAGATGACACTGATGTTCCCCAAGCTGGCAAAACACCTCATTTCTATCTCAGCAGGGATTGTGCCCATCTTCCAGCACAGCAAACTCATGGCCATGGTCACACCAGTGTCAGCAACAGCCAAATGTAAGACCCCTTCCCAAGATCTCTTTGTTATTGGATAGTGGTGGAAAACAGGCTGGGAAGATCTGGGAACAAAAGGAGTGGAAGTTGGGCACCCCCCTCCCCTGCTCCTCACCTCACACTGGCTGCGCAGACCCCTCTCCTGCAGTCGGGACCAGATGCTCTGAATCCTACCCGCGTGCTCTGGATGGTTGCTGTTGTCACCACAGGAGCACTGGTGTTTGAGCATCACCGAGTCATAAACCAGTCCTGCAACAACACCCAAGAAGAGCCGTCATCCTCAGACTGGACTGGATGCCCAGGTCTCAGTGCTGCCAACCCTAATGCTGCCCCTTTTCCAGGGCTGGGTTTGAAGCTGGGACCTAAAACACCCATAATTATCCAGTTTGAATGAAACCATTTTTATCAAAACCACGTGAGCCTCTGCCCCAAGGTTTTTGATGCACATGTTGTCCTGGATGCTTAAGAAGCTAAACCAGTCCCTTGTAACGAGCCAGATGGAAGCTCTGGGGCCAGAAGGGAAAATTCTGCTTGGAAAATGCAACTTAGATAAAGAGAAGGGAACTCTCATGCCCTCCTCTGCACCTTCTACCAGTCAGGGTGCTCCCAGGAATTCAGGAGTCCAAGAGAGATTGGGAGTGACATTCAACAGCCCCCCCAACCACCCCCACGAGGGGCAGTGTCCTACCTGTTGTGAAATGGGGCTTGGAGGTCTGCTCCTGCACTGGCAGGGAGAGTGCTTTGGAGGTCGTATCCTGGGCAGGGAGGGAGACAGTCGCGGTGGCAGGAGATGACTGGGCCCTGGAGAGAGGTCTGTGCCCTGCCAGGACGGTTGGGACCATGGTGGAATCAGCCAGGGGCTGCCGCTTGAGGAGCTGGTGCTGCACACGTGGGTAGGGGTCCCAGAGATAGGCCTGATGGAGAGAGGTGGCAATAAGCATGACATCACCCAGCATAGAGTGACATGCACCTTTCTAGGAAGGAGAATGTCTCTGGAGCATCTGGATGTGAGAGCTCCCTTCATGCTGAAGGACTTGGAGCTGCTCTGTAGGAGCTGGCATGTATGAGGCAGCATCTGCTGCTCTCTGCTGGCTCAGTCCTGCAGTGCTGGGCAGCCCTGATGCAAGGTGAAACAGTACAGAGATGATGCCAGCACTTCGGGGATGATGCCCAGCCTTGCTGGCACCAGAGGTGGCTGCTGATCACTGTCCCTGTCAAACTGCAAACTGTCCCTGAGTTGAGAAAGGGAAAGATATGGTGCCTGCACCCCCACACACATAGCAGTTCTTTACAGAGCTCTCTGGGTCTGAGCTGAACTTTCCCATGACCAGAAGACATGGGTTTGTGCAAAATTTCACGCGGCACCACGAGATGTAGATAAGAAGCACTCTGAAATGCATGAAGAGGGGCTGGGAATTCCATTTCTTACAGCCCCATCCCTGCCATTCCTTGCTTACCTGCTGGAGGATGAGCTCCTCCTGAGGCTGCAGCATCTTCTGAGGCCTCTCAGGCTCCTTCCCGCTGCTCCCTGGCCGTGCAGGCTCCACACGTGCCCTCGCCTGCTCACTGCTCTCAGCCCCAGCCTCCATCCCCTCTGCCTCCATGTCCTCTGAGGAGGGGATCTGCCGCAGCCGGGGCTTCTCGCTGGTTTTCACCATGCGCTGCAAGCAGAGGGGTGATAAGTGAGCACACAGAGGTGATGGGGACAGGGCAGGCTGAGGAGGCCCCAGAGCCCAAGAATGATAGACATGGGAGCCAACGAAGCTGAGCACAGCCTCACAGCAAGGCAGCAGCATGCAGGCTTGGCCCTGGGTATCAGATAATTGCTGCCCTGCAGAAAAGGCTGCGATCCTTCCCCCAGTGCCTCCTGCACCCCATGCTGTAGCTCAGTACTTACCTTGCCCAGGTGCGTCTGCTGCTTGAGCCTCTCCAGGAACTGGGCATGGTGCTGCTGGTACACCAGCTGCTGCTGGATGGCCTTGGGGTTCTGGGGCAGGGGCTCCGAGCGGGTCCTGCCCAGTGGTTTGTGGTGGCCTGGGAGTGACAGGCGCTCTGTAGAGATGAGCGATGGGGCGAAGGAGAAAGGGACTGTCCCCAGACCTGGAACTGCAGGGGAAAGGAAGGAGAGGTGAGGCGTTTCTTTGTCCACTGGGCAGACGCTAAGATCAATGCTTTCCATCTCCTCAGCTGGAGCTTGTGGAAGAGAAATGGGAAACCAAGAAGCTCAGTGCTATGCCTTGAGTGCTGCTGGCCCAAGCTCAACACTTACCTGCCACAAGTGGAGTGTGGGTGACTGAAGGCTCGAGGATGATGACGGGCTGGAGCCGAGGGGACAAAGGGCTCCCAGCCTCGTGCTGTTCCAAGCCAGCTGGGATGAACATAGGTGAGTGTGTGCCTGTGAGGACAGGCCCGTTCAGCACAGGCACCCGGTGTGCCAGGCCAGAGAGAGAGCGACGATCCCCATCTCCCTGCAGAGAAGGGGGCTGGATTAGTAATGGGACACGGCACAGAGAGAGGATGGCACGTCCTCCCCATACCCATGGGCAGCCTCAGACTATTCAGAGCCAGCCCAACAACCTCAAGATCCCCCCCTGCCTTGCAGGAACCCTCTGCCCAGGTTTGGGTGGTTCCTACAACCAGGTCACCTACCCTGGCACTAGTGGTAGCTGGCAATCCCAGTGTGATGGCAGGAAGGGAGACTGCACTCTGCAGGGCAAACTGGGCCAAGGAGCTCTCCTGCATCATCAGGCGCTGGGCCAGGGGTGCCTGCACCAAACACGATCCATCAGTCTCCTGCTCTGGGAATTGCAGAGCTCAGCATGGGACATGCAGCTTAGGATGGGCAGCAGAAGTGGGCAGCAAAGTCCCAGCTGCCTGCAAGAACATCCAGGGCCAGGGGCACCAGGGACCCATATGGAGACAGCACATGCACTAGGAAAGCACTGGGGCACGCTGCAGAGGAAGGCAGCACATCACCACACTGGGCAGAGGGTCCCACCATGCAGGGACAGCTGGGCTAAGGGCAGCTCAGTGCAGAACTGGGGTCCCCAGGGAGGATGCTAGCTTATCTTGAGCCCAGGATGGTAGTGAGAGAGGCAAAGTTAAGGAGCTCACCTCATGGGCCATGCTGGAGGCAGTGGGGAGAGCTCCATGCTCGGCGGGGAGGCTGTCGTTGGGAGAGCTGCAGCCAGACACTGGTGTGCTGCTGCTGCTTGGGGAGGAATCTGTGAGTGAAAAGAAAGGGGAAAATGAACACCTATACCCAGAAAGGGCTACACAGCCCTGCTCCAACCCTGCAAAGCTCTCCCTCCTTCTAACAATTCCCCAGTTTGCCTCCTAGAGGCAAAACTCTCCTTGGCAAGGTGGCAAGCTGGAGATGCAGTCAGACATGGAGGAAGCCTAGCCAGCTGTATTTGCTCAGGACCTTGCATGCTTCCAGCCTTGTAGGTCAATCAAGGGCCCAAAAATCAGCACGATACAGTGGCAGCAATATCCTTCCCCACTTCATCCACCCCTATACCATCACAGCACAGAGCTTGCTCCCACAGGTTGTGCCCCACAGAGAGCACCAATGATTGCCAAGCCTCTAAGACAATAATTTCTCCCTTGGAGCCCCACAGTGGGCATTATACACGACCCCAGGCTGCTCCAGCCTCCTTGATCTCCCAAACTCTCTGCATACAGGCAAAGCCCTCACCAATGGTCTCAGGTGGTCTCCTTTTCAGAGAGGGGGGAGCACTTTCCTTCCGTGTCAGGGGGTTCTTGCGGCGGTCCAGGCACTTCCTGGGCTTGCAACGCACCTTCAGGTTGGGCTCAGACGCTGTGAGGGGACAGGGCAGTCAGTCCCAGCTCCATCACAGGTAGGGGCAAAGCTAGACTGATTTGGTGGAGTTACTTCTCAGCTCCAGCCATCCCCTGGGAGCGAGCTCAATGGCCTCATGGCAGCAGTGAGATGGTGTTGGCCCCCAGCCTTACCTGTCTTCCGGAGTGGAAAATGCTCTGGGGGATCAAGAGAAGTGCTAGGAACCGGGGACAGGAAGGTGCTGAGTACAGGAGGGGAAGGACCTTCAGGATCCAGAGGCTCCAGAGTCCTATGGGGAAAAGCATCATCAGAGATTCTTACCTCTTTGCTGAGATGATCAGCAATGCCTTGACTCATTCAAACCCACTTTTGCAGGGTCCCAAGCAGCTGCCCTGCACTGGGTGGGTCAGAATACCCAGGGTGCTCTTGTTTTACCTGTATGGCATTGCTGGAGGGTTGGGGTTGCTGGTTCTTTCCAAAGCTGCTGCCTGCTGCTTCTTCAGGATGACCTCAGCCAGTTTCTGCTTCACCACTGTGCTGGCCACTGCACCTGAGGGTGTTACACGTTGATGATTAGGAGCTGATGTGGCTGTGCCTATCCTGCACCTCAGCAGGAAAAATATCACTGGAAAAATATCAGCACCCCAAGAGAGTTCAGACTCAAAGGGCAAGTGGGCAGAAAGCTCATGGAAACAGGGAACAGCTGCACTCAAATCTATGAAGAGTTCTGCACCTCCAAAAGCTCAGCAAACTCCTAGTGCAGCAGGCACTAGATGGCGCAGGGAGATTGCAGCAGCAGGTTTGCTCTCCTGCATGGTGCAAAACTTACTACCCAGCTCTCAGCATACCCCATCGACCCCTCCTGTGCTCCAGCCTGGATCTGCCAGCTCTAGAAGGTAATCTGTGCCTTGGCCTGTACATGGGGCAGCACAAGCACTGCCAGTTTCGACTGCAGCACTGCAGTGGCTGTTGGGCAGAGTGTAACACCAAAGCAGGGATCTACTGCTACCACTTGGTTGGCACCAATAAGAAGGACACAAAGGACAAATCCTGACTAGTGAGTTCTGTGATGCAGCTACTGAGTGCAGCTCACTGCTCACAAGGATCCAGGCTTCCCCACACTCTTTTCCTGAAGCTCTCTGATGCTCAGGACAGAGATGCTCAGACCAAGAGCACGCAGAGCATAGCCTGGTTAAAGGCAGCACTGTCTGCTGAGCCCCTGCTTTAAGCTGCTTTACCCTCACTCCCCATGAACTTGGCCCCCCTGATTTTGGGGAACTGCCTCCCCAGGTGGAAATGCCACGTGTCACAACACTGAGGCTCTTACTTCGTTTGCTCTTGTCCTTATTGAGGATCTGCCGCAGCTCCTGCTCCTGCTGCCCAGGCTCTGCTTCACGGTGTGAGGTCTCCATGGTCACCTGTGAGAGGAGAGGGCACTGTCAGCACCAGGGGACCTGAAACACTGTGCAACAGGGATGGAGCATCTCTGCAACAGATTGTTACAACAATCAGTGAGCAGACAAGGATGTGTTGTTTCATTGCTGCAAACTGGATGTAATGAGACGTTCAGTCCAGAGGAGGCCATAAGGATACTCAGAGGCTGGAGCATCTCTGCTATGGAAAAAGGCTGAGGGAACTGGAAGGTTCAGCCCTAAGAAGGCTCTGGGGAGAATTCATTGTAGCCTTCCAGTGCTTAAAAGCAGCTTACAAATAGAAGGGAGAGTGACTTTTTACATGGTCTGATAGTGACAGGACACGGGGGGAGGGGAACAGATTAAAGAGGGGAGATTTAGGTGAGATGTGAAGATGAAATTCTTTGCTGCCCAAAGAAGTGTGGGCGCCTCATCCCTGGAGGTGCTCACAGCAATGGATGGGGCCCTGGACAGCTGATGGAGGCGTGTGATCAGCCCAGGGCAATGGGTGGGCTAGAGGAACTGAGGTCTCTTTCAACCCAACCATTCTATAGTTCTATGATCACGAAAGGACCCCTCCAACCCAAGCCAACCTATGGTTCTATGCTGGCAGACACACACAGCACCATGAGTTGTGCACGCTTCACAGGGGAAAAAGTATTTTAGAAGCATCCATACCCTGACGTGCTGGTGGGCAAGCTGCTCCACTTGCTGCTGGTGCAGGCTGGCGAGGAAGAGCTGGTGCTGCAGCTGCTGCGTGTGCTTCAAAGCCAGTAACGCCGTGTCGGAGCCGGGCTTGACAACACGCTGCCCGATGCGCAGGTCCATGGGGACGGCCTGGGGCACCCGTGGAGAGGTGCACGGGGTCACAGCAGCTGTTGGGACACAAAGAAGGGTGCAGCTGGGTGAGAGGCAGCACACAGAGGGGCCTCCTGTGCCTCCCACCTTTAGGATGGGGATGAGGATATCCCGACGTGCAGGAGGGCACTGAGAGGAATGTGTCCTGCTGTTGAGAAGGGCTTGCCACATCCCATCTGCTGCCTGTGAGAGCCTCCTCCGTCATCCAGGCAGAAATCCTGTATGTTATACACCCTTGGAGTGCCTCCAAGGCGCTGCAGGCAGCTCTCCCTGACAGCACGGCATTGCAAACTGAAGGCACTCCCATGTCACACAGGGAACCCCTTCAAACCTCACAAGACCACTTCAAACCAACCCTCTCTAGAGAGGGACTAAAGCACCCATTGCAGCAAGAGACTTTAACCACACAGCTCCTAAAGCCTTGCAGCACTTACCCTGCAGCGCGGCACTGCTGCAATGCTGCTACCAAATCCCACAACCTGCAATATTGCTTTGGAGGCTCAGGCTCTGAGCAGCAATGCCACCTCTGCTGCTCTGCCTCTATACAAGCAGACCTTAACAAAGGTCGGATGGTGCCATTTGCAGGAGCAGGGATGGAGGGAGCAGTCTTGCAAGCCAGATGGATGCAGTGGGACATTGCCACCTCCAGAGCAGCCACATCCAGTGCAGGTTGCTGGGGATGCTCCATGCAGCACAGCATGGTAGAAAGGGGATGAGCAAGCACAGGAGTGACTGAAGGATGCAAAGACAGCCCCAGTGGACCCATGGCATCCCATAAACCACGCAGCCATGGCAGCTCAATGCTTCAGACCTTGCAGCATAGAACGAAAGAAGCTGGAAGCAAGCAGGTAGGCAGGAAATCTAGAATTAAAAGCACTGCACAGGAATGCATTTGGAGGGACGGAGCCACTGCAGCCTAAGAACTAATTGTTTTCCTAAAGCAGTGAAGCAGCTCCAATTATTAAATAAAGAAAAAATAATAATAAATGCAAATGTTATTTTTATAGGCAGAGAACCACACCCTGCGCTGTGCAAATCTCAGCCTCAACAGCATCAAGGAGCTTGTGCTGACGACTGCAATACTGTAGGAGCCCTGCCATGCAGCAATGCAACAGGGAAACCCAGCACAGCCCCCTGCAGTGCCAGGAGGGAAAGCTGCCCCTGATCCATAAGGCCAACATCTCCCTATACAGCAAAACACACATAACAAGATTCAGCCCATTGGAGCTGATGCTCCCAGCCCCATGGTTGGGTTTGACCTGGTTCTCTACATCTCTTTGATAACCACCTGGGTTTTCATTTGTCTCTGGCTAATTAGTTCTAATTGCTACAGCCTCGGTGATAGGAGGCTGTGGGAGATAACAGCTGGAGGCTGAATGCTGCTGAGCTCCCATGCCCTGGGGCTGGAGGGGGTGTGCTGCAACCCCCAGCCCATAGGCTGCATCAACACTGAGATGCATCTGAACCAACACAAGTTACCCTGAGCCAGAAGACCCCTCTGCTCCATCCTCAGCCCTTTGCTTCAGTTCTTCCAGCTCCAAAAACGCTGACATCCTTCACAGTGCTGACAGCTCATCCTCTGCTGCCCAAGCAGCTGCAGCGCTCACTCCCATCTCCGCAGAGCTCCAGCCATCTCCCAGCTCCAGCCATCCCTTCATTCCTGCTAAACATCAGCAATTTTGAAGGATGGGAGTGATAAGGCTCCCTCCTCCCTGCTTATGGTTCCCATGACCCAGTGAGGAGGAGGATGCTCGGCTGCAGCACTCTCCCAATGCACTGTGTCTGCACAAGGATGGGCTGTAATGAACAAACCTCAGGGTGGGAGATGGGGACTTTTAACAGCACCCACCCACATCCATCCAGACCATCCTGCATCCAAGGCGCAGAGGTTGGGATCAGCTTTAATACAATTCACTGTATAGTTTGATTATAACAGCAGCCAACTACTATTAAGAGATGCTTGCGTTGTCCACCTCCAAAATAACTCTATTTGGGGAAATAAGGCCCTGATTTCCCTCGAGAATCTGTAGTGAAGTCAGTGAATGAGAAACCACTCATTAAAGCACTCAACTTTCCCATACAAATTCCTCTGCCCTGCTTTTATGCTGCCTATACAAAAAGCCACGTTAACAGATGGCAAGTCAGCACACTAACAAAGGATTTGGTAAAGCTCCCTTCGTTTCCCTCTGCTGGAGATTTATTCTCCAGCGTCGCGGCGTTGTTTGTAACAACACATTTCAGGCATCAGCAAAATAACACGAGTTACTCCAAACATAATTGCTTGGCTCGGAGATACACAGAGAGCTGCGTGTGTGCAGGAACACCCTGAGGAAGGGGATGGGGAGGATAAGATCAGCCCAACAAGCTGCAGCCCCCATCCCCACAGCTGATGGCATCCAGGGGAGCTCTGAGAGCAGCCCCAGCCTCCCTCCATGTATGATGTACATAGAGCTCCATGTACAGCCCCATTCTCACCCCTTCATCCATCAGCTGCTGAACCCCAGGCAGCAAAAGGGGCGGTTTTGTTTAAGTCTCTTTAAAAACAAACTCCAAAGCAGCGCAAAGGAAGGAGAGGGAGGGAGGGAGGCCGTGCGGGACAGCAGCCAGAAAAACAACTCCTCACTGCGTGCCCCAAGCCAGGAAAAAGGCAGTCGAGCATCCCTGCAGCCAAGAGGCACCAGCGCTGCTCCGCACACCGAGTGCCAGGGCACAGCTGCTTCCCAGCCTCACCCCCTGGGACCCACAGCACCCCAGTGCTGCCACCCACCCCTCCTGCAGCTCCAGGTGCCCCCACGCAGCCCCTTTCCTTCCCTAAGGGTTCGGCTGTCAGCTCCCCTCCGTGGCTTGAATTCACGTGGGGTTCACAGCTGGGATGTGAGCCAAGAGCTACAGCACACAGCTCCTCTCTGGAGCTCCGCATGACGGGGGCAGGCGGCCAGCAGTGCGCTCCTCCTCTTCCCTTCACCCCAAGGAAGGGCCTGGAGTCAAACCCAGCACTGCAAGGGCTCCCAGGGGGCTGCTCCCATCCCCTGCAAGCCCCCAGTGCCATGAGGACACAGAAAACCCCATAGAGGGGTTGATACAGGGATGCTCCAAACCCACTGCAGAGCCATTGGGGTAAGGCAAAGCGAGCGTCCTGCTCCCAGAGAAGAAGAGGATTCGAGGCCAGGCTCCTCTCTTGGCTGCCAACATCTTGTGTGTGAATTATTTTTAGTTGGTTAGAACATTCACATGGGAAGGACAGAGCTCAGCAGCGCATCACCCTGCCACCAAAATGCAGCCAGAGCCAGCCTCGCTGCAAGGACACACCAATTCCCCTGCACTAACCATGCATGGCATTGCATTAACAGCCCAGGAGGGGCTTTGGGGTGCAATAAAAGCACAGCACTGCTCATGCAATAGGGGGTGAAGTCACCCCTGTGAGTGCCACCGTGCCAGGGTTGTTTTTTTGGGTCACTGGGTACAGGCAGGTGGCAAGGAGGAAAACACTGCTCCGCCAGCGCAACCGGAGGAAGCCAAGGAGGGGAAAGCAGTGGGGCCCTGTGCGGAGGCGATGGCCCAGGGCAACCAAACTCATTGCACAAACCTTCCCCACCTGTGCAGGTCACACTGCAGCTCCACCCTTCCTCCGTGGAAAGGGGAGATTGCAACAGGCCCTGGGAAAGCTGCAGGGTGAGCGTGGTTCCATCTAAGTTATAGGCATTTTCCTGCTGCTTTTTCCTGCAGTGAAGCCTTTGCTTTCTATGCTATCTCCTTCTTGGGGTGATACCTGCTGCAAGTGACCTCCAAGCACTGGATATGGGGCTTCTCCCACCTTGCCATGCTCTTTGACAGGCAGCAGCACTGACTTTCTCAGGCTTTAGTGCATTACTGCATTGGTGCAGCTCACTCTCTGCTGGGGGCAATGGGGAACCAGGCTGCTGCATACAGAGCCACCCTCAATGAAAACAGAAAGCAACAAGAAATCTTTGCTTCGATATCCTTTGGTTTTTAACCAGGCATGAGCAGCAGTGACCTGTGCTTATATAATGGGGAAATAAAAGCAGAAGCAAATGGTATAAATGCATGGAGCAAAGCAAGCTGTGGGTCTTTGCAGCCCTTCACCTCCAGGTCCTGCAGCCCTCAATACAGCCCTATAGCTCTGCCTGAGGCCAAGCTATATGCACTTTTTGAAACCCCTTTCCCATCTTTTTTGCTGATGAGCTGTGAAAGGTTCAGGGTTCAGCCGGGTTGAAAAATGCATGTGATTAAAAACATTCCTCTGAAATAAAAGGAAAAAAGGTTTTCTCCAGAGCCACGCAAAAGCAACAGAAAAAAAAATCAGCCCAAGGGGGATTTGTTCAAATTAAAAACACTTAAATAAGAAACCACACACACACACACACACAAAATAGATTATGTTGAAATAACGTTAAGATCACAAAGCTGGGACTCCAGCAATAGGAAATCCCAGAGCTGGGGTACCTCGTATAACCTCCCTGCAGCCCCTAGGGCACATGGACTGAGATAGTGGCTTTAATTATGGGGCTGAACACTGTGCTCCCCACAAAGCTGAGAAAAGCATCATCATCCCGTTATCTTCACCTTGGGGTGAAGGGGAGGGATGTGGCACATGGGTGCTGCAGCCCTATGGGGATGCTCCACGTGTCCCTCTGCTCCCACACCTCCACCTGCTTGCACAGACCCCATAAAATCAGAGCATTTGGGTGTTTTTCTCCTCCCCAGGCCTGCAGGGGCAGCATGGGGAGCTGATGCTCACTCCAGCCCCAAGGGCTTGATGTGGGTGGGTCCCACTCCTCCCTACCAGACATCACATTCCTGCTCCAAAACAAGAAGGGGATGATGCATCTCTATGACGAGCCCTAAAGACTTTTTCCACAATGTTATAACTGCGTCTTCCCTTCACTCTGACTCTTCAAAACCTCATTTTCTTTTCCTCCCCTGTAGAAAAATCCAAGGCACCTGATGACTGAAGCCCAGCAGCCGTACCCACCTTAACCTTGTAACCAAAGCATGTGCCAGCACTACTAAAAGCAATGCACCTGGAACCAACAACCCCATGCACATACACCTGTGAGCAAAACACATTACTGAGGTTATTTCCAGCACCTAAATCAGAACCTGAGCCATAAATGAGACCCACATAAAGCAGCAAACAGCCCAGGGCTGGCTAAGATGACTCCCACTGGTTATTTGCAGCTCATGACCTTTGAGTCAGACATTTAATAGCACTCCTTGGAATTTTCTCCCCACAAATACGTGCAGTTACATTTTGAAACTTATGACTCCAGGACCCAAAATCTCACAGCTTGCTGCTGGGGTCAGGTTGCATTACACAAGCACCAGAGCAAAAATGCTTTGCACCTGGAGCTGCAGCTCTTATTAATGCTGGCAGCGAGCTGGGAGATGCAAAAGTCCAATCTTAATTTCGCTGGGCTATTCTCCCTATCTGGAATACAAAAAGGGGAAAGAAAACCTCATCCATCCTGGTAGGATGCTACCAGGTAGGATGCAGGAGCCATGCAGCTGTGTTTTGGTGCCTTTTCCAAAGCAGCTTTTCAAAGTGCTCCCAAATCCACATTGTTGGGTTTGGCCTCCAAAGTGTTTTGCCTGCAGGGTGAAGGCGGTCAAGAGGATTCCAGGTAACCCTGCATCATAGAATTACCCCCCAGAGCCTCAAATTGTATTCCCAGCCCTGAATTTTCCTTCAAGCAATGCTTAAACCAAGCAGCTTCCTTCACATTCTACACAGCTCCCACAGCATCCTGCATGCATGCCAGCAGCTCAGCCCCCCACCCCCCCCATATTGCCCCTGCTGTAGGGGGGTACTTTTAAAACCTTCAAAGCATTGAGAAAGAGATGAGCCTGGAAAGCTGGTGGTGGTTCAAGCCTAAGGGCACAGGATTGAATCAAGCCACGGGCAGGCAGCATAGGAATAAGTACTAAGTATTTATTGATTGCTCTGCAGATAGACCGCATCCTTGTGAGCAGCACCCTGGCACAAAGTGGTGCCCACAGGGTGGATATAGGATCTATCCCTGCCACAGCTGGACACCTCTGGCTGCAGTTTCCACCCACACCGGCCCCATCCCAAAGAGCAGCACCTGAGCTGTCCCTGGGAAGTCTCCCCCCTGAAATCCATAGAAATCCAGCACCAAAGAGCTTTGCTGCAGGGAAAGCCAGCAGCACTATGTGCTCCCCAGAGTCACGTGGGCAGCTTCTGCTGTTGGAAAGTGCCAAGAAGCAGGAAAAGTCCTCAGCCAAGCAGAGCACAGAGAGGAATCATCCCCCCCCCTTGGATTCCTTCCCCAAAGCCCCTCACCTGGTATCACAGCCTGGATGGGGTCTGCAGTGCAGCCCGCAGCATGGTGCACCTCCTCACCTTGCAGGCACAGATCCCACAGCAGCTGCACAAGGGGTGATCCCACAGCCTGCTCCTGAAGCCTTAAACACCACCAAGCCTCAAAGGAGGAGACGAAAGCAGGTGATGCGCAGCAGCTCCAAGCAAGTAAGTCCTCGTGCTGTACCCAAACTCCAGCACCCCGGTGTCTTCCAGCAGCACCATCTCCTCCCTCAGCCCAGGCTCCAGAAGGAGACAGTGTCCAACCTCAGCACCACCACCCTCCTGCAGTTCTCCCAATGCTTTGCTGAGGCTCTGGCAGCTCTCCCTGCACCCGGAGCAGGTGGGTGCGGAGCTCGGAGCAGCACGCAGGACACCTCGCCTTCCAGCACCGGCTCCTTACATCAGCACGAGAGGATGTTGCCTCCGTGCCAAGGGAAGCAGAGGAGAGATCAAACGATTACATAAACCTCTCCCTCAATTACCAACCGTTTGCACAAGCGGAGGAGAGCGTTCCCAACCGGTTTGGACCGTGGCAGCCTTGCTCTGGTGCCCAAAGCATCTCTGGGGGTCCCCAGTGTTACTGGGTGCATAAGGCAGGTGCGCCCAGCATCCCACCCAGCAGCCAGCTCTCCATCCCCTTTGCTTTAAGCCTCTCCAGGTTGCAGCAGCCTTGCTTAGTGCTGGGTCGTTGCTTTGCTGTCACCAATGTTCCAGCTCAGCCCTTCTTTTTTTTTGTCTCCTTCTCATTTTAATTGCTGCGTGCAACACAGCAAGAGCCCAGCTTGACTCATAACCCCCCCAGGGAGGAGCTCTGGGCTCACAAGCGGTGCTTTGCTTGATGTGGAATTGCTGAGACAAAAGCCTCAGCTCCCACAATACCAAGTGACTCCTCAAGGGGATCTGCCCTTTAATCAAGGCCTTTCTGCAGGCTGCAGAGAAGGAAACCCCTTTGGCAAACGCTGGCTGAGGTCCAATGCTGGGGATGGAAGCCAGATTTGGTCATGAAAAAAAGGTAAAAATAACTCAAGCCCAATGCAGAGAGCAGGAGAGCAAGGAGTAGGAAGAACAGCACTGGCACGGCTCATAGGAAAAGGGATGCATAGGGAATAGGGCTCACAGTGCTTCAGCATCTCCAACCAGCACTGAAGCTGAGACTGGGGTTTAGGGCAAGAAGCTGGGGTTTAGGGCAAGAGCTATTTATGTCAGAGGAAGGAAGCCACCAACACTTTCAATTTCCTGCACAGGTACATTTCTGGCATCCTTTGCCCTGGGTCCTCAGCAAGAAGCTGTAAAATGCATCCTCCAGCTCTAAGCTGGTGCAATGGGGCAAGATGCAGGCATCAAATCCTCAGCACAGAGGGAGCTGAAGTGTGCCTGGATCCAGCAAACACTCCTGCACTCCTACAGGGACACCAGTGGCAACCACCCTGGGTCAGCACAAGTGCATGTGAGCTGCTAGGTGAGCTGCTGGACTGAAGCAGGGGAATGCAGCAAAGGTTGGAAAAGCCACACAAGGCAGAAGGGCCAGGTCTGAGCAGGGCTCATCCCAGATCTGGCCAGGAAAGAACAGGAAGAGCAGGCACATAGCAGCTGCAGGAGGACATGGGTGTCCCCAGCAGCCAAAGTGGGGCACAGAGGGTGCCAGCAGGGCACAGTGTGCTCACATAGCAATGCTGCCCAGAATGCTGGACCAATCCTGCTGCTGTGTTGCTTGAGAAGGAAAAACAGCAAAGAGAGCCCTAGAGATCCCAAAGCAGCAGTGTTAGCTTACACCAGTGTCTCCTTGGTGGATATAAGACCACCACATAGAGCTGGTGCCAAAACCACATCACCACCCAGGACCCCATATATCACCCCACTGGGTGCACACTGCAGGGTTGCACTCAGCCCCGAGGACGCTCAAGGCTCCAGCACCTGCAAGAGATCCTCCCAATCCCTTTGACACAGTCACTGGGCATCCCCCATGGCCAGCATTGCCCTATGCAGCCACCCCATAGAAGGCAGAGGTTGGTGGGAGCCCTGGGATCTCTCCCAGCAGCTGCAGAACCAGGCACAGCTACCACACCCCTGTGGTTCTCACGGGCAAGCAGGAACCTTGGCAAAGCCCTGTCCTGCTGGCAGCCGGCCCCATCAGGCTCATTAAATGCAATTAAGCTGGAGTGGGTATTCCCTCCCCCTCCCCCCCATTCCTCTCCTCCTCCTCCTTTTGGGGTTATTGCTTTTAGACAAAATAAACAGGGCAGCTTTGCGTGGGCTCAGGCAGGTGGTTGGCACCTGGGCCCCAAGCAGCAGCAGGTGGAAATGGCAAAGGTTCTGCAAAGTGGAATGTGCAATAAGATGGATCATAATGAAGCACATACTCCAGCACATTCATTTTACCCCTCAGCCTGGGCACAGCAGGATGGTGCTTCCGAGCCCTTTGCACAACGGGCAGCCAGCAAAATCCGTTCCCCGCCCCCTCCCCACATCCCTTTGAGGCAGAAAGGAAGAAGGCTGGAAACATCCTTCCTCTCCTCCGCACAATACGATGGAAATAGCACGGGAGGAGCAGCGGAGGCGGCTCCACTCAGCCCCATTGCCTGGCCAGCAATGAGGACAGCACGGCCAGCAGCTTCCTGCCATTGTCCCAACCCTGTGCAGCTGCACCCAACCCAGGACAGTAAAATCAGAGCCAAACTCAGCTCCAAAGGGATTTAGAAGCAGAAGGAAGGCAAGATGAGATGCACAGCCCAAGCTGACTCTGTGTTGCCAAGTGCAAACCCTGCCCATGCTCAGATTGCGGCTGTACCCCTGTGCCCAGCAGCCAGGTTTGGGATGAACCCCAGCCCTGAAGCTGCTGAGCTTTTGCACTGCACAGGGAGAAAAGCAAAGCAAACCAACAAGAGAGCAGAAGATCCCTTCCTTGCATCCAGCTTAGGAGGTAAATCTAAGCCCTTAGGGAGCAAGTCCAACACTAAGTCCAACACTAAGTCCTCACAGTCTGCTCCAAAGGAGTGGTGACATACCCACCCCTGCTCCAGCACGCACATCAGCAGCCAGAAAACCCTGCAAGCAACCCACACCAACGTAAACCCACTGCTTGTGAGTGGGTAAAGCTGGCAGAAGAACCCGCAGCCTCAACAGCAAGAGAAACAGGAGCCATCCCATCCGCAGCCCAGCTGCTCCACTCCCCAAAGGCTCCCAAGTGCATTTTTGTCCCTCATGACATGTTAAAAATAGAAAGCAGCAGTGTTATTGTCTTGCAAGCAAATATAGAAAGCTTACATCCTCGCTTGCTAAACGTCTACGCAGCAGAGACTGTTCCAACACATTGGAAAGCTCTATTCGCAGAGCAAAACTTGGGAAACCAGCTGAATTTGATGCACTGTAGCACTACACGCCAGTGGTTAACTTGCCCTCCCCCATCTCTCCTCGCTTCCCTGCCTTCTTTCAGGCTCTTACGCATCTGCTCGCCGGCCTCCAAGGAGGGTGCGCAGGCTCACACTGCACTCAGCACAAGAACGCACTGCCCCGGTGCTGCCCTCACAGATGGGAAAGCAAACATGATCCAATCTGGGAGTGGACTTGTCACTGTCCTCCCTTAACGCTTTCCAGCTCCAGACAAAGTGGGTTTGTTGCAGGGAAACCAGCGGCACAGATAGAGAAGAGCTGAAGGATGCTGCGTCCACGCTCCAGGTTCCAAAGGGTGAAAAGCATTTGCATGCTCCTACAGAGCCCTGAAGGGAAAAGGCAGCGGTAACCCCAGCAGGAGAGCACTGAGCTTCCCCATCCATCACCCCTGCTGACTCAGGAGGGAGGGGGGCCTCAGCTTCATTCTTGGAAAGGGAAGATTTCTACGCAAGCTCGGCTTTTCCATGAGCGTTTGGGCGAACGCAATGCACCACTCCCACCCAGCTGGGACAGGCCTTGAGATCCAATTTCATTTCTCCAAAAAAGAAAATAATAATAATAATAAATAATAAATAAACCACATGGGAGATGAAGAATCCGTCAGGTCACTTCCAGCTCCAAGCAGGCTCCTTGCCTTCTCCAAAGGCAGCTCTGTGCAGGGACACTCTGTCCTTCCTGCAGCTCCCTGTAATGCTGATGGAGATGCAGCACCAGGACCCAGTGCTGCTGCAGAGGCTCATGTGTTCCAATGGAGCCCCCAGCAGCACAGCAAAGCCCAAGCAGGGATGGCAGCAAGTCTGTGTTGCATCCTATGATGCTGCCCCTTGCTGCATCCCACATGATTCCAGTGATCTGCCAGTTCCAACTCAGAGCAGCACTTAAAAGTCTGGCTTCTGCACTTGTGCTGTGCCACGTGCTGGCTTGCTAGACTCAGCAGAAGGGAGCAGCAGACAAAGCCATGAGCATTCAGGCTATCACACTATCAAACAAAGCACCCCTCCGGCTTTGAGCCCATCTCTATTGGGGGTAGAAGCATCCCAAGAGGAGGACAGGGAAGGTGTCAGGGCTGATCCATCACCAACACCCCAGCAAGCGCTGCTGCAGCAGTCAGGCTGTAAATATCCTCATGCAGACGCAGCAAGCAGACTGAGCATAACTCACTTCATTCCCCCCCCCCTTCGCCCCAAAAGAAAACACACACCCAGAAACAGAAGGAAACCAGGCAGGAAAAACCCGATGGTCATTCGACAACTATTCCAAACCTCTCTGATCCCAGGAGGGAGCTGCTCTGTGTTCCACCACATCCCCATAGCCACATCACAGCTGCCCCGTGCCTTCCCCCCATGATCCCATGCCAGCTGCCAGTGTCTGGGTGCACCAGGGCTGCTTTCTCCTCGTTTCATACCACGCACATCTCAGCTGGCATTTCAGAGCCAGCCCAGTGCCAGATTTCTCTCTGCTGAGCCAAGGCACTTGGAAATGCATGACGACTTCAGCAGATTAATTGGAAACACAGCCTGGGTGTTGCAATCCCAGGAATGACTCCAATTTCAGGAACAAATGTTTTCATCTCAAAAGTGGGAGCAGTCACCCAAATGGAAGGGTGCATTTTTGTTGCTGTAGCTCACCCCACTCTCCTGGTGTGGGGGGGTGGGATGGGAGCAGCACTGTGTCCCAATGGGGCAGCCATTCAGGCACTCACGTCACCGGGAGCTGCTGCAGGGATTCCTGATGGCTCCAGCTGGCTCCAGAGAGGGACAAGCTGAGGTTTGCCCACGTTCTCTCTCCTTTTACAGCAGCACATCATCCCTGCCATCATCTACAGGATGATGGTGGGGTCCCTGCTGCAGTTCACCAGGTCCCCAAGGGTAGATGCAAGGCAAGAAGAGTCCTCTCCTGTGGTTCTATCCACACCCTAAGGGTATGTTCCCAGTTCTTGCACAGGTGACTTTCCAAAAGGCCACTTACCATGCCTACAGCCCAGCAGGGCCTGCTCCAGCACTTCATCCAGGCTGGAAAAGTTGTCCCCTTGGCTCTTCTAACTTCCATCCTCACACATGGAGCACTTCACCCTAAGGACCAGGCGGCCAAAGAGTCCCCAGAAGGTCACTGCTGAAAGCTACAAGAGCTCAGAGATTCACTTTCTGGTCCCAGCACTCCTGAAGGTGACTCTTCTGCTCCATATCAAATAGGTGCTGACAGCCCAGACCACCACAATGCAGCAGTGCTGGAGGAGATGCTGGTTGCCAGAGCAGCTCCCCAGAGCCAAGCCCAGCAACAGGTCAAGAAAGAAGGGACCTAATCCCACAAGGAATAGGGCTGAACTTGACAGAAGCTGAAAATAAATCCCCACGGGACCATTCACTCCATCTGGTGACAAGCCATCCCCTTACTCCCATGCTATTTCTCCTTCTCTACAGCAATAACTCTTTCCCCCTTCCAGGAGTTTCAACATCAATTTGCCATTCCTTTGTTCAATGCTCTTTCCTGCCAACCTCCCATGCTCTCTTAGGTGGTCCCTCCACAGCCATCACAACTCTTCAACTCTCTCCCTTGGTTGCCAAAAAACAAAGCTCTGCCACAGCTCAGCAGCTGCACAGCAGCTTCCCCTGCTCCTGAAGCTGAAGGTGATAAGGGGAGAAGAAAAGCTGGTCTGGCCAGAGTCCTGGCAGGGACGTCAGCTCTGATAGCCTGCTGCCAGGGCTCCTGCAACCCAAGAAAAACTGTGTGGGCTGTGGAAAGGGCATATGGCTGCTGCTGGAGAAGAAACCAAGCTGAAAGCCCAGGGATGGATGCTGAGAGAAGCCTGCTTGCTCAGCTCCTGCAAGCTGCACACATTGCTAGCAGGGACCCAAGTGGGAAGGAAGGATGGAGGTGCTGCAGCTGCTTTGCTGAGCCTGAATCTGCAAACCCAATGCCATCCTAATCCACAAACCTACTTGATACCATTGTGACCAAATCCTTGCATCAAATCCATGCAAATCAATGGCTTTTCTGCAATTCATTTAGATATTCTGACAAAACAAAACCACCAGATGTTGTAATGAGATGCCACTCACAGAGCTTTCCTCATTCCAGCACCTCCTGTGAGATCTGCATGTGGGGCAGCCCTCTCTCCCTAACAAGGATATCTATATGCTAAAAGCACATAGGAAAAGCAACCAGCAGCCTGGTGAGCTCCGGCCACGTTGCATCTCTCACTCCCATGGTCAGCAACACCCGAGTCGTGAGCAGAGAGGAAAAAGCTGCAGAGATGGAGAAGAAAGCTGTTGTATTATGCAAGGATGCCCTCCAGCCAGCAGCAGTGCTGGGAGGCCTCCTGCCCCAAGCCAGGAGATAAGGCAGCAGAAGGGAGGACATGCAGATCCAGCACACACCCAAGCTCACGCCAGCCCCAGCCCACAAATCCTTCTGCAAGTTTCTCCGTCCCACCTCCAGATGTGCCAGCACCCCATCCTACACCCTGTGCCCCTCCCAGGCTTCTCCTCTGTCACACCCTCCACCTTCTTTGCTCACTTGACACATCGTCCCCGACACGTCTGCGTGGTGTGAAATGACCTCGGTGTGCTAGCCAAGCACTATCACTCGTTCCCATCGCTGTCACAGGCCATCATCCAGTCTGGGCTCCTGCAGAAGGGAGAAAACCTCCACCCAACAGCACAGTTACTCACGGGTAAGTCAAACCCAACAGGACATCCAGCACGGTCTCACCAAGAAGGAAAAATTCCTTTCAGTTCCTTGAGCTTGACAGATCTTTCAAGGGTTCATCATTTGTCGCCGTTATGAATCCACACCTCAAACCACAAGCAAAAAAATAAAAGGCAGCCAATAAGACAAACAGGAGCTGCAGACAGAACTGGGAGCTCTTTGGAAGGAATGAGGATCCAGACTGTTCTCCAAGGGCTCCTTTTTGCTGCTATTTGATGTGATATCAGCTCAGACACAGTACTGCTAGGATGGCATTGCAGGGCCAATACACAACTTGCAAACTATCTTCTGCCCCCATCACAGCGCTGCTTTGCTCCGTTCCTCTGGATCCCTTGGGTCTCCTTTGCTGATGAAACCAGCCCAAGCTTCACCACCATGTCCTACACCAAGGCAGATCCAGCACTGTGCAGCTGTGAGTCTTCCAACAAGCCGCAGCCTTTCTGAAGTGGAACTGCTTGAGATCTTTGTGCTCCAGAGGTGATGGGAAGCCCTTTCTCCTGCTTGATGGCCCACATGTGGCACTATTCAGACTTGAAGCCTTCAACCCAGGTCAGTTATTTTTCAGGACCAACAGCACCGTGGCACTTCCAGCAGCATCATCTCTCCTGACACCCATTCCTGTTGACCTCCTACTGATAAACCTCTGCTAGCAAGACCAATAAGATTTACATATAACCTTGCACATGCAAGGAGAAAGAAAGCAAAACAGGTAAGCTGCAGACACTTCTGCTCAGTTGCATCCACATCAGGAGCACTTCATAGCTTCAATTGAGCTCCCAAGGGTCAGCATCCAGCTGCAATACATACAATGCCAACAAGAAGCTCTGAGCTGGCATCTGCTGCCCTACAAGGCTCCTACCTGTCCATGCAGGGCTCCTCAGGTTGCTGCTCGCTCCCAAGCTGAGGTTGCATTGCAGCAAAGCCTTCTCTGGTGACAGATGAGACGCAGAACCACCACCCTCTGCTTGGTTCCAACCCACTATCAGTATTTATTTTATATCAGAATAATCACGCAGTGCAAGTGAAGCGTCAAAGCACATCGCTACAATCCGCATAGCAGGCTGGGGAGTGGAGCTCTACTTCTGGAGAGCCTTCACCTGCAAAGGTTTAGCATCACTACATCTGCAGAGGAGTATTGGCACCACTGCTGTTGTCCCACTGCTTCTAAAGCAGCATAACACACAGCACCCCCTTGTTTTCAGGGCTTCAGTGCTCACTTTATCACTTAACTTCCATTGAGAGACTCAGAAATAATGCAGAAACAGCCCCTGAGATGCACTAGGAGAGCACACACAGAGCTGAGCATCACCAGACTCTTCAGCCCCTTATCTGACCTGGGATATACATGACAGCACCTGCACTATTTCCTAGTCAGTCCTGAAATATAAACCTCTGGAACCTGACAGCAAAGCAAGATCCAAATCCAGTGGCTGCAACTGTAGTGCCTCAGCCAGAGTCCACATTTCAGTGCAGACCTCAGTGGTGTCTGCAGCTGCAGCCCCATTGCAGGCATTAAAATACAGCACAGCAAGGATGGGTGCAGGCTCAGATGCCTCCCACTGCAGACACCTCAAACTCAGGGATTACAGCCTAAACCATGTGCTGCTCCATTGCCATTCTGCTCAGAGGTTGCTCTGCTGGTGTTGCAAATCCACTCCCCCATCAAATCCAACAGCAGTTCCTCTCCCCAAACCCACTCACACAGGAAAGGTCCCCAAGAATGTGTTGAAATCCCCTACAGAGTACTCCCACTGCGGCGAGGCCATGTCAGCGACGGTTTAATTGGTGCCAATTTCACAACTTCTCTGAGAAATGAGGAGCTTAACAAAGCCCTTCCTGCAATATTAAGGAGCTTGAAAGACTCCGAGCTGTGAGCTGAAGCTATCCAAAAGCTACTGGAAAACTAAAAGTGAAGATGACAGCAACTTCAAGCCATGCAAAACCTATTCTGTGTCCATCCACTCAGCTGCAGAGGGTATTTGCAGGTGCTCTGTGCCCATACAGGTGTACAGCCTGGATGTTTGCCTTCCTGGGTGTTTATCTTCAGGCTGTGTCTGCACACAAGCTTATCTCCCAGGGGAGGGGTGTGTTTCTCCTGCACACACTGTTATCTCAAGGGATGTGGGCTCTCTCTGAGGCGAACACCGCACCAGCAGCAGTGCAGGCAGTGGGGATGGGGCTCCTGCTCCTCTCCATCATCTCCTTTAACCAGTGGGAGGAAAAACACAGCAGCTCTAACAAGGAGGGGGAGGAAGGGAGATGTGGGAAGGATGGAACGAGGAGGAAGGATGGCAGGGTCCTAATGGAAGAGCACTGATCTCATCTAGATGTGTTCAGGGCCCCCTCGCACCAACTCAAAGAACCCCGGTTTCTTCTTTTACCTCCCATTACCTTCCCACATCCCTCTAGTTCACATAGGGGCCAATTAACACAGCCATTTCTAATGCTCATTTCATGTGCTGACCCCTCTTGAGATGGGCACTCCAAATTGCCCAGCACATCCTCACCACATCCTAACACAGAGCTCTGCTTGCTGCCATCCCATATCACCGTATAGGAAGGCACTAATTAGCTCTCCCATCACCTCAGAATCATTTGAATGCTTCCATCCCACTGCAAGCAGCACCACCTGGCCTTGCAGAACCCAGCTTCAGGCTGCACCCTGTGAGCCCCCCATCACCCTAGTGCTTTTCTCCATCACTCCATCCCCACATAGCACTGAGTTCCACTCTGAAACCTTCCAGCCTGTTGGTCATGCCCTGGGACCTTGGATATCTTCACAACACCAGGACCTTGAGCCATTCTCAGCTCAGGAAAACACTCAGCAATGTCTCACCTGAGCAGCTCCATCCCCTGCATCCATATGGGACCCTCAGTGTTGAACCTGCTGCAGCTGACATGCAGGATCCTTCTCCCCCAGCAAAGCTCCAAGCCAGTTTTTGTGCAGCCACAGCCTCACATCTGCCCACTCTCCTGCCAATTGCCCAAGAGCCTCTCATGCCCAACAGTTCAGCTGTCACAGGCTGTGGGAAACCTCAGCTTTGGAAACACTGCGTTTACACTGATGCAACTCAGCAGACATTCGTTTTCCGGAGTTGCTGTTAAGGGGGAGAGGAGGAATATCCAGCCTGGGTTATGGGCTGACCTGTGTCAGGGCTGTGGCCAAGTGCACAGCCTCCCTGGGCTGTAACTCTACCTCTTTCCTCTTGGTCCCATCCCACTGCTTGCTTCCCTCCATCGGTTCCACGCGCCATACGGCTTCCTCCACCATCTGGGCTCCATTTAGGGGAGCTGATGTTTTTCACAGGGCTGTAATCTAAACTTTGGTATTGAGTTTACATCTCGCATACCAGCGTCTCACCACTGCGCCTGGCCACGCCGCGGGGGTGTCTGGGCTGCCAGGCTCCATCCTGACACAGAGGGATGCAGCATCTCAGCAGCTCCGTGGACCTGCAAACCATCAGATGCACCAAGAACTGCAGATGCTGATGCATAAATCCCATAAGGATCCAACCAGGCGCTGGGCACGAGGTTGGAAAGCAGAGCAGCTTCTCCTGGGAGGCTACAGATGGGAGCTGGAGCTCCTAATCAGTGTTATCCAGCCTCCATCACCAGCAGCAGGAAATTCTCTTAATTTTTTTGCCTTAAGCCCTATCCTTATCTCCATCCATATATTGCAGTCAGACCCTGCAAGCAGCATTTCTTAAAGCAGGGACAAAGGTTGTCCTTTGGGAAGCAGAGGGACACTGCAGCATCACACTGCTGCTCTGCTTGACCCAGACCAACCAGATGCAGCCATCAAAGCCAAGCTCTCTTATTTCCACCAACAGCAAACCCAGACCACCAGGGAGCAAGAGATGGGAGCACAGGAAGCAGCAGCAGGTCAGGGGCTTCCAGCACTGAACAACTGCTGGGTTTATAGGCACCTGCACTTGCAGCTGCCTGTGCTGCAGAGGTGGGACAGGAAGGTCTGTGCTCCCAGGACACCTCGCTGGACTGGGCTGTGAGCAGTTTGCTCTCCATCCCCTTTCCTGCTTTACTCAGTGTATGTTAAACAGATATTAAAAAGCACAAAGTCTATGCTCTGAGCTGCTCTCCCTTCCCAGAGCAGTGTCCTAAGTGCTTAGCATGAAGTCTTCCATCTTATATCCATACAAACCTGGAGGAGAATTAGGCAGCCAGGCTGTGATGAGGACAGACCCACCACCACCCAAAGTAACAAGCAAATTCAGGCAACACACAGATCCCCACCACGCAAGCAGCAAGAAGGAGCTTCACCTCCCAAACACAGCTAAGGTGCTGCATTTGCAAAGAGCCTGGCACGACAACTCCTCTACCAGACACTGTCCCAGCTCTCCAGCCCCCACAGTTATTTATGAACTGCAAGGGCTTGCAGGCTGCCAGCACACTCCGCCAGCGGGCACAGCAGCACCAGTGAGCACTGTGAGCTGGTTGAGCTCTGCTCCAAGCCCTGCAGCAGCCCCCGCCCCCATTTCCCCCCATTCCAACCCAAGGGTCTGCTCTACTCTTTGGCCAAGCAACCACGATGGCTCCATTCCAGCAATCCACATGGCCAAGCCAAAACTGAGAAGTAATGTTTTTATACTTGGACTTTTCAGGCAGGATTTAGTCATTTGTGGACACTAAGGCTTGGCGGGATTCACTGCCTCCACTCACCTACTGCAGTGAGCAGCTGTTTGTGATGGCAGAGCCCTGGAGATGGAAGAAGAGAGACTGCTTGTGATTTATTCCAGGTGAACCCTGATTTAATCCAGGAGCATCCAGCTGACGAGGAAGGAGTCACATCCAGCATGCAGCCAGGCACAGACTCACACAACACAGCTTCACAACAACAAATCCAGCGAGGACTTTTATCCCAATCTACCTAATGGCTAAAAAATTAGTTATAGGCAGAAAAGCCAAACCCACTTTGAGCGCACGCTTGCTTTAAGGAGGCAGAACAACTGAGACCTGGTCTGTCATACTAGAAAAGCAGGTTCCAGCACAGCTCTGTAAGGGCTGTACAAACCCTGTTTGCTTTGCTTCATGCCATGAGCCCCAGCCATCAATGCCCATCTCTGGGAGGCCCAAGGAATCATTGACACTAAAGGAGAAGCCCATGGCCCTGAACACACTGCTGGGGCTCCAAGCAAAGCTCTGTGCAACCTACAGTCTTCCAGTGGAGAGTCAGTGTGCTAACAAGCCTTTGTGCACTTGTGCCCTGATTGCAATTCCTTAATTCTTCCTGCCACGTCGACAGCAAGGTTTACCACTGCTGCCACAAAGCAGAGGGCAGTTCATGTTCCCAGCATTGCAGGGAGGAAACGTTTTGTCCCATTGCACAGCAAAACCTTGCAGCATCTGCGGGGAGCCTGCAGGCACTACAGCATGTGTTCAGTGAAGATTTGCTCAGAGGAGTTTGCATTATGTGGTCACATATCTGAGCCTGCTGGTTCATCCCACCCGCTCCTCAACAGCTCCAGTGCTGTAAGCAAGGCCCTGTGTGACAGTTAAGGCAGAGAAGAAAGTGAGCTGAGCCTAATCTGGGCTGCCAGAAGAGAGAGACAGCAGGAGGAGGGGAAGGGGAACGGGCATCATCCCTTCCATCTCAGCAAAACACCAACTCCACTGTAAATCCCCACCTTAGAACCAGAGCAAAACTTCTGAGGCACGAGCCTAGGGCTTATCTGCTGCTCCCTCCCTACTCCCACATTTCTGTTATCAAACCAACGCCACTTATCTTACAAATCCTGCCTCTTAAACCAGCAAAGCCACGTCGGTTCCTGCAGTGCTGAGGCTTGGCTGTGCTCCTCAGCTTCAGCACAGAGCCCCAGAAACACCAGCAGTCCCCATGGCACCTTGTGTCTGTTCAACTGCATCCATATGTGGGTCCCACCATCGTGCTCCGCAGCCACTGACCCCCTTCCCCACAGGTTAAATCACTTCAAGCATCCTATAGGCTGAACTTATTTAGGAGCCCATAACAAAAGTTTGAAGGAAAGGGAGTTAGTCCGGAGCTGTGCTTCATAACCAAGCGTGGGATAAAGCTCAAAGGAACGCAGCAGAATTCACCATGTCAAAGCTCAGCAGCACAAACCCATTAAGCACTGACCACTGGAGGAGAAGTGCCTCAATGAGGAGCCTCTGTGCCCTGCAGGCTCCTGCAGCAGTCACACAGCTGTCCCGGCTTTGAGACAGATAAGGCTCAAATGATTCATTCACTCTAAACCTTTATTTGTTCTTGCTTACCCAGAAAGAGCCAGCAGCTGCTAATGCTAAACTGGGACAGCTCCCAAGCTCAGACAAAGGCCTGCAAAAACAGGTTTAAGGAGGAACTGATTGTTCAAAAAAAGCAATCCTAGAAGAGGGAGTTAGAAAGAAGGAGTGCAGCGCTGTGCAGGAGGAAGAGGAAGCCAGAAAGCACCTAAAAATACATCTTAAAAGAAGCAACCAAGCACAGGACAAGGGCCTCGCCTGCACGTGACCATCACCCACAGCACAGGCAGGATGTGAGCTTGGTACACAACACTCACTCCCCAGCAACCCTGCATACAGAGCTTAGCAAAAGTCACAGCCACCATCTTCTGCCCCAAGAAAGCTCAGTTCTGCCATGCCACAAACGTTCTGGGTGTGGAATGCTGGCCCATTTGTGCTCTGATCACTCTATGCAATGCACCAGATCCACCCCAGCTGGAAACCCACCAAAACCCAGCAGAGATGGCATCGAGCAGCTTCAACAAGTTGAAGGAATTGAAAGAAAGTCTGGAAAACAAGATCCATCCTGAGATGCGCTCTAAAGAAACAGATAAGCCCTGCTAAAGGACTAACACAGGGTCGGTCCTTTGGGCTATGTACCCATCTGGGTAACACCTTCAGATGTGATCAGTTTCCTGTGAAACAGCCAGAAATGGCAAAGCAGGAGAGCTGAGTCTCTCCTCCTCCTCCTGCTATGGCTGGGGCTGCCACTGCCTGCTCCTCTCTTGCAACTGCAAGGCTGCAGAAAGCTCTTATGGGCTGAGAATGGAGCACGGGTAAGCAAATCAGCAAAGAACTTGACCTGCTCCTGCATGAACCCAGTGGGGTCAGAGCTTCAGCTCTGCTCCATGCAGGCAACACTCAGTGTGATGAGAAGGATGCTCCCAAATACCTTCAGCCAACCCACCCCAGTCAGGAGTCAACACTGTTCAAGGAAGGAAAACCCCCCCAAGGGATATGAGAGGCACTTACAGGACGGGCTGAACATCACCAGAGCCGCAGACAGAGTCAGAGCTGTGCCCTGAGGCTGAGAACATCCAGCTAGTTCCGCTCCTGGGAAGCCACCGCTCCGCATCCCACATTCACTTCTGCTTCACTCCTGCTGTGCACGTATCTGGTCATCGGGGCAGCACCGAGACGCAGTAAGATAAGCCTGCTTGAAGATGGGCCAGATGCAAAAGGGCACTTAATGAACTCTCGTGCACTGAGTCATCCCGTCTGCAGAGCCGTCTGCCTCCTCCGGAGCACACACCAACGTCGGCAACTCTTATTTCATGCTCACGTAGGTGTGGAACCCTTTGAGCACATCAAGCTGAAGCTGCTGGGTAGGGCTGTGCCCGAGCCGTCCCTTCAAAGCTGCCATGAAACGCAAACAAAACTTCTGCATGGCACAAGTTTGCTATTCTTTACCCTTCGGTCCTTGAACTCATGACTACTGAGTAAGGCGGCTTGCTCAGCTAACCAGCAGGCTAAGAATAGAGACCTTGAAGTGAAACCTACAGGGATTGGCAGCTATTTTGAGAGCTCTCAGCCGGCGGGGCGGCGTGACATAAGAGGATATAAAGAGGAAACTCTGCACGACAACTCTCACCTCACCAAGAAAGATTTGGTTAAGTGAAGGTAGAGCCTCCATGAGTGCTTTTGAGGCAAAATAAACACAGAGATGAGCCCCTGAGGCCACCTCCACATCAACGTGGGATCCCAAACCAGGCCTGGCAGCTCCGTGATGCACCCCCAGGTGCAGCTCAGCCCCTTCTCTGTGCTTCCAAACCCCCTGCAGAGCCTCACAGCTCTCCAGCAAAGCACACGCATAAGAAGGGAGGGCTGCAATCGTGCCCAGTCACCAGATGTGTTTTGAGAAAGATCTGGTCTCAGTTAGCAGCCAGCATTAAGATTAATGTAAGGAAATTTAAATGGCAATACTCGGAGAGTATTTGATTTCAAGCCTTAGATACTTGGAAAACAAACATACAAGCTATGGGTTCTGGAAATCAAGGCTGCCACCTGAAACCAGTCCCTGCAGCAAGCTCCCAGCACATCCACCTCTCGGCACATGCAAAGCAGAGGTTCCGAGCATCAGAACATGTTGAGAATGGTGGTTTTCTCCTGGTTTTTTGGACAGGATGAAGCTGCAAGCAGGGACTCCCAACTGACCAGCTTCAACTTCTATAAAGACATCCACTAAAACCTGCACGGGGCACTGGGAGAACAGCACACCTCCAGCAGCTGCTTCTTACCCTCCTCCTGCCTTACCACCAGCCTCTCTGCAGCGGATCTTCTCACCCTGTAGCCACCAACAGATAATACTGGAAAGTTTGGGGCCTCTTAAGTGTTGCTTAAGGCAGATAGAACTGGAAAATAGCAACGCAGGAAAGAGGAGACTCTTCTCAGTAGTCATACCCCCGGGCTATGCACAGAAACATCCTCTGAAGCCTCAGCGCATCAAACTGCCAGTGAACCTGTAGGATTTACATAAGCCTTGAAGTTTTGGATAAGAATCGAGGAAGAAATTCAGGAGGCAATCCTGCATCGAGCTCTTTGGGAAATGACGTTCTCCACATTTTCTGTGCCGCCCAAGGCTTCGCTCTTACGCAACAGCAGCTTTTGAAAAGGCAGCATCAGCATCAACACAGCCTTCCCCCCCCCATTGCGTAAGAGATTCCCCTTCCGTGAAGGCTTGGTTTTGAGGCATTACTTTTGGATAGCGACCAGGAGGGCTTCTTTGATCCTAAGTGATCCAGTAAATGCACTGAGCACCCGGGAGAGCCATCAGCAAGCAGTGCCACAAGCTGACAGCCTGAGCTGTGCACCACCCAGCAATACATCCCACTCCCAGGTTGGCACCAGAGGATGCTCCAGGCTAAAGCACTTCTCCACCATGATCACAGTCCCTCCTGGAGGCCAGTCCAAGGTCCTCATTGCTCTCAGCCCTGTCCCAGCTCCCACATCTCCCTCCCCTTGTACCCTATATTGAGCACCCATAGTCCCAGCCCAGCACACACTGTCGTGCAGATTGCAGGTAGAGCATAACCACTTTGCTTCATGCTGGTGGGAGCACCAAAGCATGCTGTGCAGCCCTGGGAAGAGCTAACCCTCCCTCTGGTGTGTGCTGATGTAAATAGTTCATGGGATGGAGCTTGTGGTTGTGATAAGGTGCAAGAAGCCAGGTAGCCACTGGAAAGATGCATTGAGCACAGCACCATCCACTGCACGTAGCTTTGGTAAACTGAAATTCAAAGAGCAGGGAGGGCAAGCAGGTATGTGTGATGGATGTGTTAATGCATCCAAGTGTCACATAGAGCTGCTGCCCCACTCCAGCCCATCGTTGGGACCAGGAGCACCATTGCTCCTAAACATCCTCCCATATTACCCAACAGGGACCACAGTGACAGGGACATACGTACTGACTGCCACCTCAAACCTTGCAGGCAGGTTCCTGTACATCACCACCTCCAGCCCTGCTCTGCCCAGGGCTGATGTGCTTCAGTACAGATCCTTCCTCCAAGGTGAGCCCAGAAAACTTCCAAAGTCAGCCCAGCAAGCACTTGGGCTACATTTACTATTTATAGTTTGATGAGTGGGATGAAGCCACCCAAGCATGCCAGCTTCACTTGCTCTGGCTAAACTCAAACAGCACTGACTGAATCCTGCACAGCACACAGAGGCTCAGAGCTGCCCAAGTGCAGCACAGGCTCATTCAGTGTTAGCAACAGCCGCTATATCTGGAAGACTGTTTCAAGGGAGAGCTGGAGCTCTGCAAGGCAGAGAAAGAAAACAAATCCTTCACATACATTCTGCAGGGCAGCGCTGCCCTCCTAAACATCCTCGGCTCAGTTTAACAACCCTGAGTTTAAAAGCTTCTGCTAAAAAGCAACAAACTGCAGCTCACCAGCTCTGCAACCCCAAATGCTGTCCACCTGCTGGGAAAACCTCATGTCACATCCCACAGCAAACACACAACCTCAGAGCAAGAAAACTGCCTCCAAAGCACTGCACCCTGTTCAGCAGGGGAAGGCAGCTTGGCAGCACGGGAGTGGAGTGGTCAGACCCAAACCACACTCTCTGCAGGCACCAACAAAGGAAGAAAAACATCACAGCAGCTCGGCACAGCTTTCTGCAGTGTTTTTAGTGCGAGCTGCAGGGCTTTCTGTAATATTTTTAGGGCCGCTTGGCAGAGAGCAGGGCTCTCAGAGCCTCGCTCACAGAGGGCTGCTCAAGCCTAACATGAGCCCACCCAGCTGCAGCCAGACTCAGCAGGGCCAGGACACGGTCCCTTGGCCATCAGTCATCAGCCCCATTTTACTAACGACACAAAAGTCAGCAAAGAAGCTGCTAAGAGGAAGCCAGCAAAGCCTGAATCGGGGGGGAAGGATGCATTCTTGCCTTCAGGGAGCATAGCAAGATAATGAGACACAGACCTCGGGAAGGACTTGATGCAGCAGCTCACAGCACTGACTCACCTCCCCGTCCTGCGCAGCCGTCCCTGTCCCCACGCTCTGGCTGGAGGGAACAAAGCAGGACACTGCTACAGCTGGAAGAAGACAAGAGGTAACCGATCACTTCACAAAAAATAAGGTCTGGGTGCTTGAACCTTCGACAAACACAGTTCAGACCCCAGTCAAAGCAAAGGGACTCACACACAGCCCTGCTGGAGCTAGGTAATGATGCAGGAGCTGCCCTAGTTTCACAGCACTGCCAGCATTCTGGTTTGTTTTTACCCCTCCACAAGGTCCCAGCTGTTAAATACATGACTGCAGGATCTCTCTCATAAAAGCACATTTACCATTTCATCCATCACTTGAACAGGAAAAAGCCCCAAAGCCTGCTCCACAAAGACTCCAAGCACACAAAGCCTCTCAACTACTGACATTTTCAAGTCTTAATATATTGTCTTTGAACAGTTTCTAAATGGTTTGGCAGAGCTGGCTTTCAGCCTCCCGAGAGTCATTTCTAAGTACCCTGAAGTGAGAGAACTCTGCTTGGCCTCAGCCCTGCACCCCAAAGCTATCAGTGCTGCCACTCACATCCCCAGAGCCACCTGCCTCAAAACACATCAAGCCACCATTCCCAAGCAAAGCTGAGCTCCCAGCACCAGGTAGAGCCTGGCTTTTCATTTTAACCGACAACCCAATAAAGTGTGAACATAGAAACAAGGGCCAGAGCCGTGACGCTCGTGCTCCAGCCACTGCAGACATCAGTTCCAAATCTTCACCAGAGACACACCACAAATCCAGACTCACAGCCTCAGGAGGATGCTGGTGTTCATTGCTCTGAACACCCACAAATGATGCTGCAGAGCTTCAAAACACTTCTGAACAGTTAGAGCTGCCCTAGACAGGACAGAGCACCACGCACAGACCCAAAACTGGGCACCATTCCCATCCCAGAGAGCTTCTTGCCCATGCAGGACACAGCCAAACAGTGTAATATACTGCTGGAAAAGGCACCTCACATGCACCTGTACTACACCTCCATTCTCCTGCCATCCTGCCCCGGATTACATGGATTGGCATTAACATTTTCACGTGTCTTTGCCCAAATTACACATCAGAAAGGCTTAGGACCTGGTCGTGTCAACTCTAACCCCATCACTATCCCACATGCTCGTGCCTTCAATGCTTTCAGCCTTGCTGCAAAAAAAAACTTTTGCTGCCATTTTCACTCTCCCACTTCCTGCTCACATCAGTCAGCCAAGCAGGAAGGACTGAAATCCTCAGATCAGACCAGGAAGCACCAGAAACCTGCTATGATGAGAGATCTGCAGACACCTGGGCAGAGGATTCCCAAAGCAAACAGCTTTTACAAGGAGCTGAGATCATTCTCTAGGCTAAAAACAAGGCAAAAACCACAGCACAGCCCAAGTTTGCTCCCAGAGGTGACAGCTCTTCCCTTCTCAAGTTCCCCCCCTTACTAGCTCTGCAGGAGCCTCTAAACAGATTCAAATCAATAATCAAGGAAAAAAGGTGTGGGAAGGTGGGGTTTTTTGGAGCATGGGAACTGCCAGCAAAGCCCAATCACGGGATAACCTGCAGGTCCATAGCTGGGATACTCCATGTATCAACACCTCTTTTTCTTTTCTCTTCCCATCCTTTCTGAACAACTCAGAACGAGGATACAACTTCATTTAACAGCTCACAAACCGACAGAGCTGCTCTCATCCATTACAGCTGGGAAAAGACACCGGGACCCAACATAGCCCAGATCCCGCACCCAAACACAACTCTGTACCCCTACAAAGCCCTGTAGCACTGCAATCTCACCCCAAACCAAGCTGCACCCCCACACCCTAAACCCCCCCTGAGGCCACAACCATCCTCAATAGGGCAGAACCAGTGGGGGAAAGCCCAGTATCCCCCTATGGCCCCCCCAGCATCGCAGGCCGCATGGAGGCCCGAATCCCCCTCACCTTGTAGGGGGTCTTGTAGGGACAAAGGCGAGGCCGGGCCGTCCGCGGGGAGTAGCGGCCGTTAAGGGCCGGTTGGCGGCGTGGATCCATAGCTCCGGAGCTCCACACCCGCCCTCCGGGCTCCACCTGCAGAGCCGCAACCGAACGGGGAGGAGCGGATAGAGAAGGCCCGGCCTGGTCCGGCCCACAGCGCTTTGTTTGCGGGCGGCACCGCCCCGAGGCCGCGCTGCAGCCAATGGAGCCGCCCGCAGAGCCGGGCCGGGATGAGGCCTCACGTTTTGGGCCGGACCGGGCTATGGGGACTCGGGGTGGGGATGGAACTGAGGTGGTTCCGAAGGCAAGAAGGGCTCCTGGAAGTGGGGAGTTGAACGGGGTGTGGGGGACTGGAGTATGGGGTTCAAAAGGGAACGTTGGGATCTGGCCCTTTTGTGGGGGTTTCATATTGAAAGGAGGTTCGTGGCTCTGTGTGGGGTGGGGTGGGTGGGCAAAGTGTCCCTGGTACCGCCCTATAGTATCCACTGCATCTCCTGCAGCACCTATTGCTTCTCCTAAAGCACACATTGCATCTCCTGCAGCACCTATTGCATCTCCTCCGGCACCCATTGCATCTCCTGCATCTCCTATTGCATCTCCTGCAGCACCTCCTGCCTCCCCTGCAGCACCCATTGCATCTCCTGCAGCACCCATTGCATCTCCTGCAGCACCCATTGCATCTCCTATTGCATCTCCTGCAGCACCTATTGCTCCTCCTAAAGCACATGTTGCATCTCCTGCAGCACCTATTGCATCTCCTGCAGCATCCATTGCATCTCCTGCAGCACCTATTGCATCTCCTGCAGCACCCACTGCATCTCCTGCAGCACCTACTGCATCTCCTCCAGCACCCATTGCATCTCCTGCAGCACCTATTGCATCTCCTGCAGCACCTACTGCATCTCCTGCAGCATCCACTGCATCTCCTGCAGCACCCACTGCATCTCCTGCAGCATCTATTGCTCCTCCTAAAGCACATGCTGCATCTCCTGCAGCACCCACAGCTCACACATGCATAGAGCTGGTGCCAAACAATCAGAAAAGCATCATCATCTCAATGAACAGCAATGCAGGGCTCCATCCATAGCCCAGCTGGGAATGCGAGACCCCAGAAGTGTTTGCAGCAGGCAAGAAAGAACTGTGCAGCTCGCCAGCCTTTTCTTTGCTATTTATCTCGCTGTGTGAAGCATATTCTTTTTGCAAATGGAACAATATCAATCCAGAATATTAAGCAGGTCCATGGCCTGTAATTAATTCAAGGAGGGTAGCAGCTCTTTATTATTATACATTGAGTCGGGCACTCTTTTCAGAGCAGAATTCTTATCTTTAAGGTCCCTTCCAACCCACACCACTGATGAAACATGGTGACCACAAGCCAATAGTGTTCCATCATGGCCAAGAAGACCAATGGTGTCCTGGTTGACCAATGGAAGACCAAAGATTGACCATAAACCAGCAGTGTGTTCTGGTGGCTAAGAAGACCAATGGTGTCCTGGTTGATCAGTGGTTGGCCAATGGTTGACCAAACATTGACCATGATCCAGCAGTGTGCTCTGGTGGTCAGAAGAGCAATAGTGTCCTGGTTGATCAATGGTTGACCAAAGATTGACTATGAACCAGCAGTGTGTTCTGGTGGCCAAGAAGACCAATAGTGTCCTGGTTGATCAATGGATGACCAAAGATTGACCATGAACCAGCAGTGTGTTCTGGTGGCCAAGAAGACCAATAGTGTCTTGGTTGACCAATGGATGACCAACAGTTGACCAAACATTGACCATGAACCAGCAGCCACACTTGGACCCAAGGAGATGGTTCTCGGGGGCTTCAAACCACCCCCAAAGTTATCCCATAGATTTCCCTGCTGACAACCAGGAACATCCTGCAGGTGGGGCTCAGCTCTCCTGCCCAGAGGACAGCTGCATTTCCAGGAAATCCAAAGTAGGGGAGTGGGGGATTCTCTGTCCGCTGAATCACACTTCTCTTTTCCAAAGAAGAAATCACTTCAGATACAGAGCAGAGCTCTGCCTCATCCCTGAGCAAAGAGACTTGCGTTGGTCTGCGGCTCAGCCGTGGGGTTCCACATCTCCAGAGGTCAAGCAGTGCAGATGCAGTGAGATAAAACACCGAAACACGAGTGGGCAGCAGCTGGGCTTTTGCTGAGCTATTTTGTTCTCTTTTACACTACCAGAACAGAACATGGGAAGTTACATATCGAGCATGCATGCGTGCACGCAGGCTGGCACCCGATGCAAGCTATTTTTGGTGCTCTCTGAAGCTGGCTCAAGCTGCAGCTGCTCATAGTGAGTCTCACCTTTGGGGCTTTCCCTTTCCCTTTCATCAGTGTTTTTTCTTTTCCTGGACCGGCTTTTCCTTCCCATTCGTTTTCAAATCTCATTTATCACCAGGTTCATCTGTTCAGTTTGGCTTTATCCCCTCTGAGACGATGCTCAAGCAGCACCTAATGGTGCTCTGAGCTTTCAGCCCACCCTGACCTCACTCCACACAGAGCACAGCATATCAATGTGCCCCCCAGGTCCTCAATGATGCCAAAGTTGCCCCTGTGATGTTTTGATGACAGACAGCTCATTCTGAGAAAGCCCAATAACTTGACAGTGAAAGTCCCAGCAGTGCCTACTCTGAGTATATCTGCATATCACTCATTGCCACCAATTCAAGGTGCAGGTTGTTGGGATCTTTCTCTATGCTTTAAGTCTAGCAGCAGTGGGAAGAAGGGGCTCATTCTCCCCTTTCAGCCCTTTTTTCCTGCTCAGAGCCCTAAATTCCCTTCAATCCGTCCTTCCCAAAGGATGGGGAAAGGCAGCCAGGGGCTGGGCTTTCCAAGCTGGATCTGTCCCTTCAGCTCTACTCCTGGCTTCACATGGAACTTAAGGGCACATCCCAGGGCAAGCTGCTATTTTTCTCCTCCAAAACAAGAGCCCAGTTGGAAAGGAGAGGTTTGAGGTTGGCTGCCAAGTGAAGAATCACAGCAGTCTTTGATATTCGTGATCTTCCTTGCAAAACCTGCCTCCAACTGCAAAAGGGTCCCACCGAGACCTCCCTCCATCCAGGTGTAGGATAAGGCCAAAGCTGGGATGGAGATATCAGAGCACTGAACCAGCTGGCAGCCCCGCACCGCAGGGTTAACACCAATCGTTCACCAGAGACTATTTTGGAAGCACAGGCAGTATTTTTAGCCAGGAAAGCAGGCACCACTTCCCTTTCTGCCATCTCTCCTCCCTCTCCCAACGAGCCAGGCCTCTTTGCAGCAGCCGAGCGTGGGGATGCACGCAGAACCCGCTGCTGGTTGTGAAAGAACCGTGCTGCTATTTTGATCAGAGGAGCTGAACACGCTTCACCCCCTTGCGTTTTGCAATCCTCGTGCCGACAAAGGAGGAGCAGCCGCCGCAGGCTGCCTGGGCTCACCCCAATCCCTGCCTGCTGCTGCCCACAGCATCCTGCAGCCAGAAGAGGGTCCATGGGGAGGGCAGGCAGTGATGGCAGCACCTCATTCTGTGCTGCTCTGCATCCTCCTCCCTCTGCTCCCCACCACTGTCTTCTTCCATCCCATCACCTTCCTGTCCTTCAGCCCCAAAGCTCCGCACTCATTGGGCCCACTCCAGGTCTGTACCCCACAGCTCATCTCTGGACCTCACAAACTATGAACAAGCAAAATTTTCTCCTGCTTTCCAGGAGAGAAAGGAGCTGTGCTTGCCTTTCCAATGGAGCTGTACTTGGTTTTCCACTTCCTTTTATTTTTATCCAGTCAATCCCATGCTTAGGGTTGAATCTGGGATGCTGGAGGCTGAACTGCTCAGCCTGCCAGTCACGGCTGACCCAGCAAACAGGCAGGAGGTGGGCGAGTTGCTGACTAGGGCACAAGAGGGCTTGATGCTTTTTATTTGCTGATGTATGATAGATATGGGAGCAGAAACTCACACCCTGAATTGGGCAACGCTGTGCTGGGCACAGGAGGAGGCTGCAAGTGGAGCTTAGGGAAACTTAGGATGCATCCTGAGTGCAGACCTTTCTGCTCTGTATTCTGAGGCCTCTGATGTGAAGGCAGACAGAGGCTGAGCAGGGGCTGAGAAGGTCACCCAGCCCAGCATCAGCTCGCTGCTGGTGCAGCTCTATCCCCAGTTGTATCCTGAACACATCCAGAACTGCTGCATCCCTGCAGAGAGCAGCTGATGGTCACTGCGTTGTGCTGTGACTTCTCCACTTCCATTCAGCAAATGGAAAACTATTCACATTTCAAAGCAAAACACTGAGAGCATGCATGCGCTCTGCACACAGGAGCTGGCTGCCTACTCTATTACTTCCCTCCTCCACAAACCTTTGCCTTGCATCACTGCTGCAAGATCTGACCCTCCTCTATGGAGACCCCCCTGCACCTAGAGACCCCCAGCATGGCAAGGCAGTGCCCAACCCACCTCCCACCACCCCCATCCTCCTCTGTTCTAATAACCAACCAACCGCACTCACCCTGGAGGTCTGTTTTAAATAGACACTCCTTCAATAAAGACCTACAAAAATACCTTTGGTCGTCCTTTTGCTGAGCATGAAACCACAGAGCTGCAAAGAGGAACCAGCGACTCAAAGCAAGGGCACGCTGCCGCCCGGCCGTTCCGCCCTCCCGTTGCTGTTTGCGCAAAGCAAAGGGCAATTAATGGGGATGGAAGATGCTTGCTTCGCCCGCCCGCTTCCCCCCGTCGCTCTTGTGGGTCTTTCGGACGGCCCCAGGGGAGAGAAAAACATTTGTTTTAAAAACAGGAAAATGTGATTGTAAAACCACAACAATGGGCCGGGGAAGGAGCCGGAGCAGCTCTCAATTTAGCTTTCGAAACAGCCTTCCAGTTGACTAAATATTTCTGTATAGCAAACAGCCGCCGCTCCGTGCGCCCTCTCCTGACTCCAGCAGCGAATGGAGCTTTGCTGTCTGTGCCACATCTGCACCATCCACTGCAAAACCCCTTCCTTGTGCAAGCACTGCGCTCCTCACTGCACATCCCCTGCGCTGCCCAATTGATGCATCGTTTTCTGTTCACTTTCCTTCCTAAAAGAAGCTCCGGTGCGGCAATCCCATGAAAACCCATTGATTTCATCCTCATTCTTGCTATTTCCACTAGAAAAACAAAAAAAAAGCCAAACGTTTTCACATAAAGGGGCCGTGTGAGGTTACAGCGCAGTTCACGCCTATCACCGCCACCTGAACGGCTGGAAATTGTTTATTTCCCTTCCAAATGCCCAGAGGATTTTTATCCAGATAAAGAAATAATAGCCGGCAAAAAACTCTGTTTTCCAAAACACAAAGAGAATGCACTGAAGGCAGACCAGGCTCCGGGCTGCAAAGCCAAAGAACCAAAGGAGCCATTTGCAGGTTTTCCCCTTGCTCCCCACTTTTCCAGCTGTGTGCCATGCTCAGTTCTTGCTTCATAGCAAAGCAGGATGGTACCATTCAAAGCCTTGAAGGCTGGGAAGCACCACAACAGCTCAGCTAAGTTCCACTGGCTGCCCATCCTGCTCAACAAGGGGCTGAATGGAGAGCTCAGATTATCCTGGATGGATGTTAACCTAACCATAGGTTATCCTGGATGGAAGCAAACCTGGTCACCCTCGTGAATGAAACAAAGTCATGCATTGCAGGATCCCATTACTGCCACAGCTAAGAGCTAAAGGCAACCAAACAGGTAAAGACAGAAAGAAATGGGGATGGAGCTGCATAAAACCCCCAGGCGGTGAAGCACCCCAAGGCTGCTGAGCAGCCACATCCTACCCACAACCAGGCCACCCTCAGGAAGAGGCCAGTGCTGTGCCTGATGCTCTCAACTCACCCACCTACCCCTATGACAGCACCCATGTGGGGACCCACCTGGTGCCTGCACCCCGAGCTCAAATCCAGCCTTGGGTCCACAGGGACTGATGCTCTGTGGATGCTCAGCTCTGGTTCTGATCCATGCTGGGCTCTGCTCTGTGCTTTGAATGGAATGGGAACACCAGCTGCTCCCCTCAGTGCCCAGCATCTGCTTCAGGTGGTCCTTCTGCATGGCAGAACTGCATGGCAGAACTGCATAGCACTGCCCTCCCGTCCATTTTGGGGACATCTATTGATTTTTCATGGATTTCTTTATGAATTTACACCAAATGCTGTGGAAGCCTTGATGGAACACCCCCCCCCCCATCAGAGCCATGGGGTTGGATGGAGCCATCCAGCACTGCTACATACAGAAATCCCAACAGATAAGAGGACAGCCCATGGTGTGAGCATCCCATTCCAGGCCAGCAGGGACCCCCAAACCCCTCCCAACATCCTCTCACTGAGATCTGAAGCATTTTTCCACCTCTACCCCAAAAACAACAGAGGAACACCCTGCCCTAACATAGGAACACCTTCCCTACCCTGCACCCTAAACTCCCCACGTGGGATTTCTCTCCAGCTCACAATTTATCTGCAGAGCTGTTTAAAAGAAAACAACAAAGAATAAGGCTTGCATGACAAGGCTGAGGTCTCACTGAGCAGCATTTCAGCACCTTGTGGTCCCTGTTACGTGGGTGCTTCTCTCTCCTGAGCTCTAAACGTGACGCTCAACAGTGAATGCTTCAGGCTTAGCAATGGTGACCTCTCCATCCGCACGACTTTGTCATTACTCACACTTCAGATTCACAGTGATCTGTTGGAAACCGACCTCTCTGGGTGGAAAAAGCACCCCCCCAAAGTGCTAACAGCACAGCACAGCTCATCCTCTGCTGTTGTTTGGCACTGCAGGGTGAGGGCTTGATTTGCAAGCAAGGTTGCAACTGTGAGCAAAGCAACTCAGCCCAAAGCATCACATCACATTGAAAAGCAGAGGAAGGTGAGCATGGGCTGCACACAACATTCCAAACCACCACCAGAAGAAGTCAAACCCACAGCTCTCAGCTCCCTAATGCTCAGATTTCCAGCATCAATTCATTCTTATCTTGCAGCCTTCCTAAGCTGGGACAGCACCCGCTTGTGAGCATCACTGCTGTGCTGAGCATCCAGAGCCACCATGTTGGGTGCATGCAGATCACTTTGCTTTAAGGGCCCTGCTGCTTTACATGTGTTGGCTCTCCCAGTCTGCACCTTTGTTTTTGAAGCACATTGAGCACGTGCTCAGCCTTCTCTACAGCCCAGAGAAATGAAGCAAATTGGAAATTCCCATGTTGGGCCGTGGGAGCGTTGCACCACTCTCAGCACTTTTGAAGCAGGGTGAAACTCAAGACTCCTTCCATCACAGCTTCCCTCCTCCTAACCTCACAATGCACACCAGTCAATCTCGATGCCATTTCCCAAGCTCTTCATCAAGACAAAAGAGCAGGGAAGCACCAGGGGTTGACCAGAGAAGAGATGCACTGCTTTGTGACAAAGGAAACAAGGAGATGCCATCCTGACCCTTGGTGCAGATGGGCTGAGGAGCTGCTGCAATGTGAGCTGAGAGCAGCTGTGTATCCTTATGGTTTATCAGCACAAAGGCAGTGCCAGGTGAGCACGCATCAGATAAAACCACCCGTGCTGTGGGGTGTGCAGCAACACTGTGCCATGCAAAGAGTGGGGGGGAAGGGGGGGGGTCTGTGGGGCAGCAAAGAGAACTTTGTGCTTTCAAAAGCTGAAGCTGAGCATTTGGGCTGCAAACAAGTGAGCACGGGTGACCCACAAGAGACTTTTAGTGCTACGTGAGATAGGAAAAACTCAAACCCAGAGCGCTGCTGCTTGGAGGAGGGTGCCCACCTGTGGGGAGGTTTTCCTGCTCTGCATGGTCCACATGCATGGGACATGAGTGAGAGCTGCTGCCCCTTGTGCCCTTCCCCTCCCAGGAGCCAGGAAACGAGCCCTATGTGATGGCTCAGCCCAGAGCAGCCCTGCAGCAACAGAGGGGACCAGGGGGATATCAGAGCACAGCAATAACACAGATCAACCAGAGCAGAAATCCCAGGCGGGATGCACCAGGCTGAGACTGGAGCAGAAACCCTGTGTGGTTTCAGCAGAGCAATGCTGTGCACACCAACATCATTTGCCACTAGTGCTCCCCATAGTCCTGCAGCACCAAAAGCTGCCTGCACCCTCCTCCATTTGCCACCCTCTTCCCTGCCCTTCCCTGGGGCATCAGCCATCCAAAACCCACAGACATTAGAGAAACACCACGGAGGTGTTCAGCAAAGAGCACACAGTGTTTAAAAAAAGCCCAAAATGAGACACATTAAGCCCAGAAGATGGTTTGGAGGAGTACCTTTGTTGTCAGTGCTCATCTGCCCGGCCTGCGCGCGGAGCTGCCTGCTGCCCTTTAGCTTTGTCTCTCTTTCCCCCCAATGCATTGTGACAGTCCCCCAGGGCAGAGCAGCTCTTTAGTGTGGTCTGCACCGTGTGTGGTGAGGAGCCCTGCTCTCTAGCTTTTTTCTCAGTGCAGTTTCCATGCTCGGTTTCAGAATGACAACCTCTGATGTCGCGCTGCCGCGGGCAGCGGCTCTCTCTAGCACACAAGTGGGTTTATCTCGCATCCTTTCATTTAACTCTCACACCCAGCTGGGGGGCTGACGGCTTTCAAAATAGAGATCAAGCTGCCAGGAGGCTCCTGGGGTTCTACCAACCTTTTGCAAAACCCTCTGCTGAGAATGGCCCTTTTCCATCAGTGCTCCCATTGGTATAATTGGTCACCTGGGGATTCCTGGACAATGGGTACCCCAGGAACAGATGCAGTGCCTGGTTTTATATCAGCTGGGTGGTGTAGAAAGACTAAAACTGGAGCTGCTTCGAAGCTACCCACGCTCGCCCAGGAAGGGAAAAGTCCCTCCCTTAGAGCATGAACAGCCCAAAGCTCAGCTTTCTGAATGGCACCCACGCTATTGAAGGGCTGATCCCAATTAATGGCACCTAAAGACAAAGGAGCCAACCCCATCCTCATGCTGCAAGTGATGCCTGAGCACCAAGGGCACTCAGGGAATCGGTAACATAAGCAGAAATGGCCCCAGCTCTGCACTCAGCATCTCAGAGCACTGGAATTGTCCCCTCCATGCTTGGCAGCGCATCTCTCCTGTGCAACATTAGCTCTGTGCTCACTGCTCCCAGCGCCATCCCTGCAGCAGATGGAGGAGCTGTGAGCACACGGAGCTTTTTTGCATCTCGATGGCAAGGCCAGAAGCAGAGAAAATCCGAGGGGGCTGAGAACAAGAGAGCTCACAGAGCACCATGATCCCAAATAGCCGTGGGCAGAGAACCTGGGCCGGTTGTTCTGCTGGAAGGACACCGTGGTTCACACAATGCAGCACTGTCTTTCCCTGCTACGCTGGGGGAAATTGGTTTTTCCTCCTTTTAATTGTCCTTCTGTTTGCAAATTGCTCGTGTGTGCTTTTTAGTCTCAGTCGCTTCTATTTTAGGAGCGAGGCAAATGGCAAACGAGGAGAGAGAGCGAGTGAAGTTTCCATGAGACTTCTGCCTCCGCTGCTGCGACATGGGATGATCCCCCAGGGCCAACACGAAGCAACACAACCCCAAATCAACCCCCAGCAGCCCACGCACAGAGCCTGCTCTGCTCGGATTTATTGCTTCAGAGCAAAAGCCAACAGTTGGAACTCAGTGCATGCCATGAGCACGAGCAGCATCCGCAGCCCCCATTGCAGCAGGGAAATGCCAGCAGGGACAGTTCTCTGCAGAGCCAAGGAAGGAAAACCCCAATGTTGGTCCCCATCATGTGATAAAGGGCAGCAATTCCTGGGCTTGGGGGGACACAACTGATAGGACAAAGGCACCAAAAGCACATGGGATCCTTTGAGCTGCATCAACCTCCTCTTCACCCCACTAAGTGTGAGCATCGGAGTAAAGATGCCCAACAGAGAGGGGGGGAAGAAAGAGAAAGAAAGGGGAGGGGAAAAAAAAAGTGCTCTTAAGAAATAGAAGGTCAAATTTTCTTCTTATGCAACTCCCTCACCAACTTGTAAAACCTAAAGCTGCAGGACATAAATCAACCACTAACTGCCTGGGGTTACAGAGACACTTCCTCTAATAGCACCCGATTGCGTAAGTGCCTTTTAACGGGGGAGTTTGTCTCTGCTGAAATCTCTGTTAGGGTGAGGCTGAGCAGCCCCTGCTGGGCTCAGGCTTTGAGCTCCATCCCTGCCCCGCTCCCCTTAATGGGGACACCCAAGGATCCCTTCCTTCAGCCCCTTTTGCACCTGGGGAAAGGTTGGAAGGATCTCTCGGCTTCAGGGATGCAAAAGGGAGAGAGCAGCGGGATCTCACCCTTCTTCCCATAGCAATGCCATCTATGGGGTCCTCTGCCCACAACACATCAGTTCTGTCTGAAATTGGCTTCATTTATATCTTAGCCCCTCTTTTGTGCCCCCTCCCTCCTCCCCCCATCCACAAACAAAGCCAGAAACCGAGAGAAATCACTGCGCTCCACTGCTGCTTCAGAGCATCACGTTATTATGACCAAAAAACACAATAGGGGAAGGAAAGGCCATCGTATGTCTCACATCCCTCCCCCTCACCCTCAATCCATGGGACAGAGCCCTGCACCCAACGCAGCACTGCTGTTTGTTTGGTGACTGTTCTGCTAATGGTTATTTTTAGCTGGTGACGCCCGGGGTATTTCGCTTCAGGATGTCCGGTCTGAGCCTCTTTCTGGGAATCCCATGTTCTCTAATTGTAAACAGCCCCATTCAGTTGCTGTAAGCACCGAGAGGCCCCAACTCATACAACAGGGCCGTCAGGTGTGAGTCAAACAGGAAGCCGCTGCCGCTTCCACAAGCAAAGCATCGGGTGTGAAAATGTGCTCCATTCACACAGCCCCACAGCCCAGCCCAGATCCCACAGCACGGGGATGGCTCTGGATGCAGGATCAGCTCCATCCCTCCTCCAACATGCTGTCCCTAGGAATAAAAGGGTTCCCAAGGGCCTCACGTGTGGATGCTGCAAGGGAGAGGGGATGGGGATGCTGAAGGAATGGGATGGGGATCCTGATGATGATGGGGTGGGCACAAGGATGCTGAAGGAATGAGATCGGGATGCTGATGAGGATAGGATGGTGATGCCAATGCAGGAGATGTGGAGGCACAAGAGGGGATAGGATGGAAACGAGGAGCAGTTTCAACCCCATCTCCCACCCCATGGGGCTGAGCTGAAGCAGCTGCCAACCCGAGCTCAGAAACACTGACAAGGAGCAGTTTGGTCCTCTGCTAACAGCAGCACGCTGCTGCTCTTGTGCAATAAACCAGCTTGGGGTGACCCAAAAACACATTCCCTGTGCCTTAGGAGATGAGCATCCAGGTCTACATCACCCCATGGTCCATTCACTGTGCAAAAGGATGGGGTGTAAGGGCATGGGATGCCCTAACAGGAGAGAACCTGCCACAATGACCACAATCATCAGGATAGGAAGGCATCAAAACGCACGTCATAATTTCACTAGAGCCACAAAGAGCTGCAGCAGCACCAGCAGCCCATCATTTGAGCCCTCAGATTCCTGCAAGCAGCAGCAATGGCACCACGCTGCTCCTGGGGACACAGCAGCAATCCTTACAGCTCAGCTGCCCTGAAGGTCCCAAATATCAGCATTGCAACAACAGGGACAGCAGAATCCTCCATTGTGCTTCTCTGAAATTACAGCATCACGGAGCTCAATGATGTCTGCATTGGAAGCAATTTTGCACAGGGTAGGAAGGTCAGAGCCAACACCTGCAGCGCTGTTACAGGACACTGATGTTCCTCCAGCCTCCCCAGTGCACCTTGAAGCCTTTTGGGTCCTTTGGGGACATCACAATACTCAGCCATTCCCCTGCATGGGCTCAAAACCCAGCAAGGAACTGAGCCAGCTGAGCAGCCCATGGCAGAGCACGATGCTTACAGAAGGCTAAGGATGGCTTTGGATGCTGTAACATATCCTATAGGAACCCATCCACACCAAACATCCCCACAGACCTCAGCACAGAGCATCCCGTGCGCGGAGCATGGTTGTACCCATCCCTTATCTGACTCATTTCAGCATCTCAGGGGAAACCCTGGCATTGATAAACAGCTCTCTGCTCTCTGCCTCCACATTCACCAACTGAAATCTGGAGTCTATTTTTAACCCTCTGACACCCACAGCTGAGAGGGAGCCGGCAGCTCCCCGCGCTCGTGCTGTTGTTTATCGGGTGGGTGAAGTGACTGCAGCGCTGGTGAGGTATCGAGCAAAGTGAGACCAAAACAAGAGTGCTGATGTGGCATGATGCCACTTTCCATGCTCGGAGCCTGCACTGTTGCCCCCGGATGGGGTATGCAAAACCAGCAAGCTCCCGTGTTTTATTTTCCAGCACATCCCCATATGAGTGTGCTGCTTGGTCTGCTCGTTGTCCTCTGTTTGCTGGGGGTGGTGGGCTGCATGCAAGGCCATGAATGAAGGGGGAAAAGAACTTAAGGAGGAGATGGGCTCATCCTGCAGCAGGGACATGGCATGAAGGCTGCCTGAAAGCAGCAGGGTGGGTAGAACTGCTACTGCTTGGAGCTTTCATGGAGGTTTTTGCACGCTGCTTGTGCACAGGGGAGCGGATGCAGCCTTTGTGGTCAGGGCAGGACACAGCGTGCTTCCTCCAGTTCTAGAGGATCCAAGAGCAAAGCTTCCAGCTTTCCCTTGAGGAAACACCTCCACTCTGACCGCTGCAGGAGAGAAGGTCTGGTTGTAATTCCTGAACAAAGGCTGCCTTGAACAGCAGCGTCCCAACCCCACTGCAGCACAGCACCTGATGCTTCCTTCCCAAAGCCCCCACACTCCCTATAAGGCTTTTGATGACCTCTGATTTCAGGATGGCTTTAGGAAAATCATTGTCTGGCTCCTAAAACTCCGACTGGCAGCTCTGCTTGCTGCCCATCCGCAGCTCAGCTGAGAGGCATCACATCACCCTGGGCTCCTCATCCAGCCAGCAGCCAAGGGGCAACACAACATCACCCAGGAAACATTCTCTCTTTGGGTTTAATGATGGAAACCATCTGCTGTTGTGTCGCTCAGAGCTTCACGCAGCCTTCTTGCCTTCTCTCTGGGCATCGACTTAAAAGCTCCACATTGCCTCCCCAGCAGCCCAGAAATAACTCAGAAGATGCAAATCCATCTGGTAGCCCCAGTTGGTCTCCATTTCCCCATTGCAGAGCCATGTGCCTGTCCCTGAGCTGCTGGTCCCTCTCCAGCTCTTCCTGCTTGTGCTATAAAACCTTCATTTCCTGACACACATGGGATGAGGCCAAGGGGTCATGTTTTGGACAACCTGCATTTTCCATGGCAACTGGCAATGATGTCAGTGACATGCAATGATGGGAAGGGGCCAGCACAATGGTGAGCTCTCCAGGAACTGGGCAGGAGGGGTGGCTGAAGTGGTGCCCTGGGCTGGGGGAGCCCTGAAAGCATCTGCCCTCCTCCCAGCCACATCCTTCCATCCATCCTGTGATGCTCCATTCACAAAACAAAGCATCCAATGCTCCTGTCTGAGCCAGCTCTGAGATACCACACGTGGATCAAAACCACCTTCCTACGCATAGAGTTGCCAAGGGATCCCATCCCAGTTGCCTTTGATACAACAGGAAATCCTACAGACCTCTTTTCCACCTTAGAAGCACCTCTCCAGGTGGGAAACATCATTAATTCTATCCCCATTCCTTATGCTTTACAGACTGACCTGGACATGTAGCTGCAGCCAGAAGGGAGCAAAGCCAGAGGTGCATTGCAGAGGTGAGAAGCAAGATGATGGGAAGCACAAGCCATGCACCCACAGCAGAGTTCTCACACAAATTTAATGGGTAATCAGTAATAACATTCACCTGCTGCATTCCCACAGAGCACTAAAGGTCCCAGCAAGGAAAGGAGCTAATAGGGCAGGCTTGGTCCAACTCCCTGCTTTAACTCTGCCCATGATAGCAGGTAGTTCAGGTACAGCAAATAGCATCCAGAACAACCCATAGGCATCAACATAACAGCAGAAAGAGAAGAACTGAGTGACTGCAGGCATGGATCTGCACCAAGCAGGTCTATGAAAGCAGAGGGATGAGCTTGTGCTGTTGGTGGTAGCACAAAACTGACGGCAGATGCCATCCAAACAAGTGGCAAACCTCATTTAAATGGTGGCAAACACCATCACAACGGTGACAAACAAACACCATCAAAGCAGTGATGCTGCCTTCCCTGCGTTTTGGACCTCGTAGGATCCAAACATGGGGAAATGGCCCAACCAAAGCTCAGCCCCTATGGGAACCCAACAGCATCGGGGTGGGGAAAGAGAAAACAAAACAACCCCACGAAAGGACTTCCAAAAACGCTGCATGAAAAGTGAACACTCAGCAGAGCGAGGTTTCCTGCGCAGTGAGAGTTGGAACAGGAAATCACTGCTTCCTGCATGCAGAGGAAGTGCCTATCTAATGCCTGTGATCAAAAACAAACATCGCCTCCATTAAACAAACAAAAGGGCCTAAAAAACTTCAACAGCTTTTGCAGCCCGGGTTGGCTCCAACAGGAGGGAGAAAGAGGCCAAAAATAAGCTGGTCACCTTGAGAAGGACCCTCGTCCTCTTCCCTGCGTGGCAATGAGGTTGCACTGCATGCAGGAGGCAATGGGAGCCCAGTCTGTGTCCCCAGCTCTGCTCTCACCCCACAGCATGGATGGGACAGAGGTGGGCACCAGCAGTGACCCCAAGTGCTTTGGTTTGGTAAAGCATTGATCAGATGCCCTCTCATCCATGCACTCTAGTCAACCTTCGGGTCAACCTTGTTGCCCAACTGGGATACTACAGCCAGAAACATTGCTGGATCATGGTCTGCCTTTGGTCACTGCTGGAAAGCCTGGATACTATCAGCCTTCTGGCCATAGGGCACACTGCTGGCTCGTGGTCAGCCTTCAGTCAACCATCTCCCTGTACTTGGTTTCTGTGCCTGCTCTTGGATTTGTTTTGAGATTTAATTTCACCTCTAGAAATATTTCCTTTCCAAACCGCTGCGGAGGTTCCTTTTGTTCGAATACAGAATCCCTTCTCTTCATTATAATGAATTCAGGCTATGGGGATAGGAATACTTTCTTATTCCACAGAAGGGCTTACAGACCTTGGTCTATAAATCATCCCTGTGAGCAATGAGATCGTGAGGCTTTGCTCATCTCAGGGCTAGAGGATGCTGCAGGCTTTGCAGTGCCCAGGGACCTCGTGCTGTTATTCCAGCTTGCTGCAAACCTTTTGTTTTTGGACAAATCCCAGCTGGGAGATGGATGTGAGGAGGCTGCAGGATCCAGGTGCTGCCCAACCTGCAGCACAACGCCAGCCGTGCTGGGGAATGGATCTGTACAGCCTTCATCCCCTGAGTTATGGGCTCTGGGTGTCACCAAATGCTGCACGCGTGTCGTTTGCCAGATTTAAAGCACAGACACATTGAGGTGGAGGAGGTGGTTTTGCTTCAAACCCAAAGCAAAGAGTGGGGGGTTTTTTTTCCAGCCCTGGCTGAGCCTGAAGCTCCAACATCATTCATTCTGCACACGTCTGATACTCCAAACCATCCTGGCTGGAAAAACCCTGCTCTCCCAGCACGTAGCTGAGCACACTAAAAAGAAACAAAGAGACCAGGGCTGATGCAGGATGCTGAAAAGCAGCACTCCTCCACATCAATGACAGCAAGAAGAGAGGAGAAATATGGTTCAGGAACAAAGGGAGGGCCAAGCAGCAAACAGGGCTGGCCCATAGGGACAGGGAAAGGACATGGGGACAGCACCATGCAGGCCATCTCCTTGCTTCCCCCACCACCTTGCATCCCCCACCACCTTGCTTGGCCCTCGCCTTGCTGTGGGTTTGCACCCGCACTGCAAAGCTCATGATGGGTTTTGCAGACCCACACGCATCAGCCAGCCCACAGCACAGGGCAGGATACAGCAGGTTGCTCCCCTGTGTGTTTTGCACTCAGAAGATGCCAATGCAGAGAGCAGCAGATCCAACCACAGGCTGATGGAAAAATGATTCCAGCATCACTGATAGCCCCGCAATGGACAGCAAATATGAAGGGTAGGGAAACATGCAACTGGGCCTTCCTGTGTGGCCACCACACCAATCTATTCCTGAGCAGCTTGTCCAGTGATATTAAAACCATCAGGTGCAGCCAGCATTAATTTGCTGAGTGCTCACAGCACTGAGGCTTTTTGGTGCACCTGGTTCGTTAAAAACAAATAATTACAGTTTCTCCATTTCCTGCTCTGGAAAGAAAACTTCCATAACTAATCATAGCCAGTTAACATGCATTTAAAGTGCATTCTCCTGTGCAACAGCAGAACACGAGGCTGTGTCTGTGCAGGAGGGTCGGCCTCTGGATGCTCCTTTAAACACTGTTTGCTCCTTCCTAATGCAGAGCTGCAGTCCCACGCTGGCGGATTGTTGAGGCTGTTCCATCCCTGGCTGGAAAATCCATGCAACATCCCTGGAAAGTTGATGGCTGCTGTGGAAGTTCTGGCCAATTTCCTCATTGTGCAAGTGCCAAAATAACAGAGATGAACTCCCAGAGGCTGCAATGGAGGGGATTGTGGGCACTGAGATGGAGAAGGCAGCTTTGAGCTGTTGGGGGCAGAAGGAGAAGTGAAGTTCTCAGCTCCTCCCAATAACCAAGGGGACAGAATGATGCCTGAGATCCAAAGGCTTCATCTCCATTTATACAAGCACTTCAGCTCCTGCTGGGAACACAGGTCAGGGGGTGTCCTCATGCTGCAGAATCTGGTCGGTATCACAGCTGATGCTTCTCATTCCATCTCCATCTTTACCTTTGAGTTGTGAACCCAATGTTATCCCTCAACGGGATTCAGCTGAGCGGGGGCAGTTTTCTTTTAGCTGAAGGACTCTAATACTCCCTGGAATGGAGCAGCCCATTTACAACCACCCAACCCATTCCCCATCCTCAAACCCTTCCACCTACAGCTCCCATCCCATATCCACACACCCCATTACCCAGAGCTGCTGCATTGGGCAGAGCTCTCAATGAGCAAATGCCACCAACACAGGTGGGATGGGAGGAAAACATCCAGGGTTGCATTGGACCAAGATGTAATAAAGCTTTAAGGCTTTCTCATCTGGTTTTGACACAGAGGATTACGACAGGCTTTAGGGGGCTGCTCTTTTCCATGCCCGGTCCCAAAGACCTCAGACACCCCGTGGCATTTCCCAGACTGAGATACTATTTCCTATGAATCAGATTTCAGCACAGACAGCAGATCCTGGAGACAGATGGAGACGAGGAGGAAAATCCCCACATGAGAGCTCAGACATCAATTGCAGCGTCTGGGCTGGATTGGGTTGCGTGCTCAGCTCAGCCCTATGCAGGGTCTGTAACACATCTGGCACTGCTGTCCTCTGCCCCTCTGTGCCGTAAGGCTGCACAGCCCACCTGCATCACCTGTATTTATTCTGCACATTGAATTCCTCCCCATTCCCCAAAGTAAGGTGAAGGAAAGGGATGCATTGCGAGCCATTCAGAGGAGCAGACACAGCAGGACAGGAGCTGCTCTGGCCTCAACATCCTTTGGAGTGACAGCCCCTGCTCCTTTGTTCCCATTGCAAAACAACAGACAAAAAGAGCCCAGCAGCAAAGAGGGGACTGCCAGGTGAGCAGCACACAAAGTGCACACCAGAACCCAGAGACAGCAAGCACCTTAAAGGAGATTGCTGTGAGACCAGAGCAATAGCTGACTGCCAGAGGGAGAAAGGGGAAAGCACCAGGAATGGGGAACAGAGCCCTTTTGGTGCAGAGGAGGGTTGCAGCCCCCACACTGTGCAGCCCCCACCTCAAAACCACACACCTGGCACCACCGGACGGCCCTCCCGCAGCACAGCTCCTGGGAACACGGTTGCATCACATTTGTTTTGCTTTGCTTTGCATTGGAGAGGAGGATTCCTCCCACCGTGCTGAGCAGCCGGTGTTACACGGCTGGCCTGGGTTACAGTAGGTGACAATGACACCCAGAGATGGGACGGCGCAATGAGGAGAGCATAATGGGGACGACACCATGGGGGCATGGGGTAAATGCAATGTGGATGGCACAATGGGGACATGGGGACAATGAAATGGGGATGGTACCATGGGGACAATACAATGGGGATGGCACCATGGGGACAATGCAATGGGGATGGTACCATGGGGACATAGGGGACAATGCAATGGGGATGGCACCATGGGGACAATGCAATGGGGATGGCACCATGAGGACATAGGGACAATGCAATGGGGATGGCACCATGGGGACAGCATTGGCACCAGCTTGGGTTGGGTTGGAGCAATTGGGGTGCCTTTTAGCATCATGCGCGTGGGACCCCCCCTGGTACTCACCGTGGCTTTGTCCTTGCATCCAGAGGAGTTAAAGCCCTTGGAGATGCGGTCGCATTGTCCGAGATGTGTTCGTTTTGGGGGGGGAAGGGAAGGCAGCTGCTTTCTTTATATCTCAAGATTCACTAAAGTTCAGGAAGAGAGAGAGAGAAAAGAGAAGGGAAGGCGAAAGGGGAGGGACTGAGCAAAGGGCCCAGAGGCCGTATAGAATGACAATGGAAGGAAATGCTTTATCAAACCTAGAAAGCCAACCCTGTCCTGGGAACACAGAGGGAGTAAAAAAAAAAAGAAGCTCGATGAAGAAAAGCGAGTTCAGCTGCCTCAGTTCCTCCCTTGGCAGCAGCCCTCCTCCCCCATCCCCTCACTGCAAACACAATGAGAGCCGAAAGCGTCCGGCTCCAACACTCCTTTTTTTTTTCCCTCTCTCTTTCATTAAACAGAGAGAAGTTTCAGTTCTTCAATAAAAAAAAATAGAAAGAAATCCAACAACCAAACCCTGCCCGGGAATGGGAATGTGACGCTCTTCCCCCTCCCCCGACTAACAGCCTTCCAAGTTTCTATGAGTCAAACGTTTGCAATGTGTTACCGAAATGTTACCAAGCTGGAATGCGGCATCCGAGAGGGTTTAGCTAATAAAATTTCTTGTTTGTTGGGTGGGAAAAAGTGTCAACCAACAGGGAACAACCATCCTCTTCCTTTCGCTTCGCCTATCTGGGTGTAGAGGTACCCATCTAAGGGGGGCATCGATGCTCCCAATGGGAAATGGTGTTGTAAAGGGAGATGGGAATTGTGCAGGTGGGGAATGGGGTGAGATGTGAAATGGTGGGGCTGTCCTGTAGCATGGTGAGGGTGGGCCCATAGCTGAGCGCCCAAAGCCCTTCATGCAGGTTTGGGATCAAGAAGGTGCTATTCATCACCCCACAGCTCCTGGGTTCATTATAGCTTCATGGCATGGCTTGAGTTGGAAGGGACCCCCATTGCAAAATGTGGGCTTCCAACGAAGACAACTGAACACAGCATTTTCCAGAAGCATCTGCTGTGGGTTTGCATGCATCAGCATCTCAATTTCTTTCCTCCAGAAAGCAGCAGAATCAAGGAATGCTTCCTTATGATGTTAACCACCAAAAGCAACACCCTCCTTTGGCTGTTGATCACTGCTATGCATTTTATCCCTTCCAAATCTAGGAAACCCAATACTTCCTAGTGTCACTAAACACACAGCAGGTGGGAATTAGATGATCCTTCAGGTGCCTTCCAACCCAACCATCCCACGGTTCTATGATCTTTGAGCTCTTTTCCAACCCAACCATCCCATGGTTCTATGATCTTTGAGCTCCCTTCCAACCCAACCATCCCATGGTTCTATGATCTTTGAGCTCCCTTCCAACCCAACCATCCCCATGGTTCTATGATCTCTGAGCTCCCTTCCAACCCAACCATCCCACAGTTCTATGATCTTTGAGGTCCGTTCCAACCCAACCATCCCATGGTTCTATGATCTTTGAGGTCCGTTCCAACCCAACCATCCCATGGTTCTATGATGACAGGATGGGATAACACTGGGTTTTGATTTTGGGGTTGGAGAACCACCTGTCCTGTCTATTTCCAATGTGTTTTCTCCTTTGATGCCATTGGAACAACAGTGGTGGAAAAGAGGGATCACAATGGACTTTGTCCAACCAACTCCTTTTCAAGCAGGTCATTGTGAGACCAGGAGCAGCCCAAGTCTACAAAAGCAGAAGCTCAGTTTCGCTGTACTATGGAAAAATGCCCATTTATCCTCAAAATGGCAGCAGCAACATTCACACTCAACAGAACAGAAGGGAATTGGGAAGATCTATCAGACTTCTGTGGCTTTCTCCCCAAATATAGGGGTGTTCCAGGCTGCTTTGTGCTTAAGGAGCCCTATAGTTCCCAGGCCCAATTGCTCTGCATGGAGAATTGTTCTGGAATGGTGTTTTTGGCACCGGGGAGAGTTTTACCACACCTGCAACAGCTGCAAAACATATTGAGACTAAATAAAAATACATGCATATATATATATGTATATATATATATCAGGCTAGAACTGTCATTGGGATTCTGATGTGGTGGAAGAGGAAAAAAAAAAGGGAGAAAATAAGAAGGATGGGGAAAGAGGAGATAGGGATGTGCTCAGAGGTTGGGAAGGAGCCATGCAGACCATGTCCCCATATGGGGCCATTCCTGCTCTGCTCGGAGCTGATCCTGAGTTGCAAACTTTTACCCAGTTGGATATTTGCTCTGTGTTCACGTTGAGGTGCGTGGAGCCCTTTCACACAACCCACTGCCAAAAGCAGAGCTGTCCAAATCCAGAGATAAGGGACAGGGCTTTGCTTTTAACAAAGAGACATTTCCATATCTGAGGAAGTGAGGCAATTCTGCCTCATTAAGAAGGCTGACAAAAGTCTCTTAGGAGGAAGAAAGACAGCGAAAGATTAAAATCTGTGCATTTCAGAGGAGAGCAGCCAGGAACGCTCATGTCCCATCAACTGCAGGGTTGGATAGAGGCTGCATGGCACCTTCCAGTGCTGGGAGTGATGGTGGTGGTGGAGCTAAACGAGTGCCTGGAGGGAATGGAAAGGCCCAGAGATGGAGCAGAGTGTGAGCAGAGCCCTCAGAACTGCACTGGGATCCATCCAGGGAGGGAAAGTCAATGCTTGGCTGCTTTGAACTCAGCCATCGTTGTGCAAATGTTGAGTTCCAGTGCTTTAATCCATTCTGGCATGTTCCAAGAGCACTTATTTGAGGCTTTATCATGAAAAAAAGCAAACCTCTACACATTCCAGCAGGCTCCTGGTATCTCTGGCTATGCACACAATGCTCTCCAAGGGAAACCTTCACGTGGCCTGTGCGTGTTATTTGCCATTCACACAGCTGCTCCTGCTGCGCTGAAGGGTGCACGTGGAGAAGGAAGATTCCAAAGTCTCTGTTAATTTGCAAGGATGTGTATGATAGCAAAGGGAAATGCAAAGCTCATCCATGGAGAGTGTGAGGTACCCTCACAAGCACAGCACATCAGCATCAATAGTTCATTTGGGGACGGGAGAGCGGAGGCAGCGTGAAGAAGAGGGGAAGGGCTCCATGCACAGTATTGATACGCCAGGTATGTTGGCCAGAGAGCTCTCAGAGGATGAATAACATTCCCTTCATACTCTGAAAAATGTCAGGCTGTTTTATCTGTAATGGGACGGCCTGTAAAGGTTGGAGATGGTGCTTAGGAGTAGAAAGGTGCAGATGGATTTTGAAGCTCCCATATCCATTTCTATACACTGAGCACAACCTCAGGGTCCTTTCTGGCCTATCAAGGAGATCCCAGCACTGCTGCTTCTCCCAGGGGCTCCAGATGGGTGGGGTGAAGCCCACCTACCCTGGAACACAGAGAGCTCTGCTTCTGCCTCCAGGCAGCTCTCACTGTATGGAAGGTGAGCAGAGCAGAGCGCAGCCCCCAGGCACAGAGCAATGCCATCAGAGCTGCAGGAGCAGCAGCGTGGGTGCAGGGGGAGGAGGAGGAGAGCTGCCTGCAGCTGCCATAGAAGGCAGAAGAGAAGCAGGTTTGTTTCTGCAGGGGGAGAAGAGTTATGTCTGCAATTCACAGCAGCTAAAAATACTCCCTGCCTGGAGGACCGGTGTGTACGAGAGATGCTCAGCATTCCCAATGGGCAAGACTGGGGGTGCCCAAGACCCAAAGATTTCAGTTCTTTCATGCACTTTGGCTCACTTCAGACTGCAAAGCAGATGCAGCAGCCTGGGCTGGCCTGTTTCTTGCTAATTAGTGCACAAAGTAATCGAAGCCCCAGCTCTGCTCTGAAGGTTCTTCACGTCAGCTGTGCAAGGAGCAGAGATCAGAGCCCAGCAAACAGATCCCCAAGGGGACTGATGCTTCTGCAATGTACAGAGCAGCACAACTGCATTCTGCACGGGCTACAGCCAGCAGTGGCTGCTCATGCACTGCAAACCCAGCACAGATCAGGGGCAGGACCAGTTCACCCCTTACCTGAGCTGCCATGGGTGCAAGGTTACACACACAGCTCCCTTTCTGCATCACACCAGCACCTCCCTGGGGACCTCATCCAACAGCAGACCTGCCTGAATCATTTCTCCTCTTCTCCAGTTTCAGCTGACAAATAAACCCCAACAACAACAACAAAAAAGAGGCATGTCCAATAGCTTTTCCCCCCTTTGAAGAGGCTGATCCCCTACGGACGGCTCACAGCAAGGGCGTGAGGAGGAACTCGCCTGGCCCCAGTCCCAGTAAATCACAGCTCAGAGACAGACGAACTCCATTTTGTGATTATTAACCCCAGCCCTGCTCCATTTGTTTGGCCTGTCTGAGGCTAAATATAGTGAGGGGAGCAGGAATGGCTGGGGAGAATTGTGTGCAGCTGTTCAGTACAGTCCTCCCCCCCCCTCCACCTCCCACCCCCAACCTCTCCTTAATAACAATTAAATATATATATATATAAAAACAATAAAGAGTTCCAGCGAAACAGAAAGACAACGGCTGGGAAATGAGAAGCAGCTGTGAAAGAGGAGGGGATGAGTCGTCCTGCAGGGAGACCTGACTTCAAAACTTGCAGGAAATGTTAAGAGAAATTCCACAGGCGCTTTTCCAATCCATCATCCCACCCGTGTCCGGGGTGGCCAAACAAAAAGCATCATCCATGGGGAGCTCAGAGAGCCCCATGAAGAGCTGCTGGCTCTCCTGCTCCATCACCAGTCCCTTGTTGTGCCTTTGGGACACGTCCTGGTCACTGCAGATAGAGGGAACATCAGCAGCAAGCAGAAGAAATGAAGGGAACCCCCAGTACTGTTCTCTGCTCACCAGGCAAGATGTTGCTGCACCAGCACCCTGCACACAGAAGCTTTCATTTGGCTGCAAAACACACAATAATTAAAGGGAACTGCTTAGAGGAGCACCCAGGGCTTTGAGATCCTGTGTTGGGCATTGGAAAGCTGCTCCTGGGTGTGTGTGTGTGCAGCAGAAGGCTGCTGGAGATGTGGGTGCATTAAATCTGGGTGCATCCACCACTCCTAAATCAGTGCCGGCACTTGTAGCCAAGCGTGGCCTATCTGGCTTCTGCTGGGCACATGCATCCTCAGGCATGTGCACTATTTAATACTGATGTATTTAAACAGATTGCTTTCCCTTCTAGGCTTTCCCTGAGCAGACAGTTCCGCAGCCAAGCTTATCTCACTGCAAAACAACATTTATCTGACTCAGATTTCCCTGGGCAAATACTCCTGTCCTCTTTCCCTCCAGGCAGAGCCAGACTCTGCCTGTTGTGCTGGCAGATTGCAATGGGGAAGCCTTCACCTGAGGCAGCATTGGGTTGACCTTCCCTCCCAGCTGTGCTCCTGGAGATAAAAGGAGCAGTGCCTTATCCCAAACAACTGGGTATCTTCCAGGACAGTGTGAGCATAGGAAAGCTCACTACTGACCCCTAACCACCAGCTTTTATCTCTGGCTCCAACCACCAACAGCTCTGGCAATGGCTGTTCACACCTGAGCTGCTTCTCAGGTAGATGCAGCAGAAGCTTCAGTTTTCTTCTCCAGGCAAAGCTCAGAGTGCTCAGAAAGCACTCAGCCTGCCCTTAGGTTTGGATATGGGTGTTAGTGTACCAGCTGGCCAGGCAAAGCCAAGTGCATGTGTTTAGCTGGAATGCATTCATTGCACCTCATTGCGAGTGGTGTGTGGGATGTGTTCCCACGTGTCCACCTTTAGAATATGGCTTTGGTTGGACAGGTCCTTAAGGATCATGGAGCTATAGAATGATAGAATGAATTGGGCTGGGGAACCACAGAATGGTTTTGGTTGGAAGGGACCTTAAGATCATAGGATGAGTTGGGTTGGAAGAGACTTTAAAGGTCACAGAGCTATAGGATGGTTGGGTTGGAAGTACCCTCAGAGCCCCCCCAGTCCCAACCCCTGCTCTGGGCTGCTCCCATTCCTACATCAGGGCCCCATCCACAGCCACAAGCACCTCCAGGGATGGGGCACCCACACTTCTCCATGCAGCAGTATTGGGGCCTTACAGCCCTCTAAGCCATGCAACAAGTCACTCTCCCTCCTGATTACAAACTCTCCCATCCCTTGCTCATAGCTTCCTGTTTGCCAGGGCAGCTCGGGGTGAGCACAGCCTTGTTTTCATGCAGCTCAGCCTTCCCACAGGCTGCGGTTTTGGCAGCTGATGGCACCGGGCATCCCGCAGCCAGGTGTGACCGCATAGGGTCGGTTTGGAGCGAAGGAGAAGAGCGGGGAGCTGAGATCAAGGTGTGCATCTGCAAAGGGAAGGAGCTTCCCAGCTCAGCTCCTCCTGAGGCTTCAAACCCCACTGTGCACTCTGGTCATACACCTGCAGAGCTGCTCACCCAGTCCAGGGGCTCTTTTTTCAGTGCTCTGAGATGCACACGGGAGGTTGTTGTTTTTCTTTGAAAGGTGTCCCAGCTTCTTCCAGAATGAGAACAGTTCCCCAGGGAAGGTGCTGTTGTCCAAGTGGCTCCTGGCTGCACACAGGTCCTGCAGCATCTCCACGTTGCTCTCCTACAAAGGAAGGGGTGAGCAGAGCACAGGCAATGCCATCCCACACTTGGTTCTATTCCCTCCTTTATGCACCTCTTCAGCACAGCACAGAGTGGCCCATTCAACCCACAGAGGAACCTGTTCAGGCCTAAAATCTACCAGAAATTCCCCCAAATCACCCCCTATGTACTCACTTTTACCCCTGGCTTTGCTGTGCCAGTTTAAGACAAGAGCTGGGTCCCATCAGAGCTGCTCAGAACGATGCTCCCCCTGTTGCCTTTCAACCAACAGCCCCCAGCTCCCTCCAAACAGCTTCGCCAACCCCACCACAAACTGCTCCAGAAATGACAAATTCCACCCATGAAAACAGGAGGATGGAGATTCCTCTGAGCAGCTCCATCCTAAATGCAGGCAGGGGAGGGAAGAAACACAGAGAGAGAATCTGATGGTGCAAATCCCTCACCAGGAGCAGAAGGTTGATTTATTTACTGGGGCCAGAGGTACTAAAAAGCTTGGACAGGAATTTGCACTAAACCTTTGACACACAAGACATTTCCCTTTCTGGCCAAGACAAACAAAGGAAGGAAGTGTCTGGGACATTTAAAGCGACCTAGTGGAGACAGGTAAGGGCAGATAAGGGCTGAAGGAAGAGCGGGCTGGGCAAAGGGAAGTATCTTGTTCTAAAGATTTGTTGGATTCCTTCAACTCTGCAAATCAGGGCTGGGGGAGGCAAAACTGCCTGGGGGGGAACTGCTTGCAATGGGAGAAGCACCGCTGCAGTGCTCAGCACTGGGTTTTTCTCCTTGCCCATCCTTTTTCTGCATGCCCGGTGCTTATCCTATAGCCCACAGGACTTTGATGCCCATGAGCTGACCACCATCCATCTCCTGACAAGTGATGCTGTGCAGGTGCCTGGTTGATGCTCGCCCTTCCCATGCCAGCAGGATCCCATGAGTTCCCAGCTTTATGGTTTGGTTCCAACAGCTGTTCCCATCTTCTCATAAAGAGAGCAAAGAAAATCCTCCTGGAGCGTATTGATAACATGTCTGTTTTCAGCTGAACGCTGCAAGAATATTTGCCCTCAAGAAAAGTGCTATTGCAGCACATGGTTTCTTCCTTGCAGCTTTTAATGCTCCCCTGCCTGCAGGACTGAGCGCATTCCCCATCCCTCGGGCACGATGCTGTGGCTCCAAGCTGCCATCAGCTCACAATGGATGAGCTCCAGAGCTGGAGGCCAGCAGGACAAGCCAAACTCCAGCTCCAATGCATGCCAAAAGGGTTAACCTTGTCTGTATGGGTTGATTTGTTTCTCCTTAGAGCCGACCCCTCCCTTACCACCTTGCTCTTTGACCTCAACCCTTCCCATTCCCTACAATATTCTTCCCGTTTCTTTTTAATGTTTTCCTCACCCACGAGGTGACACAGCAACAGCATGGAGCTCAGGGGGAGGCAGCTGAGAGCACATCCACTTAGAGAGATCGTGAAAACAAGGCTGCTGCCTTCTGGGTTATTTATAAAGCAAGCTGGACAAATAAACGTTTCCTACCCAGAATGGTCAAGGTTAAGAACCCATAGTTCTCCTTCCCTATGGGGATATCACTGGTGGTGACTCATTCCTAGCAGCACTTGGGGGCTTCCAGGGTGGGCAGAGGGAGCCAAGGGCTCCCTGCAAGGGCTGAGCCTGGTCCGTGCTCACTTGTTGCTATTAAGCACCAAAAAGGTGTTTGTAATGAGTGTAAATTCTTTATAAAATAAAAAATACAATAATTGGCCAGAGCACCATCTTGAGGCAGAGAATGGAAGTGATGGAAAAGCAGCTCGTAACATCTTCCAGAGGGGAAATCACCCTTGGACAAAGTCTCTGGTGCTGGGTATTCATCATAGAATCACTGTCATAGAATGGGGGGGCTGTAAGGGTCCTTAAGGGTCACTGGACCATAGGATGGTTGGGTTGGAAGGGTCCTTACAGGTCATAGAATCACAAGGTTGGAAAGGACCTACAAGATCATCTCGTCCAACCATAAGGTAACCACCATATGGTCATAGAACCGTAAGATGGTTGAGTTGAAGGGGCCCTTAGAGGTCATAGAACCATAAGATGGTTGGGTCAGAAGGGTCCTTAGAGGTCCCCTTGGATGGCATCCCTTCTACCTGTCACTGCACCACTCAGACCTTAAACTTGCTGGGTGTGCACTCAATCCCACCATCTGTGTCACTGATAAAGACATAGAAGAGCACTGATCCCAAAACATCATCCAGCCCCATACATTTGTGCACTTCCAGCCTCACAAAGCAGGCTCAGTCTCATATTTCTCTTATAGCAGGATGGATTTTGCTCCTCCAACCCCTGCCAAGAATTTCAGGGATATGAAAGACATGGGAAGCCTCAGGAACCAAGTCCTTCCCCCATTCTGTACTCAAAACTCTCCCACGCAGCAGAACCAGGCAATGGGTGAATGCTTGGCTGCTGGGCCCCACCAGCACCAAACCAACGCTCACCGCACAGAGAACCCTCTGGGCTTATCACGGCATCAGAGCAGTTAGGAGACAGTTGAGTGTCTCTCGAGGGGCCGATAGGAGGGAAGGCTTTGCTCCTGCAGATAAGAAATCCTCCCTGAGGAGCCAGGGGAGTCCGTTGGTATCTCAGTGTCTTCCAGAGCCTGGCAGATGAACCCTCTGAGCACAGGAGATGCTCATGTAGGCTGCAGCTGCTGTATTCTTGAGGTCAGTTAACCGAATCCCTCACTATCATCTATTTTCTCTTCCCTCCAATGATTTTTGCTCTTGTTGATCAAGCCTTTGCGGTCACCTCGTGGGCTCACCAAGCTGTAAACAGGCGCCTGGATCCTTGTGTTTTTGGAGATTAACAGAGATGGACACTTTAGGGCAGCACTTCAGGCTAATATCTTGAAATACTTCACAGCTCCCTTCACCTGAAAGCTTGGGAAGCCTTTGCTGCAGGTTATAGAGAAATAAAAGACAGGAGATTTAGGTTAGTCCTTTATAGACTGCCCAGAGCTGTGGGTGATCCATCCCTGGAGGTGCCCAAGACCTTCTTGGAGGGGTGAGAGCAGCCCAAAGCAGGGGGGGCTTCTAAAGTCCCTTCCATCCCAACCATCTTATGGTTCTATGGTCTTTAAGACGCCAGACAACCCAAGCCAGGCTGTGAGTCTGCAGCTCTATGGAGATGCAGGTTTGCAAGCATCTCTTGCCTGGTTCAGGTGGGTCAGCTCTATCTGGAATGCAACCATTCACTGCCACCTTGAGCCCACAGCAGCAAATCCAGCTTCTGCTGCTCATGCACCAGGAAAGGGAAAAGCCCAGGATTCCTTTATCCAAAATTCAATAGACCTACATCTCCAATATCAGATAAAGCTGTAGGAATGAGGCATTGTGCTCCTCTGGGCCCTTCTTAGCTTCCACTTTTCTCTTCCTGCCTCTCCACAACCAAGAGAAGCCTTCACATCTCCTAATATGTTCTTTTTACCTCCAAACAGGGGGGGGGGGGGGGAAGATGGAATATTGTTCAAAACAACATAATTTTGCAGTGAAGTAGAGACCTAAAAGCGATGCTAAAGTACGGGCACCCCACCCTCCAGCTCAGCAATGGGAGTCCTGTGCCATCTGCTGGCACAACCCCTACAGCAAGGTCTGTGGGGAGAAGGGAATACCCATCACATGGCCTAGCAGAAAATAGGCTTTTTTTTAAGTATAACAGCCATTTTCCAGCTGGAAGGTTGCAGTGACCCCATAACAGCTGTGCAGAACACTCTGTGTGTCCTCAACTGCTGAGCAGGTGGGGAATGCAAGCACAGCTATGATCAGCACAGCCATAATGAACCCAACACTGCTCTGCAGGTGCTGTGGGACACCCATAGAACCATCGCCATCCCCTTCCCCTGGAAGACAGGGCAGACCCTCTGCAGAACCAGGTAGCACAGCACAGAGGATTGGACTCCATAGGATCCATAAAAGCACAGCAAAACCAGAAAGTGCCTTTTTGTTACGTGCCTCACAAGAGCATCACCTGAACAACATTGCCAACAGGAAAAGTAGCTATAATTAATAGGACAAAGGTTTCAAGCATCCAGCCAGGACTTGGTCAGGGAACTCATGCTGCTGCACACTGCTGTATGTTCAGTTATTACCTTAACTACTCAGCTTCAGCCCTTGAAATGTCCCAACCCTCAGGCACTGCTTGCAGCATTTCCAAGCTCTGTGTTTCCTAGAGGTGTTGCTGAGCACTTTAGGGGTTCAGAGCCCCCTTTGTAGCCTGAATCTTCTTTGACACAAGCCTGGACCCTTTGTACCACCTCCCCTTATGTGATGAAGGACCCAGAGACTGCTCCCTGCCTGCTTTTTTACCATTTCCTTTAGCCGTACAGATTATTTCTTCCTACAAACCAAGCCATAGCTCTCACAGATGACTGCAACAACAAAAGCCAGCAAAAAGGAAGATGAAGGAGAGGGCTGAGAAGTAGTGGATTGCCAATAACAGCAGCAGACCTCTGCGTGCAAAGGAAGAGAGGCAGAAAAGCAGATCCCTGGGGTACAGGCACTGTGTATGCCCTGCTGCAAGTCCCTCCCAGCCCTGCATGGGCACTTGAAGGCTTTAAAAAATGTTTTTTCAGTCGGGAAACCAGGATTTCCTTTCAATCAGCTCCGAGCATTTGATCAGCATTATTCCATTGAACGCCACCATCTCTGGCCAAGGACTGTTTCCAAGCACTCTCCAAAGCTCTGTGCGTTTTTCATCTCTCTGCATCTCACTGCAGCTCTTTTGCTTTTCCTTCCCACTGTTTATCTCTCACAGCACTGAGCCTTGCTTGGACTTCCTGTTTGGCTCTGTGGTTCGTTGCTTTCTCGTTTGCTGTTATTTTTGACTTCCATCCAAGCTTTGTATGATATTAATAGCCATTTCACAGAGCCATAACCATCCTCAAAACCAGCCCTAATATTAGCAAAAGAGCCAAGAAGCATTGCCTAGCCCTGAGGAACTCAAGCTCCCACTTTCTCCTCCATGGTACCACTGCTGCCCACAGCTCAGCAAGCCAAAACACAAGCAAATGAATCCATCACCCAACCTCAGAGCCACACATTGGGGCTGTGGGAGCACTGGTGTGGAGATGGCCACACAAGAGGTGGAAGATCAGCTGCAGCTCAGGTTTGTCCAGGCTGGGAAGTGATGCAGTCCTGAATGCAACAAGAGATGGATAAACATCTCGTGAGAGTGAAATGATCCTATGCAAGTGCTTAGAAAGAACGTGCTCCTACGATGATTAAAGAATTAAAACTTACTGAGTGTCTACCTGATGCATCAACAGCCTTGTCAAGATGATCACCACTAGTTTGGTTACAGCAGTGATAACAACGTCCAAACGGCTCCATTTCTATTAAGGGCTGCAAGGAACAGGAAAAACAATCTGCCCCTTTCCTCTGATGAATTCTCCTCCCTTCCTTTGCATTGCTACAGTGACTCATCAGCATCCTGAGGTCCTTTGAGGGAGAAAATAAGAAGCTGATGATGGTTTTCGGCTCCTCTGTGCCAAGAGGAGCATGATGCCAAGGTTCATGATTTCTTCCTCCTCATTTTAGGGTTTAAATGGGGCTCTATTTATCTATTTTCGATGCCTTCGATATTTGATTCTCTGCACAGGGTTGCAGTTCCACATTACATTCAGTATATGTCATATTTTACCTCTTCTGTTTGTTTTGACCACTAAGACCAATTTCTGTCACTTGCCCAAGCTGTGTTGTTTAAACGAGTGGTAACAAATCATCAGTGAGCTGCAAGCAGCCCTAGGCCACTCTATGCACACTGCCCACAGACCACAGTACCTGCTCCTTAAGGGAACACATCATCACAGGCACAGACACCATACCCCACAGTTACATAAAACCACATAAATTCAGCAGCTTAAACGCATTAGGTAACAGCCACCCAGCTGCTAAGCAGCTGTGGTTAGAGACAAACAAGCTAAACAAACCAGAGCAAAGTTTTAGGCAGGTCTGGACAGTCCCAACCACAAACCAACCTGACCAGCCCAGCACCAAGGGCTCTCAGAGTCTGTGGCCTTTTAATGATAAAAGGAGTGTCATACAGTGGCATCAAGGAAAGCAGAGTGGAACGCTTCATTCTGGTTTAAGCTGCACCTCAGCACTGCCAGAGTAACACAGCACAAGAGCCTTCTCTAACACTGCCCAGGCCCTGGCTAAAAAAGACAGTGCAGGTGAAAAGTGTTCACCAGAGTACAGAACTACAAGTCACAAGGAGCACACCATGATTTACTTTGCTGCTATGCAGGTTAAGATAGTTTTCCAGAGCTCAGTAAAAACCGCATTTCATGAACTGTACATTCACCCTAAGCTTTTTTCCTGTGCAAGTTCATATCTCCTCATTTGGAGAAGCAGGTACTCCTAAGGTCAAGAGTGTTTTTAAATCATCTTCTAATGCTGTCTAGAGAAAGTTCTCTGCAAAAGTCTCCCCTTGTAAACCGAAAACAAATGCAGCACTGCCACCCTGAGGATGACAGGCTGCACCACCGCAATGCTTCACTCATCAGGCAGAGAACAAAATGCTACGAGAAGTAGCAGGGTGTTTAATTGCCTACGTTAATATTTTGAACAGGACTGGTATTTACTGTCTTCACCAATGCTAAAAGCAGGTAGTAAAATCTAGCATTGTGCAATATACTAAAAACAATCCCATTAATTCAGCTGAAAGAGAAAAAGAAAGTGAGATTATTTCACAAGCTGCCAAGGAGAGGAGCTGCTTCACTCGTGCATATTGGTGTGCAAACCCTAGAATGACATTTACTCCCAGGTCCATTTCATTTCAGCACGGGAGAGGGAAAGAATCTGCCTTGACGCCTCAGCTGGGTTGCTGACTTGCATTTGCTTGCAGATCTGGTTCAAGAGAAGTTGAAAAGATAAGGTTTGGATTTTGGATACAGACATCTAACAGTCTCCCTTTCCCAGGGATCATTCACCCAAGTTCTACCCACCCAACCAAAAAACCCCACTCTTCTCCCTGCCATAAGACAATGCTCATTAACCATTGTGCAGCTTGCACTGCTACTACAGCACTGATTAAGGCAAATAGATTCAGTAGTAAATCCAAGCTGCTCCCAGAATTGAGTCCAAAAGCCTATTTCAGCTCCTCCTGAACACCCAAAACACCCGCAGCCATCCCAGCATTTCCATACAGCACCCAGAGGAACTTACTTGGGGGTCATGCTGAAGGTAGAGAGGACCTTTTGGCACAGGGAGCTGGAAGACATTCTCCTGTACATCTGCCTCTCTGGGGTAGTGAGGGGTTCAAATATGCACTCTATCAAGAAAAAAAAAGATAGGCAGTGAAGTGAGCAACATGAGGACAGCTGAGTTTTCATTGCTATGCAAGCAACGTCAGACATTTCCCAGCATCTGTCAAAGATACCAGACTTGTCTAGTATTTTCTGGCACGCATTCTTTCTCTCTTCCTCCCAACTGCATGCAGGAATGGTTAGTTCCAACACTCTTACAAGCAGCTTTGATTGAGGATCATTGTTTTCCATACAGCAGCTGTACAGCTAGTAGAGCAGCATCCAGCTATTACCTTTAACATCTGGTGTCTGTGGAGTGGAGTAGGCATTGGTGTTCTCAATTACATGCGCTGGATCAATGTTTTCTTGCTCCAACATCATCAGCTGGCTCCAGTACTCCATAGGCATCAGCAGAAGACGCTCCACTACCTACAGAAACACCATGAGCAGACAACATCAGGAACTGCACACAGCCCTGACACACAGACACTGGGCAGGCATCGCCTCAGCACCCTCAAGGCAGGGTTTCTTAAATGGGATCTATTCACTCACAGCAGCTCTTCCTGCTCACCTACCTTGGGTTGCCGCTTTGTGTCCTGCAGGAGAGTCATCGGGTCAGGATCGGGCACTGCATGAGCAACTATCGTGGGGCCAAAGACTTTGGCTAAGTTGGTAACATCCATTTTGGTGTCAGGGCTCTGAGCCACTCTATTTTTAAAACAAAGAAACAAAGGAGTTTTCCCCTTTCTCTCACTTAATGCTGCTGCCTGTGAGTGAAAAGCCCTGGGCCAGCAACAAGAGACTATCAGAGAACACACCAATGGCAATATCCACCTTCCAGAACCATCACTCCATTTGAGCATACCTCTGCAGATGAACCATGAGAAAAGCCAGGGTGTCCCTATTAGCCCGAGGAAGTTCCCCAACTGCTTGGTACATAGCAGCTATGCTGTTGTCCTCATCTAAGATTTCTGAAGGGTAAAAAAAGAAAATTAAAGTATTATTGCAGTATTCCCCTCACAGTAAGAGCTGTAAAAAGTCCCTATCCCTCCTGGTTATAAGCTCCCCTCATGTTCTGGAAAGAACTTGATTTTCAACAGGAATTTCTCTCCTCTTTTGCTGTGCTATTTTGGAAGAAGAGATCTCTCCAGCAGCCTGAGTATCCGCAGCAGAGCTGCAGTAGGAGCAGCGAGGTCTGCCAGCTCACGTGTGAGATAAGCCTGTCATTAAGCCTTTGGAAAATGTGGATGTCACTTTGTCTCCTTACCTGCAGCTTCCATAAAAGTCTTGTTTAAGCGGAAAGTGAGAAGGGGCTCTTTCAGGTTGCGTAGAAAGTCTTTCAGGAGACCACAGATGGCGTGGATATCATCCACGTTACTGAGCGAGGGAATATTTTTTGATCTGAGAAACTTCTCTTTCAGTTCTCTCACTGTCTTGTCGCAGCCAGATATCCGGTAAAGGCCCTTCTGTTGGCAGAAAGCATTGCTTAGAGGCAGAATATCAGCTACACACAAAGTCTACCTCCTTCTGCTCCCACTTTCCCTCCACACCTGAGCACTCTGCACAGCCACTACTGCTCACAGCCTCCCACTGAGCAGTGCTGTACACACCATTAGCAAGGGACATTTAGGCTGACTACTTGCTTCCTTAACAACCCAACCCATTTCATCAGCACAGTCCTCGTTTTTACCTCATTCAGGCCTCTCTGCTCGATCTCATTAACACAGTGCACTATGATGGAAGGGATCATTGGAGGAGCAGAAGGGACAAAGTCCATTAATGTACCCTAAAAGGCAGAAAAGCAGCAGAAAAAAGTATGTAAGTCTTCATGACACAGAAAACATTTTCTAAGGAATTCACAGCAAGATTTAAGCTCAAGAACAAGCCTTGTTTCTTCCTCACCAGCCCTGAGCAGCACTACACCCATCAGCACAGTGCTATAGGATCGCCCACACAGAGCTGTTACATACACAACATAACACCATTGCAACAAGAAATCCCTACCAACTTCAGCAAGTTGGTTTGTTTCTTATTATGCAGCTCCAAGCAATGGGAGCTCTTCTGCAGCAGGCAGACTTGGAGCCTAAACACATTCCAGCTCTAACCAAGCATTAGCCTGTATGGGTCAGCAGCCATACATTTCCCCCAGACTTACCTCCCCAATTTTGACAGGAGGGCCTGTCAAGGTGGGGATGCAGGGAAGAGGACAGCGATCTCGACACTCTGGATGACTGACCACGTGGCAATCTCTGCACTTCAGAGAGATTTTTCCAAATTTCACTCTTTTTCCACAAGGAACACATGACTCTGGTTTGATAACCTAATGATTCAGAGCATAGAGACAGAAAGAAATTAGCGCCTTGTAGTAACTCAGCTTAAATAGCATAACCAGGCAGATAACAGACACAGTGAATATTGATTCGGGATGTAATGGTTGGTAGTTTCTTATCAATAGCTTGCTATCACACACATTTAATGAAAGTAGATACTTTTCAAGTTGTTTTCCCCCTTCCCCCCCCCCCCACACACACAAAGAGGGTGGTGATGCACTGGAACAGGTTGCCCAAGGAGGCTGTGGATGCCCCATCCCTGCAGGCATTCAAGGCCAGGCTGGATGTGGCTATGGGCAGCCTGGTCTGGTGGTTGGCAACCCTGCACATAGCAGGAGGTTCAAACTATATGATCTTCGAGGTCCTTTTCAACCCAGGCCATTCTATGATTCTTCTTGCCTGCAAACCTACCGTCTTTGATACGAAGTCATGCAGCCTCACTCCCCCATTGCTCTGTGGGGTGACAGAACCATTGCTCTCTGATTTGGATTCCACCTGCTTAAAGCCTAAGCTTGTCTCACTGCTCCAAGGCTGCAAAGGACCTAGAAAACAGAAGAGGAGCATTGTCTAGATGGGAACTGTACCCTAATGCATTCCTTGCTCCAGACAACATGCACTACAAATCAGAGGCAGCAGCTTAAGTGGTGGAGCATAGGAAATTACAATGACAGGACACCCTCCAGCCTGCTAAGCATTAATTTAAGACAACAGGCTGACACCTACCACTCTTTCTCTGGCTTCTCAGGCTATATGGCACAGTCTGAATGGTAGAAATGGCTTCAATAGGACCACCATCACTGGGAACCATGAAAGTCGTCTTTGCCACTATGGATTCGTTTCCCTGTAGCAAGAAGTGTGTTGTTGGTGACAGCAGTGTTGTTGGTGACAGCAATGCTGACAGGACAAGGATTTAAGTCTGTTGGCCCTGGAAACAGGCATGCACTGTGGCCAACTGCTTTAAACACACACACAGCCAGCTGGGATCACTATACCTGGTCTGCTGTGGAGCCAATTGATCTGATTTTCTTCTCAGGAGCTGGAGGGCCTTCAGCATGCTGCCTGGAAGAGCGCTGAAAAGACACAGTATTTTAGTCTAAAAGGCAGGTAATACTATTAACTTAGTGATGTATTTTAACCACTCTCTTGCAGACTCAAGTTCATAACAAGATACCTGAAACTCCACTCATTATGCCCTGTGGAAAAACAGTATCAGAAATAACTTTCACACCAAATCTACACAGCAAGTCTGAATCACATCCATCAAGGTTTTGTGACTAGCATCTACCCATCACAGGTGACACCAGTTAATGCTAACAACAGTATCTATGTGAAGGGAAAGAATTGAACATACCCTCTTCTCTCTCCTCTTCAGTCTGACAGTTTTCACTGCAGAGGAATCCCAGTCCTGTGGAAAACACACAGCACTGGTTAGCTCAGCGTAAACACCACACCACCTCTGGTCCACACCTCCATTACATTTTACCCAATAGCACAGCAGAGATATGCAGATCAGTTCTACCAATTTAATACCACAGTAATCTAAACACAAGAGGTCTCTAGAGATTACCCCGCAGGTTTAAGATTTCATAGTTTAGAACTTGGAATTACATTACCAGTGAATCATCAGTCTTGTCAAAGCTGATGTCTGACAGAATTGAGCCAGATTCATCTATTGTAGACAGTCTAAAAACCAAGAATTAGAAGAAGCATGCATCAGTTTGGCTTTCAGGCAGCTGTGGTCCCAAAGCAACCTTAGGCAAAAGAGCTCTATTTCAAACTGGAATAAAAGTAAAACTGTTGATGTGGATGCAACACGTATCTCAGACACACACAGGCAGACCAGTAGCTGTCACTTATGCTGTTCAGACAAAGCCATTCTGCCTACCTCTTGTTGCCTGAACCTCCTACAGAAACCTGTGGTTTGTTAAGGAAGGCAAGGGCAGACTTCTGTTCTTCACTTAGCTGAATGCTCCCAGATGCATCACACATGAGCAGCTCTCGAATCAGTTGTATTTGCCTCTCCTGAAAAGAAAGATAATATCAGAAGCCGTTTAATTACATGAACCAATCTCAGGTATTTGAGATACCACACAGATAGGCTCTCACAAATTGCTAAGAGCAAGTCCAGCACTCAAGCTGCTGATATCTGCAAAGCCCAGGCTCTGAAACAGCAGCCCTTCACCTTCCAGACAAAAGCAGAAGGCCATTACAAGGAGCCAGATCAACCCATCACTGACTTGTTTTTATTCCCCCTATTGTTTCCACCCCCCCCTCCCCCCCCCCCCTGGTTAATTGCAGTTTAACCACCTTCTCTCCACATCAACTAGAGCTAACCAGTAATAAAAGAAACACTCACCAGCCTGTCACAGTCTGCTTCAGCTTTTTGCCTGCGTTTGATCTCTACATCCACTTGATTGCGCGCGTGTTTCAGCTTCACGTCCAAAGCACTACGTTCAGCTTCACTTTTCATCAGAAGGTCTTTGTATCTTCCAAGCTCCTGCTCAGTTTTCTGCCACTTCCTTCGATAGTCTTCAAAGTTCTTCGCCAGCTGAATAAATTCTGGAGAAAAGATACATCACTCAGATTAAGAGAGGAGATGCAACAGCTCTCCTATAATTGAGGGCATACTTCTAATAATTAATTAAAATCTCTATTAATTGAAACATGGAGAAGCTGGCCTTGCAGCAAACCCCACTACACTCTGGATGTTCCCAAGATGTCACCACCTTTGCAGACCAAGTCCCAGTAGCAGCATCAAGCAGCAGATACCTCACATGAGACCCTGACAAAGGCAGCTTGCTTTCACCCTATGACTCCCTATTTCTCAACAACAGGAAAAAGAAACAACCTTCAAATCTGGCTGCCTGGAAGAGTGTTATTACTCAAGACCTCATCAGCAGATCCCTCAATAGCAGCTAACAAATCTTGCTGCAAGAATATAAACACACAGATGCTGCTTGATGTCTCAAAACTTACGGCATTCATTCCCCTCGCTTAAAACTTCAGCCTGGCGTATGAGTTGGTCACACAAATTCCACAGGTTCCTCATCGTGGTATCCATCCTCCTGCCAAGAAAACAGAACTAAATCAACACCTCCAAATGAAAAATGCATTACCAGCCCAAAAAAAGAGAGAATTTGTTTCAGAATTCTCTTTTCTTTAGGCAAGATGTAGCAGCTGCACACACACAAAAAAAAGATGTTAGGCTTTATGAAGAGATATGCATCTAAATTCTTAGGGGGCAAAGGCACTCAGCCCTCCAGAATTTAGTATTAGAGCAGCACAGCTTCCCAAACAGCCTCCAGTTTACTACAGAGGAGGGATCACAAACCATTTTCCTTCTGCCAGGCTGCAGGACGTGGCTCGGGCCCACTCCGGTGCTATATAGGCCACCAGAAATCTGTAAGCATTCAGAGCAACACGAGGTAAAAATAGAAGCAGCATTCAGGGGGAATTTCAATGCCGTTTTATATTTAGCTCCACTTTAAGTTACAGCTCCTGCTGCAAACGGCCTTGGAAATGCAGGCAGTCAGCACAAATCCCTCAAACAGCGAAAACAACGGCATAAACAGGAGCAGCCAAGAGGAAAGCCTCGAGCTCAGCAGCACAGAACACAGTTCTTTAATACAGAAGGGGGCACTCAGGACAGGCTTGGTTAATGAATGAGCTCCAGGTGAAGGGGCGGCTGTGAAGGATGGCTGGGAGTGGCACCAGGAGGGGCACAACGCCCTGTTACAATGCTTGGTTATAACCCCACACATATTGGGGTTTTCTGCATGGAAAAGCAAAGCTCTGAGGACACTCCATAGCCCTGTGTCTCACTCCCCAGCACCTCAATACACCCACAGCTCCATATGGAGCCCTCACAGCCTCTTCATAGGGCACAACGGGTGGGACAGCCCTGAGGTAACAGGCCTCGGGCCTGCCCTGAGGTAACAGGCCTCGGGCCTGCCCTGAGGTAACAGGCCTCGGGCCTGCCCTGAGGTAACAGGCCTCGGGCCTGCCCTGAGGTAACAGGCCTCGGGCCTGCCCTGAGGTAACAGGCCTCGGGCCTGCCCTGAGGTAACAGGCCTCGGGCCTGCCCTGAGGTAACAGGCCTCGGGCCTGCCCCGCGCCACACACACCGGGAGGCTGCCCGGCAATAGGGCCCCACCGAGCCTCCTCAGCTCAAGATCAGGGCCCTGCAGACCACCTCCCTCAGCCCAGGACCCTGCTGATGCCCCCCAATCCCATATCGAAGCCCCTTAGACCCCTCCCCAACCCGGCTTCCCCCCGCGCACTCACCCGCTCCGAGCTCCCACTCCAACAGCCGGCTTCAACTGCCCCGCGATTCGGTTTGAATCCCTGCCGCCGGCCAATCACAGAGCGCTCTCCACCCTTCAGGTTTCTGATTGGTTCTGCTCGCCCTGTGTCTGAAGCCAAATTGGCGCCATGTCTGCTAAGGGCAAAGCTTTTCCCTTCCTCTGATTTCCGGGTTTGACAGATGGTGAAGTCGGCCAGGCGCCATGTTTACTATTGGCAGTTGCTTCCAGCCCTTGTTGCTTAGCAACAGAGCAGGCAGGGATGGCGGTGGGGCCTGGACCCCCAACCCAAGGGCTGCTCCTTCTGCATTAACCCTGAACGCAGCCATTGGCAGCACAGGGGTATTTGGGGGGAAGAAATGCTATTCTCAGGCCAAGCCCTGGCTGTAACTGTGCTAAACCAATGACACAAAGCATGGCAGGGTTCCGAGTCCCCTGTGCATTGGTGACATCAGGCATTCAATGTGCCCCAAAGCTATTTCAGATAATAAAAGCTTTCCAGAAGGCCTTTGGTTCAGTGTTGTCCCTTGAGAAGAATGATGCCGTGGCCTTTTGTCTTCTATTTGAGCCAACAGACCCACAAGCCAAAAGGCAAAGCCTCATTTCATTCCACCTCCCATTTGCAAGCCTTTAATACAACTAAAACACAAACCAAAACCCAACGCTTTACAAGAAAGCGGAATCACGCAATGGCAATAAAACAGCGATGCACTTTAATCTTAGAAATCTGAAAACCAGCGGGTAATTGGAGAATGGATATTAGCAATTAGAAAGCGGAACTAAATGCTGGAAATTACTAAGTGGGAAAAGGGAGTTCATAAAAGCAGATTGCACTCAAAGATCCAGATGCTTCGTCAGGACTGTGTTATTTGGGCTATATAGTCTGCTTTAACTTCATAATTAATTCATGATGGGTTGCAAAAAAGCCTTGAGGTTCCCTGAAGAGTAAACATCAAGGAGGTACCTAGAGGAGAAGTGGTCAGAATTATCCATGTTTACGGAAGAAATGAGGCCTCGAGGAGAAATGCCTCATCCTCTGTGCCAACAGCAAAGCAAAACGAAGATGCCAACCTTGATATTTGACCTTGTGACACGCACAAAAATCATCCAAAACCCCAATTTTGCTCCAGTCTGGAAAACAAGACCAGGGTTGGTCCAGTTGGAGCCTCTGGTGCACCCCCAAAGCATTTTGTACCCTCATTTCTGGGGAGATTTAGTGATTTCAGCAGCAGCCCTGGGGCCTCCTGCAGCTCTTGCTTGCAATTAAATCTTCTAAGCTAAGACATCTCTGTTGGCAGATCGTATTTATAGGTAGGCGAGTTGTTTTAGTGTCATTCTGAAGAGTTGAAGAGGCTTTTGCTCATAAGCAAATTCTCCCTTTTTACAGTAGTCTGATACAGGCTGGCTTGTTTAGCAATAGAGATCAGTGCATTAACTTAAGGACCAATATATTCGTTTAGCAAAAGGAACCAACGAGTGCTAATTCCAAAGCTTCCCATTTCCAATTTGTTTGGTGTGTGAACAGCCTTGTTTTCTCTTAATACTGCTTCTCAAGAAGCACTGGGGTCATAATAGATACTTATCTTTGTATTTTATAGGGGGGAAGGACATTTTCCTTGGATTTCACATGTTATTGCTTTGGAAGATGCTCATTATGGCCTAATGAGCATCAGAAATTGGCCAGATTGGGGGAAAACAGCTCAAGGCCAGCAAAAAAAAGAAGCTGATGGCAGAAAAATGGGGAGAAAGCAAGCAGGTTTATGACCACACCAGGTAGTAGAATATGTATGTCAGTGTACTGCACAGGTATGCCCTAACTTCAAATGTAGAACCTGAGCTCTAAGAAAGCACACTTGTCTGTCAGGTCGTACAATCCATATCGTGAGGAATAAAGGAATGTCACTTTCTAGCACCACTTTGGAGTTTTCATCCTAGATTTTGGGTGACAAGCCTCTTACCAATAAAAAAGGCTCATCATTTTTGGTAACAGCCCACACGGTACTCATAGTGAGCTGCCACATGTTTTTCCTCCATGCATTTTCAGGCATCGTGTCTCCAAATCTTTCCCTAAAAACCAGTGAGGCTTTGAAGTGCACTGGGAACTGAGTTTTCCCATAGGAGCTCCTCCAGGAATCTCCTCGTGCAATAGCAATGCTCTGCTGTGGCCAACAGGACAGACAGACAAGCAGGTTATGGGGAACTCAGTAAGGTTTCCCTTTCCTCTTCCATGGTGAGAGCAGGCGGGCCAGATGCACCCTTCACATCTCACTTTATTTCAAAGCAGAAGACAAGGCGCAAGGATTGAGGGGCCTTTATTGCAAAGCAATTATACTCTCTTTTGTTTGTGTCAAGTATGGGGGGGGAGAAGCCTTGAAACGTCTCATCTGGGAAACCGTTAATAGAATTTATGCTAATTTGATGATTCCGGCGATTACTGGCGGAAACACTCCACATTTTCAGGCAGCTGAAATCCTCCTCGAGCTCCTCCTGCTATCTCACTCAGTTTGGTTGCTCTCCCATTCTCATCTAGATGCTGGATTCTTGCTTGCTGGGAGGTACCCAGGACCTTTGGGCACAGAATAGACCCCATGCCTCCATCCTTTGGGTGCAGGATCATAGTATCATAGAATAGCCCTAACGCAGCACCATGTTAACAAGCAGCCCTGTAGCAACAAACCTTCCCCACCAGCTTTGACTTCTGGTGGAGCTTCACACAAATCTCTCTGCCTGACTCCTGCCTAATTAACTCCAGAATTGCAAACCCATTTGTGCAGCTTTGTGCTTAGGGGGGAAGCCTTTATTAAGTTCTTCTTAATCCAAAACCAGTTTGAGAGCGCTGGTTTTCATGAGCAGTCATCCAAAAAAAAGAAAGAAAGAAAGAACAAGAAAATCCACCACCAAACAAAAATAAAGCAGAGCTAAGAAACTTGCAGCCAGCAACCTTTCTCTAGGGGAAAACAAAAGCAGAACAAATGATCTTAGGTGCATTTCTCTTGATGCAGCACTGATTTCAGCAGAGCCATTCGGTGGCATTCGGAGAACACCCAGCAGGCTGATAGGGGAGGGCAGCCTGGGTTCAGCAGGACATTTTTGGGTATGAATTCCTAATTTATCACGGCTTGCCTGAGCCGCAGGCCGGCAGATGGCATCAAACTCATGTCATCGGGTGATAGCAGGCTCTGCCACCACTCAGCTGTGCAAAATATTGCTCGGCTTTTTGCCCGTGCAGCCTTCAAAGAGCATGCCAAAGGAGCAGGGCTTGCACTATTGAAGCCAAAGCAGCCTGGTTTGCTTGTGATCGTCCGCCCGTGCCATTCCTCCAGCAGTGACCAGCAATGGGGTAAAGAGCACTTGGATGAGATCAGAACAATCTGGTTGCCTGCAGCAGCACGCAGCCCATCCCTCCTGCAATGGTGCATCGATGGCGGCCCTGAGGAGGCACGGCCTAATCTTGAACTCGTTAAAAAACAATGGGAGTCTTTTTATTGCCTTCATCTGGCTTTTAATGAATGACCTCTTGTCGCCAGGAGCTACGTATGGTGACAAAGGGTCTTTGTGGGCCGATATTTATGATTTCATTTAAGCCGGGGAGTAAGCTAAAGGGAGAGGGCTGGGAAATAAGAGCTGAGCTGATGTTTCCTGCTTGAAACTCAAGGGATCTTTATCTGGTGGGTTTTTTGTATTAATCCAGTTGTCATCTCTTAAATATTTGAGCAACTCCCAGCCACGAGCACTGGTGAGTTGGCAGAACACAAAGGTCACGGCTCGGTGACACAGCAGGGAAGGACTCTCCCAGTCCCCACACTTTACTTCAATCCTCAGTGCTAAGATGGGAGGAAGGATTTGCATTATTCTAACCTCCTCCGCCCCCAAACTGCATACACATGGAGCACACCGAGTGTGCAACCCGCTGGTGTGCAGCCCCAGGCTCAGCACAGCCATTGGGTCCCAACCTCCTCGCACTGCTACTCTCCAATGCTGATAAACGTGTGCCTTTTCCCTGGACAGGGTTCAGCGATGGATTAAGCAGCTGGGAGTCTGGAGGAGAGAGCGGCCCCTCTCTTTTGCCATGCAAACAGAGAAAATTAATCTTCCAGCTTCCTCTGATATTTGGGCTAAATTACAAGCTGGGAGCGGAGATAAAGGACGGGCGAAGGAAGGCACAGGTACAGCGGAGAGCCAGGCTGCTTGGCACAGACCCTTGTCCGTGCAGATAACAGCTCTCCTCCCTGTGTCATGCATAATTCACCAGCACTGCCTCCCTCTGTCCTGGTCATCCCTTTCTGTTTTCTCTCCCCTAGAAACCAGCAGCCTCCCCATCAATGCAAACCCATCCAGGCTACGTGTGGCTGCAGGAAGGGGAGTAAACACAGTTGTGCACCCAGAAACACAGCAGCAACATGCAGACCTCAGCTGCAGCAGCACAGTGCTCTGCTGCTTTGGGAGACACCAACACCAACACAGCCAAACCATCACAGCACATCAGCTCCTGCAGGAGGCTAAAGGGGGATTTCATCTGCCCATCACATTTCAGCTCTGGTAACCGAGCTATCTCCCTCAATCCCTCTGATGTTGTAGTTGAGTTGAGGTTACTTCCTTTGGGATACCACCCCCAGCATTAACAGGCACCAACTGCATTTATTTGGTCGATCATCCAACAGCTGCTCTGTACCTTTATTTTTGTTTGACAGAATTGTGCCACACGGAGCAGAATAGCCATGGAGGTTTTCCATTGCCTCCGAGAGCTTCTTTCCTAGAACAAAGCAGAAACAACCCTGGTCACTCCCAGCCAAACAGCCAGCATAGACACCTGCTTAATTATTTTTGCTTTGTAAATGAAAGCGGTGCCACGAGTTTAATAACCACTGCTTAGGAATAATTGGGGCGATTATTGTATGGCCCAGGGGGAAAATTGCAGCTTGTTATCTCCAGGGAGTAACATTAGGATCCAGAAGATAATCAGAGGGTTATTTGTTGCACTTTAGATGGCATTTCTTATGGAGTTGGGAGTGATAGAACTCACATTATTAAAGCCACCTCCAATGGAGGGAACACAGACACCTGTAAGCTCACCAGCATCCGAAGCTGTTCCTGCAGCAGGACAGCAGGCACATACATCAGGGAAAACACATTGGAGCTCAAATACCTCCAGATCTGTGTCACTCATCTCTTTTTATATATTGCAATTTATTTTCTTAAAGCAGCCAAGGCTTGGGACAGCAGCATATCAGGCTGCTGGAGAGGATGCAAAAGGGGGAGATGCCACCAGCTAAATCTGTACACAGCCATAGGCTTCCTTGGGACTGTCCCTACCCACCCTGCTTGATGGCATTTGCCTGTCCTTTCACCTCCAGCAATAAATCTGGGTTCAGCAGCAATGCTCACACAGCACCGAAGCACCAGTGCCTGCACAGTCCCAGCACCGTGCATCCTCCCTGTGAACACCAGGACTGCTCCCCATTGCACAACTGTCATTGGTGTCAGACATTTTGTGCATCACCAGGGAGGAGCAGCTTTTAGCTCTGAAATCACCCAGAGGGTTATAGGAGTTGGGGGAGAGTTCCAGCAAACCCAGATGCAGAGTGAAGGCAAAATGCAGCTCCCAGTGACGCCTCCCAACATCAACCCTTCTCTTGGCATCCAAGCTGCATTCATCCAGCCTGGCTGCAGCTGTGCAAAGAGGATTTTTAGCAAGGCTGAGCCCAGCCCAGCTCTATTCTCTAGGTTTGCTGCACAGGAGCATCCCCATATTCTGCATGACACCGGTGAACAGGATCCTGCTGGTCTCAGGAGAGCACTGAGCCACGGCTCTGTTATCGATCCCCCAATCAATGACAATTCAAGGCCTGGAAATGACAGCCCTCAATTCCCACCCAAGGCTGTGCAAGGAGAGGAGGGAGCTCCCTTGGAGGCTGAGCACTAACCCAAAGCCGGAACGGAGAAGGGAAGAGGCTCTTCTGTGGCAGGTGGGTTGTTTAACAAATTGGACACATAACAAGACAAAAGGCACAGAGGAAGGAGATCTGTCGGGACAGGACCTTTATCTCCAGCATGCTGGCAGCCAAATCTTTGTGCAATATTTATCAAGGGTAAGCGGGCAGGAGAACTGGCAGCAGATGGAGAAGTGAGGAATTAAAACCACTCATAGCCACCCTTATCTGTGGGGCAGACATGCCAAGGCAGGGGTATGTGGGAGCTGCGAGGCAGCCCAGGGTAATCAAGTTTGAAGCCATTTGTGGACTTAACCTTATTTGCTCAGCTGATGGGAGCAGAGAGGAAGCACTGAGGGCAAATCAGCATGTCTGCATCCCCGGGAGGCCCTCATGGCATTGCACAGCTGGAGGGGAGCGTGACAAATCTACCCCAAACGCATCGGTGCAATTCTGATTAAAATTCACTTTTTAACCAGCGACTTTGGGAGCTGCTCTTCTTTCTCTCCCAGCTTTGTTCGGCAGTAAAGCAAAAGCAAAAGATGCTGTGCCCTCGGGTGTGCTCACATCTCCAAAGCCAGAGGCAGGAGTGCCCTGTGAGTGGCAGACACTGCATGGCACTCTGCAACTACCCCATGAATGCATCAGGAAAGCTGCAGGGGAAGCGACAGATCCCTCAATCCCTGCAGAGCTCTGAGGCTGAGTTTCTACACACCCGGCCCCCCCAGCTCCTATGGCCACGGATGGCAAGCCGAGGGCTGCTTCATCTCTTGGGAATCCCCAGCTCTCACATAACACGGCGGTAATTAACTCACTTATTGGCTTTGCTTCTGCTGAGACTGCATGTTCAAGATGGGCTCCATCTGCTCCATTCACAGGCTTGGTGGTCGGGGGCTGGGTAGCAAACAGCCCCCCCCTTCCATTTTAAACAAGAGAAGAAAACTGTGTCGTCTCTAAAAGCAGGGGACAACAACAGGCCACGGCAGGGACCAGCAGCAGCCCTCCAGATGCCATACACCAACATTGTGTGTCCCCATCAGGGCCACCGCAGCCACCAGTGCCACTGAGTCCTTTTAGGGGATTTGCATCTCTCCGTTTAATTTGTCTTCAAGGCAAATACGAGCACAAGAAGCCAAATGGGAGCTCATTTTTGGAGATGCTGAACAGCTGCTGGGAAGCTGATCCATAAAGCTGGGGGATACAGACTCGCATCTCCTCCCCCCGCACAGCCCCTTTCCACCCAGAGCAATGGTTTTGGGGTACAATGCTAAGTAGCAGCACCAGCATAGAGCTGTCAGGCTCAACCCTTTCCTTGCAGACTCCAACAAACCCTCCCCGGGTCGTTTCAAGAGCTGAAAGCAGCAAATCTCAGCTCACCGGCACGTGGCGCTCCCGGGTCCCCCTGCACCCATCGCACCGCCTTTGCGTCCTCAGCCTTTGAGCTGTGCAACGCTCTCGTAGCAACATCGCTTTCATTTGTTTGCCAGCATTCGGGGAGCGGGGGAGCTGTGCTCCCATCGGTGCTGTTTGGAGGATGCTGGCGTGCCGGCAGCGTTAACTCTTCGGTTTCTGTGTAATCTATTGAAGCGTGAGACTCGCTTTCTCCATCACAGCTCCGTGCAGCAGTTGGGGGGGGGGGGGGTCCATTTCCCCTCCCAGCGTTTCCTTAACGAGATGAGTTTTGTTATGGCTGCAACCGGTGTCAGGGAGAATAAAGGAAGATGCGATCTGCACGGGTACTGTGGCAGTGACAAGGGCACGGGGACAAAGAGCCACTAGCAAAGCTGGAGCAGCACAGATGGACGATTGGTATTGGAAAAGCAGAGCAGAACTGGGGGGAGCTGGGGTCCCACTGTCCTGCATACACCCTGTGTTTCACCTCCATGTGTGCACACTGCTGGTACCCGCTTGTGGTGTGTGATGTCCTGAGCACACCCATAGGATTATGGCATGGCTGCTGACAGCATGGGGTGTTCCCAATTGTGTTGCTCCAGAGCAGCTTCTGATGGGGAAATCAGGGCAACAAAGGGAGTGAGGAGCCAGGAGGGACGGCCTCAAGCATTGCTGCAGGACTGCAGGCAACCACACATCCCCTGCTCAACATGGAACCATACAAAATGAGATCAAAGGGCCTCAGTTTCATCTTTCCAGATGTGGATCCATCCTGAGCATCTGCAGAGCCTCTGGTCCAGGGGAAGAGCCCCCCCCCAACACTGCACCTGGACCAGAGGAAAAGGCATTTCTGGACATAGAGTAAAACAAGTGAGGATGATAGGGGGTAATCAAGGTGGAGATGGTGCACAGGGAAAGCGTTCCAGGACGGTCCTTGCACAGCGGTTTTGCATCACCTCACACTAATTGCTCAAGTGAATGAAGCTGCACGTTCAGCTCAGCAACTTTGCACAGTGTTTCCATCCTCCTCCAGCCTGCAACGTGCTGGTCACAGCTCCGGAAAGCTGCAGCTGATCGATTACAAGATATCCAGAATGGCAGAAAAGCATTGAGAGCCTTGAAGGGATCAGAAGAAAAACACAGCAAACCCAGAGCAGGCAAAGGGCACCCAGAGCTGAGGGTGATGAGCAGCAAAATGAGGGAGGGGACGATCTCAGATGTGGTTTATGACATACCCCAGGCATGTGATGCAGGTGTAACACTGATGCAGGTTGCCAGTGAAGAGCTTCACCACCAAGATGATCCTGGGGAGTTATACTCTGCCCTTTGGGGTCAGATCCCATAAGCCCCAGGCACCTCCATGTCCCTGTGCTGGTTGTTAAGCGACTCAGCCTCCTCCTTATCCCGAGCGCGATGCTGAAGGTTTAAATAGAAAGATATCAAAATAAAAGATAATTGTTGAGAAAGATGAATAGGGGGGAGGAAAAAAAAAAAAGCCATCAGCATGGAGGAACTCTTGTCTAATTTCTCACCCACGCAGAGCACAGCGATATTAGTGCCTTCAACTCTGGTTTGTAAAAGCTTTCATGGCTTTATTACCGGCTCCCCGAACAGCTTGTCCTTTTAATAAGCCAAGGCCTCCAGATAGCAGCTCTGCCCATGGGAGATCCCATCAGGACGTGGTTAATCCAGGCAGAAATAGCACAGAGCATCACTGCACTCGCTGGGCTGAGGAAGCCCTCACCTGGGGGAGGACAGGGTTAAAATCCACCCCTAAATTCAAACAGTGAGGAGAGAGCACAGGGGAGCTGCCACCATTCACCAACACTGCCGGGTGTCCTCGCTTTCCCCTCTAGCCCTGCTGCCAGCTTTGGCCACGGAGGCCTTTAATTATCCAAACTGCTGCCCCTCACCGAATTAAATGCCGCTGAGGATGACTCAGTGTTTAATGGACTGGCTGCTCCTCGCGCCGGGAGAGCCAAGCGGGTGCGAGCAGGAGCGCGGCACGGCATAAATCAACACTGCACAGGGGTGAATGACCCCAGCTGGGAGCTGCCTGCAGGGATTGCATCTTCCTCAGGGTAACCCCAGCACAGCTCTGTAAGCAGCAGCAGAAGCAGCAGCCCTGGGTGTGCACCCCAATCCTTCCCAGCTGTGCTGCTCTGGAGATGGGGATGCGCTGAATTCGGGCATCCCGCAGCATCACCGAGCAGCTCATGCTTGGGTCTCATTCCTGAGGATTTAGATGTGGCTGTTTCCTATGGAAAGGTCTCTGAAATGGGCAGGCGTGGTTGAAATAACAGGAGCAATTGAGTGCCAAGAGAAGAAATGTGAGGTTTATCCCTGCTGCCATCCGCCCAAGCCGTAATGGCAGCACCAGAGTTCGACAAGGAGCAGCTCTGCTCACAGCCTCATTAGTCCCACTGAGGCTTTGCCTTTCAGTGGATAATTAACAGCATGCTCAACAATTAGGAAGCCCTGGAGCCCTACCATGACCTATGTGCAAGCACAGAAGCTGCTCGTGCTTCAAAGGTGGAACAAAGTGATACCACCCCAATGGGGACAGGTAGAAGCACTGCCCATCCGTATGCAGATGGAACAACCCCAAGCTGCCTCACCAATGAGGAAGGTACACATAGAAAGTCCCCACACTACCTCATTTGAATACAGTTTACTCTTGCTAATGATGTTGATGGCTATCTCCCCAAGCTAGGAAGAGTTTGGCCCCAAAATGGGTTCCTGGAAGCAGTTTCATATGAGCAATCTGTAATACCAGAGCTGATGGAAGCAATTTGCAACCCATTAGCAGAAATGGGCTCTGATATTTCATGTGTCACTCAGCCCAGGTTTTAGGGGGGCTTGGGTTCCCCCATTGCCTCCAGGATTCCTCCCCTCACAGGATGGGGATGATGAGAAGGGACAGACACCACACAGTGTTTCAAAGCCCCCCCCAAATGCAAGACTTGGAGAGCATGGAGCAAACAATGGCACCATTCCACTGCAGAGCAGTCAACGCCACGGTGCTGCCTCCAATGCCTTGGAGCAAGGTCTTCGTGGCAAACCACATTTTAAATCAAACTCCCACTTTAAGTACATGGAGATTGCAGGGCTGGTCACCCCAAGGGTGTTCCCACCCCAGAAAAGCAAGCAGCAGCATCCAGCTCTTCCAGCTCACGTGGTGTTTAATAGACTGCTAGGAATTAAATTGCCTCCCATGGCACAGCTGGGCGGCAGGTGTAGATAAAGAAGCAATTTGCTTGATCCAAGGGAGCAATAGAAGGGAGCAGCCCAGCCCTATGGGGAAGGAGAGCATCGCTTACCCAGCCTTACCCTGGAAGTGGTTTTGCCCTGGGGATGCTCTTCCAAGAAACAGAATGGAAGTTTGTTTCCGTAACAAAGATCTGCATGGTGGAATGGAGACAAGCATTGCTTGGAAGTGGAAAAAAACCTGCAAGGTTAGAGCCAGCCCTGGGCCCCAGCTCACAAGTTGTACTCCAAACACCCCCGCTGGAGGCTGCGCTGGGAGGCTCAGCAGTGCAGCACCTTCCCTTGATTACATTTTTCCTGCTAATTAGATCAGTGAGCACGGCTGACGCGCAGTCATCCGAGGGGAGCTCAGCATCCGCAAGAGCTGAGCAGCCCCTACAAAGGATGCAGCCACAGCAGCTTTCCCCCTTCACACCCACTGCGCTCAGCTCCCAGCCCCGACCTTCAAGCCTTCGTGCCTGCTGTCTTGCTGCTACCAATTAGTGCCTGGGGCTAATCGTTAACTCCTCACCAGTCCCACAGCCCTCAGTTGGCCTCCTTGCCTCTCCCAGCAGGAACCAACTCAGCCATCACGTGGCTCTCCCAAAAAATAACACGGAAACGCTCGTGCTCCCCACGCTCCACTCCTCTCCAAGGATGCAGCTGCATCCTTCCTGGCTGGGGGCTGACGGTGGGGAAGTTTCTTCCCTCTGCTCACCTCCTCCCCACCTCCTGCAAGAGGCAGCCCTGGGACATTTGGGGACCCCGTCAGCCCCCCAAGGAAATGCAGTTGCCATTTGGAGGTGCAGAGATGCTTTGTTGGGTTTTCTGACATGGTGGGAAGCAAAGGTTTGCAAGAGCATCCATGTGTGCATCTGCTCCAAAGTGAAACCCCATCGCTGCCACTGCCGGTGCATTTACTGTCAATAAAACCACTGCAGAGAATGAGCTGTCATCTGGAGGGGAAAAAAAAAAAACCCAGCAGGGTGTGGGAGAAACAACCCCTTTGTAAAGGTTCTGATCCCTTAGACAAGGAGCACATCCTTCTGCCAGGTTTCCATTGGCAGCCCCAGTGAAGAGGAGGCCGTCAGGAGGAGGTGTCAGCCTCATGGCTCACTAACAGGGCAAGCAAGCAGGGCACAGGCTCAGTGGGGCATCCCCAAAACCCATTTCTGCCCCTTTAGGGGTGATGTCCCTATAGGGACCCACTGCAAAGCTGCAGATTTCTGCTCCAGCAAGGGAAGGGTGAAGTCCAAGATTAGGACAAGGTGTTCCACAGTGGGTCCAAACCAAGAGTGTTCAAGACATGAGATGTGGGGACAGGGCACACGTACCTGACCTCGCTGTACCCTGAATTCCCCACGTTCCCATGAGGTGCAGGGCAGACAGTGAGGACTCATTGGGAGGGCACCTTTAGGATGGGTGACACTTTCAGGGTGAGCCCAGGCTGTCCTCCCAACTTCACCTTGGAATGTTGAAACTCTCTCTTCCATCTGACTGCAGCTTCCTTCCTGGGCACGACAGGCAGGTGCTTTCTGCATGCCTGGGGCTGAGCGGGGACACCCCAGCTTCAGGATGGGGAGAAAGAGGGGAAGGGGCTCAGGGATGCTGCAGTGCTGGGAGCACCCTGAGCCCTTCTGCACTGCTCTGGGGAGGAGGAGAGCACCCAGCACCCCACAGGGAGGCACCCAGGGGACAATGGCACCATTCTGACATCCAGGAGAGGGGCAGGAGTCCTGCAGGCTCAGGTCCCCGCTGCAGCGAGCATCGTGCTGGGGTCGTGTCCAAAAGTGAGCACCACATTGCTGCCCCAAAGCAGACGGAGCCACCAGCTGGGACCGGGCCGCCCGCGGGTGGAACCCAGAGGGCAGCAGAGGCCGTGGCCCGAGAAGAGCAGGGTCAGGGCGGTGTGGGGGGTGCGGGGGGGACCGAGGGGGGCTCGGGGAGCTGCAGCCCTGCTGCGAAGCGCTGGGGGATGGGAGCGGCACACGCATGCACACGCACACACACATCCCCACACGCACACAGCAGCAGCACCAACAGCCCCTGCCAGCAGCCTGCAATCGCTGGAGCTCCCGGCTCCTCCGCCTCTCCCTCCTCCTCCTTCTCCTCCTCCTCCTCCTCCTCCTCCTCCTCGCTGCCCACCGGCCTGCGGCACCCCTCGGCGGCCTCCGGCCCCACCAGCGCACAGACAATGACTTCATGCGGATTATGCATCTGAAGAAATCACCAGCTCCCAGATAGCCACAGGGGGAGGCATCCATCCATCCATCCATCCCTCCATCCATCCCTCCATCCCTCCATCCATCGCTCCATGTGGTTGGCAGGGCAGCAGACTCCCGCTCTCCTCCCGCTCCTCTCCTCGCACCCATCGGCCGCCTTCTCTCCGGCAATGGTCTCCTCCGGTCCCCCCGAGCGGCGCTGAGCGAGGCCCCGACGCATCCCCGCTCCCACGCTTGCACCAAAGGTACCGACGAGGCTATTTTTATTCCCCCCCCCCCCCCCCCTTTTCCTTTTCTTTTCCGGTTCGCCCGCCACTGCCGGGCTCGGTGCCGCTCCATCCCCGCTCCCGGCTTCGTCTTCCCACCCCGGAGGAGGGAGGTCGGCCCCATCCCCGGCACCCGCATCGCAGCGGCCCTGACTCCAGGTTTGCATCCTCCCCTCCTTCGTGTCTTTGTCGATGCGTTGGTGCCATTCGGGGGAGGCGGAGGGGATGAGTGCTGCGGGGGTACCGGGGGGGAGCACAGCACCTCGGTCGTGCTATAGGATGGGGAGGGCAGTGAGGAGGTGGGAGAGGGGGGATGCAAGATGTTGCACCCCGATAAATGCAGAGATAGAATACAGAGGGTGCGGGGGGAGAACAGGGCACAGCGAAGTACTGCCCCATGTGAGAGTGCACCCCCAGCAGTGGGGATGGCAGCGCACAGAGGTGCACCCCATCATTGCCTCGCTGGGACACATCAGGTGGTGGTGACACCCAGGAGGTGGCACTGGGCACCCAGGGGTCCCTTTCCCTACAGAGCGGCCCCCCCGGGCTGCCGACGCGGACCATGATGGACCTGAAGGTGGACGAGGAGGAGGTGGACAGCGGGCAGCCGGTGAGCATCCAGGCCTTTGCCAGCAGCTCCACCCTGCACGGGATCTCACACATCTTCTCCTACGAGCGGCTGTCGCTGAAGCGCGTGGTCTGGGCTCTCTGCTTCATGGGTTCTCTGGCTCTGCTCGCCCTTGTCTGCACCAACCGCATCCAGTACTACTTCCTCTACCCGCACGTCACCAAGCTGGACGAGGTGGCTGCCACCAGGCTCACCTTCCCTGCTGTCACCTTCTGCAACCTCAATGAGTTCCGCTTTAGCCGGGTGACCAAGAACGACCTGTATCACGCTGGTGAACTCCTCGCCCTGCTCAATAACAGGTGGGTGTCCTGAAGTGGCCCCGGGTGACACCTCTGTCCCCAGCTCAGTGTGTCACCATGCTGCACTGCTGTGCGATGCATCGCCTTCATCTCTGCAAGGAAGCACATCCTCATCTCAGCTTTGCAGATGGGTGCAAGCATGCACAGCCCTACCTGGAGGGCATCCTGCTCCTGGGCATGGAGTTGTTCCTGGGGGTCCAGAACACCCTGTTCCAGCCCCAGCACATGGATCCCAGCACACATGGCTCCAGTCCCTGTGCTTGGATCCAGCACATGTGATTCCAGCCTCAGAACACAGCTCTATGCTGTAAGGCTGGCAGGTGAAGCTTCTATATGCCACCAGTACACTGAGGCCATCCCTTGGGCTGTAGGATCCCACAGTGCCATAGCCAGAGTGAGACCCCTCACCCACCCTACCCAGCCCATCCCCATGCCTATAGCAGCTCTTCGATGCTGCTGAGCCACCCTCATGTTCCCAGGTCCCAAAAGCAGCCTCTGCCTGTGCATATTTATGCACACAGGGCATGGACCAGGCTGCCCTGAGCTGGGATCACTGCTGCAGGTCTGACTGTGGAGCAATTGGTCTGGGTTTGGTGCTGTCAAAGGGGCTGTGGTGATCCTTGTTGGAAGATGCTCATGGCTGATTGCATGGGACACCTCTTTGCCCATCCAAGTTGTGTTGCTGAGAGCCCTAAAGATGCCATGAGCTTTTGCCATGGGTTGGGGTAGGAGCAGCTCATGTGAAGCCACCACAGCCAGGCCTGAGCCTCTGCCTCCTCTTTCTCCTAAGATACGAGATCCCAGACACGCAGACAGCTGATGAAAAGCAGCTGGAAATCCTGCAGGACAAGGCAAACTTCCGAAACTTCAAGCCCAAACCTTTCAATATGTTGGAGTTTTATGACCGTGCCGGCCACGACATCCGGGAGATGCTGCTCTCTTGCTTCTTCCGTGGGGAGCAATGCAGCCCTGAAGACTTCAAAGTGGTGAGTGCCCCCACAGCCCCCTCCCCAGGCTGTGAATTCCATGCAAGGAGGGTGTTGATCTGCCCATCACCATTCCTCCCTCCTTTTGGATCCCAAAGAAGGGGCAGCAGCATCGCTGAGGGGGTTCAAGGGGATGCTGCTGGGGTTTAGCACATGGGGTTATGCAGGGTGTGCTGGGCTGGATATTTGAGCTGGAAACCACTGCACATGGAGTGATGGATGGAGGGATGGATGGATGGAGGGATGGAGGGATGGAGGGATGCCTCCCCCTCTGGCTATCTGGGAGCTGGTGCTTTCTTCAGATGTGTTGGTGGCACAGCAGGGAGAGGCCTGGTGATGGCCAGCAGGGGAAGCCCCGTGAGCCCTTGGGGACAGCGGGTCCCAGCGGTGCAGCACAGAGGCTGCATTTCATATTGCTCCAGTGCACAATAACGCCTTTGTGCCCCATGGCTGCCTCTCCCCATCAGCTGCCTTGTCTGTTTGGCTCTGGTGTGGAGCACGCAGCTCTGGGGTCCCCATCCCTGTCCCCAATGTGGCCTTGGGGACATCCCGCTCACCTCCCATGACAAAGCTGCAGCGCGTGCCGAGGCACCGGCTGGATGTCCCCAGGGCTGCTGTACACATCCCAGTGCTGTATGAGGGATTTTAATCCCCAGCACTAAATTCCCTTGGCAGGCCCTTGGGATAGAGAGCTCCTCTGTTGTTTGGTTGTTAAATGGAGGCGAGGGGGATGGATCCTCCTCAGCAGGGTCAGGTCCCAGCCCACGTGTGCCACCACCAGCTTTGATGCTTGGTGCTCCCTTGTGTTTTCTGCACCAGAGCATCCTCAGGGACCCTCCCACTGCTTCCTTGTACCCGCTGTTAGGATCCAAGCACCCTCCTTCCCCCTCTGCTCTAAGCGGGAGAAGCAAAATAGACGTGCAGCTGGTTTATTATTACTGCCTGGATTATTCCTTGCAAGCAGGTTTGGATGATTTAATGGATTTGATTAGAAAAAGCTGGCTCAGTGCTGTATTTATGTTGCTCGTTGGATTCCCCTTGCAGCCGTGCACAGGCAGAGCTGTGAGTGCTGGGGATGGGGATGGTGTTGTTTGGGAAACATTGGCTCTGTCCCCTCATGGGTTTGGTGGCAGCTTTTGGTTTGACCCAAAGGTTTGTTCCTTCCTCTTCACCACTCCCTCCCACATCCATCTGTGTTGAGCTCCTCTGTGCTGCACTGAGTCCAATGGCACCAAGTGAGACCAAAGGGTGCCGGGGCAGCAATGGGGCCAACCCTGGGCATCTCTACACCACCATGTGATGCCCCATTGTCTCCATGCAATATTCCATTGCCTGTGTGATGCTCCATGTCCTTATGCAATGCTCCACATCCCTGTGTGTTGCTCCATCACCCCTATGCAATGTTCTATGTCCCTGTGTGATGCTCCATGTGCCCGTATAGTGTTCAATCACCTCTGTGCAATGCTCTACATCCCCAAGCAATGATCTATGTCCCTTTGTGATGCTCCACGTTTCTATTTGATGCTCCATATCCCTATGTGATGCACCACATCCCCCAGCCCGCAGTGCCCCACTACTGGTCCCACTGCGTTGTGTGCCCCTCTGTGTTCTGAGGCCCCTAAAACAGTCCAGGCAGGAGGGATGTCTGGGTCAACACTGTCACAGACAGCACTGCCCCCTGCTCTGACTGATACAGATGAGATGCTGTATCCAGGAGCACTGCTGGGGGGATTTTAGGGCTGCCCAGACCCTATGGGCTGGAAGGAAGCTGTCTATGTACAGGTGGGGATAGAGATTGGTCCCTTCTGCCTCCATCACCTTTGCAACCATCTAACTTTGGTCCTGTTTAGAGCACCAAAGCCTTTAAAGAGATGCAGCATGGGGGCACCAATCCCTCCCCTGCCTCTTCACAGCCTCTCCAGCACCAGGTGAGTGCTTGGGGTCTATGAAGCTCCCCCCTCTCCACAGCATTCTGGGCTGGAGATTTGCAGGGAGCTGCAGCCACCTCCTCCCCCTGCCCCCCAAATCCCAACATAACCTCAAAACCCAATAGGGCAGCCACAGAGTGTGGAGCAAATCCTGCTCTCCAGGGCCTCCAGTCCTGTGGGACATAGGGTGAGAGCGTCCTTGTCACATGTGCTGTGCCCATAGCCAACACATTGTTCCCTATGCAATGCTCCATGTGCCTGTATGATGCTCCACCATCCCTATGTGGTGCTCCACAGCCTGGTCCCCAAGGGTTCCTTTATGGGAACAGGGGACTCACCCTCCCCACTGCCTCTATTCAGGGGCTATGCTCATTAGCAGCAGAAATCAACGTTTCTTGCCTGCTGCTTCATAATGTATAAGTAGGAACTCCCCTGCATGGCCCTGCTGGATCCCTGCTTGTTTTTCCGCTGCCTTCCCAAACCATTGCCCCAGGAACCCCATTCACACCCCATGGATCCGCTCCTCACCCAGCAAGAGAAAGGCCCAGGGGTCCCATCTCTAAGCAGGGCTCCAAACCCCATTCATTTCCTTTGCATCCCATGGGAAAGGAGAAGAAACATCCTCTTCACCCTGGGACTTGGGGTGGGAAGTGGGGCTGTCCCATTCAAACCACCCTTAAAGCTGTGGGCAATGTTTCATGCTTGGCTCTCCAAAGCCCCTTTTGTGCACAGTGCTGCTGAGATGATGCTGTTGTGCCCGTTGTGATGCGTTTGCAGTTTTCCTTCTCACATCCCTGCAGCCCATCCTGAGGGAGAGTCACATCCATGTGTTCCCATCCCTGTTGTGCTTTGGGGCTCAGCAGCCTCCAGGCAGCACACGGGGGCACCACGAATCACTGCAGAGGGTTGAGACCTCTGGACCATCAGGCTCCAGGGCTGAAGTGGCACCAGGGAGAATTGAGTCTGACACAGGGATCACGGCACTGCCTCGTGTGTCCTCTGCCCTGGAAGCGATGAGCTCAGGGAGGATGAGAAGGGAGGGAGCAGAAAGGCTCTGGAGTGAACCCATATGGTGCTCCTCCTCTTCTTCTTCCCATCCCCGGAGCTGATGTAGTGAAGAATGGATCAGGAACACCTCGCTGTCCCTCCATCCACCCCCCAGCACCCACTGATGGACATTGTGAGTCCAGAGCCTTCCAATGAGCACACTGTCCCCACAGCAAAGTGCCCACGGATAACCACAGAGTGTGGAGCATCTCCCACACAACCGAGACCCCACAGCTGCTCGGAGTTCCTAAACAAAAACCACACAGCCCCATTCTCACTCTGCAAAACCAACCTGGGGACCTCACAGGATAAGCCCTGCGGGGCGCTGCGTTTACAAACGGTGTAAAACACGCATATAAATGGCTCCTAAAAGCAGGCTCCTAAATAACTCATCAGCACTTGAAACCCTTCGCGTGTCGCTCCGATCTCCACCCTGTGTTGCATCTCCGAGCTGTTGTCCCCGGGGTCCCTCCGAGCTGTGGTTCTGTTGACCCCGGAGCCCGCAGCGTTTATTGAGCGAACCGCGAGGGATCCGACTTCATCGCGAGGAGTAATCGGAGGTGGTGGAGCAGAGAAGCGGCCGCGGGTGGGTCGGGGACACCCCGGCTCTGCCAGCCCCGAGGATTTCTGTACGTTGGTGTTTTGCTCAAAGCAAAGCAACCCTGAGCCGTGCAGCCCTCGGGCACAGAGGGGATGCACCGGGATTTCTGCTCCGTGTCTCCTTGGCCTTTGCTGGAGCTTTTCCAGCAGTGGGTGCCCTCAAAGGATGGAGTTTGGGATCCCTCGGCTGTGCACGGCTCTGCTCACCCCGTGCTGTTTGCTCGAAGCCTGTTGCATTTCAACCTGTTTTGCAGCACGACCGTTCTTATCCCCTACACGGGAGCGATGCCATTGAACCCAGTGGGATTTTGGCAGAGCCAAAAGCAGCAGAGGAGCATCGGGAACACCAGCACAGGGAACAGCACAGCAGAGACTGATACGTGTCTGCACCCTGCAGCCGCTCCACCAGCAGCATCATTTAGCACCTGGAACCTGTGGGCACGGAGCAGCACCGCCCCCATCGGGAGGAGGGGAGGCAGAGAGGCACTGAGTCCCCAGCCTGGCAATTCAGCCCACCCCAGCAGCACACTTGGACCTGCTGCATGTGTGTAAGCACTGTGCAAGTATGGGAACAATGCACACACAATGGCATCGTGCTCAACCAAAGCGTTTTGCTCACCCCAAAGCATTGTGAACTCTCTTTTGCTCACATGGAGATGCCACATTCACCCCAAAGAGCTTTGTGTATCACTTCGTACACACAACATTCTTTGCACACCCAGAGGCGTCATGCACTCCCTAAGAGCTTTGCACACCCAAAAGCACATTGCACACCCAGAGATGTTGTGCCAGGAGCTCACAGCACCTCAGATGCACGCCGGGGGCCCTGCAGGGCTGTTACAGTTCCTCTTGAGATGCCTTTGCGCACAAAACCATTAACAAATTAATTATTAATTATTATTAATAAGGTTAAATGGTATCCTCAGCTGCTGAAAGAGATGAGGAGGCTCTCAGGCGCTGTGCAGATGGAGGCAGGGAGCCCACAACCACAGAGCTTTGGGCACAGCCCTATGGCCACCGGCTCCAGGGGAAGCTGCAGGCTGGAAATGCAGCCCCGAAACATCACCAGGAAATGGGGATTCATGCAGATGATTTTCATCCCTTTCATCTCCTTTCCATCTTGATCAGAGGCCCCCGTTGGAGCAGCAGCACCAGCACACGGCGTGTTGGGCAACTGCAGCAATCTGGAACATCACACACAAGGATGTGGTGCAATTTCTCCTCTGTCCCCCAGCACTGAACCAGGAGGAGCCGGGGCAGAGGGTCACACTGAGCCATACAGAGCACTCCATAGGGAGAGCTGAGAAATGAACCACCCTGCAGCCCTTCACCTCAGGTTTAATTTCTTTACCTTTTGAGAGCCACCGTTGTTTCATCACCCGAAGGTTGGAGACCCCTGAGCTGCATTGCAACTCCTGAAACAGCTGTGACTTGAGATGCTCCTCACCATCTCAGGCTCCCATTTCTGTATATATTCCAGCCTTCACAATTGGATGTTACAATTCTTGGTTTGAAATTAACCATTATTATTCCCAAACATTTTTTTTTCTGCCCTGCTGCACCTGGGTCATCTCCCTAAGGACCAAACCAAGGCAGGGTCCCCCATCCCTTTGCTTTGTGTGGGTTTACAAACCCCTTCATGCAGCACCTGGAGCAGCTGCAGAGCGGGGCCATGCGAGCACCTTGCTTGGATTAGATTAGATGTGAAAAACCACACAGCAAGAGAACAGGATGGGAAAACAATCCCCCCCCACCACCACCACCAATAAAACAGTCGGTTCGGATTTGTTTGCACCGAGCATCCAAGCAATCGTGAAGGATGTCGTAAAGAAATCACAACTTACAGGCAATTTGCAAGCAGCAGGAGCTACAGGAAGGCTTTCAGAGAAGTGTCTGCATGGAGTAAGGCTGGAATTCACAGCATCCCCTGCACTGACCCCCACAATGCAAAAACCAGTGCTGAAAAAAGGCAGAAATCTCTTGGTATTACAGATGCTTTTGGGGATAGGAGGGGAAATAGGTGCTCAGTACTTTGGGTATGGCAGCTGGTGCATGGAGGAGAACAGCTAGAAGGGTTTGCCCACAAACTGCTCCCCCCCCCCCCAAGCAGTGGGGCTGCAGAGCCCTGCAGTGCCGTCAGTGCCTGCACCAGGCTGGGAAGCACCGAGAGGAGGAGGTTTTGAAAGATTAATGGAGTTTAAATGGGAACGTTTGGAGAGGAGATAAGGCTCGTCTGATAGGAAATCACACGGAACAGCCAGGGAGGCCCCGGGTCCGTAATGAAGTCCACTTAGCGCACGTTACTCACCATAATGTGCTTTTTATTAAAGTCCTGTGGACGTGGGTCTGCAGCCGACAGCCCCAGGCGGGGTGGCATGGGGCCATTGGGACAGAGTGGTATCCTCACAGCAGCCTTTTGTCCCCATCCTTTGTCCCTTGAGCCGAGAGCAGCGATCCCACATCACCCATCGCCTCCATTCCCCCCACAGCTGTATCCATAGGGATAAAGTGGGGGGGGGAAAAGACAGCGGTGGGGAATCATACAGATGGGCAAAAACTCTTTTTTAATTTATTTTTTTTTTAAATCATCGGGGTTTTTTTTTATGCATTAGAATGTGACATGCTAATCCACTGTGAAGCGTCTAATCTGGGGGATAAAGGGGCGGATAACACCAGTACGCCCAGCTTGGCCGGTGGAGCGAGAGGAGGCAAGGTGGAAGCATCTGATAAAGGCGGTGGGATTAGTGCCGCAGGATCCCCGCATCCCACCCCACTCCTCCGCCTCCGAACCATGGAGATTTCCCCATCTCCGCCTCGTGGTGGGGCAGAGACCCTCAGGGCACCGGGGAGCATCGCAAAGCTGCGTTTCTCCTCCTTGCTGTGCAATGCAAGAGCAGGGCAGCCCCTCCGCCCCATCCGATATCCCCTCCCTCCCCTGCTCCCGGCTGTTGTAGGGATTTCAATGAGTCCCATCCCACCCCACCGCCTGGATACGGAACCAAGCGAACCCGCGGCACCTCCTGGGGCCGGGCTGCGTTTTTGCATGCCTGGGATAACAGAGCTCACAATGTTGTTTTCTCCTCGCCTCCTCGGGGATTGGTTTATCTCTATGAATAACTCCATCCCGGCTTTGATCTCCTCTGCCATTAAAGCGTGACAGGCTGTGAAATGCGCTGCTGCCGCTGCCGTCAAATCCCCCATCCGCCTCCCTCCCTCCCCTCCGCCTCCGTGCTCCCCTGCCCCGGGGAACCTCGGTGCCCCCGGCCCGTGCTGGCGCTATGGGATCGGACAGCGGGCAGACAACGCGATGGAGCAGGGAAACACCGGCTTTGCTACCGTGGTCCCACCGCTATGGGGGACACAACGGCACCGAGCATCCCCGTTCCCCAGGTTGGGGCACAGCGGATGCTGCCACGGGGGCTGATGTCACAGTTAATTATAGCATCCCCCATCCTTCTCCCCCGCAAAAGCGTTACCTGAAAGAGGGTAAAAATAGCTCCTGCTGAGGGAGGAGCTGGAGAGAGCCCAAGGGCTCCTTGAAGATCTCCAAAACTCACAGAAATTGGGATGGTGACCCCTTGTCCCCAACGTGGGAACACAACCAGGAATTGTCCCCATCCGCAGGGTCAGAATCTGAGTTCTGCTATGCTTCTGGCTGTGACCACCCCAGTCACCTTCAACCCTCTGAGCATTCACCCCCAGGCAGTATTTCTCCTCCCTAGGAACAGCCCTGATGCTCCCCATAGGTTTCAGCCAAGTGAGACAACGATGGAGTGTTTTCATTACAGCACCTCCCTCACCCTACTGCAATTGCTCCTGAAAATCACATTGAAAGCCCACCCTGTACCATTAGATAGCATTAAATCTTGCTCACACCAGAACCAGGAAACAGAAGAAATCCCACCTCAGCCAGCTCACACCTGCTCTGACTCCTGTATCACATCCCAAGCCTTTACCTCACAGAACTGAGCAGCCCAACACCCCCAGGTCTTTTCCCAGCTGATGCCTTTTAAATCCTGGCCCTACCCATGGAGCTCATCTCCATCCAAATACCAAAGGGTTGTGACCCAGTCCCCATGGCTTGCTGGCCAGCTCCCCAATCCTAGCCTCATTCCCAGGATTTTTCCAGCTGAGGCTCTCCAGGTTGCTCCCCAAAGGCACAACCTTGCTCTCAGCCCTATGAAATTTCATCCTGTGGCTCTGGCACTTGTCCCCAAGGTCACTCACGCTTGCTTGCTCTCCCTGGCTTTGCAGCTGATTCCTCTGCTTTGTCCCCTTTATACAAAGGGCCCTTTGGAGGAATATTGAATGTGGGGACCCCCACGGTGGACCCTTGGGGAACACCGTGCTGTCCCATTATTGTCCCATTGGCATTTGTCCTCCTGGCTGAGCCCTGTGCACACCCCACACATCTCACAGTATCTCTTGCTCTGGCAGAGCTGATAACCTCACACAGGGATCAGAACCATTTTTCAGTGGCTTCCTGATTGCATTTGTTCACCTGTTTTGGGGATACCCATGTCATGTATGCTCAGCCGATGCAGGGGCTGGGCTGTGCTCTTTGCACCCATGCATCAGCCAAACCCCTTTGCCCAGATCCTGTGCATCGAAGCACTGCTGCATTCAGACACTCCCCTTCCCCTCAGCCTGCTGATGGCGGCTGCGGTGCTGGGATGGGGCTGGAGATTGCTCTGTGGTCACATTGGATGCTTTTACAAAGTGCTGAGCACAGGAAAAAAGCAAACCGCAAGAAGGGGCCGTGCTGCCGCAGGGCTGCAGGGAGTGGGGGGTGATGCCTTTGCTCCTGGATTCACCCAGCTCCAGCCCCATGCCATCTCAGGGCTGCCTCCCCAGGACCCCGAATCTCATCCTTCTGGCCTGAACGCCGACCCTCTGGGTTCCCTGTGCCCCTACATGGAGCAGAGCATGGGGCAATGCACTGCGTGGCTCACCAGGAGGAGGCATCACCCAAAATATGGCAGTGCCCAAATCCTGCAAAAAGCAGCATGGGCTTGGAAGACACCCAACTTCAAGCATCGCCTGTGCTTACATCACTGTCCCACTGTGTGAGGAGATGAACCCTTGGGGATGAGTGCGACCAGGATGAGCAGCACGGAGCACTCAGGGACACCACAGCATCCTCACTGGCACCACCCAGATGGACACAACGGCAGGACGGTGACACAGAGCTCTGGGCAATCTCTGGCTGCCACAGTGAAGAGCTTGGAGACCACAGTGAGTTGAGCAGATGGAGGCTGCGGAAACAGCCTGGCACCCGGTGGGACAGCATGGATGGAACTGCTGATCAGGCTGCCAGGGATGGAGGATGCAGCACACCAGGTGCCTGCATGCAACAACATCCATGTAAACCCATTCATGCACACCCATCTGTGCACACCCGTCCATGCACAGCTGTGCACCCCGGATCTAGCACCCCTTCAGCTCCCAGCACAGCGGTGCATCTCAAAGCCAGTAATGTCTTCTCTCCGTCCTGCCAGCCGCAGCCGGGCTGCTCCCTTGGGAACCTGCAGAACCGCCCCTTGCTCCTCCCCAGCCCTCTGCTCCTGATATCCCCTCCTCTCCAACCCCCCCTGAGCAGCCCTCTGCTCTTCTTCTGCTCCTCTCCCCTCTCTCCGTGCATCGCTGCACACCTCTCACTCCTTTTCCCTTCTCTGTCTCTGCTCCCAACTTTTCCCCTTCCTCCATCCCAGCCCCTCACCCACCTTATGAGGCACTGATTCACCACTGGAGACCCCCCAACCTGCAGCAAGACCAGGACCCGCAGCCCAAAGCTGGGACCCTCCACTCTGCACAATGCCCCTCCAGATATTCTGCACCATCTCCTTCTCCAGCGAGGAAGCACCGAGAGATGCCACAGCAGCTGGGAGAGGAGAGAATGGAGCCGATGAGTTCCTGTATGGGCAGGAGGAGGAAGAAGAAGAGGAGGAGGATACAGGGGCAGCCACGGACTTTGTGGCCTTTGCCAGCAGCTGCACACTGCATGGGCTGAGCCACATCTTCGTGGAGGGCAGTCTGGGTGCCCGGCAAGCGCTCTGGGCGCTGGCTTTCCTCCTCTCCCTCTCCGTCTTCCTCTACCAGGTGGCCGATCGCATTGTGTACTACCTGGAATACCACCACGTCACTCTGCTCAGTGAGGAGGACAGCCCTGAGATGACTTTCCCCGCCGTCACCTTCTGCAACATCAACCGGGTGCGGGTCTCGCAGCTCAGCCACGAGGACCTGCTCTACCTTGCACCCCTGGTTGACTACGAGCCCGGGATGGAGCTGGGCTTTGTCCCAGCCCAGTTCAGCTCTTGGGATGAGGATGAGCCCCTAAATTTGCACGGGTTTTTTAACCGCACTTGCCACCAGCTGGAGGACATGCTGCTGAGCTGCAGCTACCGGGGCGAGCAATGCGGCCCCGGCGACTTCGTGGCGGTGAGTAGCTTTGTCCCACTGCCCTGGGGACCAGATGGTGGCACAGTTCTTTTTCCCAGCACCGTCATCTCCTGGCTCCTGTCACCCCTAACCTTCCCTACAATCACACCTTCTCCTCTCCCCTTTCCACTACCTGGGACTGCTCAGTGTGATGAGTGCCGCACTCACAGCTTGGGATAGGGAAAAGTAAAGGAAAGGGACCAGGGAGCAGCTCCCACCAGCATCGTGTCGGATCAGCTGCAATCACAGCAATGCAATGGGTGATGCTGTCCATGCTTGGGGACAGGCACCCATCCTGCTGGTGTTGGTGTTGGTGAGACACCTCCATCCTCGTATCCCCACCACACCTCGGGGTCTGGGCTTGGCACTGTGCAGCCTGCAGCCTGCTGGCCCCAGATGCTCCCTTTGCCAGCAGCAGCTCAGCAGCATGGAGCTGTGCTGGCAGCCAGAGGTGAGAGCTGGAATGGTTGAGGAGGGCTGGGGGGTTGAGGATCCTGTCCAGCCCCCATCAGTGGGATTGGAAGTGATGGGGCAGATATTGGTGAGGGCACAGGGCTGAGTGCTGCTGTCCTGGGGCTGCAGGGTCATGGAGCTGCAAACCTGCAAAGCATCTCCACTGATCTGCACCCATTGCCTTGGGGGGGATCTCGTCCTTCTACCAGGGCAAAGGCAGCTCTGATGCTAAGAGACCCCGTGGGACAGGACTCTGGGTCAGGCTGTCCCCCAGGCTGGGCATTGCCACATTCTGGAGCTGGAGTCAGCTCCATGCTGCAGCACCAGTGGCAGTTTGGGGCCAGCAGAGGGGCCCCAGCCTCAGCCTTACGTCCTCTCCCACAGGTGTTCACACGCTATGGCAAATGCTACACCTTCAATGCAGGGCAGGACGGCAAACCCCGGCTCATCACCATGAAGGGGGGCACTGGAAATGGCCTGGAGATCATGCTGGACATCCAGCAGGACGAGTACCTCCCTGTGTGGGGGGAAACAGGTAACCCAGCAGCTCCTAGGCTGCTTCCCAGCAGCCTCCCAGCTTCATACCCCACAAGACCACGTCCCCAGGGCTCCTTCCTTCTGTTTCTCACCACTTCGGGTCTTCTGCTTTCCTTTTTCCTCCTTGCCTCTGCTATTTGCCATGGCAACTCCCTGCCGCTTTAGACAAGCAGCCATCACTTGTTTATAAATAGAGCCAGGCACTTTCCACACTGCTCTTCCCAAGGTCTGGACCACAGGGCTGGGGGGGACAAGGGCACGGGGTGGATGGATGCATGGATGCATGGACATGTGAAGGAGTGAATTCACCAAAGGGAAGGGAGGGAGACGGGAGGAGTTTTCTTCCTTCTTGCAGCAGGGCTCAGCTCCTCTCTGCTCCTCTCTGCTGCAGATGAGACCTCATTTGAAGCCGGGATCAAGGTGCAGATCCACAGCCAGGATGAACCTCCACTCATCGACCAGCTGGGCTTTGGTGTGGCACCCGGCTTCCAGACCTTCGTGTCCTGCCAGGAGCAGCGGGTAGGGGCTGTGGGCCTTGCTCAATCCCTCCCACCCCCCAGAGTGCTGAGCCCCCTCCCTACATCCCCATCTCCTGCCCCAGTGTGGGATGGAAATGGGGAGCAGCACACGAGGCCCCATCCCCTCACCATGCCGTGGGCTGCAGGGATGCGTGCTTCTCTCCTTATCCCTGGCTTCCCTCTCAGCTCATCTACCTGCCACCTCCCTGGGGAGACTGTAAGGCCACAACGGGTGACTCGGAGTTCTACGACACTTACAGCATCACGGCCTGCCGCATCGACTGCGAGACCCGCTACCTGGTGGAGAACTGCAACTGCCGCATGGTGCACATGCCAGGTGAGCTCTGCATGGCTGCATCCCACCCCAAACCCAGGGGACACAGTCCTATGGGAAACCTGTTCTGTTTCCTGCAGGCGATGCCCCTTATTGCACCCCAGAGCAGTACAAGGAGTGCGCAGATCCGGCCTTAGGTGAGGCTGCCCGGTCCCATAGGTCTGAACTGACAGCATCAGGGTTTCCCACATCCCCATCTAAGTCTCTTTTCCTGCCCAGATTTCCTGGTGGAGAAGGACAATGAGTATTGTGTCTGTGAGATGCCCTGCAATGTCACCCGCTATGGCAAAGAGCTCTCCATGGTGAAGATCCCCAGCAAAGCCTCTGCTAAGTACCTGGCCAAGAAGTACAACAAGTCAGAGCAATACATCGGGTAATGCACCACAGGTATGGGGCAGCATTGTGTCTCTCCAACACCACGACCTGACTCTGCTTTCTGCCCACGCAGGGAGAACATCCTGGTGCTGGATATCTTCTTTGAAGCCTTGAACTATGAGACGATTGAGCAGAAGAAGGCGTATGAGGTGGCTGGATTGCTGGGTGAGCACTGTGGGCTGGTGGCTGTGCTGAGAGCTCTGGTTGGCACCCTTCAGTGTGGCCCCATGTGCTGTCACCCCAATCCTGGGGCACCAGGGTGTGCACACAGCGTGGGTGCAGAACAGAGCAGCCCCCAGAGTCACAGCAGTGATGAGGTTTGCCCTTTCTCTGCTCCATCTGCCAGCAGTGCCCTGCTGACAGCTTTCCTCTCCCCCCCAGGTGACATCGGAGGACAGATGGGGCTGTTTATCGGGGCCAGCATCCTCACTGTGCTGGAGCTGTTTGACTACGCCTATGAGGTGAGCCCCAAAACACTGTGCCCTGTTCCTGTGGGGTCAGCAGAGCCCCCTTGGCACCACATCCCTCCATCTACTGGGGAAACCCCCTTGTTGGGGTCCATCCTGGAGCTCAGAGCCATCTCCTGCAGGTGATCAAGCACCGGCTGTGCCGGCGGGGCAAGTGCCGTAAGAACCACAAAAGGAACAACACGGACAAGGGCGTCGCGCTGAGCATGGATGACGTGAAACGCCACGTGAGTGCTGGGCAGGGGGTCTTGTTGGGGGGTCACCGTCACCACCTGGGGGAGAAGGGGCAGCAGGCAATGGAAGACAGGGCTTGGTTCTGGCTTAAACCCGTGACCACAACATCCCATCTCTTCCCCTACAGAACCCCTGCGAGAGCCTACGGGGTCACCCGGCCGGCATGACGTACGCAGCAAACATCCTACCTCACCACCCAGCCCGGGGAACCTTTGAGGACTTCACCTGCTAACCGACGTCTGGATGTACAACAACCCGAGCTACCAAAGCCCTCCGGAGCGCTGCCCTTCTCCTAGAGGAGAGACACAGCCAGGGGACCTCGCTCGAAGACACGGCGGGACGCGGACAAGAGCGGCGGCCTCAGATTTTGGGGCAGGCGGCCGGGCCGGGCCGTGTTGGCTCAGAGACTGGAGGAGGCTGCAGCCCAGCCGCGGAGCCACGCACAGCGGGCCGGGGCGCGGGCCTGCCCCGTCTCCTCCCCCTCGGCTCCCCTCGGCCTTTTTAACTAGAAACCCAGAAGCCAAGAAGAAGCAGCCTTCGGGCCGCAAGAGTCTCCATCCACAGCCCTGTTCGTCTGTCCGTCCGTCCATTGTCTCCATGCTCATTCTGCTCCCCAGAGCTCAGCCTGCGCCTGTTCCCATGCCTGGCATCATCTCAGAGCCCCGCAGCCCCAGCAGAGCCCACTGGGCTCCACGTGCACAAAACAGAGCAGCTCCACATCTCCAAAATGTCTTCCTCGGCCTCCGCCCCGGGGATGGCAGCGTTGGGCCGCTGGGGGAGCAGCATGGAGGGCTGCACCTTGGGGGACCGCTGAGGGCCTGCAGCCTGGTCATGGTGTGGGCTTCTGTGATGGTGTGGGGCTCTGTCGTGGTGTGGGGCTTTGTGATGGTGTGGGGCTCTATCGTGGTGTAGGGCTCTGTGATGGTGTTGGGCCCCAACATGGTGTGAGGTCCTGTCATGGTGTGGGGCCCTATCGTGGTGTGGGGCCCCAACATGGTGTGGGGCTCCGTGATGGTGTGGGGCTCTGTGATGGTGTGGGGCCCTATCATGGTTTGGGGCTCTGTGATGGTGTTGGGTCCCAACATGGTTTGAGGCCCCGTCATGGTTGTAGGGCCTCATTGCCCTGTCACATTGTGGCCTCCCTACCCCACAGTCCCCAGGAAATCTGGGGGACTGTGCAGCCCCCAAAACGACCATCCTTGGGGAGAAAACCACAGGGAAAGCTCCAGCTCCCATTGACATCACGTTGCCTGGGCAGCCATAGGAGCCCCAGCATCAACAAAGTGACAGGTTTAAGGGACACCCTATGGACCACACGGTCCATGGGACCGCAGGCTCCCACCCCACCAAACCCCCAACAACAGCCACCCCCGGGGGCCATGAGCCCTGGGCACCATCAAAGCTCACAGCCCAGGCCCCCTACCCCTTCCCATTGCTGCCCCCTCCCAGCAGTGGGGCCATTGGCCACCCCCAGCCCCCCGCATCAAGCAAGAGCCCTCCTGGGGCTGAAGTGCTTCTTCTCTTTAAGAGCTTTTGCAATAAGTCTTTTTAGTAGTTATTCTTTCTAGACTCTCTTTTTCTTTCCTTCCGCCCCCCTCTCCCCCCGCCCCCCAATTTTTATCCTCATTATTATTATTTGCTTCCTGACCAAAATTAGGAACTGGGGGTCAGTCCTTTGTTATCCAGCAATCACCCAAAGACAAAAGGTCGGCCGCATCCATAAATTTTCTTATGGATTTTTCCTAATGTTTCACTGCATCTCATGTATTTATTTTCTTCCTTTTTCACCCGTTAAAGCTTTTAAAGATGGGGCTGGGATCTGACCTTGAGGCTCGCCTGTTGGAACACCCAACTTTTGGTTTGTTTCTATTATGCCATCTGCATTTTATATTTCTTATATATAATATATATGACTATATATATATGTGTACATATATATATATATATCTATACATGCATCATATCAGTGTAGATATCCATTTCGTAGCATTTAGGCCTTGTTCTTGTGCCATTTTCTTTTTCTGTTACTGATCTCTGAATGCCTTCAAGTGTATAAAGTGTTGAATTCTCTCTGGTATCTGTACTATGTACACACATTTTCATAGGAAGCACAATAAGATGACAGATGCATTGTACATCAATACCTGCTACTCTTAACGACGATATAAAGAATGATAAAAGTGATGAGCACCGAGCCTGTCTGTGCTGTGGGAGATGCTCCTTAGTGAGCTCTGGTACCCAGGTGGGCTCCAGCCCCACATCCCTAGTCCTGATCCACTATGAGCACACCCTATAGGTGCTTCTGGGGCTGGAGAATGGAAATCGACTTCTGCTCCCAAGCAGAGGGAGGAGGATGCACATCTGTGCAGCTGCTGATCTTCAACAGCTCCAACACTTCTGTTTTGGGACAGCCCCATGAGGTCAGCAGAAACAAGTCAGCAGCTCAAATATTACCTGGTTTTAATTTAACCGGGTTAGTAGCAGCCATAATACAAACCATTTGCAAACAGTTTCTGTCCTTATGATTTCTAGATGCAAAGAACAAAAGTAGCGTGCCAGATCCAGCACTGGGCATCCAAAAAAGCCCTAGGGACCCCATGGAGATTGAATAATAGCAAATGGGCAGCAGGCAGGGAAAGCTGAAATGCCAAACTTGCTCCTGGAAATAGCAGATGGGTGGTGTGCATTCAAACTAGAAGAGAATTGCTGCTATTCCAGTCCTCCTCTGCCAGAGCTGGTGCTGCAAAGGCCACAGGGTGGGCTTTGAATAGGAACAGGATGATATAGCTAAGCCCAGAAGGGAGTTAATGAACCTAAATTAATTGCAGCCAGACACTGTGAAGCCAGAGCAGCTCACTATGCTTGCTACCTCTGCAGTGGCACTCAGCAGCCCCTGCTGCAGGGGCAGGCAGCAGCCCTGACCCCACTGTCCCTTCCCCAGCAGCCTAAAAATGTGCTGGGTTCCAACCACCTCAACCTCACATTGCATCCTCAGCCTCTGCCTGGGGTCTTTGCAGCCCTGGAGCCAGCAATAGGTGAGGAATGGGTGCATGGCCAGAAGCCAGACAGGAATCAATGTGAGTTGTGGACAAGCTGCACATTTTCTGACTCCAAGCTCCAATGTACACACCATCTTTACAGCATCAGAGCAAGAACAAGGATCCTTGCATTGCTCAGGATTATAGGGATGGGCTGTGAACAGCTGGCAGGCTACAAGGTGTGTGATGCATGCAGAGTGTGCATCCGAGGCTGTTGGTGCACACTGCGCACAAGACAAGGAGTTAATTACACTCCCCAGGAAGCATCACTGACAATGCACGCGAGGACAAGGTGCTGCACGCCTCAGCCTGAGGTTGCTGGGAAGCACCTGCTTGCACACGGCTGATTGTGTGGCTGCTGAAACCCTACAGAGCAAGGATTAATCACGCACCATGCAGATAGCGGCGGCACTGATAGCATCACCTCCTCTCCTCCACAGCAATAACTCCTGGTTACCACTTGCTCTCTGCTAACGCTGCCAGCAGAAACAGGCACTGGGCTATAATTACACAGCCCTGGATGCTGCTCGGCTGCCTGGAGCCAGAGCCACGCGGGCTGGGGAAGGTTTCAGCAGAGATGCCTCATGCCAGCAGGTGCAGGAAACGAAGGTGCACGGGTAGCATTTCACCGAGCAGTGAACCAAGCAAACCCTCAGGCTGAGGGAAGGAGAAAGGACAAGTGTAAGGAGACACTGGGGTTATTTCGCCCTCCCTTGCTTCTTATGAAACACAGCTAATGACAGGGGACAAGGAGAAATGGCATCAGAACGTCCCTGGAGAGGGGGAGCTGGGGCAACACTGTGCTCAGCTCTTAGGAACCCACAGCTCTTAAGTGTGGGTTGGATGAGTGGACAAGGGCTGAGCTGCGAGAAAGGAGCTCTGCAAAAAAAGACATGGGTCTCTTGGTGGCCAACGGGGTAACCATGAGCCAGGAGTGTGACAAGAAGGCCAATGATACCCTGGGGAGCACTGCACAGAGCCTGGGCAGCAGGGTGATGGAGGGAGGTGCACCTCCCCTCTGCTCTGCCCTGGGGAGGCTACAACTGGAGAACTGGGCTCAGTGCTGGGCTCCCCATTTCCAGGCAGATAGGGAACTGCTGCTGGAGAGAGACCATTTCTCAGCTCAGCCCTTCCTTATTTCTATATCCCTCCCAGCCACTTCCTAACCCTGTCCAAAGGCTCCTGCCGGGCTTTAAGCCTCACTTGAAGTTGCTGCATCTGAACAATACGGAGCAGATAAGTTCCACCGCTTCTCCTCACCATGAATATTTCATCAGGCAGCCAGGCGCCAAGGCTGTGTTGGAGGTGGCATTACATTAACTGCACGGACACACGGATGCTGAGACAACAGCTAATGGCTGTGCTCACGGCATCGTGTTTTCTATTGAGGTCAAGAAACACTGAATTTGGTGGAAAAGATGCCAACAACTCCCCACTTTTCTCCTCAGTCAACAATGCCATGCACTGTACAGGACAGCTTCCTAAATGGCCTGTGATTATCATTAATTGCTTAATTAATACTTGCGGTGTGGCTGCTCTCTTGGATTTTATTCATGGATTAATGCAGGCTGGATGCAGGTCCCTCTGCTCTATGAGCAGCCACACGGATGAGTGCCCTGGGGACAAGGAAAGTAATGCTAATACTTGCAAAAAGCGGCCTTTAATTCAGCGCTGTGCCTTCTACTAAGGGAGGGAGGAATCCTCCTCCAAGCATCCCCAGCCCTAAGCAAAGCAGCCCCAAACACGAGCACAGAGCACCTGTAAGAACAGGGGACCCCCACCCCAACTCAGTCACAGCATCGAGGCTTAATGAGCACCATCCTCCAGCACCTTGCACCCTCAAAACACTTCCCTATGGTCCATGCACCTCCCCAGGACGCAGCCCCTTCCCACACATCCCACCCTGCAAATACCCCATCCCATCCATGGTCTCTGAAACCCCCAAACCCAACACCATCCCATAGCCCTCTCCAAGTCCTCTACCCCCATCCACAGCCCTCCCCACGCTCTACACCCCCCACCCCCACCCCAGAACCTTGCCATACTCCCCCAGGCCCCTATTCCCCCACAGTAGTGAACCTTAAACCCACCCACGACCCCCATCCCTTCCCCCCTCTCCACGCCCTACTTCCCACCCCCAGCAGCTCCTCCCGCCGCCAGGGGGCGCTCTCTGCAGCCGTTGCCGCTCTAGGCCGCTGTCCGCGCTCTCTCTATGTCAGAGCTCCGGTTCCGGCCCGCTCCTCTTTGTGCTGGACAAGATGGCGGCGCGGGCGGGCTTCCAGTCGGTGACTCCCAGCGGTGGAGGCGGCGGGGCCGCTACCGGGACCGGAGCGCTGGGTCCGGGCACACCAGGCGGACCGGTGCGCATGGGTCCGGCCCCGGGACAGGGCTTGTACCGCTCACCTCTACCAGGGGCCGCCTACCCGGTGAGGCAGGGGAGGGGCCGCTGCGGGGCGGGGCGGGAGGGAGTGGGGGCGGCGGGGCCGAGGACGGGGCCGGCTTCCCCCCGGGTGGGCATTGGAACGGCTTTTTTCTTCCCCTTGCAGCGCCCTGGGATGTTACCGGGCAGCCGTTTGGCACCGCAAGGCCCTTCTATGGGGCCGCCCGGGTACGGTGGGAGCCCGGCAGTGAGGCCCGGTATGGCGCAGGCTGGCCTGGATCAGGCCCGTAAGAGACCAGCGCCGCAGCAACTGCAGCAGGTTCAGCCTCAGGCGGTGCCCAACCGCAACCACAAGTAAGAACCGGGGGTGCTGGGGGGCTCAGGGAATAGACGGTGCAGAGGGGGGGTAGGGATCAGGGCATCCTTGGCCATCCTTAGAGCTGTGAGTGGGGGGAGGAGCTCGGGTCATTCATAGGATAACTATGGGGTAGAAAGGCTCTGGGGACATCGTTGGGTGTCCTCTTGGCAACAGGGGGGTTATCAGGGCAATGGGTGTCCAAAGGATGCTGCCAGGGCAGTGGGAGGCTTAGGATATCCTTGGGTATCCCTGAAATAGGAAGGGTTCCTGGAGCAGATGGGGCTCCCAGGTCTTCCCTGTGCTCCTCCAGGGCAGGGGAGGGAACAGTGAAGGTCTCAAAATGTCCCTTGGGCATCCTCAGAGCAGCAGGGGTCCTGAGGACATCCCTGGGATGGCAGATGGGTCTTGGGCATATCCTTGGGCATTCCTATGGCAACAGGGTTCCTCAGGACACCCCGAGGGCAAAGAGGAGTCTCAGGGCATCCTTGGGTCCAAGGGGTCTTCAAGGTATCTCTGTGCATCACCAGAGCATTGAGGGTGCTCAGGGCATCCCCAGGTGGACGTGGACACATTGCTTCTCTCCTCATGAAGCCCCACGGGACGAGATCTGTGTATCAGGGTGAGGGCAGGCATCACTGAGCTGCAGGCTCTCTCTGAAGGGGTCAGCACTGACTTGGTGTCATCTGCTGGCTGCTCAGAGCAGCACGAAGCTTTTCTGTGTGCAGAGCCAGGCCTGGGCCTCTCATTGCTGCTTTTTTTTTCTTGGGTGGCTGAAAGAAACTTTGATGTTCTCGTGCAGCTTCGTCTCTGGTAGAGGGGAATTTCCAGCAGATAAAAGAGTAATGTGCAACTGCTGGACAAGAGCAAGTTAATGTTCAGTTTCTGATAGTACAGTGTGATGCCTTGGTAACGTTGGTAATGCATCCCTGAGTCTCCTAGAAAAGTCTGTGTAAAGCAGATTGAGCCATAAGGCTTCCTTTCCAATGATGCAGCCTTGCTTTCATTGCTTTCCTTGGGGATGTATTAAGGCGATCAGCTGCTGCAGGGCTGAGAGCATTGCTGATGCCCTGGTCCTAAAACACAAACCTCATCTCGCTCCTTTTGTGAATGTCCAGTGTTAATTAGCAGAATGGTTGCCATTTTAATGCTCTCCTTACTTTACAGTGCTAAAAAGAAGAAGATGGCAGACAAAATTCTACCTCAGAGGGTGAGTGGCACGTGCAGTTGACAGCCTCTGCTGATATGGAGATGTGGGGGAATTGACAGTGATTTGCATTCTTGATTGGCTCGTGTTCTGCTTGTAGATCCGTGAACTTGTGCCTGAGTCTCAAGCTTATATGGACCTGCTGGCCTTTGAAAGGAAATTGGACCAGACGATCATGAGGAAACGCTTGGATATCCAGGAGGCTTTGAAACGACCCATTAAGGTAGGAGAGGGACATTCAGAGACTTACTGTTATCAGAAGAGTAGGAGGGCTTTGAAGGTTGTGTCATAACCCTATAAGCATAGAGAGAACTGTAATGCCCAGGACTTAAGTGGGGGGGTAGAACCAAGACTGCCTCTCTCTGTGCTGTTTGTCCTGAGAGTGGATGTATGAGGAAAAGAAGAATATTTAGCTTAGTTTTAACAAAACATAAGCATGATTCTCATCCCTTTGCTTCTGAATGAATACTGAGCTGATGCTTTTTCTTGTAGCAAAAGCGAAAGCTCCGTATTTTTATCTCCAATACCTTCAATCCAGCCAAGTCGGATGCAGAGGATGGTGAAGGAACAGTGGCCTCCTGGGAGCTTCGAGTAGAAGGAAGGCTGCTAGAAGATGTGAGTGTAAGGCACCCAACCGCAGAGCTGATTTGATGGGTCTGGAATTGGAAATTGAACCAGTTTCTTAGTGTCTGGGAGTGTAGCTAAGGGCTTGATATCCTCCTTCATCTCTGTTTTCCAAGGAGTCTGATGGTGACGAGACCGAGAGCCCAACTCGGAGACCGATGGGTATCCCCATGGCAGAACATGAGTTATACAAAGTTCTTATAGCTATAAGAATTAATGGTGAGAGCCGATCAGTAGCACTTGTGTACCCTGGCTCTTAGAACCAGGGCACTCGCATTTTATGTAATTGCTGAGTAAGTTAATTCCTCCAAGCTCATCTTTATCTCCAGTCTTTCACCATTTTTGACTTGGAACTTGATTTTCGAGCATGTGTTGATGAATGTAAGTGTTCACAACTTAAAGGAACACTGCTGTGCACCTTGCCTGTGCTTGAGTCCTGGAACTTGCTCTCCTGACTCTCTCTTCCTTCCTGTGTTGCTTGCAGTCTGCTTTGTCCAAATACGATGCCACCAAACAGAAAAGAAAGTTCTCATCCTTCTTTAAATCTCTGGTCATTGAACTTGATAAAGACCTCTATGGCCCTGACAATCACCTGGTAGAGGTGAGCTTGCTTCTTTTTGCTGTATTATCTCTACAAATGGGTTGCTGTTCCAGCAGATTGAATTTGTGTGTAGTTGGTAACTTGTGAAGTGGGATATTTAAGGCTTTAACAAGTGGCTAGGTGCCAGGGCTGAATTCTCTTGAATTCTTATCTTAGCTTTTCCACTGACTTGCCAGGGCTCTGAATAAATGCATTAACTCTTGTTTCAAACTTTAAATGGGAATAAGATGAATCTTCTGTCGTGGGGGAGGTTGGGTGGCAAGCAGCGGGAGCAGAAGGAATCGAGCGTGTAGGTGCAGCTAAATTCCCCTCCTGTTGCACGTATTCCAGTGGCACAGAACTGCTACAACTCAGGAGACAGATGGCTTCCAGGTGAAGAGGCCAGGAGATGTCAATGTGCGCTGCACTGTCCTTCTGATGCTCGATTACCAGGTGAGATGTTGGATAGCAGTGCTGGGCACACGTAGCGTTTGTTTTGCTGTATCTGTGGCCATAGTCCCCTCTCACCTCTCTGTGCTTTTTCTTTCAGCCTCCCCAGTTCAAACTGGATCCCCGCTTGGCTCGTCTGCTGGGGATCCACACTCAGACTCGCCCAGTGATCATCCAGGCTTTGTGGCAATATATCAAAACCCACAAGCTCCAGGACCCCCACGAGCGGGAGTATGTCATTTGTGACAAATACCTCCAGCAGGTAACAGGATTTGTGGTGGGAATGAGCAACTGCTTCAGTTTTTCCTGGTCAGCAGGCAGCTGTCTGGCACAGCTCCTGTTCCTTCCCTTAGCCTTGTGTTTCTGTCACAGATATTTGAATCTCAGCGGATGAAGTTCTCTGAAATTCCACAAAGGCTTCATGCACTGCTTATGCCCCCGGAACCGATCATCATTAATCATGTGATCAGGTGAGGCTGCTTTACTTGGCTTTTTATTTATAGAAAGAAGAGAACAAAGAATGGATGGGGCTGGCACAGAAAAATGACGTGAAGAGCTCTGATTTTTCAGTAGTAGTTTCCCTGTGTTGCCTGCCATTATTTCCTTACACAGGAATGGGCACCTCTGACACTTACTGTATCCTTCTCTTTCACAAGGAACTCATACTTCCTTTGCATTACCACGTATGTGGGTAGAAATTTGCTTGGAACAGTCACTTGGTCCTTATGCAGCAAAGACATCAATAAAGCTTTGCTGTTTGGTGTTAGAGATGAACCTAACGCTGGCTTGGCTTGTCCCTGCTGGCAGTCCTTATGCTGTATCACCCTAAAGCAGTCACAATTTGATGTGTTGGCTTCTTGAATGACTTACTCTTTCTGGTTCCTTTCTTGTGGATGCCCCCAGTGTTGATCCTAATGACCAGAAGAAAACGGCCTGCTATGACATTGATGTGGAGGTGGATGACACCTTGAAGACTCAGATGAATTCATTCCTGCTATCAACTGCCAGTCAACAGGAAATTGCTGCTCTGGATAACAAGGTAGGAAGAGCTCCTTCAGGTGTGCCATCCTCTTTGCTAGATAGGAGTGTGTCTGTGGAGCAAGATAAGCTCTGAATGTGACAGTTCAGATTTGCTTTTTTGGGCATTTGGAAGTTGGAGTAGGGCAACAATGGGTAGATAGATGGCTTTACCTGGAAGCAGAGTTTTAAAGCAAATGGTCAGTGGAAAAACCAGTAACCTTTAGAGCAGGAAGTTAGGAGCTGTGAATCCTATCTGATAAGTCAGCCAGAGAGTATAAGAATTCACCTTCACACATTGGATCTCTTTATGTTTCTCTGACATTTTTTCCCTATTCAGCAGTCCCGATGCTGTGCTTATCTCCTCCAGATCCATGAAACAATAGAGACAATTAACCAGCTGAAGACCCAGCGTGAGTTCATGCTGAGCTTTGCCCGAGATCCTCAGGGCTTCATCAATGACTGGCTCCAGTCCCAGTGCCGGGACTTGAAGGTAAAAGCTTTTCTTGTGTGGAAGGTGGATCCAGTCACATGCTTCCCTCATTATAACTAGCTCCCACAGAGAGAGAAAGGCAATTTCCTGCTTAGAAAGCAAGACTTGAACTGAAATCAAACATAAGGACCTGACCTGACTGAACTGAAGTTTCTTTGAGGCAAAGGGGGTGCAGTTTTGTTCAGCACAGAGCTTTTGTACTCCCTGAACTGCTTTGTCCTTTGTGCTTTCCAGACGATGACTGATGTTGTTGGGAATCCTGAAGAGGAGCGTAGAGCTGAGTTCTACTTCCAGCCATGGGCTCAGGAAGCTGTGTGCAGATACTTCTACTCCAAGGTGAGTGTCTCCAGGCAGGGGTTCCTTCCAGACCCAGTAGCTTGGTGTACCTGCCACTTCTTGGGGCTGATGCCCTGGTGAAAAAGGAGCAGTGTTAAGCCTTGCTTTCAGACACTGCTAATGCATTATGATCCCAGTTTGTGTTCAGCCCCATCCAGATGGTCCCTGCGAGACTTGAACACTGAGCTGCTGTCTGTGTTAATGCTGCAACTCTTCCCTTCCAGGTCCAGCAAAGACGGCAGGAGCTGGAGCAGGCCCTGGGAATCCGCAACACATAGGTCCTCATCTCCTCCCCAACCAGAAGGCATCAGAGCTGCTTGTGGAGACAGGGTGCTGCAGAGCACGCAGTTAAGGCTCACATAACCACACATAACTGTGGTGCCAAGGCCTGCACCGTCATCCATCCTGGCACTGTCCCTGCTGGGGCAGCTCTAGGACACCTGGGGTCTTCTGGGGTGTGGCAAGCAGACAGGCTCCAACAAGTACACACTTCTACCTGGTTTTCTTCCTGACTGTTGCCTTGTCAGTCCCAAGGCTTCCAAGAGCCTCCCCTTGACTCCGTGCTGCCTGTAGTGTCCCCAGTAGCCAGTATGAATGCTGACTTGGAGTTCAGAAACTCTTCCTCTTCCCATTCCTTTTCAACTAGCATCTAGTTGTGGCACACGTGAGACCTGACTCTGGGAAGCCAGGATCTGCTCAAAGGGTGGAGTTCTGTGGCTAGTCTGGTCTCCACCTCTGTTAGTAGCAAGGTACCAGGAGATGGAGTGGGCAGGATGCTGACATACCTCCAGCCCTCCCCTCCCTCGCTGGGAGGGGGCTGCTGCACTGGGCTGCCTCACAGGTCACTCTCCTCCTTGAGGAAGTTACTGGACTGTATAGAGAATTGTTTCTTCCCTTGTCCCTTTTTCCCTGTCCTGCTCCCTCCTTGTTTATGACAGACTGCCTTGAGCTGGGAATCACAGGGGAGATGAAGCATTGTCTTACGGCAGAGATGTGGAAGTGCTGAGAAAAAGACTCTGCTTATGGTTCCAGCAAGCCAGCTGGCTGCTTGCTTTCCCCGTAGTGGGGAGGGAATGGAGTACCTGCCCAATGCAGTTGTGCAGGGGCAGAGTGTTGTATGCTCATTCCTTTGGGACAGTTACCGTGCATCATTTGCTGTGGGGACCAGAGGCTCCTTCCTGTGGATCTGGGAGTGTGGATCCATCCATTGGGAGTGGAGGTAGCCCCGAGTATGTATGAGTTAGCAGATGTTTCCATGCTGAAGCTCCTGTGTTTTTTTAGTCAAGTTATGGATCAGGAATGTACAAGTAGACTTTCTTTACCATGGGGAGTAGCAGCCCCTTATACCTCTTTGTGGAGTTATTTACTAGTGAACCAGTGGTCAGGTGTAAGAGAAGGACCTCTCTCAGCCTAGATCTCAGTATTTCTGCTTGGAACTGTAATGCAAACAGACTGTAATGCAAAGCTGGCCACGTTCTCTTGGAACAGCTGCAAAACCACATTACGGACACCCCCCCCCCCCAATCCCTGCACCCAACTGTGGTGTGTTTGGGAAGGTTGCTATGATTTTGGGAGCCCTCCTCCTGTGTCTGTGTTCCCACATGTCTGTGAGTAATAGACCCTCCCCTTTCTCCTTTGCCCCCTTTTGAAACTGCTCCTCTGTGGTACTGGGGTGAAGGTCTTGGTGCTGATGAAAGAAGCCCATTGACTCCTCAGGGTAGTTGCACATGAAGGATGCTGAACACTGCGTAGGCAAACATAGCTGTTGCAGAATAACTGCTTTTCTTAACTATTAAGTTGATTGTTTTGTTGTTATTTTTTTTTCTTCCCATGGACCAAACTTCTTTTTTTTTTTGTACTGTATCCTTGTAGATGTCACCCAGTTTTAATAAAAGCCTGTGAAGGAAGCTGTCCTCCTTCAATGCTGACAGTACGTTTTCTCTCAGCAGCTGCCTTGGATGACAACTTGTATATTTGCCTGGGAAGGGAGAGAGGATTAATTTCACTTTTTAAACAAAGCCAGCTGGTTGAAGGAACTGCGGAGAAAATGTTCTTCCCATTTTAGCCCTTTACACAGCGCCTTTCTTAAAGGATCTCTGCCTTTGCGGGGTGCTTTTGTGGTAAAAAGAGCAAAGGATTTGGAGCAAAAAGGGAAATCCGGTGGTTAAGCTGCTGCTGAATGCTGGCCAGCCTGGTGTCCACACCACAAAACACGGAGAAAAAGGTTACCTAGGTGGGTTAAGAGCCGTGCAGGATGGGCTTTGCCCTTTGGTAATGCTTGAGAAGGCTCATGAGATCCTGAACACAGAAGCAAGGGCAGCTCCTAAGGTCAAGCAGTCGGCGCTGCTGCTTACCGCTGGAGTTAAGGCTGAGGTTGCGTTCTGGGTCTGCAGTCAGTCGGTTCGTGTTTCCTACCGGGGGAGGGAGGGGGGGGAAGAAAATATAATGGCTTTTCTGCAGAAAACAGGTTGGGAAAGAGGCAGGGCAGCCGCACCGCCGGCTGCGAGAGACCTGAGCCACTCTTCTTCTGCTCCAGGGCAGTGAGCACCGCAGCCGGGACACTGCCCGGTTCGTCGGGGCGGGTAGGGGCGGGTGGGGGGCGGTCCGGACCGCGGCTTCACCGGGCACAGCCTTCAAATAGCGCCCTTGGGCTCCGTGCTGCGCAGCGCCCCGCGTCCCTGAGCTGAGCCATGGGTGGCAAGAAGGTGTGCATCGTGGGCTCCGGCAATTGGTGAGCGACCGCCGGGTCCCCCCATCTCAAGTGCCCCTCTCGGGGGGGCACTGCGTGATTCCTAGTGCCCCCCCTCACGGCTCCGTGTCCCCCCCCCCCTTGCGCAGGGGCTCGGCCATCGCCAAGATCGTGGGCAGCAATGCTGCACGGCTGGGCACCTTTGAGAAGACGGTGAGCATGTGGGTGCTGGAGGAGGAGGTGGGCGGCCGGAAGCTCACCGAGATCATCAACACGGAGCATGAGAACGTCAAGTACCTGCCGGGGCACAAACTGCCCCCCAACGTGGTGAGTGCCTGCTGAGCACCAGGGCCGTGTTTAATCACCCTGGTTTTTTATCACAGGTGATAAAAAGCCGCGGTGCTGCTGCAGCCCCATGTGCCAGCAGCGTGAAGGAAGGGGTGCAGTGGGGCTGCACGGGGCTCTTGTGTTCCCAATGACCTCATGGCAAGCTTTGGGATGAGCTGCTGCCCTGGTTGCTCTCACTGCCCACCTCTGCCCTTGCTTTGGCTTCTCACGGGCTGCTCTCAAGGCCACGTGTTGCTCCCCCATACAGAGAGGCAGGCTGAGCCTTTTGCTCTGTGGTTCTCCAGTCCCTCTAGAAGGGGATTTGTCCCCAAGACCCCTTGCTCCCCTTGCTGTTGGGGCAGGCTCCCCTCTACAAAGCATTATGGAGAAGCTCCTGATGGTAGCTGTGCTGTGCAGGTGGCAGAGCCCGACCTGGTGAAAGCCTGCTCCGGTGCTGACATCCTCCTGTTCGTGGTGCCCCATCAGTTCATCGGCAAAGTCTGCGACCAGATCAAGGCCCATGTGAAGAAAGGTGCTATCGGGATGTCACTCATCAAGGTGTGAGCAGGGCCATGGCATGATGGGGTTTTCAATGAGGAATTGGAGGCATAGGATCTTAATATCATAGGATTTTTTGAGTTGGGAGGGACCTTTAATGGTCATCCAGACCAGCTCCCCTGCAATGAACAGGGTTTGGGTTTAGAGCGGTGTATGCGGGAATACAGGCACTGCCTTGTAGGGGTTTGGAGGTGTTATGGGGTAGGAATGGGTGAGGGCTCACAGGAGATCCCATGTGCTGTGAGGAGTGGGGTGAAGCTGAGCACGGGGGGCTACTGGGATGGCAGGGGCAGGATTGGGGTGAATGGGGCCAAGACTCCCAGGCCATCAGCTCATCTCTGCTCCTGGTTGTCTCCCAGGGGGTGGATGAAGGACCAGATGGGCTGAGGTTGATCTCAGACATCATCCACGAGAAACTGGGAATTGAGATGAGCGTCCTCATGGGGGCCAACATTGCCAGTGAAGTGGCAGAAGAGAAGTTCTGCGAAACAACCATCGGTAAGGAGCCAACATCTGGAAGCTCCAGCCAGTGCTATGAACATCTGGCAGTCAGCCTGGCTCAAATGAATGGGGTGGGCACCTGGGAGACCCTATAGGAAATAGTTCTCTTGCTTTTTGTTTCATTGGGCTTCAAAAGGACACTCACCTGGATTCGTGCTCCTGTTAGCCAGGGCTGCTTCAAAGTTCACCTGGTGACACCTCCTGCCATCCTCCACGCTGTTTGTGAATTGCACACAGCAGCCAAAACCAACAGAACTGTTCTCTGGGTTAGAAGTTACAAGATTCACGGTGTCTGTATTTAGAACAAAAGCAAACAAGCCATGCAGGAGGCTGGAGAGCTGTAAGCAGAGCACGCTGTCACCATGAGCACGCAGAGACACTCTGATGCAGGGCAATGCAGGGAGAACAGCAGCCTCCAAACCCAAATTTTGCAATCTCTGAAGATGCCTTTAAAAGTGGACAGGCCAATTCTGTGCTAGGGATCATCCCTGTCTTCTAAGAGTTCCAAGTTTGAACCTTGGTTATTTGCCAGGCAATGTGTGCTTGGCACACAGTGGGGCCTGCAAATGTTTAGCCATGTCCAGAATTTGGGCAACAGATTCCTCTTGCTGTGCTGAAAGCAGCAGGACCACATGGATGGGGATGGAATGCAGTTCTCCTTTAGGGTGTGCTCCATCATCGTGTCCCTTCTCTCTCACTGTCTCGTTAGGCTGTAAGAATGCACAGTATGGGCAGATCCTGAAGGAGCTGATGCAGACACCGAACTTTCGGGTCACGGTGGTGCAGGAAGCTGACACTGTAGAGATCTGTGGTGCTCTGAAGGTGGGTGAGCTGCTCGCTGTGGTTTGCAGGGCTTGAGCTCTGCAGGGAGCACTGAGTGATCTCTGGATATTGCACTCCAGCTTGCAGAGACAGCTGGACAAAAGGCCAGGCTTCGGAAGGAGCTCTGTGCATGTCCTGCTCAGCTGCTTGGAGGGATGGTGGCAAGCAGACAGGCAGGGCAGGCAGCATTCTGTTGATGGGATCACACTGGCACCTGTGGATAGAGCAGTGCCCTGGGTTTTGCTGGGAACACATCTCTCTGTGTTGTTGTTTTCCAGAATGTTGTAGCTGTAGGGGCTGGTTTCTGTGATGGTCTTGGCTTTGGAGACAATACAAAGGCTGCTGTTATCCGTCTGGGGCTGATGGAGATGATTAGCTTCGCCAAAGTCTTCTGCAAGGGTCCTGTCACCCCTACAACCTTCCTGGAGAGCTGTGGGGTCGCTGATCTCATCACCACCTGCTATGGTGGTCGCAACCGTAAAGTGGCCGAGGCTTTTGCCAAGACTGGGAAGGTGAGCAGAGAAACAAGGGTAGCCTTAAACCTGCAACAGTGTGGAGCCAGTTAGCACAATGGTATCGACCTTCACTTGCCTGGTGCCACAAGCCAGCTCCAGGGAGCGACCACGGGGTATTGGATGGCATGGCAGTGTCCAACTCCCTCTCTGTTGGGTTGTTTTAGTCTATTGAGCAGCTGGAGAAGGAGATGTTGAATGGGCAGAAGCTGCAGGGTCCCCAGACGTCTGCTGAGCTGAATCGCATCCTTAAAACCAAGAACATGGTGGATAAGTGAGTGATCTAATCTCCCACGTTCACTTTTTTGAGGCTGGGCTGGGGGTGGAACTTCCCCCTCCCATCTCCCTGTCTGCACTCAGTGAGCTGCAGTCCCACCTGCTGCTGCCCAGTGCACCAGGTGCTGTGACTCTGCTCTGAGTGATTGTGTTGGTCTGTCCATAGGTTCCCCCTCTTCACGGCTGTCTATCAGATCTGCTATGAGGGCAAACCTGTTTCTGATGTCATCAAGTGTCTCCAGAACCACCCTGAGCATTTATAAATGGGCTCTGCCTGCAAAACTATAGATCCTGCTGAGAAGAGGGGTGAGCTCCCACCTACACCACCTTGCTGCTGCTACAGCTTTGTGAGGAGTTCAGACTTCTGGGAGCCTTTGCAGAGCAATGCAAGGGCAGAGGTTCCCCTTCTCAGCCATGGAGACTGCCAGTCTGAGCCTGGTATCTGCACAGAGGTACCTGCTGATTTCCCTCTTTCTCTGAAGGGCTCATTTAGCTTCTGCTGCTGCTTGGGTCCTGCCCTGAGCAGGGCTGAGCATCTTCCTCTTTGCCCTTTCTTTTGCTTTTGTGGATTCAGTTCTCAGAGAGACTCTGCTAGGTCGTCGTCATTGATCCAGGCTATGCAGGAGGCACTGCCTGGCAGGTCAAGCTTTGCTATTAGCCCCATGAGGCCTCTTGGCATGACACCAGCTCTTCCCTGCTTGTTGCTGTTGCTTTTGTCTTTAACTGCCTCGCAGAGGGGCCACAGTTCCCTGCCAGGCTCCACCAGAGGCTGAAGCTCCTGAGGACTTTCAAAGGAGCCGACCATCACTCTTTTAAGAAGCACCAGCACAGAAAGAAGCTCCCTGCCCCTTGCCATGTGCAGCTTCCTCAGCCACCACCAGCTGCTTCTGCTGCACAGCACAGCCAGCACTTTGCCTGTGTGATGGCAGCTCCAGAGGGAGCCCTCGGAGCTCACTGATTTCACTTTTTGTTCTCACAGTCGACCCTGGCCTCTGACCCCTTTTGTCACTGATCTGCCCGTGCTAATTCTGTGCCTGCTGGCTGTCCCTGGCCAGCTCTCCTCCCTCGTATCGGTTTGTTCTTTGGCTGGCTTTGGCAATGCAGGGACCAACTGCCCCAAAGTCTTTCTGAGCAGCTGGCAGGCTGCATAGCCCTTGGCAGTGTACCTGATAAAGCAGTTGGGCCGTTGCTCTTAGAGGAATGATCCACAGCAGCTTTTTGCCTTCTCTCTGGCTTGTTCCACTTTGCACCTTAGGCTGGCCTTTGCTTCTCTGTGTGGGTTTACAAGAGCTGAGAAAGCAGGTTCCACGCTTCCCCTGCTCCCATGAGACTGCCCACCAGCAGCACAAGGGGCAGCGAAGGACGTGATCCACAACAGGTACAGAGGGCCCTCCAGCAGCGCAGCAGGGGACAGAGGTCTCATGCTTTGTGCTGTGCCTTTGAAACTTGCCCCTTGTCCAGCTGGTTGCCACGTGCCCCTCAGACACTCTGGCTTGCTGCTGCTGTTGCTCAGGGCACTACATCCAGTGGCTCACTGTTTCCCATCTGGGGCAGGCTGGGTCTGCTGCAGGTCTTGCTGAATGCCCTCAGGTCAGGTCCCAGTGCTGCAGGCTCTTTGACTGGCAGTGTACTTCATGAATGTGTAAAAATCATAATAAATTTGGAAAGGGAGGAGGAGGCTGTTCACTCTGTGGTTCTGGTGCATCGTTGTCTTTGGGTTGGTGCCTGTTGCTCTTGCTAACGGTGTAGAAGAGGGTTCTGTTAGTTCCTTCCTGGGGCTGCAGCTTTATGTGCTGTTCCAGAAATGAGTAAGAACACACCTGCAGGGCAGTGCTGGGTGAGAACACAGCACAGCATCCCACTTGATTTTTTTTTCAGCAGCAGTTCCAGTGCTAAGCCTTAGCTGAGGGCTGCAGAGAGTTGAGATTGCATTGCTGAGCTGGGTACGTAATCCCAATTCTACCTGGGACCTGCAGGAGCCAGGATTCAGCTGTGCTGCCTGTACCCCAGCCCTCCCTTTCTCTGCTATTCCCTGGGACATTCTGTGCTGTTTTATTCAGCTCTCCCCAACTTCTCTTCCCTGCCTTGTCCCCGTCTTTCTTTGAAATGCATCTCATACTGAGTGACCTTTCCAGGCCCGTTAGCTCTCTGCTCACCCTCTTGCTAAGGGAATTTAATCTGCTGGCACTGCAGTTGTTTCTGTGCCTTTTATTAGACACGCGTTCTTGGTGGCACCCTACGACCTTTAAATTCAACTGAGCTGAAAAGCACACAAAGTAGCCAGCTCAGGCTCTGTCTGATCAGGAACTTTTTTAGCAAGGTTGAAGGGGAGGATAAAGGAAGTCCAGTGTCTTCTTGCAGGGCTGGCGCGACGTCTGCTCCCTTTTGTATTGATGGGCTTCAGGAATCCCACTTGAGGCTCACACAAGCTGAGCTCTCCTCCCTTGAAATACTGCAGCCTCTCAGCTCGCTGTTGCTGGTACCTGCAGCAGGATGCAGATCTTTGCTCTGGATTGGAATACAGCTGTTAATCCATCTGCTGTGGAGGTGCATCACTCCCAAGCGGGCTTTTCTCCACCACTACAAGCCCAGAAGCTCCCAGCTTTTACCTGGGGCTGCTCCGTATCCCCTTGCTTTCTAAAATCCCACTCTTTGCACCAGCGTTGGGAGTTGACAAGCTATAAAAAGTCCTTCCCTTTGCCATTTGGAGTTATGTTCTGCAGCCTCAGCACATCCCGTGGCTCGGTGGCTCTGCAGCTCTGGGGCTGCTGTTGTTGCAGCCTGAGGAGCAACCAGGGATTGGGATGAGGGGGGACTCTCAGCTCCTCATGTTGGGAGCCCTCAGGGAGGGGGTGAGGCCTTGTGTCTCCTCCAGGCCCTCAGGGAGGGGGTGAGGCCTTGTGCCCCACCTCAGCCTCACCTCCAGGCCGCGGTGAGGCCTTGTGTCTCCTTCAGGCCGCTGGGCCTCAGCCTCGCACAAGGCCGCACGTAGTTGAGCAGAGTCACCTCAGGGTGCTGGGAAAGGTCAGAGCTGGGCAGGCCCCGCGGCCTGGGGATGAACCGGGGGTGGGAGCTGAGAGCCCGGGGCTCTGAGGAAGGGAAGGCCCCGACAGAGGGAGCTGTGGTGCCGCATCCCGCTATGATGGGAGGCGGGGCGTCGAGCGGAAGAGCGGCCTTGAGGCAGGAGCGGCGGAGGAAGCGGAGCTGAAGGGAGACGGTAAGGAGCGGGATGGGATGGGATGGAACGGGATGGTGCAGGCTGCCGGTATTGAACGCTGCGTTGTGTTACAGGAGCGGCCATGGTGTCCGGCAAACAGCTGGCTGATTTCGGCTACAAGGCTTTCTCCGGTTCTATGATGCTGCTGACTGTGTACGGCGGGTACCTATGCGGCGTCCGGGCCTATCGACTGCTGCAGAACCGCCGCGCCCGACAGGCCTCGACCGGGCCCGAGAGCTGAGCACGGAGAGATCAATAAAAGCACGTAGAAACGTGTGAATTCCGAGTGGGAATTGGGTTTGTTCAGCCTAGAGAAGGTTGCGGGGTGACCTCACTTTCAATACCTGAAGGGAACTTACACCCAGGAGGGGAGTAAACTCTTGGAAAGGGCTGATAATAGCAGGACACGGGGAAATGGTTTTAAGTTAAAAGAGGGAAGATTTAGGTTGGATGTTAGGGGGAAGTTCTTCACTAGGAGAGTGGTTAGGCCCTGGAACAGGCTGCACAGGGAGGTTGTGGATGCCCTGTCCTTGGAGGTGTTCAAGGCCAGGTTGGACAGGGCCATGGGCAACCTGATCTATGGGGTCTCTATGGGGATCTATGGGGTCTCTATGGGGGTCTGTGGGGTCTCTATGGGGATCTGTGGGGTCTCTATGGGGATCTATGGGGATCTGTGGGGTCTCCTGGGCAACCTGATCTAGTAAACATGTATGTTTGGTGGCCCTGCTAGGCAGGGGGGTTGGAACTACATGATCCTTGAGGTCCCTTCCAACCTGGGTCATTCTGTGATTCTGTGAGTGTGGCACTGCGGCTGTGTGCAGGGGGAGTGGGGTGTTACTGCTTTGCTCCTTCAACATGGGAACAGAGAACGGGGGTCTCAGGTCAGCAGCACCGCAGTGAGCACAGGGAAGGGGCTGACAGAACCACAGGGGTTGGAGGGTACTACGAACATCCCAACCCAAAGCCCTCCAGAAGGTCGCAGTGGAAGCAGATAGGCTGATTTGGGTCTCCAGAGGAACCTCCCCAACCTCTCTGGGCAGTGTGTGCCAAAGTTCCCCCTAAAGAAGTTTTTTCCTTCTATACAGGTGGAATTTCCTTAGTTCCCATTTGTGCCCAGTGCTCCTTTGTCCTGAAAAGAGCCTGGTATAATAATCCTGATCCACACCGCTCAGGTGTTGCCAAGCGTTGATCTGATCCCCTCTTAGCCCCCTCTTCTCCATGTGAACAACACTTGGGCTCTCAGCCTGTCCCCACCGCAGTGTCTGCAGCTCTGCAGCCCCCATAGGGCTCTCCCAGCAATTCCCAGTCTGCCCTGAACTGAGAAGCCCACGCTGGGGCCAGTGTTCCAGCTGGGGGCCTCCTCAGCGCAGAATAGAGGGAGAATCTGCACCCCAAGGCCCCATTGGCTCACCATCATCACCCTGTTGCCCACCACAACGTGGTCACTGATTTCATTTTAGCAAATTAGAAGAGCAAAACATGGTTCTGAAGTGCGTTGCTTGTTTGGTTTTGTTTGTCTTGTTTTGTTTTTTAATCGAGATAAGAGTAAACAACAGTATAAAATGGTAACAACTCAAGAAGTTTCCAAAGTTCTGCTTGTGACTGCCCCCCAAGTACCATCAAGTTAAAAACAAAAAGAAGCAGAGCCCACGGTGTGGCTGCTTTTCCAGCCCAGTGATTTCCTCCACAAAAACCTGCAGAATGAGAGCAGCACCATTCTAACTTCAGTCCTGAAACACAGCTGAGCAGGACTGAAACTCCCCCTTATTACATGGAAAGCTGAGAGCAGCCCCCAGCATTGGTCTGCCCTCAAGTTCCTCTCTCAGCCAACTGCAGCCAGTAGATCTAGAAATATCTTCAAAACCACGACTTGCAAAAGAAAAAATAGATTTAAAAGGTACATATTGTGATACTTGTCTTAGGGGGCAATAAGGAATCCCCTCCCCTGTTTCAGACGGCTGTCACTGAGGCTTCAGAGGGGCTTTCAGCACCAGAAGAGGCAGCAAACGCTGACCTGGTCCCTCCTGAGAGCAGAGTTAACAAACTATAGCCTCCTTAGCACAGAGCACCCCAGAGAACGTGGAGCAACTTATCTGGTGTAGCACAATGCAACGCAGAGCTTGGCTGTAGCACAGAGGGATGAGTCTGCTGCAGCCTGTGCATGGGGAGCAGAAAACCAGGCACTCCCCATGCTCTGAGCAGCTTATGGAGTGCACCAAGGAGACGATGCTGACCTTGCGTTGAATGAGCCGTCGTCGCTGGCAGTGCATTCACCAACCATGGCCAGGGGCCAGCTGAGCCCAAAACTCATTCCACCTTGAGTTGATCCCAGTACAAACCAGTTTTGTCACATACAAAGATACCTCCGCAAATGTCGATGGGGCTAAGACTGAAGTACAAAATGGCTTAAAGTGAAATCTGCAGCTTGCTTTTTGCCCTAGTAATTGGCTTTCTCCCTTCTGTCAATGCCAAGCCTTTGACTGGTCTGGATTGTGCCCGTTTCAGATTTGCTGGAGATTTCTGGGGAAGGGGCATCTTGATTTAAAAAAAAAAAAAAAAATCACTTGGGAATGCAGAGTTCAACACATCTAAATATTTAGAGACAAGTTCGTGTTTGCTCAAGGCCAACCCAGGGCCTTAATCCTCCTCTGTCCATTGCCCGCCAGCCACATGGCCATTAATGCGGTTGGAGCCATTGCTTGAAGTGCTGAAAATTCCTTTTGTGCTGTTGGATGTCACATCTTCCTCCTCAGAGCTGCTTTCTACATCACTGCGGTCGTCTTTGGATACCTGAACAATCCAAGTGAGATTCGGTAGTGGAAAGGGGAGAAGTTGATAAATTCAGATGAAGTTACAGCAGTAGAAGGTTGTATTGAAGGGATTAACCAGCCCCAGTGACAAATGTCTTCTGTCCTCCACCCTTATTAACTTTTAAGCTTAAAGAGCCTGTCATCACATGCAGAACACAAGACAGATGTAGAAAGACAGCTGGGAATGAGGAGCTCTGTTTTCCAAACACTGTACACTGTGAGGCATCACACTTCACGCTCACCACATCAGAGGATGCTAAAGATCCTGGCTTGCTTTTGTCTTCCAAGAGTTGCATTCTAGACTGGTTAAAGGCTGCTTTTCCAGATAAATTTGCTTTCAATAACAACAATAATAAATCTTCTCATGCTGTAATAATCAGCAAATACAATGACAAAATACATATCTATTGGTTCTTGAAAGAACACTTTGTCCTACCAGGGCTGCCTTTGATACTTTAAAAATTAACCAGCTATATTTACCACATTACTGTTTGCACAAAGTGCCTCCCATTTTCACTGCTTGTCGTTCATCTGTGAGAACTCGTTTACGAGGAGCAGCACAGTTGGGGCAGCAGGCTGCAGAACAGAGACAATAACCTCAAACCAGCCCAGGAGCTCAAGAAGCATCTCAGCCTATGAGGAACTGCCCTATGGTTATGGCTTTGGCTATAAGGTGACTACAAAGTCAGCCAATGCCATTTGTATGTGGGGTTTTCAACCTTTGGAGCAACCCTCAGGCACAGCTCTGGTTCACATCACTGCTATCTGCTGTGGGAGTGCCATGGAAATGTAGTGCACCGGGATATAAAAGAAGGGACCATAAACCTGGCCCCAACTGCAAATAAGCACCTTGGTCGCTGGCTGGGCTCCAGAGCCATAAACTCACCAGTGCCATCTGGATGCACAAATAGCTCCTGCTTTAAATCCCCTAGGGCAGGCTTTCCACGTTTCTGTCTGCAGCTAACACTCCTCTTTCACCTCATGTGCAAGCACTTTGTGGGGAGACTGCTTTCAGCTGCTTCAGGATTTGATCCTGATCTGCTTGTTCTGCGCCTGGGTTCTGGCTTTCAAACAGCACTTGATGGGAAGGTTTCAACTCCAAGGAAGATGTGGCAGAAAGCCAGATATAGTTAATGATCTCCAGGATGGGCTTTGATGGGCCTGTTGGATGTACTCGCTTTTGTCTGTAGCCAAAACTTCTGGTACCCTTCCCTACTCTCCTCCTATACTGGAAGTTCCAAGGGTCACTGGAAGGAAGCAGAGATCTCTCAATGTTCATCCCATAACTGCTGTAATTCTTTTCACAAAAAGGATTGCTTTTCTGCTGTCCTCTTTCACTCAGCAGAGTGTTAACGAGCACTACAGATACAGACATCAGTGTCTTTGTGAACCAACAAATCATACAGGCAAAGATACCAGAACGAGCCACAGGACACTGCTCAGACCTTTGGAGAACCTGCATTTTAACACTGGATCAGGGCCAGCACTGCATCAGCCAGGGAAACAAACATTTTAAGAGAAGACACCACCCAGCTGAAGCCCCAGCACCAGAGCTTTGTGTTCCCCTCAGCCTAGAAACAGAAAGAAACAGAAGTACAGATCACACTTACATGCAAAGGATGAAACTGTCCAGCTCCAATCTGGCACAGAGGAAAAGGAGTGAGAAAAGAGTGAAGAAGACAAAGCTCAGAGCCCCTTCTCTGGCTAGGTCACCTGGACAGGAGAAAAGCAAGGAAAGGAAAAAGACACAGACCTCAGCTGTAGGAACAGCTGCATAGAAAATAAGAGCCTCACAGTAGCAGTTGTGGGGAACAGATGACAAACTCGTGTGCATGCTCTAAAATACGTTTTCCCCTGAGAAACACTGCCACAAACAGATATGTATTTCAAGGTTATGTTTCATGTGTGGGCAGCTAAGAAGTCAAACACGATGTATAGCTGTGAGAGAAACTCAGATCAAGATATCAGATAGATGACAAAAAAAAAAGCATCTGTGCTAGCAAACCATCTGTTGCTCTCTGGTAGATGCAAAGGAAGTGGCTTCTGATGGGCTGGCTGGGTGTCAAATCAGTTCCTAGGCTGCTTGCCCTGTCTCACGCCTCCAGTTGAAGTGCAACTTTTAAGCTTGGCAACTTAGGCTACAGCCAAACATCAGCACTGTTTGCTCTTAGGATAACATCTACCAGCTGCTGGAGTCTCAACCCTCCTGCTCCCTAACCCCCCCAAACTAAAACTGGAATACTTAGGGGACTGGAGCTAGTCTGCACCCCCACTAGTCTAGTGACAACCAGCTTGCTCCCAGTGTTTCTAAGAATCTTTACTTCTGCATCTCAATGCCTGGCTCCCACTGGCAGCCAGAGGCAGATGTTAGAAAGCTAGGAGCTTAAAGACATCCTAAATGATTATTTGAAAATGAGCTTTCTACCACCCTGAACTTCAAACAAAGCACTTAACAAATCAGTCATCGTGGTATCTCAGTGCACTGGAAAATGGTGGTGTTTCTTTGTGTGAAAAGAACAGAGGAAAGCCTCCCTGCCTCTGTATGTATTTGGCAGCTCTGGTCTGCAGAGCAACCAGGGTTAAAAAAAGAAACCAACTGCTCTACAAAGCAATCGTGATGCAGTTACCTTGAGAACTAGCACCAGCCCTTGCTAATGGCCCAGTTTCTCATAATTCCTCAACAGAGCTTGAAGAAAAGGGGACCCAAACCAGCCCCCAACACCTTACCTTTCCCCGCACGAGGGCCTTGTAGGCAGTGCGAACGATGAGATAGGACCAGATGACATGCAGGATCTGCAGGGTTACCAAAAGGCCATTGAACAGCCACCAGGAAGGGTAGGGGCCAATCAGTTCCCAGCTTTCGAATAGGGTTGTATTCAAAATCCTAAGGGATCCAGAAACACATTACAGATCGGCTGTGCTGGTAGTATGGCTTCCAGCCCTCCATCGAGACGACTGGCCAGATGCACAGCAGTTTGCATCTCATTTAAGCATCTGTTGCTTTGCTCCTGTCAGAGCGGCGATGCATCTGATCTCTTGCCAGTGTTAGGAGACAGACTAAAGCCAATTAGAAACACTGGAACTGAGCAACAAACAAGAGAAGATGTGAATGTTATGCAGTTTGGTTACGCATACAGATCTGCCGCCAATTTCCTTCTCAACAGAGTTTATAGTAACTTTACAGGAAGTGATGTCAAACTGCTCTGGTCACTAAAACAACTGTTAACACATTCATCCTTCACCCATTTCTAAAAATCATGCGGATTTTATTCCCAGTTGGCCTCCTTCCCTTCCCTCCTAGTTTTACAGATTCCTCTTGCCAAGCTGGAGGACAACAAACTGCTTCACAGACAAGGAATTTTGCTTTCTTTCAAGACTGTTTTGCTGTTCTCATCGCTGGAAGTTACTGCCAGCACTTAAGTGATGTAATAAACAATTTAGACTTTATGAAGTAGAGATGCATGGAAAGACCTTTAAAGGTACCATTAGTTTTGCACAGCTTTTAACATTTCACAGGAAAAGAGAAACAAGCCTGTCAAAGAAGAACCCAAGGCCCCAAAACGCAGCTACAGAAACAGCTAATTTGTGGCCACCTTATTAATGCAGTATGCAGCTCCAGAGGTCTGTCCGTGCTTTACACTGCTAATTAGGGAAGTGAATATACATGAGGTGAACTAGTATGAGGTCTGCAATACCACAGTATGCTTGTCAGATTTCTCTGTAAAGACGAGGAGTTACATTACAGCCAGTGGAAAATACATTAAAGATTTACAGGGCTGCTGAGTAATAGCATGATGCAAGAGCATCACCTCACAACAGACAACAGCAAGGAGGACAATGACAACAATCTCATCTATCAAGGGAAAGAAACTCTGGAGACTTAAGTACTAAAACCTTTCCTTATCTGGATTCCCTTGATGCATTTGCTGGGAAACAAGGAAGAGCTTTAATTGCAACTGTGATACCAAAACATAAATTTTGTTTCTGCCTACCATTGGGGTACTCCAAAAGAACAAGAATGCAGGCTGCCCATTGCTCAGGAAATAAATATATACAATAAAATAAAAATATTGTAATAAGGTACTAATTATACTATAATTATGGTAATAATCAGCTCTAAACAAATTTTCTGCTCACTCTTTCAATGGAAAGAAGGTGGAGAACATAACCAGGACCACCTCAATGAGCGTGTCCTACTGGATCAGCAGAGGACCTCATTATAGAACAATTAGCTCTAATTTGTTTAGCCAGGGTTGTACCTCCCAAGAAACCACAGATCTATTTCAGGCTCTAAACAGTCACGACTCAAGGGCAGGACACAAACATCACAAGAAATCAAAAGCAGCACTGATGACTAAGCCAGATACTCAGAAATTAAACTTACTTCAAGAAATTATGCCTCTTCTGTAACTATTTCCAAAACTTCTCAAGTCAAGAGAAGCAAACAGTGCTCCAAGCTGTTCAGATAGCAGCTGACTGTGCTCCACTGATGAGCACTGTCATCACTTTGCAGCAAGAAAAAGAGGAGCCAGCTGTGTGTTAAGATTCCAGTCACTTCTCACACTCTCTCTTTACTGACTGCTGAGAGGTTTCTTCATACTCCTGTCTAAAAGCACTGCTCCAAACAGCACTTGGGTTGTCTGCAACTTCAGACTGCTACAAGGGACGGGCTGCGCTGCTTGCAAGAAGTACAAAAGCTTTCCTTAAAGGACTGGAAGGACAAATAAGACCTTCCAGTTCAAGGTGCTTACCAGAAAGGATAAATGCCCAAACGTGTAACAATGAACACAACACCAAAGAGCATGAAGAAGGCATCACAGAGACGCTGGTACTTGGCATAATTGGCTAGCTTTGCTGCCTAGAAGAGATGAGAAACATGAGAATATTATTCCCTTTGTGCAGTCACATAATTACCAGGCTGTAGAGCTCCAAAATCCTCAAGACATCACACTTGTAGGGATTATTCTCAGCATTACAGCATTTATGAGGAAAAGCTGACAAAGCAGGATCAGCAACGCAGATATTAAAGCATGGGAACAGAGACGTCTGCTCACATCCCTGAGAGCATTAGATACAGAAAGACTGAAAATGAAACTCACCTCTAAGAGGAAATCAGATGCATCATGGAGACACAGCACCAGTGTTCCAACACGCACCATATTATTCATGTAAGAAAACGTAATGAGCCCAATTGTAGCCAAATGATGGACAAACATGATCAGGAAGTCCTGGAAACAGAAAGATGAATTAAGACCCTTTGGCTATCAAACAAGTACATATGCTTGGAGCAGAGCCATAAAACTGACCAACTGAGGTCACAGGATGACTTCAGTTCAGACTTGGACTCCACACAAAGCACAGCTCATCACACATCAGCTACCATCACTGCAGGCTCCAGAAAGGTCTCTCCCAGCATGTGTGGAAAGCTGCAACTCCGCATGCACAGGCACAGCACAGTCTCCTTGGCACAAACACTCAAGGCAAAGGCAAGAATCCTCTGAAAGGACTGACAGGACAACACACAACCCTTTTTTTTTGGGTCTCTTTGGCTTCACAGTCACATTGCTGGTCTTTTCAGCTCATGGCACAAATTTTAAGTACACTGCTGTTACTGTTGTCAGCATGCAAAAGCCTGCCAGAGCACAGCAGCCACAGAACAGAAGATAATCCAACAGCAAGAGCTGGGCTGCTCCATTCAAAACCTTTTTTCAATGCACGTACATTCGAGGCTGTTTGCTAACTCAGTCCCCTGGCTACAACACTTACACTTTACATCAATGCACCTTACCACACGGAGTGTAACAGAGGATATGGAATTAAATATTGAAAACAGTCTCACAGATGCTGTTATTCACTTCTCTTCTGCAGCTCCAAGACATTCTGCATCTTGGAGCTAGTATTTCAGTACAGTAAAAACACCTATTTTTTTCCTTTTTCTTTTTTTCCCCCAACAGCTGATGCAAGAATGGGGATAATTTGTTACTTTGCAGTTTGTACAGCAGAAGCACTAAGCCACAATTTACTATGAACTGTTTTCCAACTGCAACAATGAACCAAATCCTACAATGCAGCACAACAGAATTAGATTCCAGTAATCATGACCAGTCACCGTTTTGCCACAGCACGACAAAAAATTACTATCAAAAAACATGTATTATTGCTTCAGTGTTTGCCATTTTCTCATCCTGCTCAGCAAGAGAATGCTTGCAGCATTTCATTTTCCTGTCCTCTTGAAAGCCTTAAAGTTAAAATCTCTGTTTATTAGGAGGTATTGAGTGATTCTGTTCTTTCCCCTGGAAGACAAAAGAGCCTCTCAAGGATACACCAGGTCACACAGCAACTCCTTCCTCCCTCCCTTCAGGATTGTATAATGATTAGAGAAGGAGGTAGGCTACAGAGAAGTGTGAATGAGGAAGAAAATTCAGTTGTTACTATGCTTCAGCTTTACTGGCTGTGTGCACACGTACAGTTTTTTGTTAGCTTGGTCTATTCAGCAAAGCAGTCAGTGCAATTCTGGTTAACCTCACCTTCCGTTTAATGTCTGTAAACTGAGAAAACATGAGAGACCAATAGAAGGCCAGCTCCAAGATATAATAATAATAAAGCCTGGATGTTAGAGGCTGGAAAACAAACAAAGACAATACAATTAGAAGACAAACTACTTCAAAATTTACATTACAATCCACTTTTTCCTTACCCTCCCCACTGTGTTTCTTCAGAATGAGGGATGAGTTAAAAGATCCAGAATTAAGGTTTTGTTAACACAAGCTTAAGCAACAGCCACCTTCCTACAGGCTTAGTCACAAAAGCAACCTTGCGTGTTTGAGAGGAGAATCTCACGTTTTGAATAAAGTACAATGTTTACACTGCAGCCTCCTGGATTAGGAAAAACAGGCACTGAACCACACTGGCCGGCCCTTCTGCAATCACACTTGATGCATAATTGAAATAACACAGTAAATAAGTTACTTTGTATAATCTCAGCAGGAAGAAAACACAGAATGAATACCAGCTGAGTCTACCTGAGGAAACGCCACCATTGACAAATCTACGTAACCAGAATTGCAAGACACAAAGCACTGTTATCTTTGTGCCTTCCAAAGGGGATGGCTGTTCACTAATTGGGAAGCTTACCAGGCCTAGGTAGCATCCACAGAATGAGAAAGAGTTGAGACTACCCAATTACAACTTGCTGTCATTAATAGAAACTGCACTGGAGATTTGAATCTACTAAAGTTCTTAATCTCCTACCTGAAAGGGGTAGCTGTACCAGCACTGTCGTGTGTCCCAAAACCAGGGTGCCTGAAAAGAAAACTTAAGTTTATTATTCTGCTGGTCTTTTTAATTCCCTGTTATCTAAGGCATCAACCAATACAGTTCCAGTTCACTGAAATTTTACCTTCATTCCAAGCTAAGTTTACTGTAAGACATAATAATGATTTGAAATAATCATTCTACAGCCAAAGGCAAACTGTAATGAAGCAGCAATTCAAAGAATAAGCAGGCAGCACTAATAATAAAGACCCAGAGTTAAATGTGTACTCCTATGGGAAGAAAACAAAACCTCTCCACACTGAGAAAACAGGTCTGTCTTACTCTGTTGTAACACAACAAATAAACTTCTAGTATTTCCATAACGACAGATTTGTTTAGAAGTTTTCTCATACTCTCAAAGTGACCTTTACATAGAAACTCCGGGATCTCAAATAAGGGCGCACAGAGGTGGCCATCACCAAACTCCCCTTGTTTGAAGCTAGGTGCAAGCACAGAAGGGACACTGTAGTCAAAGCCCAGAAATTTCAGCACTGCAGTGCTAACCCAGGGGAACAAGACACAGAAAAACCAGGTGGGAGGATGTGCAGGAGTGTGCCAGATCAACTCACCGTCCAGAGGAACCTGATTCCATAAAGAAATATACTTAAATAGAATGTAAACCTCCACCTGGAAAAAGAAGCAAAATATGAAACATAACCAGAAACAGTTTCTGGTTAACATTTATAACAAAACCTGAAACAACTGTGGAAAAAAAAAAAAGCAGTTCTGACACCTGAAAAGCATTCGCCCACTGATTGTTAATCCTTCAATTGTAAATGTTTTGTGTGAGGATAAACCCATTTGAGGGTTTTCACAGCACAGTTGTTTGCATTGACAGCCAAGTTCAGAGTAAGCATGCAACATTCATATGCTTTAATAGACAATGTCAAGATAACAACACAAAAAACAGCTGTTATCCAGAAGGTATCCTAATACATGTATTTATCCTTCTTACCTTGTGGCTTTAAGTAGGCAAAATCATACCGGGGGAAGAATTAATATGAAGAAAATTACTAGAAAGGAAAGAAACCAGCATAGAAGAAACAAGTCAGGAAAAAAGCACTCAGATGCTACTGCTCTAACAGGGGAACTACAAGCACTCAGAAAGAAACAAAGAACAAAAGAATGAACTGAAGGGAAAAGCAGAGAAATATGGGAAGTGTCTATAGAAGTAGATACATCACTGTAAGCCATAAGGTCACTGTGCCTGGGAAAAACACTACAGCATAATTGTGCAGACAGCCAACTTGTCTTCAGTGTAATTATTGAACTGAAGAACAAGAAAAGCTCCTAGCAAGTGTTCTGGGCTTTCATGCACATACACCAAACACTTCTAAGCAGCTCTCTTCACTTCTTCCACTTGACTACAGGAGAATTTCCCTCCCGCCAGCCAACCCCCAGGCACCAATTTAAGTTAACAGCTGACCACAATTTCAGTGAGAAAGGAGAACAAAGAGCTGGAGCTCTGAGATGGAGGCACATCCTGGCCTCTGCACATACATGCTCTCACAAAATTTAGTGATGGTGGTGGGTTTGTCCTGGTTCCTCCGATGTCGAAACCAGCGCTGGATCTTTCGAACATCCCAGTCTAGCTGCTTTGACAAGCCTTCTAACCTTTTTCCATCTGGAGACTGAAGGAAGATGAAACAAATGTCAGTTCTCCTCCTTCTCAACCTGCTTTCAGTTCAGCATCCTCTGAACACTACAATAGGATCCATGCATAGATGGCAAAACCCAATGAAAGCACTACATTCATTTTTAACCCTGACATTAGTACTATGCCAGAAGCAGGAACCTGTTGCCATATTCATTCACATTTAACCTTCAAGAGCCACTAATTACTTAAGTATGCAGAATGCTCCTGGTTTAACATTTCCTCATTGATTTCATCATTTGACAGCACATCACTATGCACTATGTTCTGTTCATTAGTTTGGGAGGAGGAGCTTTTGAAATGCCCTGACCTACCTGTTAAAACCTGCATATCAACTCAGGCTGTTTGGAACTCAAAAAGATGACAGATGAATACATTGAAGGGGCAGTATACACTGTGAAGTTTATGGAAACTTTAAAGTGAGAATTCGGTTTTAACACATCTGATGTTTATAGATTCAAAAAAGGCATCAGAGAAACGGCATTATTTCCATTACCGCTTTTAGAGTGCATGAATAAAACTTGAAAACGGAAACAGTTGCACAATAAAGAATGAATCCCCATTCTCTCACTGGAAACTCTACTGGCAGTTTGTTTGAACAATGACAGCGGATTTACAGGAGCAGAAAAAATGAACAAAACCTGACAACCACCTCTACAATGGCTCAGTGGTGAGATAAGCCACGCTAGTTTCAGACCAGTGTCCTTTTAACAAGCTCTGCCAGGGAGCTCTTACAACTGAAAGATGATAAACACATTTTACCACTTAAGTTACAAACAAACCCAGAAAGCTACGTAGAATGCTCGTGTAATAGTCACCAGATTGCTGAACTGAAAAACAAGATAATCTGTCATCTGATTTGCAGTACTGAAACCAGGACATCTTCGTAGTTCCAGCACAAACAGACCTTTCCAGGCTTTAAGGGGTCAGGCTGCTGCTATGCTGAGAGTGAACTTGCCTCAAAGGAGAATGCACACAGCTCCCATTGCAGACAGCAATGAAATCTCTTCCCTCTGCATCAGTGCCGCCCCACATTTCCATTCTCCAAATCTGACAGCACACAAGCATACTGGCATAGTTAAAAGAAGCTCTGTTTCCATAGAAGCAAGATAAGTATTGCACAGCATGCAACCCCATGGGTTTCTTCAACATTAATTTCAAGGACAACCTCTGCATAAAAGTCTTCTCCGCAAATGGCATCAAATCACAGGGGCCTTTCTGTTCATGTTTCATCCCAAGTACTCCTGAACTTCACTGTTCCCATGAGGTGAGTTCTGCTGAGGCTTTTATAATGTCCCCTCCATTCACCGAGTGCTTTTTCCACCCAGCTCAAAATGGAGTTCGCCATCACCAAATGAGAACATAAAGCCTTTCATTTCAATATCTTTAATGAAAATCTATCCCACCACCTGTGCTGATTTCACTGTCAATATCCAAAAGCACAGACAGCATGTAGCTCTGTCAGTCTAAAGTGAAGGAGCACTGCCAGCTCAAGCAAGAGAAAAGCCATGAAACGTAGAATAAAAGCAATACCTGCTGCCAACATTCAGCATCCCACCACTTGTCAGGGCGTGCTTCCATGGACTGAATGCTTTTACTTGAGCAAGTGACTTCCACTTGGCACAGGAAGAGGAAAGCATTCCCCCAGATGGCCAATGAAAGCAGAGGAGCAGATCACAGCAGAGCAGTGCTCTTCCAATAGGAAATGAAAGATGCCAGGCAGTTTTTTTTTGTAAACCAACAATTACTGCCTATTACAGCAATAACAGCTGGGACAAAAGCAGGGAACTAAAAGAAGAAAATCATTATAAAAGAGGACAATTTTGATTCAAAATATTCTTCTGTGTGCAAAACCACAAATCAGCCATGAAGAGAATTTACTTTCCTACAAGACGGACACATCAGAGGCAATGGAAAATAAAGAAGACATGGCTGAATGCACTGTGGATGGAACAGGTTCCTCAAAACAGAGAAGTGGGAGACAGAAACCCACATGGTCACCTTTGCAGGTCTCAGTTCCCAGCAATGCAACTCACCTTGGTGATGGATGTAAACACTTTCTCTAAAATCGCATTGGGTTGGGCTCTGTGAGCTCCGCTGTCCTGTATGCCAAGGTTTATGGCACATGGCTTGGCAATAAACCTGAAATACAAAGAGATGGATTAAAACAAGGAATGTTTTCTTCACCCAAGTCACAGTCCCTTCCTCTCACAGACTGCAGAACCTCTCCAAAACACTTAAGATCTTCACTCATGTTGCTCCAAGGAACGGGTACCTTTAGTTAACCCAATTGGTAACTACAGGCAGCGTATGTTGTAACACAACTAAGGTGAAAAGTTCAGTTTGAACGCTCTGGCCTTGCAGGATCAGGACACGTTTCCCCACGTGACTTGCACCGCTCAAGAACAAACAATAATAATAAATAATCACTGGCACGAGCCCTCTGCAAAGAGCCGCTGGAGCCCCTGAAGCACCGCAGATCAAACACCTTATTTCCAGAATGCTTCTCGGCATCACATAGCTCCGAAAAAAAGAAAGGAAGTTCGATTCACACAGTTCACAAAAGACACAAACACAGATTTATGTTCCCCAGAGAGGAAAACAAAGCCAAAAGAACGGTTAAGTGGCTTCCCTAGGCAAAGTGGGGAAGACATCCCATGTCAGGATGAGATGCACACCTCAGCATCTCACACTGCATGTCACCCAAAAGCTAACCGAGCACTTAGTGAATCTTATGGCACCAACACTCTGAACACAAACCTGGTCTTGCAACTGACACAAACACACACGCATTCAAAGCCAGTTGTGTTTTGCTGTACCCTTGTGTCAAAGAGACAAGGCACACACATTACTGAATTGTGTTCTCTCCTGTTGGTGAGCAACAGCTTTTAAGCATAGCAAATTAAAACAACAATGACAAAAAAAATCAATTTCAGAGCACGCAAAAACCTGTTTCTCGAAAATGATTTTGAAAAGGACCCAACACTTGCATCATTAAATCTACTTTGCTTCAAAACAGCGAGTGTTCCAACTTCATTACACATATGTATTCCATTTAGAAGACTCAGAGTGTGATTAAGCAGAAAACGCTGCTTTTTCCAGCCATCACATTTGCTGCCATTTCCCTTTGTGTTCAAAAGATGAGATTCAAATGCAACCGAATCATTATTATAAGCATTCCAGCTGCAGTCACACTTGGGAGCACATCATCAGCGCTTCTGTAACGAATAGCTGCGAGTGCACTGCAGAGCAGGCACAGGTTGTAGGGTTTTTCCCTTGAGAAATTATGGATCAGCTCACAACTAATCCTAAATGATCCCCACTGCTTTTAGGAAATAACCCCCAAGCAATAGCAGCCGTAGTGCTGGGTTCCTGCCCCGTTTCACGTACATCCAGCTGACTTCAACAGCAACGGCTAAAGAGAAGAAAAAAAGGAAAGGGTGATTTCCTTGATTTCCTTTCAGCTCGGCTCTTCCCTGTTTTGATGGCTCACTGCTTCCTCTACCATCTGAACCACCAGCCAGAAGTGATGTTAATGGTGTTATAAGTGCCCATCTCGTTGCTCCTCTTTCCTCCAGGATGTATCATAACAGCAGGGCAGCTCACATGCACTCACCGGATATCAGACAGTTCTGTTTCATTTTCTGGAACATGGTGCTTACAGCTCCACAAAGAGCTGCTTTGGTTTAAGTGCAGGTAAAGAGGAGAAGGAATGGTTAAGGAAGCTCCTATGATCCATAAAAGGGGCATTATTTAGGAATTCACAACCTGAAGCATCAAGGAAAGAGGAAACAGCATCAAAAGAATAAATAAATAAACAAGAAGGAAGCAGAACTAATTCACTTCAGGACCCACTGATGACAAAAAGGCCACAATGAAGACTGGCACAGAACTGCTCTAGACTATAAGCTTCCTCTGCTGGGAAAATACAGACGTGTCCAGAAGTCAGGAAAGGAAAAAAAAAAAATAAAGAGCAAGGCAAGGCTACAGACACTACATGGGACTCAGCCAAGCATACAGGTGACCAAAGAGCAAAACAAAAAGACACACAAACATTTCTTGGTGCATGAGAGCAAGCAGATATCAATGTAGGCAAAGAGGAAAAGTCACAGTTACGGTGGTAGAGCCACAGAAATAGGATCTCTTTGCTGTTAAGGAAGTGCAGCCCAGCGAGGTAATGCTGCTCCTCTCAACCAGCAATGGCTTCATGAAGCACAGGGCAAATTCCAGCTCACAGCCGACCTCCTGCAGGGCCCAAAAGCCTTCCCAAAGCACTTCCCCTGCAGTAAGTTGCACAGGTGGGTTTGGACCTCTCCAGAGGACTCTCCCACCTCTGCATGGCTCTCCCAGCAGTTCCCAGTCTGCCTGGAGCTGGAGAGCCCAGCACTGGGCCCAGTGCTCCAGATGGGGTCTCCCCAGGGCAGAGAATCTCCCTTGCTCTGCTGGCCTTGCTGTTTGCAGCACACCCCAGGGTCCCCATTGACCACCATGAAAATGCCACTCTAAAGTGTAGAATCCCCATTCTTGGGGATGTCCACAACTGGACAGCACCACAAGCAATTGGAGCTGATTCCAAGACCGGTTCTGCTATAAGGAAGGGATTGGACAAGGTGTCCTAGAGGTCCCTTCCTACCTAATTATTTTATGATGCCACACAAACAGGCTGCAGGAGCTATTCCCAAGGTCAAGATTGTGCCGCGCCTTCCCAGCAAGGAGTTATCATTGTGTAAATGCTTTTATTGCTGTTTTGTGAACCCACATTTGTTTATTGGCGTATGTCACACCTACCCAGCTACATTTTCACCCCGGTTATTAAGACTTTGAAACCAAGCACCAGTTTTCAAGCACAGTGTCTCGCATCTAACAAGCACCTTCCAGTCACATTGTACCTCATGAGCCCTCTGTTCTGGAAGTTTCAGGTTCTCTGCTACAGCTCTGAAAAGAAGAACAATTCCCTAAGTTTAAGGTTTACAAAGTAAGCACATCCTGGAGTCAATCAATGTACCCGAAGTGAGAGTTCATCTCTTTATGATCTCCCAGTTTCAGTTCTCACTTCACCTGCAGCGGGATGAGATGCATAGGGTGAAACAACAGCAAGAAGAACAGTGGGGAAGAAAAAAAGAAATAACACTCTAACTTGACATACTTGTTAGCAGAAGTCCTTTCTCCTGCCTGCCTCAAAACCCATTTCCAGCTCAGCCCAAGGCCTTTCCCTGCCCTGCAAGCTCAGTTCTTCATCACATAATCACACATAATTCCCACACTCACTCTTCCCAGTGAATATTTTACCAACGCCATGATGCAAAGGCTGATTTACAGGAGCATTACCCACAGAAACGTTATGTCAGTGTAACAAAGGCACTTCCTCACACTGAAGACCTCCTACAGAGGACAGAGAGAAATGAAGGGAAAAAAAAAGGAAAAATAAAAGAGCTGCAGGAGAGCAGAATTCAAGTTCTGAGTCATTGAGTCTCATTGTCACTTATGTATCAAGGAAGCTTAAATTACCCCCCAGGCCTCAGCTGGGGTATGCACACAAGGGGATGTTATCAGACAAATCTGAACTATCACGACACATTCAAAGTTGCTGGAGGAAGAAGAGAGTATTTCTTGAAACAAACATACCAGGAACAGCCCTGGATTTCACTCTCACAATCTGCTTTCACTTCAGGATACCACCATGGAGGCACTGCTAAAGAAAAGGAAGCAACCCACACAGGAACCACGCCACGGTTTCCAGGTTCTACTGCTAGAGGAAGAACATTTAATTCCTCACCTGAATCTCCCCTGAATTAACACAGCAAAAGAAATTTCATAAGCCGGGGACACAGCATTACCAATATAAAGTAGCCTCTAGCAGGATGATGTCTTCTAGGTGCAGCAGGATGCACTGTACCACTCTGCCTGCCTCACCAGAGAAAACAGTCTGATGTATTTCCTCTCCAAACAACCTGAACCAACCAGGACTCAGACAGCCAGGAGACTTCTCCTGACTCCCCCATAACAACCAGGGGCAGTTGTGCCTCACAGATCCCTTTTGTCATCTGCTGGATGTCAGGGGTGGGCTTTGGCTCTATGTGTCCACATTCCCAGGTCCTCTGCACTGGTCTGAGCTGAGAACAGCATTCTGAAGTACTGGGAAAGAGATAAGATCAACAGGGGGGAAAACAGTGATGCTCCCATTTGTCTCCTGCTTTGCTTACCCACGTTCTTCTTTGCAGTTCTCTCTTTTTGTTCTGAAAGCTTATAAATAAATAAATAAATAGCACTTCCTACACACAAAAAAAACCTGAAAAATGAAACCAACTCAGCTCAGTTCCTGGTCGCTTTAATGCGTTACACAGAGAAATACATGCACTCATTACATCCAGAAATGAAATGTAGGACTGACTCAGCCTCTAATGAGCTATTTAAATAGGTACCTGAGATGTCGTAATTGGCTTCTAACACCTAAGTGTTCTTTTAACCAAGCCACTTTCCTAATTAGCATCGCTGTCAGCCACACAGCCAGCTCCACGTGCTGCTGCAAGAGATATCCATCGCAAAAAGCAGAAACTACTGCCCCAGGGGAGAGGTAACACAGGGTTATGGATACTGAACCCAGTGAGAAATGCTGCACCACACCTGTCCGTGGGCAGACAGCATCCAACCGCACCTCCAGCACTGCGGGGACCCACAGTGCACCCACACAACAGCTAGCAGAGAAGGCCTGAATTCTTCAACCAGGAACTGTCAAGGAAGAACACATCACAAGCAGAGAGCAGCCCAGCACCCCCTGTCACACACATAGGGTTGGCTTCCCCAGGAATGGGGAATAAGTGGGTTCTCCTGGCATTGTGCTCAGCACGAAGGGGGATGTCAGGGCCCACAGTATGACACAGGGGGTCCAGAGGCCACAGAGAGGCACGGTGAGACCCCGAAAGGCACAGGAGGGCCCCCATAGAAAGGCACAGGAGGGCCCCCATAGAAAGGCACAGGAGGGACCCCCATAGAAAGGCACAGGAGGGACCCCCATAGAAAGGCACAGGAGGGACCCCCATAGAAAGGCACAGGAGGGACCCCCATAGAAAGGCACAGGAGGGACCCCCATAGAAAGGCACAGGAGGGACCCCCATAGAAAGGCACAGGAGGGACCCCCATAGAAAGGCACAGGAGGGACCCCCATAGAAAGGCACAGGAGGGACCCCCATAGAAAGGCACAGGAGGGACCCCCATAGAAAGGCACAGGAGGGACCCCCATAGAAAGGCACAGGAGGGACCCCATAGAAAGGCACAGGAGGGGCCCCCATAGAAAGGCACAGGAGGGACCCCCATAGAAAGGCACAGGAGGGACCCCCATAGAAAGGCACAGGAGGGACCCCCATAGAAAGGCACAGGAGGGACCCCATAGAAAGGCACAGGAGGGGCCCCCATAGAAAGGCACAGGAGGGACCCCATAGAGAGGCACAGGAGGGACCCCCATAGAAAGGCTCGGAGGGCCGTGCGGGATTCCCCACACCGTGACACACGCAGCCTTCGGGACGGCCCCCAAAAGCGCTCCCTCTCTATGCAAAGAGATGAAAGGAGGCGCCGGGCGGAGGCCTAAGGCCTACACGGGACCTGAGGGAAGAACGGGACTCCAAACCGAGTCGGGCCGAGCGGTACCGAGCCGAGCAGAACCGAAGGAGCACCGGACCGAGCCCAGAACAGCACTACCCGCCCCGCTCGCCCGCTGGACGTTAATAAGGGACCCCAACGGGCTCGTACCGTACCACAGCGCGGAGGGGGCCTGAGGGCCGAGGGGCTCCGTGAGGGGCCCGGCCCCGCTCTCACCTCTCAAACAACAGCCTCACGGCGAAGATACCGAGCGCCAACGGGAAAGCGGAGAGGACGTGGCTCGCCCTCGGGTACTGCAGCCCACCGTCCGCTTCACCAGCCAAATCAGCCCACGTCACGTTATGTGGCAGCCAGAATCGCTCGTTCCAGAACCAGGCCCGCACCGCCGCTACCGCGGCTGCCGCCATCTTCCACCCCCCTCCTCCTCCTCCTCCTCCCGCCCCGGCGGCGGACACCGGCCTCGGCCCTCCCGCTTCCGCCCGCCGCTCAGTGCGCATGCGCAGGCTCTGCCTTGGCCACGCCCCCTTGGCGGACCGTTAACTCCTCGCGCTGTTCTTCCCTGAGGAGAATGGGCGGGAAACGGGATGTCGGGGCGTTCCCATTAAAAATAAAGAGGAAAAAAGAAGAAAAAAGCCTAATTGTTCCGCATTAAAAAGCCTCGAGATCGTCTTCCCATCCCCAAAGAGCGGCCTTTCCACAGTACAGCCGTTCAGCTCTCACATGACGAGTTGATGGTGAGGTAACAAGGGTTTATTTCATTAATGTAGACGCGGTTTAGCATTTAAGTACAAAACAGGTTCACAAGCTGAAAAATATAAAGTTGAAAACGTTCCCAGTAGGTTTCAAAGCATTCAGAAAATGATTTCAACGTGATGGGCTTGGGACTGAGGGTTACCAAGGGATAAAGGCTGTATTCTGCTTTGTAATTAATTATCTAAAGCTCTCCATCAAGGTACTCAGCACCAAGTTCCGTGTGTGTGGTAGCAGAGATCCATCTGTCCCATAATAGCCCTTCTGGCATCCACCCAGCTGAGAGTAAATTAAACGGCCCATTGAGCACTCAACGACTACAGTAACTAATGGATACAAGGAGGTGGCAGTTCATAATATCCACGCTTTTTATCAGTGGAACAAGTCCCAGCATTAATTTCCCTGAGAATGCGTTCACTGAGTGGTCAGAATCCGTGTAGCTCAAGGACTCGCAGGTGGCTGAGATTTAACCAGAACAAATAGCTATGAACAGCAGCCGTGCAGCTTTAGTATCACATAAACAGGGATGCATTATAAAGCTCATCTGCATCCCCTAAGAAACAAGGATGTCCAATACCTCCTATGTCTGTGACCAACAGCTTCCAGGCAGAACTGCTTGATTTGCTGAGTAGATGTTAAGAAAAAAAAGGATTTAGGGGATATAGAAAACATGCACTTGTACATCAGCCTCCCTAAGTCTGAGATCTCCCTCTACCTGTTGAAACCAAGGCTTGGTTCTCCCTTAAAAACAACCAGCTCATAGGTTGTACATGCAAAGCCACATAGCTGTTAATGCACGCTAGTACAGCAGCAGGGTGTTCCCTTCTCGGTGCCCTACACCCCAACCAAAACTACCCCAGGCTCAAAAGATAACTACAATACACAGCAGCTGTAAGGAAGATTAAACTAAATCAACTCTGGCTTGTCCTCAGCTGCCTGAGAAGCAGCTGAAGCCAGAAATGGGAGCATGAGATACCTGCGTGTCCTTATTTTGCTCACCCTTTGCTAATTACCTCTCCCCTCAGCCTTGCAGTCTGTTGTGACCTCAAAAAGTGAACCCACAGTGTCACCTAGTGGCAACAAGAAGTCACTGCCTGGCCTCCAGCTGTAAGTAAACCCCGGATTTCACTCATATCCCCTTTTAAAACGGTGCTTCTTTGTGAAACGAGTACGAATGCAGCCTTCAGACCTATTTCTTTTTATGTAAATGACCAAACTTTATTGAAGTTAGCAGGACTGTTAAGAAAGCAGGATATTTTACACCTCCAAATAGAGTTAAGAGTTAATTCTCATGTCACTACAGTACAAATAAAAGCTAATAGAAAGGGATATCTTCCTTCCGCCATTCAGATTCCATTATTTGTAAAATAAATGCGGTCAAGTTTTTAAAATGTACTAAGCTTCAATGCTAGCAATCAGAAAGTTTCTGGTTCGTATGGTTTTATTCCAGAGATTTGCAATGCAGCAGAATTTCACAGCCATAATGGAGAAAAATAAAGTAAAATCATGGCAGCTCAATACAAGTAGGATTTCAAAACGGTCAAAAGGCCTTAAAAAATGTTATGTGCAGTTTTAAATGATAATGAACTCTAAGTAAACAACAAAAACCCCATTCAAAATGCATATAAAAATGCACAAGTAATGCCCTGCAGGCTCCTGCAAATATGTTGACTTGCCCTCAAGGGAGTTTTGTCAGCACTGAGTTTGGATAAGCACTAAAATACATTTGTTCCAGCAGTGGGCACACTATTCCAGTTGCACAGAGAGAAATGGAGTATTAACCTTCAATTGATCGTAATTGAAAGTTAGTAACATTCTGCTCACTTTAAGACGCTTTAGTTGTTGGACTCCAAGCCCCAAAAGTGTTTTTATTATATTAAAAAACAAAACTGTGCCCTTAACATGTATTAAAGTGCATTTAGTTACCATGTTTAAAGCAGGTCAGAAAGTCCCTTTGAAACTGGTCCCTAAGCACTGCAGTAGCGTTTTGTAGTGGTAAAAGTAGTGTATTACAGAAAGCCTGTTCCATACCAGCACAGAGTACAGTGGGATTCTGTGCATTAGCGAAACAGGTCCTAGAGTTCCAAAAGGATAAAACAACAGGAAAGAGCTCTGTTATCATCCTGTGGATGGAGGTTACCTGTCAAAGGCATCCCACAGCCACAGATGCTCATTTCCATGCACCCAGACATTCTTTCAGGCTCCCGCAGTACTTTTCTGGCTGAGATAATTTGTACATATGATTCCCTTAATGTCGATGTGCAGTATAGCATCACTTTCATACAGGACAGCTGTTTGTTAAAGCTAAAAACACCAATTAAAAAAGGCCCAGCACCTTGAAGCAAGTTTTATTATAAAAGGCCTGTTTATTCTTCATCGTCATCTTCGTAGTAACGGTTCCTTTTGATCTGTTCTTCCACAGATAGATCTTCCATATCTTCACCCTCCCAGAAACCAACATCTTGGGATTTGCGATGCTGTTCAGGAGATGATTCCTTTGCAGTTACATTGGATAAGCTGGAATGTTTAGGAGAATTTGGTTCCAGGAATTCTTCATTTGGGGTTTGCTGCTCTTCCACAGCATGTTCTTCCTCATCCGTCTCTGCATTCTCCTGGCCATTTTCTACAAAGTTATGCTCTGTTGTTTTGATACCAGGTAATTCACGCTCTTCCTCTACGTTTTTCTCCTCAGCATTCTGTATGTTCCTATTCTCAATCTTTTCCTTTTGCTTTTTGTCTACCACAACCTCTCTCTCCAGTTCCTCACTTCTTTTCAGCGTGTCTCTCTCTGACTTAGAAGGAGAGGATGAATTGTCTGTTTTATGGCCTTTAACAGATACGGTTCTAAACGAGGCTGCTACCGTAAAGGGACGACTTCTCTCCTTCAGTGAGGAGGATCTTCTTAACTTTTTGAGATCCAGATCCACATCCTCCAACACATCTGGCTTGGAACTCTCTTCTTCTGGGGGCCATTTGGGCTTTAATACTTTGATGCCCTCATCCACAGTGCTTCCTTGAGTACTTTGGTCTGATGGAGGTGGCCAGGCAATCCTGAGCTTTTTTGTTTCTGCTGGTTTCTCTTCTCTTTCAGGCAAAGCTGAAGCTTTTGCTTCCATAGTTGCTGCCAGAACTCCTACTTTTGCAATTGGGGCATCCTCTACTCCTGGGTTCTGAGGACTCTCAGTTGCATTTACACCATGGAGAGTTTTCTCCGGGGATTCCTCACATTCTGTTTTGCTTGACCATAATTCCTTATGCTGTTTGTGTCCAAAGCCTTCATCATAATTACCTTTAGCTTTGAAGAGCTGATTGAAATGAGGCTTGCAGTAAATATTCCCACGCAGAGAAGCGTATGTCCCAAGACTGTACAGAGAGAAACAAAATCAGATGTTAGCTGCTTCTCAGCCTCTGAGACAAGCGTATATTTTAGTTACATTGCTGAAAAAAAATTACAGTTTTAATGTGTTTGTATGACCCTCTTTTCAAGTATCAGGAGGTAGACACTACATCTTCCTGTCATAAAGTGACATTACATATTACAAAACACGCTGCGTTAAGTGCAAAGGCAGCTGGCAGAACTAGGACTGCATTTACCACTCCTATGCTCCTGTTCAGTTCACTGGATTATAGTTGTTTTCACTTCTGCTAAGCCTGGACAGCATTTTACTCGGCTTCTGAGAATAGGAAAGCCACACTTCCTCGAAGGCAGCCAAATGGAGCAGTGTGTTTACCTGAGTTTACTGTTGCAATAGGAACAGCGGAAACAGCTGATGTGGAACACCTGCTGGTTGGCAAGGAGCCTTTCCATTGGGTACACCGTCTTCTGACACCCAACACAGGTTTCCTTTGCTGGCAACTGAAACTTCTATAGGAAGAAGAGAAAGTTCGTTAGCTGGAAAATCAATCAATTGCGAGGAGACTTGGCTCGGATTCATGCACAGCTTCCACAGTTGTCAGAAAAATGGCTGTATTTCTGCAACCTCAATGCTAATTCTGATAGAGTGGGGTTCTGGTGGGCAATGAGTGAGGAAGAAGCTACAGCAAACCCACAGGGATCAGCACAGTTTGACAGCCAAGGTTATGCCCGAGTGAGCTGCACATCACAAGCCAAGAGGGAACAATGGAAATGCTAGAACCCAGCTGTAACTTTGACAGAGCCAGTTCCCAGAAATATAATGTTTCTGCAATCTTTTTTTTTCTTTATAGGAAAACAATGAAATATTTAAGTAGATACAGTCATTACGAGACATTCCAAAAGAAAAAGTCAGCATAGAAAAAGATCTGAAAACCTCAACATAAAAGGTCGAGGCTGGGGAGAGAAGAGGAACAGTGCAGGCTGCCCTCAGCAGTTTGAAGTCCGTTTTTTGCTAAATGCTCTCCTCTTTTAAAGAGGAGAAAATAGCCTCAGTGCAGATGTGGGCAGCAGGAAATGCTTCTGACTTCATTTGTAAGCAATTCCAGTTCTACAGCAAAAAAAAACTGTAGTCGGGTTTCAGGACAAACAGCCCTCAAACTTGCTCAAGACTTAAAGCTGAGCAGGGCTTTGAGGTTAAAAAGCTAGAACTGTTTATGTAGTTACCAAGAGAATTTCCTGAGAATTTAGTGCAAGGGTAAACTTAAACACTAAGGAGTCAAGCGCTGCTGCCCTGCTATATGGGAACAGCTTCAGACTTTGTTTTCTGAATGCATCAAGGAAGCAAGCACATTGTCCATGAAAAAGGTCACTTGGTGCCATTCACTTCTCGGAATCTATTATGGTTGGCCAGCAGGAAAGATACCTCCAAGAAAAGAAAACAACTTGCAGGTGAGAAACGAACATTCTGCTCACTGACAGCAACCACTTCAGCAGCAGCATAGGAGTGCCTAAGCTCCATATCCATGGGTTTACATAGACATATTGATAGTACAGCATTTAAAAAAACTTTTGTTTTCTTTCTTTTTGGACACAGAATTACCTGCTACAATATTATTGAAAAGTTCCAAGGAAAAATACTGTGGCTAAAGAAAAAAAAAAAACAAAACAGGAAGACAGCAGGAAAACATAATTACAGCAATTAATTTATAATGGAAAAGAAACAATGGTTAGGCAATGGAAGTTACAATATGCAAGGGACAGATTGCTGAAGACTGAGCCAGCTGAAGTCTGTTTGTCACAGCCATAAAATTTGCTGCCAATTTAATTCCAGTTCAATAGGTATTTCAACTTTTTAAGGCACTGCTTTAAGCTACAGTTGATTAAAGTTCTAATGATGATGACAACTAGCCCAACAAAAATTCAGAGTTCCTTTGGAAAGGACCCACAGTCGTGCTGCCAAAACTGCATATGAACTCTCAATCTCGTGTTGCTAAATGAAATCTCAGAAAATTGAGAGTTTACCAATTCAGACACAACTCTGATCATCCTCTTTTGCCACAGGAAGCAAGGCAGCAACAATTTACTTGCCCAAGAGCTCATTTTTGCAACGTTACATGACAGTGCTGGCATGTGCTTCTGCAACGTGCATCCCCATCTAAGAAGAGGAACTTACTTGTATAACAATGAGCCCTGTGCCTGATGGAGAGGTGTTTTGGGGTGTGAAGAGAAAGAAATTCTTTTCCAGGCATACTACAAATAGGAGCTACAGGAGGAAGGTGAGGCCCAATAAGTAAAGAACTCGAGAGAAAGCTGAGAGTTGAGCTCACATTAGGAGGGAAGCAGAAGGCAGGAGCAGAGATTAGGAACCAAGAACAGGAAACAGAAGCTGGAAAAGACAAATAGGAACCTCGTGAATAAACAGCATCTAGGTTTCTATCGGAGCAGTGCAGCATCAAAAGCACTAGCAAGGTAGAGGACTAAAGTGGTTATAATAATAGGAAGAGATTGCAGACCAAAATCCATCGCTTGCGTGTACTTTGTATGCTTTCACAGACAGATTACAAAAACATTACAGGCAGCTAAGTTCTTATGCTAGCATTTATACCACCAAACACCAAGAAGCCACATCTCACTGCTCTTGCTTACATCAGTGCTGTTCCTCTCCAAGATGGGGAAAGCAACAAAAGCACAGTTGTTTCTTCAAGAGTGAGCCAGGAAGCCTGTGGCAACCCAGGGAATAGGCATCCTAACTCCAGACAGCACATGTGACAAGTGCAGTGTGATCGAAACATTCAGAACTGCTGTCTGCATGGCTAATAAGATTAGCAAACACATTCCTATCCAAGAAGTGCTCCATCTGCTTTAGAGCCCCTGCTAAAGAAAATCTAACATTGAAGATTTGTTATTGAGAATGCCACGGCGGAGTGGCTCACCATTCACCCTTGATATTACATTTCTACCAACTGCTGTTGCTTTGGGAACAGCTGGAAGAGGAGTGTGGAGAGGCAGGTCCTGGCCTCCTAAGGGCTCTCAGGTTCAGGATCTTAGTGCCATCCAGGAGCTCTGACATTACAGGAGGCATATACAAACCATGGCAGGATCTGCATCCCTGCTCAAATCCCTTTTTCCCCAGGCTTCTCCCCTTCTGAAGAGAAGCAGGCTGCCTCTGCACAGGGCAAACCATTACAACAGCAGCAACACAGCTCCCAGTATGCAGCTCAAGCTTCACCTTTGAAAAACACAAGTTTTGAGGCGCTTCTCCATTCAGCACTCAAATTCCCTCACAGTCCGATGAGAGACTAATACAGTTTCTTTGCTGACAGACTGGTTGAATGAAGGCTTTTCACTATTAAATAGAGAAGAAAGTTGTTCTTAACTGTTGCCAGTGTTTGAGAATAAATAGCTCCTTTACCTTCACCGTTTTTGGCAGAGATGCATCCGTCTGGCCAAGTGATTTGGAACCAAAGTTTTGCTGTTTTGTGCTGACAGGTTTCTGAATTTCTGTCTCGCCCTCCAGGTTTTGTCCAACTAAGGGAAGAGAAGATAGGAAGAAAAGATCATTAGAATGACCTGAAAACCATGGACAGTTTATGCTGATAAGGCCAAATAGCAATCCTACCAGGTAGGGGCTAAAACATTTGTTTGTTATTAAACTTTTTTATTTAGACAAAGCAAATACATTTAAACGTGATCAGTCTACTCACGTATCCGAATAGTTAAGTTGATACACTACAGAAACTTATATATGGAGATCCAACACATAACTCTGTGCTGTCATTTCCACAAAATGCTCTCATGTTGCCCTGAATTCAGGTGTAAATCTAATGCAACAAGAGAAGGACTTAACTGAATGGGATTTGTCTACCTCTGATCAATGCCAAAGGTATTTGGTAGTTGTCCTGCATTAGCAAGTACATTCAGCCTTGCACAGGACAGGCTTTTAGTATGAAAAAGTTTTTATTAGGTCAAATTTATCATTTGACAGGAGTGGTCCTAAGCATCCTGCCAACAAATGATTGATAAGAGGGAGCACTTGTCCTCATCTGCACATCCTGCTCTTGTTGAGGCAGAAAAATGAGTGCTTACCATTGCCATCCTCTGAAAGGCTGGAGTGGAAAGATAGGCTGTTTTCACCTACAGAAACCTGCAAGAGAACATTGAGCAATAAGCACCTGTGATCTTCAGGAGACCGAGAATCGTGGCCCAGGTAACACACAGAGTGACAGCATGAGCTCTCAGACAGGAAGAGACTGGCCACACTAAGGGACACATAAAGCTACTTTTTTGTTTCATAAGGCCCAAGATGGAGTCCAGCAGACTGTCAAGAACATTCAGTGCTTGCTACAAGGCAGATATCCTCACAGTTACAGCTCTTGCAACATTCAGATCATCTGCTGTTGTGTTCACACAAACACTGTATTTTTGTTTTTCCCCAAACACCTGCAGCTTGTATGTCTTTATCTTAGTCATTAGAAAGCCTCTTTGCTTCCTAGTTCTTACTGAGAAAATCCTTGGCCACCAAGCAATACGTGTTTACTGGAAACCTCATGGCTCCCCCCAGCATTTGGCAAATCTATGATACTTAAGCATTCAAATACAGTGCTTTCCAAAACAAAAGAAAGCCCTAACGACAACAAAAAAATCCCTGAATTTCTACAGCTTTTCTAAGAGGTGGTTATAAATCAGTTTCAGACACTGAACACATTACAGATAAAGCACTTGATGTAGAGTTGTTAAATTTGGTACTATTGCTATCAAAGAGCTCTAAGTAGCTACACTGAGAAACTAAACTACTGTAACAAGATTAATGGCAGGTCATCATTAATTCACTTTAATGACTGAATGGTCCATTGCAGGCAGCTGGCATTTGCAAATTAACGAGGTAACAGAAGAAGTTACATAAATTAACACACACTGTTCTACTGATGAACACTGGTGTACTGGGAAGTGCATCAGCACATTCTATGGGTGTTGGAGTCACACTTATCTGACTTCTAAATCAGTCATCGATTCAGTGCAAGAAATGGAAGTTAGCATGTCTATTTCACTCTCTTTTTGCCTGAAGGTTCCTATTGCTGACATTCATACCAGTAGTTTTAATTAGGCTTATTTCCAAATTTCATCATGCCATTTCAAATAGACAATCCTGATTCTCAAACAACACTCTCTTCAGGTTCTTTATTGCACCTGGACTCTTCAACAAGTAACTCGCAACTATTGTTGAGTATGATCACTTTTATTCAAATCTGCCATACAACAGCAGAAAAGGATTCTGATTTCACAGGTGTTCTTTTAATTAACTCACCTTTTAGCAGAAGCAGCCTCAACCAGTTAAACACAGAGCTGCTCAGCTGTCAGTAAGGAACAGCTGAAAGCAGCAATTTGGCTTCTGGCCCAAGGAAGGCTGGAAAGCTCTAAAAGCCCTCCTGGCATTAGGCTGCCACGTGTTCAGAATGGCTTGAATACACAGTACCCTGATTATTATTCAGCTACTTTTATCCCGTCTGCTATCCCAGTTTAGTACACAAACGGTTGAGCACTCTTTATTATCTCTGTATTCAGAGAGTAATTTAGCCCCAATTTACAGCTGAAGCTCAAAAACAGGAGCAAACCCAGACTGGCGCACTCTGCTACCTTAACCAAGATGCAGCCGCTAAATAGAGAAGAAATGGTGACAAAGTCTCTTATGTGCATCACACAAAGCTTTTCATCTTTTAAGTTATTTTAAAAAATAATAATAATAATAATACACACACCTACTTAAGAAACACTATTTTTGTTAAGGAATATGACACAGTAAAGTTTAGGTGACTTCACCGTATCAAATACTAACAGCAAAGTCAAACCAAACCAACCCCAAATCAGAGGTTTCAGTTCTCATCATCTGCTGAAGCCATTAAAAAGTATGACAACCAAAGGTTCTGCCTCACTAACAACATGTCATTATTGAGAAGATGGGAAATCTGCAAGGAAACTTTAAGACTTATCTCTAGACATTCTTTACAACTTTAAAAGTCTTCAATTGATACCTGCTAGCTTATAATTCAGATACAGTCTAGATTAATAAGGAATTCTGCAGGTATGCTGTCACCTGCTTAGATTCAATTTCTTAATAGCATGTGGAACAAAACAGCTGACACTCAGCAACTAGTTCCACTTACAGTGAAGTCCTTGATCTTCACCAGCGTGAACATCTTACCTTCTCCCCATCCTGATAGGAAATGCAGTCCTCAAAACTTGGTGGCATATTCTCCTTCTGCTCAGATTTGTAATTCTTGAGTTCACTCTCACTGGCTTGAATCTCATTCTATAGAATAAAGCACTTGAAAGTTGACAGGCTCTTTTCTCCTAGGAAAGTACTTGCTTTCCTTTTCTTTTTGTAAACTGTTTTCCTAGCATATACAGCAATAACTAAGTGAAAGAGCTTAAAAAAAATAATCATACACATTTGCAAAGTGATGGATTTTAACGAGGAAAAGAGATGGGGCTGTAAAATTTTACTCTGGGAAGATAATGACAGCCCTTTTCTCTGACTGCAGATTTCCTTTAAGATCAACTCTTCCATTTTTCTCCTGCTCACTCCACATCTTCACTGTCCAGACATGTTAACTTTTCAAGATAAGCACCATATAAAGCACTGAGTAGTTGATAAATACAACATAAAGCAAATCCTACTTGTTTCTATACTAGTAAAAAAGGGGGGACAAAAAAAACCCAAAAAAAAACTTATTTACCAAGATTTATTTTCTTTACAAACTGTCTTAACGTTTACACAAAAGAATCTTTCACACTTAAATAATAATCCAGCAAAACCTCGTGTTTCATTGCCGCAGGATTCAAGATAATTGGGGAAAGCCTCATGCCATTCACAAGACATCTGCTTTGTAACATGGAAGACAGATAACCAAATGCCAGCACCAGCAGCTCACTGGATTCTGTAAGCCAATTGAGTCTAACAGGTATGTAATTAAGTGCTGATGTTTTAATGCACAGATCTCTATGTGTGCTGTTCACCATCTCTCCCTACCCTTCCTGTGTCACTTGTGATGCTATTAAAATAATTGCTTCTCACCGTTTCTCTAACCCACTGCAAAAACATCCACCAGTTTTAATCCAGTCCTAATTACACAACAATGCCCACAAAAAAAGCTGATCCCAGGAGAGATTATTTCTCTCTTTTGCAGCATAGATTTCAGAGAAGGGCAGTACAAGTATCACGCTGCCATATCATGACACTTAGTTCCTTTGGCAGCAAAGAAGGAAAATAACCAAGACTTACAGCTTCTATTCTGAGTATTGCAAACAGTAACCTCATCAGCACCTTACCTGCTGCCCTTATTAACGTGCCAGGACAAAACCAAAAGAAATTCTGCTGAATGGGATTTCCTAAGAGCTCGAGGCTGTGCTGACACTCAAACTGATAGCACTGGGGAATTGAAAATGACAGTCTCAAGAGAAAAGCTATGGCAAATCTCCTACCATTAGGACATTCCTTATTGAATTGGCTACTACTCTGAGCCACAGACAGGAAGAAATAAACTGGCAAACTGAATAGAAGTGGGAAACTGGACTCAAATCAGCAATTTGGAGATAATGACATTTGCTGCACTGGCTGCAGTGCCCTTCCACTCATATCACAAAGGTTACTAGATTTTCCTCCCAAGGGCTGCAGAATCAAATCTACAACACAGACAAAATTGAGAAATCATTTCAGTTAGGTAGAGACTATTTCCTCTAGCTTAAAGCTAGTGTACATTACAGAAGTGAGGCTTTTGTTTGTTTTCAGCACACAGAGATCTCCAGACAAGCAGAAAGAAAAAGAACATCAGTTAAGTTTTAGAAGGATGAAATCAGGGTGCCAGCAATTAATTTCCTGGAAAACTTTCAAGATCATTCCAACAAGATGCAAATCGTTGCTTCTCCCTGAAGTAGAGACAACTCTGGATTAAAAATGAGCCCTATGAGCACAAAGGTCTTTTCAAAACAAGATGGCATTATCTTCAAAAAGCTTGGTTTCTGTAACATCTTTCCAGCCCCGGGTTGAGGCTAAAATTCAATTCTACCCAAGACAAACAGACTTACCGTGGTAACAAGGCCTGTAGAACTGCCCTGCTTGGACACAGCTGCCTGATACTTTGCCAATCTATCCTTTATTGAAGTTTCAGTGAAGCGAGGCATCTCTAAGCTTTTCTTGGTCTCCGCCTTATCTGGGCTGAGTGCTGGACTTGCATCTACAAGATGAAATGAACTAAATGAGTAAAGAGCAGTTTCCACGAATGCCAACAGCACACATGAAAACTACAAACCCCATCCCTTTGCCAGTGTGACAGAAATTCTCAGTCACAGGCTCTAAGTCCTGTAATCTACCCAGCCAGTTTCAGAAGTAGCACATTCACTTTGTCACTGACAAAGACTTCAGCCACTGCTCTCAGAAACAGTATGAACACTGATGGCTGTTTTACTGTTATTGTCAAATGAAAGCAGCTGCTACAGCAGCTAAATGGAAATTCACAACACTGCCGTTGAGACACAGTTGTTAAAAGTGTTTTAGAGAAGACTAAACACAAAGCAGAGTTTCACTTGCAACTTCCACCTTCTCCATGAAAACATTCACCATGTGACATGTTAAAGATGAGGATTTCAACAACAAACGTTATAAATTAGTTCAGTTTATCCTCACTCGTCCTTGGAAGCGTCTGGACAAGGTGGGAGGGATAAGAATTAAAACAAAGAAGATCAATCGTCTACTCACTACTTATTTTCTAAATTAGACAAACTGTTAAAAGTAGTCATAGGAACAACTACTTTAATTGATTAATACTAGTTATCTCCTGTGCCTCAGTATCTTTTGCCTAAGGGGACAATGCTTTAACATTCACAGCAAGATTGAGTTAATTAAATGTGATGCTTGCATGCACTTCGCAGACAGGAGATAGTTACACTTCTTTCTAATTATGAAAGGCAAGATTTAATTCCATTGTGTTCTGCATAGTATTTCTCTATTATATAAACTGAAGAAAACAAACAAACAGGGGGATTACTGACCTGATGCACTGTGACTCTTCTCTCCTTGGCCAACATCAAGGTCCTCTGAAGAGAAGCTGTTTTCAGAAATCCTCCTACCAATTGCTGTCTTCCTTTGGTCTCTAGCAACCTATTAGAGACAGAACCCACCTATCAGCTGCCTAGGCAAACAAAGATTGTTGAATTTAATCCTTTAAGATGCACAGGTGTCACTAGCAAATCTGCTTTACTAGAATAAACAAGTCTAGCAGGTGACATCTTATTTAACCAATATTAAGTTTGATCACTGAATACGTGACCCTTTACCACCTGGAAAACACTCTTGTGAAGAGGCTGGTGAATGTCCTTCAATAAGGTATCTGGGTTGAAAGATCAGGCAGCCACACAGGTGAGCTTTTTAGCAATTAGATTTTTGCATCTCATACCACTTCTCATGAAATTAGTGTTCAAGGTCATTTTATTAAGATTCAAAAATGAAAAGAATGATGAAAGAAGATAACAGAAATCAGCATTGATTTTCAGCTACAGAAAGGAAAAAAAAACATGCTAAACGAAAGTTATCAAGAGCTATTTGTTTTGATTTGGATCTCTCATGCACTTGGTACCAAATAATTCCCTAATTAGGTCTGATAAGGCTTAAGCTAGAGTGCTAGAGATAAATATTCTCAGATAAACAGGATAATCACTATTTGCAAGGCTGTACTGGTGGGCAGTTCTGTAGTTACAGCCCAAGTGTTGTGGCTGGCTCAATCAGATTTAAGGCTCACTTGTTGAGACCAACACCCCAAAACCTTGTGCTTGGTATGAAGAATTGTGAAAGAAACTTCAGAGCAGCTGAATGCTCATGAAATGCACTATTTAACTGGACCTCATTGAAATAAGAAGCTTTCAAAGCTGAAAGACAACATTCCAAATACTAGAAGGTGATAGATAGAGGGTGTTATCTTCCTCCTTAGGAAAAGATAAATCATGTGGATGGTTAGAAATTACTTTTGAGGCTGATGAGAGGAAGAAGGCAGGTTTGGCAAGATCCTACAACCACACATCCCTGCACCCCCAACCTCCTACCAACAACTTTCTTATTTGCTGGTCACCAACATGAAGGAAATTTCCAAGTTTTATTTTAACAGAACTGCACTGTAAGACAATCACTGTGAAAAATCAGGTTACTTTGGCCTACAAAACAGCACTTTACCAGGAAAGGAAAAATGCAGCTGGAAAACTTTTTTTTTTTTCCATTAGCATGGGAAATATTTCTTATTTCTGTGGTTTAAGGCTTTGTTAACTTTTCTTACTGGAAAAGAGCTTAGCCATGACAAGCCTTTTCCTTCCACTGAGTGAGTTGATAGGTTCAGTTTGGGAGTGTCTGCACACTTGTAAGAACTTGCAGATTCCTTATTCTGAGCAAACTATCCTTAGATGATTCTTCTTCAGCCTATGTCTGCTTTCATACCGCCTTCAACCCACACATCTGAAGCTCTTACAGCTCAGATACTGGTCCTTCAAAGGGTCTAGATTTCCACTAGCATACAGAAAACAGTTATAGGCAAAACACACAGAAAGAAAAGACCCTTTAAGGATAGAAAAAATCAGTTTATTAGCCCACTTGGAAACTGAACTAGTGAAAAGCTGGTGGGTGGTGTTGTATTTGTTATATGGATCACATACTCTCACACACAGCAGGACTGACAAAGCTACAAGTGAAGTTGGTAGTACAGACACACAGGAAGTTGAACTGGTGAGCCCCATTCATGAGGAAGATTTCACTGCTGGGGAACAAAAGTCTTAAGAAATTTAGATCTGGTGTCTGGGATTCCAACTTCACTGCAAGAAGCCGTTAGCATCTCTCTGGGGAAAAAAACAGCTAGAAATCCAGACTGGGTAAAGCTGATGTTGTGTACATTTTATACTAGCAGTCTCACACCATGGAAGAAAAAAAACAGAGCTGTAAGTGAAAAATGTTTACTTAAGGAAGGTGAGAGACTTTCTCCATTACCACCAACAGCCTGACCACAAGTAATTAGGCTGATTAGGGTGCATGGAAGGTAACGCTGTTAGCATGGAGGAATCCCTTACTCCCAGGTTTAGGCTTATCCCACTCAGTTCCCTCTATAATTCTGGGTGGGCCGCTATTCCAGAGCTACAGCTTGTGCTGCTTGCAAAATGAAATGAAATCCTCCTCATGTCTGGAAAGCCCCAATGTTCTAAGACAAAAGAGGTGAGTGCAGAGGTACCACAAAGTTAACAGCATTTCGCCTGGGGCACAAGGAGCTGTTGGGCAAAAGACCAAAAAGAAGTTACACCTATTTCATTATAGACAACTGTGTCAAATGTGACCCTGAGCATCAGGTTAGACACACAAGGCATAGTAAGTTTTTGCCTTAAAGGAAGAACAGAAACCACCTCAGAGATAACTTTCCTAACGAGCCTTGCAGAACTGCTTGCTCTTTCTTTTCTTCTGATTTTCCTCTGGTATGTTTTTGCTATCACTTACAGGAAGAATTCTTTGAAATTGATAAAAGACCTCATGTTTGGCTTCTGCTTAGCGCTGAAGCAATCTAGACCAACGTGCCTGCTCCTGGTTCAGATTAATGTGTTGGGAAGTATTTATACTGTGTCTTTGTGGAAGAAAACAATCCGCCTTGTATCAAAGCTGTAAAAGACAGAGCAAAATCTGAACAAACAGATGAATAAACTAAGCAAGTTTTGACCCAAAAATCAGAATAGGTTTGTGCAGAGTCTATGATCAAGTCAGGAAGTCCAGGCAGCAACCTGGATTCTTGCCATGGACCCAGCAACCAGGCAAGTTATTTTATCTTCACAGCCATTAACCTGTAGCCGTGTTGCCTCTTGGTTTATACAGATGTTTTTGTCAGGAAAGCTCTGGCAGCGCTTATACCATAAGACTGAAGCAAATACCAATGAAAATTACCATTTCTCATGTGAAGGAAGCCTTGCTTGCACTTAAGCCAGGAGTTTATCAACCAACTGGGTTCAGGAAGAGTATAAATGGAGGAGAGAACCACAGATCCTGCAGTCAGTTCCTACCTCACTGAAAAAGATCTGTGTCCCCATAGCACTGAACTATCTTCATTGTACGTGACTACATGACATCATCCTCCAATCCCCAGATAAAATCCCAGAACCAGAAACCTTACAATAGTGCTTTCTAATCAGACACCCCTCCCCCCCGACTTAAACTTCAGAGCCCTTAGTGCCTTTTCCCTTCCAAAATTATAAAGTAACTAGATTAACTTGGAATAGGAACAAGATTTGAACCTAACCTGAAGAACTTAATATCTACTGTATGATATTTACTGAGTTCGCTCAGATTTCAACCACGTTCAAATGACTAAGCTTAAGAGAATTATCAGTTCCAGACTCAGTCATCTCCAAAACAATTTTATTCCCCAGGCTAAGATAAAATTACTTCACGTCCATCTGCAAAATGGTACTTTCCTAAGGAATCCTGATGGATTAATCCTACAGCAAGAGTTCACATAAGTGCTATCAGGAAATCACCCTCCAGTCCCACCCTGAAAAACAGCCCTGATAGCATGGGTGGCTCATAGAGAAAGACAAAGACTACAGAATCCTATGCAATTACCACATACAGACCCCAAACTTCCTTTAACAAAGAACTGCCCCTCTGGATCTCCTAACTGATACATACTTTAAAAAGCTTTGTACAAAATCTGTTAGTTTTATTCAATAGTGCAAGAAAAATCACCGGCAGTAAAACAAAGCCAGAAGTATAGGAAACTATGAGAAAACTGGAAACTCCACCAGCCTCGGGACTGTGTTGCAAGTCAATGGCATATGCAACTCATTTTCTAGTTAAGCAATTCTCCCTCGGGACACACAGTCTGCAGTCCACATGCAGGATCAGATTTCATGAGCAGTCGTAGGAAAATGCAAGCCCTGTGCATTTGCAAGTCAAAACGAGTGAAGGCAGCAGCTCGCCTGGTGATCTTTGCTTCTTTATCCCCAGCGAGGATTTTTTTGATAAGAAACATTTGTTAAGATGCAAAGATGCGAGGAAAAGAAGGAGGTATTTCACAGCATTTCTATGCACACACAGCTATGTCTGGTCGTGTGACACAGATGCACATAAAGCCCTTCGCTCTGGCAGTGCATTCATCTCAACTGCCGATACTGTAGAGCTCTCTTCAACTTTATACATAACTCCACGTATTTGGACACAATTCACGTTTACGCAGCTCGTCTTAATCTCCATAGGAGATAAACACTCCCTCCACGCTTTGAAAAACTGCTGGAATTCCACACATTTTTCTCATTTTAAACGTTAACCTTCTACCAAAAGCAAATTCATCCTACATCTGCAACGAGCAACCGACAAAGCAAAGCAGAACTCTACACCTCTTCATACAGCTCTAAGCAGTTATTAACAGCGGCTACCTTATGATTCAACTAAAACAATGAACACAATCAGAGTCAATAGCTCTGAACCACTCCCTCCCGGGATTTTTTCCCGATGCCCAGGAGGCAGCAGTTTTAGTTTCCCTTAAGGTTTGCAAGGTCAGATCCTTACCTTGGGCTGAGCTGCTTCACCCTTTTCAAACATCATCTTTAACTTGTTCAACGGAACGCTGTACTTCTCTATCTTCCCTGAAGGCTCCGTGTTTTCACTGGCTTCAGGCTTTTCCACTTCTCTGGGCTCTCTCAGATAGTTTTCCATTTTACCACTCTCTGCTGAGTGGCTTTGAGACTTTCTGCTGTCAACACCGGGACACTGCAGCTGCCCAGGGGTGCCACAAGAGGCCCGGCTGTGAGATGCTGTGCCGGCTGCCGGGATCTGCTCCGTATCTGAGGATAAAGCAAGGCTGCTTCCAGCTCCCAGCTCGGGGATCGGGACCCTCTGCCCACCCTCAGCACAGCTGCTTCGTAGCGTTTCCTTCCGAGACTCCGTTCCCAGCACTGGATTCTCCCACTTCTTCTTTAGTACGCTCAGATTCCCTCTCTTAAAATGAGGGGGAAGATTTTCTGTGCTCTGAAAGAACAAGAAGTTAAATTCCAGTTATGTGCCTGATGAAGTACTTCCTTTCTATGAGAAAGGAAGTTAAAGGCTCAGCACTGATCTCAGCTCTCCGCTTTTTCAGACAGCTGTGAATAGTTACAACTGTGCCACATGGAGAAAGCATCCAGGATAGGAAAGGAAGGAGGGGGGAGAAGAGAAAAGTCAGGAGCTAAAGCAGGAAGTGAGCAAACAGGATGGCCTTATAAGGAAAAAGGGAGTCAAGGTCTAATGAGTTAAATGACACACAAAAGGCTCGAATCCACACATGAAGGGAAGGGGACCCAAATCCACATAACAAGGGTCTCTAGTCCTGGAACAAACAAACAACAGAAAACGCAGCCACAAGAGAGATGTGTGGTGTGCCAAGCTTTGCAATGTCTTCCAGCTGCTTCAGAAGACAATAACACTTCCAAAAAGCCACTAATTAGCTTCCAATAACCGGTACTTTTTTGATCTTTTGCATTTCTACTAGCACTAAACAGAAGCATTTCACACACCAGAGATCTGGCCTCACTATTCTGTACTATGCAGAGTAAGGCTTAAGTAAGGCACAGACAAGATATTTCTCTTTGCTCCCATTCATAAATACCAGATCATTCACTGGACTTTCTCTTCTACTTCACTCAACACACTGAAAGCTCTAGACAGGAAACGTTCACACAAAGCACAAGTGCTGCCTTACCATTGCGAGTTAGATGGTAATACATGGAGCACATTCAAATGCTTTCCATATTAATTTTGCTCACAAGCAGTTACCTCTCCTCAGAGTAACAGGCCAGCCCACGTTTGATTCATTCAAATCTATTACCTGCCAGCATTGCATTTTTGCTGTCCCTCCCTTATGGAGTCCACTGTGCATCAGACTCATTGCAAGTGGAGCAGGTCTGCAAGGCTTACAGGAATTAAACAGGATTAGCAGCTATATTAGGATTTAAGTCTCTCACCCCATTACTCTTCTGGTCACATTTTGAACACTGCTTTGCAAATTAACTTGAATCCATCTAGGCTTCAAAAAGATCAGCTCACTTGCTGACTGTACTTAAAAGAAAGCACTAAAGTTGTAAGGCAGATGTTGTAGTGTAACAGAAGTACTTAAAATTGCACAGCAGGATCCAGGATCTCTGGATATGAGACACATTGCTATGAAGCCCTGCCATACTTTACAGCCCCAGTCATTTTTGCTTGGGGTTTGCCTATTCCTGATCATAGAAGCAATGAAGGAAACTTACGACTGGGGAATAATTTTTAGAGCATTTATTTTATCACTCCTGTATCCCAAAGAGAAAGAAGGAAAATGACTCCTGAAGCATTACAGAGATCAAGGAAGTGTTCTCTAGCAAAATCATACCTCTATATCCTGTAAATATTGTATTTTTTGAATGAAAATCACAAGGTCTGCTTGTGAACACCTGATCTTCCATCAGGGTCTCTTGACCGCAAGCAGTAAGTACAGTGCAGGGGGAATGCGGGGCTCTAGCAGAGCCAAAAAGGATGGCTGTCCCACATTCAGGGCCAGTCTGAACTCTGTAGACCATTTTGGACAAGATCCCTTAACAGATTCTACAGTTATCAAAGAGATGCATGCTAGATTTCATAGAAGCTGGCAGCTTCTTTTTAAGCAGGCTTTTAAATTCAGTCAAGAAAGGAAGGGGTACCACACAACTGCCTACAGCTAAGAACAAAGAGGTTGTGGTTAGAAATGACAGCCAACTCGTTCTGCCTTTTGCTTAGGAGTGAACTGGTGATTCAACATTTAGCTTTGGGCAAGTCACTTGATTTTCTTTCATTAAACATCGTAAAGAGAAGAGGGAACGGGTCAAAGGCAGACACTGTGTCTGAGTTTTCTGTAGGACACATAGCAACAGCTTTGATATTCCCAAAATAAACCAGCACATGAACATTTCATGCAGGTAATCCATTCTGGTTGCAGGCTGTTGCTTATTGCCTAGGAAACAGGTACTTACATTTCTTTTTTTCTCAGCCGTGGCTTCTTCAGCTGCTTTCTGATACCTTTGGGAAATAGGAAGGAGGAAAAAAAAAGACACAACAGTTTTAAACTGGAATATTGAATGATCATGAAGACAGCTGAGATTTCATTTCCACCTCAGACTCCGTGCACTTATCAGACTTACCAAATAAAACCCAAGGCTGGAAAAAAACAGTAGTGAATAGTATCTGAACAATGCAAAATGACAGACACGTTTTAAGTCATTCAGCTTACAGTAATAACATGCGTTGATCATTTTCGTTAGCTAAGCACTCTCATTCTCAAATCAAGGCAGTTTACCTTGGAATAGCTGTATTGTTTCTCCCACCCAGCTGCCTGCTGTGTCCCCTCACAGGAGTATTGCCTCAGCTATTTATACAGCAGCTGCTGAACCGTAACAAATTACAGCTTGGCATACACAGAAAATCTACATAAGTGCCAGTTGATCGTACTATGCTGGGTGGTAAACTGCACCAATTCAGCAGTTGCTTCATGAGCAGCTGAATCACCCCAGCAGTGGCAACGTTAATCACAGCCCTCTGAAGATAAGCTACCCTGGATCATGAATCAAAGTCCTTTAAGAAGCTACAGAAAACTCCCAGCAATCTGCATGCCACTCTGCTGGGAGTAAATGCACCCAGAGCTCAGAGCACACCGCCCTCACTGGTCAATATACTGCACACAGTGATTGCATTTTGCTTTTGAAATGCACAGATTAATCTGATTAGACACATTTTGCCATTTGTAACCAAAGCTGTGCTTTTCAAAGAATCAGCCCTCAATGTATTTCTGTTTTCCTTATCTGTGGGTCTTTCTACTTTTGATAAAGCTATGAATATGTTACTGGCCATAAATGAGTCACTGATACTATAAGTCATCAGCTTCAGACTTTTAATGATGGCTGGTATCAAACCAAGAACTAATGAATATCAGGGGCTCTAAGAAGGAAAAAAAAACCCATAGAAGGACCAGATTCTTTCTAAGGAAAAAGAAACTTATGCACAAATGCCTGTCTTACAGCTGATGAACCTCACTGACTTTTGTGTACTGTGTGCTCCTATGTAGGTTTCTTCTCTCCTCATGCAGAACAGCAGATTGCACTCCTGTTTATTGCTGCTCTACAAGTTGCATTCACTGTACAGACTGAAAGCTGCTGAAGAATTGTAGCTGGCCATCTTTAATTCACACAAATGGATTAACCTGTGTCTTGTCTACTGCAGAGCTTCCAAAATTGAAACGAGACATGCTGAGAAAATAAGTTTATGGAGGAATAGAAATCAACGCTGCTGAAAAAAAGCAATAGAGACATGGGGATGAAAGTGCCCTACCAAACTGGAGAACATACACAAGGACTGAAAAGCTTCAGGCAGCACTCGGTAAGTCAGTCCAGCGTAGCGCACTGTTTACATTCCTGCTGTTGCAAATTTGCATGTCTCTGACCTGGCAAAACTGATAATTTAAACGCTACGGGGATTAAAAAAATACTTCCACGTACAAATATTTAGGTAATGACAATTTAGGGAAAAACACTCCTCTCTGTCGGTGTCAGAGTTGGCAAAGCCAGTAAGCAGCGCTGTGTTTTTGCAAGGAACTGACACTGCTTATGTAGAGGGACTCCGCTTGATTAAGGAATAGCAGTTTGGATTACTTCCAATAAGCCCTTTCCAAAGGATTACCAACATTTAGCAAGATGACTTGGTTCTGTAATCAAGTTTCAATGAGTGAATAAATTACCTTAACGAGACTGGTCAAAGCAAGCAGCTTCTCCTAGGACAGAGCACTTACAGAGCAGCATCTCTGTGTAAAGTCCAGAACGTAATTATCCTTCCTCTGCTGACTCCAGATAGTTTCTCTCATTCATTTAAATAAAACATTGCTACACTATTAATGCAAGTCTAGGTCACTTGGCTGCCCAGCTCCCACGCTAAGTGAGAATCCTATGCAGCTCATGATGAAGCTGCAAAGTCCCATTTCTGATGAAGTAAGAGTCCATCAGCAGTAGCTGCCTACACTCCAACACTATGCCCTCAGAATCCGACTGTAGTCACACTTTCTGACAGCAGAAAGAACAGATTATAACTCTGATCTTTGAAACATCGGCAACTAAAAGAAGTTTTGCACAGCATATACTGAACCAGAACCACAGAGCAGTATTATTTCTGAGAAGCAAACCAACTGTCAGTGAAGCAGTTATTGTTCAGTATCTCAGCTTTAACCTCCCCATGCAGACAGCGTTCAGAATCCTCACAGAACTCACCTGGAGAACCTCTCCATGAGAGCTGAGGACTTGTTCTTGTTGACAAGAGAAAGCTCTTTGGCAGTGATTTTCAAAGACTGTGAAGTCCATTGTCTTCTATTAAATGGGGAGGGCTCCATCTTTTCACCACGAACACCTACTTAAGAAGAAAGCAGAGTGTCAGTCAGCACAGGGAGAAAAGTAGTTGACAGTCACCATTTGGAGTCAGTTCATGAGCTGCTGATCTACTCATGCCACCAAGTGCTGATCATCCCAAATCTGGTACATCCACTGACCAAAAATACCCCCCAGCATCAGATTCAAGTTATAACTTCCTCTGCAGATGCCGCTGAGATGGTGTCCCTGATAAAACACCAGCCACAATGAATGGGGCAAGCAATAGGATGTAAAGCAGAACCCAAGTAAGAAGCAGGCTGTGACTGAAAAGGATGCTGATGTGAAGCTTTACACACAGAGTTCTCCAGGAAGCCCTGCTATGCCCTCTCTTGTTCTGCTTTCTGAACCAAATGCTCTGGCATTTATGTAAGAAGGCTTGAGTTATGAAACCTAAGAGGATGTAATTCCTATGCAAACATTTTTCATTCACTGGTGGTGTTCACTCTTCACGCAGCAGCCGTTTCCTCTGTGAGCCAACATAAGTCTTCTGTTCACAGAGGCAGCTGTAAATCTCTCGTCACAATAGCCAGCAGTTACCTAAAGGAATAGTTTGGATTACTTCTGCCTTGCCGTAAACTGGAAGAAATTTCGTACAGCTTAACACAACATATTTCAACAAGTCAGTATTGGATACGTATATATATTTTAACACAGTTTTCTTTTGTGGAGGAGGAAAGGAGGGGAGATTAATTTAAACAGTTCCTTGATAAGACAAAAATAAAGCTTGTGAGGCAACGCCTTTCCTTTTCTCCTATTTTCTTTTACCCCAGCCTCGTGTCACACAATGCCTGCAGCAAGTGCACTGCCTGATCCTGCAGCAGTGACATCAGGCAGCCTGAGCTCTTTCCTGTTTTTTCCATCAGTTTTTTAGCTGACCATTAAGTTACAGGACTCCAGAAGTCTGAGTCTTTTAAAAGGCACCTTAAGAACTTGATATAAACAGTAAAATGTAAGGACATAGAATGCAATTCCTCAAAAACATCGAAGATTTGGGAATGCAGATTCAGTCCAATAAACTCAGCTGCAGCAAATGGAATCTCACTGATCTCATGTGAAGTTGAGGCAGAAGAACCTGAATCAATGCTGACAGGTGAGAATGGGTCTGCAAGGCACCGGCTTGTTGCTGGAAGCAGAGGAACCTCTTCAGTGCTGCACCCTGCTGCTGTGCAGAGATAAAACACGCAGCTGAAGAGCACCTTGCTGCCCGGGTGGGTAACATCAGAAAGAATGGGACTTTCTTTGAGATCCCTTCATTCACCTGATGTAATGGGATGGAATGACACTCCAAGCCAGCACACGTTCTTCGAGATCGTGATTTAGATGGTGCTTTTAGACATGTACAGGTTGGACTATCACGGCAAACCAGAAAAGTTACACTATTTTAGTCGTGGTGTTGAAACACACTGAAACTACTTATCAGCATTACGCTTCCAGTCGCAGCTTGCTGCAGCTTCAGGCTTTCATCTCCCACTGAAGGCAGTCTCTAAAGTGCATCCATCGCCCCTTCCAACAAGAGAAGCTCACAATGAAGACAGAACACATTTTGCATCCCTAAAGCACCTCTTCTGTTACCCTGAGGAGTTCCATTAGGACTAAACTCCAATAAGGATTGCTCTCTGGTTTGCAGGCTTCTAACAGCTGTCACACAAATGATCATCCACAAAGATAATGGCTCTAATTCCAATAGAGGGGTGCTCACCAGCCCCTCCCTATTGAACAAGCATGCCTTACATGCAAATAAACCAGCATTTCTGTGATGATAAGACAGAGCCCCTGCTATCCATGTAGCAAACACTTAGAGCACGGATTCCATGAAGGCATGGAATACATCCGCGGAGCCTGCAGATTAAATTCACTCCTGAAAAACGCATCTGCTGAAAGAGACAAAACTCGGAGCCAGCTGTCTAAAGCTACAGCTTCAACTTCTGCTTGGCCATTAATCCGGAGCCAAGAGAAGATCAAGGGAAGCAGTTTCAATCACCATTCTCCAAACAGGAGTCGCTTCTGCAAAGGAAACAGTAGCAGAGCGCTCATTAGAAGCCTCTGTTGGCAGACAGCAACTCGCTGACTGACGTGCACCTTACACGGAAGGACAGTAAAACAAAATCTAGTTCAATTGTGCAGAAAATGGGCCTTAATTTGATCCCTAAGCACGGGAACCTTCAGCAATCACTGTTTGCAGATGAATTTTGCCACCATTGTGTTACACTCGGGTTTCCTCACCATTTGTTGCCTTACAGCCACAGGTGCACAGGGACAATCAGCTCCGCTTTGACAATCTCTCTGTACATGGGAAGTAAAGGAGAATAGAGACCCAGCTGCTGGGAAGGGACACGAAGCAGGACATCGAGATGCCCAGAAATGTGAGCTCCTTCATTTCCAGCACCATTCCACGTCCTCAGCCCTCTCCCATTCGCTTTCAGTTTCATCCCATTCAAACACCTTTGTCCTTCTTTTGCTGCTCCTCCTGAATTATTCCAACCCATGTCAGGAAAGAGCTCTTTATTATAAGATTAGCATTTAAACGAGATTGTGAGCGTTCTGCACGGCGTTACATAGTTATATTAAAGATGGAACAGAGTCCCGACGAGGACGGGAACCTCGAGTCCTGCGGGAGGGAATGGCTGCACTGCAGCCCATACAGCAGCCATATAGATAGATAGAAACCCACAAATATGGAAAAACCCCGAAGGAAAAACGCTCCTTAAAGACCACAGCACCTGCATCTAACCGAGCAGCACCGCAACACCGGGCTCTATTACCCTGTCACTCATCCTACACCCACACAGCTCCGAGCCCTCCACGGCGGGGACCCCTACGCGACCACCACCCCGACCCCGACCAGGACCAGGACCCCGACCCCCGCTGTCAGCCCCGCACCGTGCACTGCGCCCCCTCCGGCCCGAAGGTCCGTTCGCCCCCTCCCTCGTCACGCACCTGCGGCGTCACCACGCGCACACCTGTACCGGACCGGACAACGACTGCACCGCCGCGCCGCCGCCGGCACCGGGCAGCAGCTCTGAGCACGCCCCCTTGTCCAGCAAGATACGCCCCCTACACAAGTCACGCCCCCATCTTTGCATGGGGAGAGGGGGGGTCATGGAACGCATGCGCAGCTCTGCTCTCTATGGGGAGATGGGATCTATGGGGGGATTGGATCTATGGGGAGATGGGGTCTATGGGGAGGTGGGGTCTATGGGGAGGTGGGATCTATGGGGGGATGGGGTCTATGGGGAGATGGGATCTATGGGGAGATGGGGTCTATGGGGAGATGAGGTCTATGGGGAGATGGGCTGTATGGGGAGATGGGGTGTATGGGGACATGGGGTCTATGGGGAGATGGGATCTATGGGGAGATGGGATCTGTGGGGAGATGGGGTCTGTGGGGAGATGGGGTCTATGGGGGGAGATTGTGTCTATAGGGGAATGGCATCTATGGGGGGACATCACATCTATAGGGGGACACTGAATCTATAGGGGACATGAGGACATTGGATCTGTAGGGGGACATGGCAGCTATAGGGGGACATTATTTCTATAGGGGAATGGCATCTATGGGGGGACATGGCAGCTATAGGGGGACATAGGTCTTCCCTACACGTGTGTTCTTGCTTCAAGTTGAGGGTGTAGAGAGGGGTTGAGATGTCTGGGTCTTGTTGGTGGGGGTTGCGGTCGGCCGGGCCATTGTAGGGGTAAGCACAGCTCTCAGCACTGCAAGGCTGCCCCGTATGCTCATGGGCAGCACATGGTTGTATAGTGTGGCTGTACCTGGAGGGTGCTGTGTTGGGATGAGGAGTGGCCGCGGTGGGGTCCCACAGTGTGTTTAAAACAACAAAAAAATGAGGTTTTCAGCAGCCCGACTTGATAACCCACATTCCTGAGCTGCTGGGCGTTCATTAGCACGACACGAGCGTGAGTCTGCAGCCAGAAAGCAGCTCCTCCAGATGTTTATCTGCTGGGTGCACTTCAGGAATTGCTGTAGGTGCCCTTTTATGTATTTATATATATTTATTTGTTTGTTCTTTCTCACATCCCTTCTATTATCCCTAAGAGCATGAAATCCTTGAGTTAAAACACTGCCTTCACTCCCACACATTCAGAGCTCATCCAGGCCTCCCTGCAGCCCCAGCTCTGCACCCAATGCTCAGCACAGCTCCCCACCCACCCCAGCCATGAAGCAGGAAACAACGAGCTGGAGTCAATAGCTGGCATTACTTGCAGCACAACCTCAGCCGCTGGCTGCACTCTTTCCATTGAAAAGCAAAAGTGTTGGCCTGGAAAATACACACAGCTTAAGTTATGAGCTTTGTAACTTCACTGAGAGTTTAAAGGGTGCATCGTTACCCCTTTATGTGCCTGCTGTTGCTCATGATGTTGTTTTCTCTCACAGCAGGTTCCTTGTGTCAAAAAGTACTTTGTCCTCTCGGCTGATCCTGCAGTTGCAAAGTGTTCTTCTGTAGGCAAATGTGGTGAATGCAAAGTTGGCATTTCCTTGTTCTACCAACCTCACACCTTTAAAAGCCTCACTGAGATCCTTCAAAGCCTCCCCTATAAACTAAAGAGTCCCAACAATTTTGGTGGCTCCTTATGAAGACTCTGCTCCCTGCCCTCCTCTGGACCTTCTGGATCTCCATCATGTTCTAATGTGCTGCTGGGACCAGATCTGCTCCAGCTGTGAGCAGACAGAGGACTTTTCTAACAGCAGAGATGAGAACTTTGGCCTCACCTTGGTGTCCATCTTGGAAACAACCAATATTCAGCTGCAGCTTTTACCTGTTGTTGTATCCTGAGCTGGTGGTGTATGAGAAATTGGTAATCACAGCCTGAACCTCTGATTAATCAGCTGAGGCAAGTGTTGGGTCAGCTGTGGGAGCACAGGTGAGAGTCATTTAGCTGTGCTCCCAGATGGGTTGGAGCTCGACTCTAGACCTCATTTAAGGGCTGACCACCACTAAGGCAGCATCTCTTAGTGACTTCTTTGGTGGAGGTTGCCTCAGTGGTTCCCAACAGACTGAAGGTTTCCATATGGGTGAGTTTTTCCTATGAACAACCTTTTGGGTATTTACCACCATCTTTTCATTATTCCCATCATACAGGTGGCTTCAGAGATGTGTCCATAGCAATGCTGTGCTCCCCTTCCTGAGCTGCAGCTGACAGCTCTGAGCCCATCGCAGACTGAAAAGGACTGGAGTGTTTTCTGGTGTCTTTATGGTTTAGTAAGAGATTGTTGTGAGCTGCAGGGAGAAAAGCTGACAAGGCAGTAAGATACAACCAACCTATTCCAGGAGAATAACCTCAGGTGTAATTATTAACAGGCTTATGTTTAATGCAACTGGTGTTTGGGGTTTTTTTGGTTATTGTCCTTCATAAAAGGGGCAGCATCTTCTCCATCATTACTCTTAGAGCATCATTTATCCTCAAATAAGAGTCTAAATAACTTTTCTCTTGCCTTTTCAGCTCTCATGACAACTCCAGCTGAGGAAATCTGCACCTCTGCCTGCTTCCTCTGGTTGTTGGAGCTGCTGAACTTCCTACAGGAGGGTCCCAGCAGCAGGAGGAAGGTGAGGCAGCTGCTGAAGGGACACTCACAGGTACGGACGGTGCTTGAACACACACGTGGCCTTTTTTTTCCCCTCCACCCAACCAATGAACTTCACGTGACCCAGCAGCACCGCTCATTTGTTTAATCAGCAATTAAACTGGAATTTTACTTCACTTCCAAACAACTCTCTATCAGTCCTTACATTCCCTTTTATTTATTCCTTTTTAATGAAGGGAAGCTGGTAGAAAAAAATATACATCATTAAAGTAGCATAGCAGAATTTTAAGGAGATACCATCACCGATGTGGTGACTGTGGGACTGAGCTTTAAGCCCTACAGAAAACTGCTGTACCAGAAAGAAGTTAGGACCCAGTATCTCTTATATTTAAGGTGCACGAGTGCCCTTGTTGGCTCCTGCAGCCCTTTCCAAGCTCTCCTTCAGGCAGTTTGACTCCAGGATTGCTTCTTTCCCATAGCACGTGGCAGCACCACAACAAAGAAAACCAAGCAAACCGCACCCAAGTATTAACTCTGCAGGTAAAGTGCAATAAAACAATGAGTGCTTCTGTCCTACGAGATCAGCGCAGGTTTCTCTTCTTCCTTAATGTGTCTCTCTTTAAAAATACTGCTTGTTTTCATCACTCAATGCACATGGGAGGTTTATAAAGCAAGCCTGTAGTTATGGTGTGACTTGGTGTGCCCAGCACAGTGCAGGTCTGCAGGGAGTAATCGATTTTTATCTGTCACCTTGCTGGAGCTTATTGGTTATTATTGGATGTTATTAATTGTTGGGAGACCCTTTGGATTTGATTTGCCTGCTGAAAGGTGCATTTCCTATCAAAGCAAAGCAGCTCCTTCCAGAGAAGCTGGTGACTCTCAGATGCCTTTTGCTAAACAGGGGATTTTTGGTGGAGTTAAACATTAACACTGTTCACAATTCCCATCTGTTCAAGGTTCAAGAGAGAAGCTGTGCTGAGTCAGCCTGGCAGCTGTATTTCCTGCTCCAGTTCTTTCCTTCTGCATGATTCACTCCAACTCCCTGCCAGGGTCCTGTGACAGTAAGAGGCTCCTGCTGTCCTGCACCAGGACGTTGGAGACCAGCTCCTGTGTGTCCTGGCTGCCCTGCAAATAATGTTGGTGCTGCAGGGAGAGGAGAGAAACTCACAGTCACCAACAGACTTGCTTGAACTATTCAGGAATTTCCTTTGGCTGTTAGCACTCCTGTGCTCTTGCCACATGGCACTTTTCCTTCCAGACAACGCTGGACAATGGCTTTTAATGCACAGGACAGTATATTGTCTGTCTGTGTATATAGCTTTTATTACAGGCTCTTGAACTAAAAGGGAAAATCCTTTTAGCAGTGAGCGTGGCACATGAGGGTGGGCAGATGAGAAGAGCTGCTGTATTTAATATTGCTGCCACAGTGCGAACGCTCCAGCACTGCCAAGACTTTGGGCGTAGCCGGTCTGACATGGGAAACTGATTGTTCAGTGCTGTTGCCTGGCTGCTGCTTGGAGCTGCAGTTCTGTGCTGTCTGCCTGGTGCTCATCCATCACAGAGGCACCCATCCCACACTGGTGGGGTTTGGTTCTGCCTGGACTGTGCTCAGTTTGCTACAGCACCGGTGGCAATTTGTGCAAATGCAACTGCACGATCTGCTGAGCTCAGACCTGCACGCGGAGCCAAGAGCCTCCCTGGCTTTGGATAAAACTTTGCTGTGGTTACATGGATCATGTGATGGCGCAGCTGAACTTTCCAGCATTCACTGTTCTTGCTTTAGGCCTCTTCAGCTGCCCAAAGAGCTCAAAGCGTTTGTCCCTCTGATATAACTGTTACTTATTGATACCAGCAGTTGTTGAGGAAACTCCTCTGCCTGCATTCCTCTTTATCAGAGACTCCTTCCCAGCGTTGCCAGCCCGTCCACAAAGCCTCCAGCATCCTCAGCTGTGGGACTGCTGAACAGATGCAGCTCTTCCCTGCAGCACCCTGCCCTGCTCAGGACATTGTGCCACATCAGTCAGTTCCTCAAGAGCTTTGGTTCTCAGAATGGAGTTAAATCAGGTCTAAGCTGGACTCTGAGCCCTTGTATGCCTTGAAACAACTTGAAAAGAAGAACTATAGGGAGGAGAGCAGGAAAAGACATCGGCTGCAATCTCTCCCCCTGTGAAGAGTGCAGCCCTGGCTCCTCTGTGACCTCTTTCTTCCTGCAGGGTAATGAAAGTCAGCACGCTGTAATGGCAGCCTGAAAGTCAGCTGCTCTGCCACAGGGTTGGTCCTCCGGATAGATGAAAGGAAAGTGGTTTGGTGTCCAAACGACTGTCATGGCTTTAAAGAAGAATTAAAGCCAGATGTTTCCTAGCAGCCTGCTGAGAACAGCCTTTTCTGACATATTTGCCAAGCCACCGAAGAGAACCAGCCAGTGCCTGCAGCTCTGTGTGCTGGGAAAACACTGATCCCAAGGGCTGTGCTGCAGTTGTTTGGGCACCCTGACTGTCCCACATGGGTGCACCCACAGGGCTGGGGCAGGCAGTGCTGCCAGCTCAGTGTTTGTGCACCGTTTATCAGTATTTACTCCTCACTGGTGATGATAGCAAGACTGTGATTGTAGACACATCAAATTCAACACCTTTTGCTTTGCTATTGTAAGTATTGAAGGAGTTGGAACTGGTCTGGCATCAGCTCTCAGGTCGGTGGCTTGTAATGGTTAATGGAGTCCAGAATGTCCCTGGCTGGTGTTTAGTCTAACAGGCAGGTGGAGCTTTTGCCACACTGGGATCCCATCAGAATAAGGAAGAATGCGTTGTAGTCTCTCCTCATACACACACTGTTTGTATTCAGCTGCAATTGAAGCCAATGTGTGGATAGAACTGAGGTGAAAGCCGAGGAATAGGAAAATGGAATCCTTGCCTCAGTGTAATCAGGGAGAAATCTGCACATCCCACTTTGCTGGGAGTAACCCAGACCTCAGGGCTGCTGGGTGTGTGGTTCCAGCTCACACCCAGAGCTAATTAATCTTCTTGCCAGCTGCTCCAGGCTTCTGACTACAATAGGTAGTGTTGCTCTTTTGCCTTTCTCAGCCTGCCCCGTGGTTACAACATTCACCTTCTGGCCTCTTTGGGACTAATTCCTGCTGCTGTGCCCTCAGAGCTGCTTTGAGGTGGAGTTTCCTCTCTCAAAATCAGCGGGTGCTGGAAATGTCCTCTTGGCTCTGATGCCTGGGGAAGGTTTTGCTTGTTGTTCTATGGGGATTTGTCAGCCCTCCTCCTCCTCCAGCATTGCTTCCCCCTATGGAGCAGCAGATGAGATGCTCCTGAGATGCCATAGATTCAGAAGGTGCAAGAATAAATGGAGCAGAGGAAAGATACGATGTGGGCAATCCCAGTTTTTACTGGCATCCCCTCAGAGTCAGATAATTTGACCAATAACAAAAATAAATCCTTCTCTCGTCTGACTCTACCAAACTGAGCCATAAAGAGGAGCTTTCTTCCGTGCCCTTCATTTGTTCTCACAATACAACATCTCATTTCAGCGTGTGGCGGAGCAGAATGAATTGATGCACATCACGGACAGAAGGACGATTGTTTCTGCTGCGATTCCAAAACCAAATGAGCAGAGAAAGCCTTTGGGAGCTGCTCGGTGGGATTTGGGCTCCTGGCACTTGGGGTGGAGCTGAGGGAACGCTGTCGGCCTCACCACCCTCCTATAAGTGGATATAACAGGAGCTGGTGACTAACAGGAAGGAAACCGGACTGTGGTGTAAACACAAAACTGTTTCTCTTTGCCTTTCAGATGGGGATTAAATGTTATCTGATTACAGCCTGTTCTGGTTCTTGAACCGTCCCTTTTGAATTGCTCCCTTGGAAGACAAAACAATTATTGTTGGGAGATGAATGATTTAGTGGCTCTATAGACTGGGTCTGTTTTTTCTGCCCCATCTTGAAGCCCGATGAGGTTGTAAGTGAGTAAGAGCTCCACCAATTGTGGATGTGATTTGGCCAACAGCTGATGGACGATTTTACCAGTGTGATTAAATGGGGGCGTCCTGCAGGAGCAAAGGAAAACTGTGGCCTGCCTGAAGTGCTGAAGCTCCTGTGGGATTTTCAGAGCTGACCCTGAAGACGAGGATCAGAACGATTCTGTGCTATGATTTCTCTATTGCTGTGATATTGCGGTGGGTACATGAAAAATTAACCAGCAGATTCTGAAGATAAAGAGGTCTGTAAAACGGGGATAACGCTTAATGACTTCACAGGAGGGTAAAAGGATTAATGAATTAATGTTTGCAAAGTGCTTTGAAGATGAAACGTGCTCGGTCTGATTGTATCTGGTGGGTGAGGATGGAGGCCGTCAGTTCCATCCTGCAGCCCCCAGGATCGAGGAATGTCACCGAGGTGCATCTCAGACGTGTGAGATGCTCCTGGGATCCACCATCTGTGCCAGCAATTTGGGGCACAGCTTGTGCTGCCGCCTCTAATCTCTTCCTTGGACTTTGATTCCCTCCCTGCCTCAAACTCACGCCATTTGCTGAGCCGTAATTGCAGGTAATGGTGTTAAGTGGGGCCGGGCTTCCCCTGCAGGGCTGCTGGACTTTAATGGAATATTCCCATATCACCCAAAGCCCCAAATCAACCCTCGCTCCCTGAGATTTGACGCAGTCACTTTGGGGCAGGCTCTGTTTGCTGCTCCAACCCACCCCGCCGTGCCCATCACCACGTCCACTGTACGGACGGTGACTCCACCGCTCCCAGCCGTGGGATCCCGGCTCGTTCCCCTGACGAAGGGTCCGAATTTGGGCCAATTTCCGTAAAACAAAGCGGCACCATCTCGCTCATCTCCCGGCTCCTGCTCATCCCCCTCCCATCCACCAGGTGGCGCTGTCTCCCCCCCGTCGGGTCGCGTGGCTCCTTCCTGCCGCCGCCCCGTCCGCGATTGGGCCGCTCCGGCTCCTCCCTCGTCCCGGAAGCGATTCCTCGCGGCCCGGAAATCGGCAGCGGGCGGCGGACAGAGACGGGGGCCGGGCCTGGCGGCAGCGGCCGGAGGCGGAGCCCGGGTGTCCTCGGCGCTGGCGCGGCCGCCGGCGGGAAGCGGGGAGCGCGGAGCGGAGCGAGGGTCCGCCGGGAGGAGCGAGGAGGGAGCGATGCTGCTGTTTGTAGAGGTGAGAGCGGCAACGGGCCGGGCCATGTGGCGGGAGGACGGGGGGGAGGGGACGGGGCTGACACAGCAAATCCGGGTCCGGCGGGAGCGGAACGACGGGCGGGAGGAGAGAAGGAGAAAAGAGACGAGACGAGGGGGCGGGGAGCGGGAACGAGCCGGCGGGGACAACGCGGGGCGGCGGTGAAAGGCACCGCGGTGACCTTCGGGGAGCGGCGCCGCTGGGACCGCCCTGAAGGTGACGCGCCGCGCGGGGCCTCGGCCGGGAGCGGCTGCGGGGGGTTAAACGTTACATTAACGTTACATTAACGTTACATTAACGTTACACCGGGAGCGGCTGCGCCTGGGGCGGCCCCGATTAACGTTACAACGAGCGGAACCGCAGCCGAACCGCATCCAACCGATCCAACCCCGCGCCGAGGTGGCGGGGCCCGGGGCTGCTCAACGCGCCGCGTGGTTCCCCCAGTTCCGTCTCGAGGGGCGAACAGCGAGAAAAGGAACCGAGCGGTGACGGACCGGGCTGCTCCGAGAGGGGACACGGGAACACGGGCTGCATTGAGCGTGTAAATGTTTGTGAGTGCGCCTTGAAGGTGATTGACTCGGTGCTGCTGCTCGAGGCTTGTGGAAGTGGGGGCGGGGGGGAATAAAAGGCTGCATAGATACAAAGTGTGAGAGCTGGGTTTGTAGGGTTGAAGTTGAGCAGCACGGAGCTGACTGTGGGGCTCTGTGGGTTCTGAGCTCCCATTGGGTGTTCCCTGAGTCCCATGAAGGCACACGCCATATTTTCCTTGTGTTTTTTGGGTCTCCTTTCTTCCTTTTTGAGAGTTTCTGCCATCTTCATTCAGGATCCATCAGTGACGTTCTCAGAAGCTCCAAATGAAACACGTCTGACCTTGTGAAGGCGCTTCCCCTTCCAGTGTGAGCTCAGAGTCGGCTGTTGTGAATCACTGGGGTGCACAGAGCAGCTTCAGTTCTGGCTTCAGCCTGAAAAGCCCCATAGGGATGGGCTGTGCTGGGGCTGTGCTGGGGGTCGTGGAGCTTTTGGGGGGGTTTATCAGCTCACCGAGTCCAGCTGTCAGTGCTGTTTTTCAGGCTTAGCCCAGGTGTGCACGCACTGATTGCAAATTGATTTCATCACCGCGTGCGCTTCTGTTTGCAGGTCTCTTAGCTGAGGTGATGCTGTGAGGCTCGTGGTTGTTCACCTGCTGGTGTTTGGGATGGATAGTTGTGCTTTGCTTGCAGCCATGGCCGAATTTAAGTGCTCAGGATGGGTGAAATGCTGCCCTGATTGCTGCCAGTGCTGCTTCCCAGTGAGGAAAGCAGGGCTGTGAGCACTGAGATGGCTGACACAGCTCACACAGACGCGATGGGTTCAGGTGGGGCTGTGCAGATCAGTTGTGTGAGTGGCAGCACTGCCCTTCATTTACCTGTCAGCCTGCCTGAGCCTTGAGCAGCTGATGGGCAACAGTCCCTGCAGGTGTTTCCTCATCAGCCACCATAAGGTTTCTCTTTTCTAATCTCCCATAGATTTGCCAATTTCTTCATTATTAATAGTTATTTTTATTTGCCTCTACTTATGTTTTCCCTTCTGGAAGATGTTCAGGTTCTCACCTCACAAGTTTCAGTGAGTTCTTTTAGATTTCTCACCTGGCTGCTCTTTTAGGGCTCTCAGTTTGTTCTGCAAATTCCATCCCACACTCAGCATTCAGATTTTACAGGATAATACAGCATTAAAGAAGCTGTGCTTTCATTTTTATAGGCTCACTTGCATCTGTGGAAGGTAACGTAGACCGATAGAACACAAGGCAATATTTGCCTTCTTCTCAAGAGCAGGGGGGGGCTTCAGTGACCAACTTGGGGGAGTTTCTGGAGGGGAATCTTTGACCACGTTTCTGAAATTGAGGTGAAATGGGGGAGGTTCAGCTGGGAGCTTTGTCAGCTCGTGGATGCCAGCGAGCGTTCCTAACCTTTGTATCCCTGTAAAGCTTTAACCTCATCATGAAAGTTCCCGATAGCAGCAGGGAGGGTTGTTGGGCAGCCAATGGAAGGGCCTGGTGTTTGTTAACCTCCCCTAAATAAGCAGGAATTGGTGTTTTTTGGCCTCTTTTCCCATAGAGCCACTTGCTGGAACAGCAGCGCTGCTCTCAGGGCGCAGCACATGATATCCTCAAAAGGCTGATGTAAATGAGGGACTTTTTATCTGCTCAGAGCCTGTGGTGTCTTGCTATTAAGCTTCATGACATCAGGGCTGGGTCTTCCAGAGCTACATTATGTGTCATTAAATGCACTGCAACAAAGAGGAAGTAGCCCACGCTCTGTTTCAGGAGTGTATTTCAGACACTGTATTAATAGGCCCATTCATTTCTCTACCAGCCTGAATCTATTTGGTTTCTCGTCACTTTTTTTTCTGTGACTTCAGAACTTCCCCATTAACGTGTGTGACTTCCAGGATGTGCTGAAGTAAGTCAGACTTACCCGGGGTTGCTTTTCTTCCCTTAAATCTTTCAGTTTCACTTTATCAGATTTGCACGTTGCAGCTATTTTCATCTTGAGCTCGGTTTGAACCTGTAAGACGTGGGGTAGGGAGGTAGCATTGTAAGTAATGAATCATCTCCTGGATGCTCGTTGGTATTTGGTTTTAATTCGGATGAAAAGTAAATGGAAGGAAATGGGATCTGCTTTGAAAAGCTAAATCACTCTGCTGCCACGGTGCTGCATCACAGGAGGGGCTGGTGGGGGGCAGAGTGCAGTGTGGAGCGATGGGAATGTGCTGCAGCTGCAAACTGAGCTTTGGGCCCAGCACTTTGTTGGAGAGGAGCTGCTCTGTTCCTTCACACTGCACTGCTGCTGCCTCTCCTTTCCATTTCCAGCCACGTTCTTCTGCTCACAGTCACAAAACCTCGTTGCGGTGTGGGCTGAATTCATTGCGTTACAAGTTTACCTCCATCCAAAAACACATCAGTGCCTGCCAACAGCTTTCTTCAAGTCATAGAGAGATCAGGGAATGCTCACCTGGGTTCATGAGGAGTCCTGGTGTAAGCAGTGCTGTGTTAGGATAGATGTCACCAGTGAAGTTCAGTAACTCGTTGGTAACTCTTCCTTTTGGAATGTGGTGGGTTTTCTTTGTAGTTGTTTTCCCCTTTTCTGCTGAAAGGTGGCAGGAGGACTGGAAGCCTTTAAGGTTGGAGGGTGAGCAGAGCCTGGCAGCCAGCAGCTTCCCCTGCTGCTATCGGAGCTGTAAATAAAGAAGTTGGAGGCAGCGCTTTGAGGAGGTAGAAATAAGATACTTCCCCTAATGGAATTGTTGTGCTCTTCTCAGCAGGTAACATCCAAAGGAGCCGGCCTGAACCCCAACGCCAAGGTGTGGCAGGAGGGTCCCCAGGGCAGCGGCGAGGCGGCGCCGCCGAGCAATGGCACAGAGCTGCCATGGCACGAACCAGCGGCTGTGGCAGGGACTCAGACAGAGGGTGAGATGAGCCAGCACCGGGTTTGGTTACGGGCTGTGGTGTGTGGGAGCTGTGATGGAATTCAGGGAGGGATCCATAGCTCTGATGTGATGGTAGTGGAGCTCGGAAGGCCCGGTGATGACTGTAACGCGCTAAGAGGGAAACAAGGTGCTAAATGTGTAGAAATGGGTTCAAAATGTCTTTGTGTGCCATTGCTGCACTTTAGTATAAACTTGACCCTGTGAACGGGAAAATAAGCTCTGAGGGCCGCTGGAAGATGACCTGGTGATGTGGAGAACTCCTGCATGGTAGTGCTGTTAATGGGGTAGAAACTACAGAGCAGTTCTGAAGGTTTTGGGGAGCTTTGAATGGTTTAAATTGCAGCACAGTCTTGTCTTAAACCACCCCTCTGCTATGGGGGAATCCTACAGCCTTGGGATAATGGTATTTACTGAGACCTTTGTGCAATCCAGATGGTTGTGAAAATGGGGAGGTGGGAAGTGCTGTCCGCTGCAGCGCAGACATTGAGAATCCAGGCCGTGTTATTTCTGCATTCTGGAGTATGAAAACGCTGATGTTTTTCAATGGAAGTTGTTCTGAAGTTGATAGTTGGGGTTCTGCTGATGGTCTGTTCTACTGCCAGGTAACGCAGAGATTTCGGAGGAGAGCTGCAAGCACTATGAAGTGATGTACTCCACGTCGTGTGAAGCTGCGAGGAATGGCACAGGAATTGATGAAGCAGCTGCCAATGGAATTGTCCTAACAACAGAAGATCTTGGATACCAAATCTACGAAGTGGCCGGTGGGTATTTGATTAAGAACAACACTGTCAGTAGCTGTAGCTCTGCAGTGCATGCTGCCCTTGAGATAGGGCTTGTAAATGAGCAGGAACGTTGTCATTTCCCATTCAGTTTGTATTCAAGGAAATCCAAACCAGCCGTTGCAGTTGGCCAGGTAGATGAAGCCCATGGGATCTAACTCAGCACAACAGGAGTGACACAGCCTGGAGCGTGTAGTGTGGCCATCTTTAAATGTGTCTTCTGTGACCTTTTCCTTTGTTACCCTGAGGGATTCATGCTTGAGTTGTGCAATGAAAAGTGTTCTGTTATTGATGTGGAACTGAGATCTGATGGTGAATGTGATAAATTTCAGGTGAAGGCAACTCCGTTGTGTCCACAGAAGATATTAGAGAATGTTTGAGGAAACAACTCGAGTTCTGCTTCTCACGGTACAGTCAGCTCTCAGCTTTGTGTGAACTCTTGGTTAAAACTTGTAGCAAATACTTGGTTTTATTTGTTTGATTGATAAACACGTGAGCTGTGGGTGACAGGAGTTGGGTGCAGTATGACATGAGATCTGCTGGAGTGCTGTGGTGCATTTCAGCCCCATCCATTCATCCTTGTCAGGAATGGGAACCCAGGCTGATCTCTGTGCTGTGAGGTGCTGGGGTAATTTAGAGATGTCTTTAGCAAGATTGTGTTGCTTTCTCTGCTAAAACAGAGTGTGCTCTAACTTCCATCAAGGCAGTTTTAATCACCTTACTCTGCTTTGCATTGATCTTCCATGACTTTTGCTAAGCGATGAAATCTGAGTATGTTTTGGCCACAGTGGCTGTGAGTGGTGTTGGTGAACATTGAAGCCTTGCAATACGTGGTTGTTTTAAGGCATCTGTTTAAAAAAAAAGAAAGAAAAGATGGTGGAATTTTATTTAAAAAAAATAAAATAAAATAAACTAATTTGTCTTCTTAGTGAGAATCTTTCCAAGGATCTCTACTTGATGTCTCAAATGGACAGCGATCAGTTTGTTCCAATATGGACGATTGCTAACATGGAAGGTATTAAGAAGCTGACAACTGATATGGACCTTATTCTGGACGTTTTGAGATGTAAGTCTGGGTGTTTGGTAAATGCTGAAGAGATCTTTGTATGGCAAAGAATATGTATAAGGGGTGGCTTCAGACTCTTGAATTCGAGTTATGCTTTATTATAAATGCCTGAATCCATGCTGGTGAGAGGCTGCTTTGTGATAGTGGTATTAGCAGTGATTGCCTTGTACATTGTCCCATTTTAAGCCATTTTTTGTGTTTTAATTGTAGCTTCTCCTATGGTACAAGTGGATGAGACAGGGGAGAAAGTCAGACCAAACCACAAACGATGTATTGTCATTCTCCGTGAGATCCCTGAAACAACACCTGTGGAGGTAGGTTTTTTTTTTCTGTCTGGATCCATTGACAAAAGTAGCTCAAATGCAAATGACTTTGTTGCTCCTATTTCCTAATACTGAAAATGTTCTTAAGTGAACTTTCAACAAAATGGAGCTAGAGAGGCTTTTCTGGAGGGAACTTTGCACTGATCTCTTTAGATCCAAAAATGAAATCAGCCCAGGACGCAGACTGGAGTTCAGGCTGAATTTCTTGACTTGAAGTCAGACAGTTGTTTTGGCAGCAAGAAATGTTCTTAAACACACACATCTCCCATTCATGTGAGCTGAGCTCATTATGTTCAGAGAAGGGGGGATAATAAAATTCCTACTGATATTTGGCTGACAGAATGATTTGGTTCTTTGTTTCTTAAGGTTGTGACATGGGGTGTTTGTCTACTCACAGTTTTAATTGGTTCTTTGGATGCAAACATTGAACAGTACATTTGTCCTGTCTGAAATATGATCCATTGTTGCAATTAATTAATTGTCAAATGAGAAATATCCCTTGGAAGCATTCTTGTGGAGATGACTGTCTCAGTCGCCTGATCTCTCTCATACAGAAGTATCACCAGTTCTATTCCAGTAGTGATTTTTTCTCTTATGGTGATTTTTAGTCAGTTAATTCCTCTGGTTTTAGTTGGGGAGCTTGGTATGCTGTTGAGCTCATTAACTGGTAGAAGGTAATTTGCTGTTCTGTAAAGGGAATAAAAGAGCATTTCTGGTCAGGTGAAACTTACCGTAAGTACCTGATGTCTTTATCTCCCCTAGGAGGTTAAGGCTTTGTTTAAAAACGAAAACTGCCCCAAAGTCATAAGCTGTGAGTTTGCTCACAACAACAACTGGTACGTTACATTCCAGTCTGACACAGATGCTCAGCAGGTAAGGCTGCCTCCAGCTCTTATTTGGTATTATTACCTCTGTTTTGTTATTGATGCTTCCCCTGCTTGAGAGAATTGCATGCCTGCTGCCCAGAGCTTAAAGTATTGTTTGTTTACTGATCCTCCCTCTTGATATTTTATGAGATTATATCCAAATTCTAGTTAATCTAGAAGTTAGAAGGCTGTAGCATTACAGTTCACCTGTCTGCTTGCCTCAGAACTTGCCAGCCTCAACTGTGTTAGATAACACTTCAAATTCAGGATACCAGATAAGTTAGCTGGGCTTAGAAGGAAGCACATTAAGTCATGTCTTTTAAGAGGTACAGTTTCATCAGGGTATTCTAATGTTAATCTTTTCTGTGCAGGCATTTAAATACTTAAGGGAAGAAGTGAAAACCTTTCAGGGCAAGCCAATAATGGTAAGGCAATTTCATAAGGGATTTCAGAGTGAAATATTGTTTCTATGGGAATGACATCATGCGTTTGTGGGAGTGGGGGGTTAAGGAATTAGCAGTGGGATAGATGTAAAGTAGAGGTAGTTTATAATTCTGCAGGCTGTTGACTTGAATGAGGTGGTGGATAGCCTTGGGAAGTTACCATTTGGTGCCTGCAGGTTAACATTCACAGTGCTGCTTCCCATGAGGTGTGAAATCTGTTCTTCCATGGGAATCTGGGTCTGGAATTGTCCAAGCTGGAGTCTGGGTGGTTACTGCTATAGAAAGCATTGTTACCTTAAACTTGAGACATCTCTAGTTAAAGCGGTATCCTGATTGATTTTTATCAGAGCATTTGTTTGTAAGAAGTAATCAGCCTACTTCCTCCTTGTGTCCCCTGTGTTACAGTTTCAATAGACAAGAAGGGTATCGTGTTCTACTTCTCCATTTCTCCCACTGTGATTTGCTATCTTACAGGCCAGGATAAAAGCCATCAACACGTTTTTTGCTAAGAATGGTTACCGGGTAGTGGATTCCAGTGTTTATGCACAGCCTGTTCAAACACAAGCACAGTTTGCCTCACCGCTGTTTATGCAGCCTGTATATAGTCCTCAGCAGTACTCTATTTACAGCATCGTGCCTCAGACATGGTCTCCAAATCCTGCACCTTATTTTGAGACACCACTGGTGAGTTACAGCTACTGAGTGATGAGAATGGGGGGAGGCAGCCCAAAGCATCAGGAATGGCTTGGATGGCAGATCAGTGGAGTTAGCAGCTACAGAATGCAGAGCAGTCAGATGGCTCTGTTTCATGTCAGGGACCTCATAAAGGAAGGCTGGGTGAACCTGGTGGGGTTTTCTCTCTAGTAGTAAGGTTACAGCATTCTAGCTGGAGTAGCTCTGCATAAAAGTATGTGCAGACTAAATGAATAACTGCTGAAACTGATGTCACGTAACTGCAAACATTCTTCTTTTAAATTCAGCCATTGAGACTGTTGTGTCTGTTGCAGGCCCCCTTTCCTAACGGTGGATTTGTGAATGGCTTTAATACACCGGGATCGTATAAAACAAGTGCTGCTTCTTTGAGTATAGGTCGCCCATTCCATAGGAATCGGTAAGATGGCTCCTCCATCGTTCTTAGAGGGTAAATGTACAGTACTGAGACCCCAAAGTGTTCATTGCACCCCTGTAGGGTGCAGCGCCTCATAATGGGACCCGGTTGTTTATTTGATCAAACAACCAAACTGTTTGTTTTTTTTTTTCAACTTGGTTTATACCACAAAATAAGGATCAAGGTAGCAACTTAAAATCCTAAAATAATGGACATGTGCACTGGAGAGAGCAAAGGTAACTTCTTTAAAAGCCCCAGAGGAATTTTTGCAGACAAAATAACTTCCTCTTAAGGTAATACTTCTGATTTCGTTTGTCATGCACAGATTCCAAACTTGTGCAGCACAAACATGAGCTTTTCCTGCTGTGTGCTTAGTCCTGCAGAGCCACTCAGCATGTGCAGCTCAGTTGCATCCCTGACTGTTTTGTGCTACAGCTGCACGACGCCCTGTCTGTTACTTGTAGTTTATTTACTTTATCCCCATCTTTCCTGATAAACTGCAAAGACCCTGCTTGGATATAAGCAGTGGGGAGGAGGAAACAGCTTTGTATTTGCTGGAGCAGTGCTGTGTAAATACAACAGAGTAGTAATCTGTTTGTGTGGGTGGAAATGGGTTTATTTGCGAGCTCTTCTGCTGCGTTCAGCATGTGGCTGGCAGCGTGGAAATGGAGCTGTGTTCTGTTTGTGGAATCAGTTGACAACTGACAGTTCTGTAAGTGTTTGTGTGATGCAGTTAAGGTTTGTGGTTGTTGGCAGAGGATGAACTTGGGAATGTGGTCTCTGGTGACTCAGCAGAGCCTCAGTGCTGGCTCTGCAGCTGGCAGTACGGCTTAGGAGATGGGGCAGCTGCTTCTGTCACAGCTGCACAGATCACAGCTATGATGCCGACCTTGATTAATGTTTTTTGGATTTATTTTTGCCCTAAGCTGTGTTCAAACTTAAAGCTTGTAAAAATTGCTTGTTACGTTGGTCATCTCAGAGGTATGGATGCTGAGAGACGTGCAAGAATTGTATGTGCCTAAAGATTAACATCTGGGAATGCCCACACACCCACTGAGTTCCTGTAAATGCACCTGCCTCGTCTTTAAGCTTTTAAAACTCTTCTGGTGTTTTAAAACTTCCATTTGCTAAACTTGAGTGTTTGGGAAGTCATAGCTTCAGGGTCAGGTGTGTGCAGGTTCTGCTGGTCTGTCTCGGTTGTCTTATCTTTCCTGCTCATCTTGCTGAGCCACTGTGCTTGCACCAAGTAATAAATCTTAATGTTCCAGAAGCAGACAGGGATTATACTTCAGCAGGACTCCTTCGCAAGAATGAGACTGAAAGTTTGGCCCAGTGATGATCAAGTATCGCGCTAAGAGAGAACAGGTCCAACAGTCGGCATCTGGGCAGTCTGCACTTCATGCTTTTCCTTCCTTTTACTCTTTCATCTCACCTTTCTTTCTCTCTGCTTTTTATTATTTCTTTTTCCTCCTTATCTTTCCTTGTCTTTTCTGCTTTGCTCTTCTGCCCAGATAAGATTGTGGCCTTCTCAATGATGGTTGAGATTATGAGATCTGAGGGCTGACCTGAGAAGATGTTACTTTACTGGGGCCTAAAAATTGGTTTTTAATGCTGCTCAAAGCTGTGCAATATGAATTAATCTTTGTTTGATGCATCTCCTCTTGAACTGCGGAAGAGCTCATTCAGAGAGGTTCATTCAGCTGCTGCTTTTAGATTTGTCCTGGCTCATTAAGCTTCATTTGTTCTGTCATACAGGCAGTCGCTAGTTAAATATTGGATTTTTGTCTGTAGCTAAACATTTGTCTAAGCTGGTTGTGTTTATTTTGCTCTGATTTGCTGCAGTGTCCTTGCAGGAAAGGAAGTTTTGTGACAAAGTTCTCAGTGTTAGTGTTGGTTAAGTTAAATTGATATCTTCTGTTCAGCCATCTAAAAGATGATTTAAAATGGCTTTGGCAAAGCAGATGAATTTGAGCACTCAGAACCTGGCAAAGAAAAGACAGGTTCTGTGCTGCCTTCTGTTTAAGACCTGGAGCTGTACTAACACTGAGTGTGCACAGCCACATCGCGGTTCAGAGGAGACACAGCTTTGATGCTGAGTGATCAATAAATGGGTAAAAGGTCTGGAAAACAAGTTGGTGTTGGAGGTGTTTGTAACGGGAGCAGCAGGGCTGAGATCCTGGCTTTTGGGCAGTGGGGCTCACATTCAGTCATACATCTGCTCCAGCTTCTTGTTGCAGTTCAGATTTTTTTGCTTGTGTTGCAGGAAGTTTTGTTCTTCAGGTTTCGTTCTCCAAATTAGTTGCCAGAGCCCAGTGTCTGTGCAGCAGGTACAGGTCAGGGTTATGCTGTGTCTTCCACTGCACCAAGTTTTGGAGAATTTTGTTTTCCCTTGGTCAGGCAGCGACCTCTGTTTTCTGCTGGCAACATTTGATGAGAAGAGAGGTGGCAGGAGAGCTAGAATGGAAGGAATAGATGGAAGTAAGGAAGAACAGTCTCTTTGTTCTTGACAAGTGTTGAGGAAACAAGGCTTCTCTGATGGAGCTCCAGTGCATACTGACCTCCTCCTTTTTGTCAGCTACAAATTAACAGCGGGCAATGGAAGCTTTGCATTTTGTTCTTTGAACTCTGGGTCACGGAACCTCTTGCCATGTGCCCCGCAGTGTGAAGCCTCACTTCCGATCGTCACACAGCTCAGAGCACGCTGCGGAGGGTCCAGCTGCTGCCGGTACCGTGTCAGTGGGGGATGGAACACTGAGTAGAACCAACTCAAGGAATTTTGTTATGGAGCGACATAACAGCACGCTAACGGGGCACCAAGAGCAAGGCTATTCCCAGAAGGATTCTCCTACCATGCAGATGGAGCAGAACGGAGATTATGGCATCGGCAGGGGCAGGTAATGCAAGAGTGTGTTGGAGGTTCAGATGATGCTGAGCCAAGATCAGCCACTGGCACAACAGGCATTTCTGTAAATTGTCACTGGAGAAAACCTACATTTAAACAGAGCACAATAAATATTTAACTGTTAGCATGAACTCCTGCTTGACTGAATACCTAACAATTCTTCTGGCAAATACTTTAAGATGTCTTTATTCCAAAATAACTGATTTGTCTCCAGAATCATTTCCAGAACAGTTGATGAATTAATGTTGGTATTTTTATTGGCATAAGCAGTAAATCTTCATGATATGCTGCTGTGAGTCCCTCTGATACGGGTCCTCTTTTGATGTACTTGCCTGTAGATAAGTGACCGAGTGGTTTGTTTTTCCCTTTAAAGGAGGAACATCTTCAGAGGTCGAAGGAGACGAGAAGATGACCGGATTTCAGTAAGTTCCACTTCCTTTACTGCAAGTCATGTGCTTACTGAAGGAATGGCACAGTCCTTAAGTTCTTAAGTCCTTAAGTTCTTAGATTGATGATAATTAATCCTTAAGTTCTTAGACTACGCTGTGGGTAGTCGCCATTACTCAGTAAGCTCCCCAGTGCTCACTTTCAGCTCTTTCAGTACTACTTCTCATGGCTCTGTTAACTAACACATATTTTCTTCCCTTGTAGAGACCTCAGCCTTCAACAGAAATAAAGACTCAGACACCAAAGTTTGATTTGCTAGCATCGAATTTCCCACCTTTGCCTGGTAGTACAGCAAAAATACCAGGAGAACTTGTGCTGGAGAGCAGGATGTCGGATGTAGTCAAGGGAATCGGCAAAGAAAAGGTATCTGCTCAAGTCCTGGCAAGAGAACAGTAACTCACCTTGCTGTGTCTTCCTTCTCCCCTGCTTAAACCATCAATCATTCCTGCTAGAGCTGTGCGTTAGAGTGCTTTAAGACCAAACATTGTGCTGTTTGAATATAATAGCACATCTTCTGTCTCTGTTCTGGATTTCCTTGCCTTCGTGTGGGAGTATTTAGGTGAAGCTTCTGTAATTACGATAGTGTAAGCTCAGCTTTGGAATGAATAAAGCGGGGAAATGTGGGTTGTTAGTTGGTGTAGGAACAGTTTGTGTGTGGTTGAGACAGGGGCTTCTCCAGGTGAATCTGCTGCTTTCAGTTTTTGTAACTGGCATTTAGGGGAGCAATTCAAGCACATGTGTCATCTGTTCATATTTTGCACCTTCTTTCTGCACAGGAAAGCAAAGATTTGCTGCCCAGCTGTCCGGCTTCTGCTCCGGAGGAACAGACACACAGCGTTGTCCAGCAGGCTGTGAGTTCATCGGGGCAGGCTGAAGCTGTGGTATTGAGGTATGCAGCTTACGTGAACCGAGTGCGTTCAAATCTGTGTGTCCTGGCTAAGGCTGGAGCTGACATCCTGCAGGATGGCAATAATGTTTGTGCTTCCTTTCCTATTTGTGGAAGGTAGCAGTAAAAGCTGTACCATTGTGTTGCACAGAAAACATGGTTGTGGCTCTGCAGTCTGTGTCACAGGCTTTAATGTTACGTTGTTCTTCATTTAGCAGTGCAGTTCAGACAGAGAGCAAACCAGAAGAAGTGTCCGTACAGAAGGATGTTAAAAGCCACACGTCCCCACCTGCGTCTGTCTGTCCTGTCAGTGCTGCGAAGCCACCAAGGACGAACACCACCTCATCTCCTACTAACACAAATGCAGCTCCTGTGGTGGCTGTGCAGGTAAGGCCCAGCACAGGGATGGAGTGAGGAACACAGGGAACTCTCCCTCAGATGTGCTGGAGTAGCTCCTGTGATCTCTTCAGTGCAGTTTGCCACAGCTGTGGTTTCAGCACTCGCTGTGTGCATTCTTGGGATGGTGTGGAAGAGCGCGGTGTGGTTATTCTGCTCTGTAAACATTGCTCTTCTCCATTGGTCCCAAAGGAGCCACGCAAGCTGAGTTATGCAGAAGTTTGCCAGAAGCCCCCGAAGGAGCCGCCTCCCGTCCCTGTTCAACCTCTCAGGGAGCTTCGCACCAACGTAGATCCCCCTGCCAAAAGCGACAGCAGTGCTACAGCTGAGAGGGCTGCGGAGAAGGCTGCTGACAAAGCCGAGGGTCGGATGAAGGATCACTCCGGGTTCCGAGGCAGCGGAGCAGCCCGGGGAGCTGCGGGGAAAATCAGGGAACAGAGACGCCAGTTTGGACGCAGATCATCGCCTCAGGGAGCGCCGCGGCGTGTGGGCAAGGAGCAGTACGTGCCACCTCGGTCACCAAAGTAACACCTGTCCGGCTCGTTCCTCTGTTTAATTGGAGCTGTGGACTAATGAGCAGCAAAGGAGACTGAGAAAGAAGTATTCGTGAAGGGGGAATACTGAACTGGAGTGTGGCTTGTGTGGAGAGTCCCAAAATTCATCTCTGAAAGTGATTTCACAAATGCTGGAGGATTCCAATCAATATGAATATAGAGATTATAATTTTTGTATTTTTGTTTTTAATTTGCAGAGGGTTTCCTGCTTGAAATCTGTTCTGGGGTTGTGAAAGTAGCTTTTTGACAAAGGGAGAGGTTACGAATCGATGAATGAACGTGTCGCTCGGCGTGGGAGGAGGAGAAGAGATGATTATTTTTTGAAACAAAGGAGCATTTCTGTAAAAGTAGAAGTGTTGTTTTTTGTTTTTTAACCTATTTAACAGTTGGCTTGTAGGATGATGCGTCTGCCGTTGATGGCCTTGCATTGCAGAGCACGTCTGCAGCCCAGGTGCTTGGTCGGTGTGTGAGGCTGAGTGAGTGCAGCCAGGTCTGTTGTCACGGCTTCGTTACCGATGATCAAACTGAATGTACTGCTGTAGTAAACTTTGTGTTTCCAGCTTGGAGTATCTCTCTCGACCTTACTAATAACTCAATCAGCAAGCTTCTTCGACTAGAATTTTTACAGGAGAGTGGACTGCAGGTCTGAGCACATGGACAGCAAAACCTGTCTGGTACGTGCAGTTGGAAGGAGGCAGAAAGGGAGCGTGTCAGAACTTATGGTTCAACCTTCCTCGCCTCCTTGAGGGCAACGTGATGGGGCTTTTTGTTTGTTTTTATCTCGCTTTTTACTTTCTCTAATCTCTTTATTGCAGGCTTCTGTGCGTTTATCTTGGTATGTTTTCGTGAGGCAGACCCAGTATAGATGAGTGATGGACAGCCACATGGTCCATGGTGTTAGCTCTGTGTAAAGAGCCTGCAGTTGGGGAGTTGTGCCCCACAGAGCCCTACCAGGCTCAGGCTGGGCTCTGCTCTGGGGCAGTCAGCAGCTCACCTGTCTTTGTGATCTGGAGTAGGGCAGGGGATGCTGTATGCTAGAAGTCAGGGTTTACGTGTACTGGGAACTCGTTTACAGCTGATGTCAGTAACAACTGACTTGGAAGAAGTGTTCCAAGTGGAAGTAAGGGTAAAGAATTAAACAAAACCCCTCGTGTTCAGAGAAGCTGCTCGAAAGGTGGCATCTGGCCTAGCTGTGCCGACTGGATTTGCAACGCTATTTGTGTAGTAAGTGGTTAAGTTTGAAGGTGATCACAGTAATGACTGAAAGGGGAAGACTCAGCTCATTAATCTGCCCAAATCAGCATGCCAGGGTTCATAGTGCTGTGTGAAGCCTTAGGAGGTTCCAGCAGTAAGAAATGACGCCTTTTGTCTTTCGGTAGCGAATAGCAAGTGTACAAACTTTAAAGTCGTAAGTTGTGAACACTGGAAAACTCAATTGTGATATATACCATAAACATCTTAGTAATATATGTTAGTGTTGCCATTAGAATGAATGTAAGTGGCAGTTAAAATAACTGTGAAGATTTCCATTTTCTGATTTCTTAGCCAGATAACCCTTGGCGACTTCTTCCTCAGTAGGCATTTCTCTATCAACTGCTTTGAGAACACTCATATCTATTTTTATAAGTATATATATAAAGCCAGAGTTGTCATTTCTCTAACTTATTATTCAGCTTGGCAATTGCTTTGATTTGATTCATAACACAATATGATGTATTTATGCAGTTAACTGTTCATTTCTACGCATGTTATATATATAAATATATATATATACACATATATATTAAAAAAAAAAACAAAAACAAACAAAAAGAAGAGAACCAAACCAAAATCATTACTCACTGTTAAACTACCTGTACTGGGTTTGGAAGGTTTGTTTAATTTAGTTCTAATAATAATAACTGTTGATCACGTCTGCAGTTTAGGAATGCTTCCAGAACCCTTCTCCATTTATTTCCATAACATTTGTTGGAATGGGAGAGAAACTGAAAACGTTTTGAAATGTTTTTAAGTTCTGAGATGGGATTCAGGATTATTTTTGATCTGTTTAAAAGTGACTGCAGTCAAACTGGAAAACCTGTGCCATAGTCACAGATGTGTGGGTAGATTTGTGCTGTCCATGGGGCTTCAGGAGGCACTGGGTGCTCACAGTGCTCCTGGTAACCACGCAGTGCTCCAAGGTGGAAGCAGAGCTTTTAATGATTGTGAAATGGAACTTCTTTTTTTCTTCTTTTTTTTGTTTAAACAAAACTTATTTTATTACTTGTGGAAAAAAAGATGAACTGCAGTTTGGTCTTTCTTGAATGGTGATTGGGAAAACTTGACCGTGGAAAGGATGCTTTGTGTGTCCTGGATGTACATTTCCCAGCAGCAGTTTGGTTCCTGTACAATGTACACGAATGAGTCTGTAAACCCGTTGGCTCTTTTTCTTTTTCCCCCAGCACATTAAGACTTTGATCAAATTAGAGCACTCGTAATTATTTATTTAATGCTTACCTGCAAGGATTTCACATTAGCATTCCCCTCCTCCTCCTCTTCCCCCCCTGCCATTGATACCGTTGTTTTCTTTCCTAATCTTTTGTGCACTGGGGGGAAGTAACCAAGTAAATGTAAAGGCTGTGAAAACTCTAGTTTTGTGTGCAAGTTCTCCTGCAGTACTCGTATTGCATGGCAAGTGTTTCACTTAGACAGGCTAGCTGCTAACGTTCTTATCCCTGGAATAGACTCAGGCAAGCTGCTGTGTGCGCCCATCACGTCTGCCTGCTCTGCCAGGGGGACGCAGGGACAGGAAGGTGACTGAGCCAGGCTGACTGTTGGGGCAGCCCATGGGTGTTGTGTCGTTTAACTCACCTCACTTCATCCATTGGTAGAGTTGATGCCGTCCCTTGTTTCAACAGCCATGTTCAGAATGCAGCTCTCAGCAGCTCCGTGCAAACAGAACCTGGCCTGCTCTGCAGATGATCCACGCCTGCAGCTTTCATGGGCTGTGAGCTGCGTTCAGCATTGCTGACTTCCGTGCTTCCCTTGGTTTTTAAGTTCTTTTCCACCTTGTTGTGCATGGAAAAGATCAGGCCGCTCTCTTGCTGGAGAGCGTAAAGAGGAGTTAATTATTTGCATGTGGTAGTAAAACAAAACAAAAAAAAAAGTGCAAATTTTGTTTTCTTTTGGTTTCTGAAATTTAGTTTTATAGTATCTTACATTCCTGCTATCTTTGTTTTGTTGTTGGTTTTTGTTTTTTTTTTTTTTTAATAATTAAAAAGAAAAATACAATAATGTTAGCCTGGCACGGTATGATGGTGCAGTTTTAGCAGTAGATTTATAAAAGAGAAAAAAATAAAATAAAAAATGTAACCCACTCTATTAACCAGAAGAGAAAGGTGATACTGTGGCAGATCAGTAGCAAATAAGTGACTTAATCGATGCTTTACTGTAGTTCAATAGCTATGGCCTTACTACTTTGTCAATATCAGCTTAATTGTCTTGAATTTGTCTGCTCTTTTTACTGGTCCCGGGGGGGGGGGGGAGTTCCGCCTGGGTTGAAATATCTGATAATGTACAGATGATGTTTTAAATTTGTAAGATGCACCATTGTATTACAGACGATGCAACAGAAATGCACTTCGGGGTGTGTGGGGGGGGGGAAAATGGCTTCTGATGAGTGTTGTTGGTTTTTTCTTTTGTAAATCCTCGATGACTACAGATATGCAATAGAATTGTTTTCGTTTTCTTTTCCTTCCTAATTTTGATATATTTTTTTTTCTCTCCTTCTGAAACGTTAACTGATTGTCGCCATTAATCTGACTGACTTCTCATGCTCTTTATGTGTGTGTGTGCGTGTGTATATATATATTCCCTTTAGCCCAAGCTTCCTGTAGGATGATGGCACCCAGCTTTGGTTTGTTGTATTTTAGTTAGCTCTTCTCTAAGTGCCTTTAGCACAGGCACTGCAAGAGGCTTTTGGAGTCTGTTTTTAATGTACAGATGGGGAGGACTTGAAACGGAGTTTAAAGCAACTTATTTCTGAGAAAAAAAATAAAATAACATTAAAAAAAAATAATAAAAACCCATCCGCCAAACCAACCTGTAACAACCTAAAACTTTTATATTTAAGAAACCAGAGGTTTATTTTTATGGAGCTTCAGTTATGGATTACAGTTTCCAGAAACTAACAGTGTGCATAAATGGTTGGGTTTTTTTCTTTTTTTCTGTTTTTTTTTTTTTTTAATAGAATACAAAAGATTCAGATAATATATTGAGCTCACCCTTTGTGTTCCTTCTCTATGAATCCAGCTTTCCCCACAGTATCTCTCAGCTCTTCATAGGGCAAAACTTGAGTGAAAGGAGATAAAAAACACCCATCTGGCTTCTCTTTCTGTATCTTCCTGTTGTCAAAACTGTCCAAAAGAAAAACAAGAAACCCCCCCCCTCCCATAAATTTGTTGTCAAGTAGGTTCCATGCTTTAAATGTTCAAATGATATTTGTATTTGTTTTGTTTTTTTGACATTGCCAAGGTGCTATGGGAAATTGAAATAACAGTTATAGAAGAGAAAAAAAAATAAAGATAAAAAATAAAAAGCTGATTTAAAAAGAAAAAAAACTATACAAAAAAAAAAAAACTATACAAAAAAAAACCCAAAACCCAATAACGGTCTCTCTGCGCTGTCTGTGGGGAGCTGAGGGGACGGGGAGGCGGGAAGCGGAGAGCGGGAAGACGCAGCTGGGCCTGAGGGGCGCACGCAGTTCCTCTCATGGCCGCCAGGGGGCGCTGTATAATGGGAGTTAATGGGGCTGCGGGGCCGGGCCGAGCGGTGACGCGCTGTTCGCCCGCCGTGACGCGGCGCTGGGGCGGCGCTGTATCCAGCATGGCGGAGGTGGCGGCCGCTCCCGCTGCTCCCGCGACCCGCAGCCCCCGGCGCTGAGCCGGAGCCGCTCCGAGCTCGGCGGGCCGGGCCTGTCTTTATTCCCCTTCCCTTTCTTCCCCTATCCCTTACCTTCTCCTCCCGCCATGGCCGAGCCGGCGGCCGCGGGTATCTCCTCGCTGCCTCGCGAGGTCCGCGAGCAGTTGGCCGAGCTGGAGCTGGAGCTGTCGGAAGGTGAGTCCTCCTGCCCTGCCCTGCCCTGCCCTGCCCTGCCCTTGGGGGCTGGGGGGGTCTCCGTGTGGGAGGGTTAACGAGTGCGGCTGTGTGAGAGGAGGCCTGAGCGCTGAGGGGGTCATTTGCTTGTGTAGTGGGGGGGGGATAGAGGAAGAAGTAGCTCAGTGTGTGAGGAGGAAGGGTGGGGGTACAGCTGTGTGTGAGGAAAAAAAGAGCTGAGGGTCGTCTGTGTGTGTGTGTGTGAGGGAGGGGGGAGGTCCTCTGTGTGCGGAGAGGGGCGAGTAAAATGAGGAGGGGGGGGGGGAGCCCTATGGGGAAATGGGGTGGGGGGTCCGTGTATGGGGGGGGGGCTGCCTGAGCTCTGCGGGTCAATCTCGTTCTGTGGCCTCAATTCTGGGCTATGGATGTGGGGTGGGAGGGACTGACAGCGGTGCGGGGGCTCGGAGGGCCCTCGGGTAAATAACATTGTGCAGCCGGATGTGTTTTCAGCCTCTTTTGAGTTCTTTTCCGTAGCTGTTATCAGGGCGACGCTTAGACTTTTTGCTGAGAACAAAACCCCACCGAGTTTTGTTTCCCGTTCTGCACGGCTGTGTCTTTGTTTCCCGGTGCTTTCAATGCTGCAGGGCTCTGGCTGTGTATTGCCGGGTGCCCATGGGCGCTGAGCTCGGTGCCATAACATCGCCTTGTCAGGAGAGACCGTATGGGAGCAATAATCCCCCCCATCGTTCACAAATTGACGAGCAATCGAGCTGCAGGGCCGGCTTTGCCCTGTCGCTTTGTGTGCACAGAACATAAAGGACACTGTGAACAGCTGTAAATATATGAATCCCTTCGTGTTGGTATGCAGTGCTCAGTGTATCTCCGGATGGAAAGGCAGTGCTTTGTAACACTGTAGTTGGATTTAATGCTGCCTGTTGGCTCGTTGTGTGTGTGTCATTTTTATCCAACTTTTTTGCAGATAATTCCTTCTGCAAACATTTACCAATAGTGATAACCCTACCTGGCGTTTGGCTGTGGGTTACTCCATGCTAACAAAGAATTGGAGAACATCCTCTTCACTCACTGGGAATACAACAGGAAGTAATTGTTGGGCTTGGGAAGAATTTGCTGCATGTTTTTCAGCATTTGCTTCTGTTTTCTATGATACTGAATGACTTGTTTTAGCTTGAGCACTGCAAGCTGTGCTTGTTAAAGTCCCTTAGGTAGGAGGGCTAGCTGTGACATCACGCTAATCTTTCCAAAGCTTCTAACAGCTTAAACTTCCATGCTTTGGAACCAAGTTTCCTGCCTTATGTAATTCAGTGAACACTAAATCCATTACCACCTCGTGGATTTAATTACCCCGGTGTTTTAATGCACGTATCCTTGGTTTCTTTGTGCCAATCTCTTTTCCTATCAGAAAGCCCTGAGTGCAGCTTGATGGCGTGTGGCCACAGAGGGGACCTGAGAGGTGGGGGGGGTCAGTGGGGTGATGCCATTAAAAATACACCCCAGTCTGAGACTTCAGCATAAGGACTTGAAGGTGAATGTGCGTGTTGTTAATTGGGTCTAACTGAGGAGCTGTTTATAGTAAACAATATAGAATGGAAGCGTTTTATTAAATATGGCGGCGGTGCTTGCTGTGTAACTGATCAGCTCTCACTCAGATAAGAGCACTTGATCTATTCTCCTAACTGCAGCTTTTATTTTCTCAGATCGTCTCCTGTGTGAACATTTCCATTGAGGTTTCTACGCCTCTCTTAGGAGCTGTACCTGCAGGGGACCCACATCCAGCCCCACTAACACAGGAGTTGGGATCTTTGTGATCCCATATGGGGAGCACTGAGCAGGCAGTGTGAAGGAGGGCTGCCCTGCAGGTGGGCTGGGAGCACAAACATTATGGACTTCATGTGGTGCTGCGTCCCCGCTCACCTTCATGGCTTGCAGAATCTATAACAGTATGAGGGAGAGTATTAGAATCTTATCTGATGTTATGCTTGTGGAAGGTGCTGTATTGGCACATAAGATGCAGAGCGGAACAGAAGGATTGCTTTAAAGCATGCTTAAAGTAGAAGCCATAGTTTGCAGTGCTCTGCTCTGAGTCTTCAGGAACAATCTGCAGACAGAACAGCACGAATTGCAACTGTGCCTTGTGGTCAGCGTAGAAGTAAGGGCATTGCCATTGCTGAGGAGCTTGAACTGTTCCAGCAGCGCTGTGGGACGTGTTGCAGGAAGCAGTAATTCTTTTTCCATTAACCAAAATTGCTTTCATTTCTTTCTTTCAGCCTTTCGTTGCACGTCCTTATTTGGCCTCGGTGATTGATCTGTGTTTAACTCCTTTCTTTCTAAATGAGTTCAGGGAAGAATTCAGTTGTCTCCTATCATGTGTGTTATATCCAAACCTCGAACAGCACATTTCACAGAGGGATTCTTTACAGAAGGGATCAGTGTCATTGCCTCTAATGAGAATGATTAACTGTATGTAAGCAGTGAATTAAGTCATAGAGCTCCATGAAACCTGGAACCTACTGATTACTCATGCTTTCCTTCTTTTCTTACTCAAGTTTTTTTTTTTCTTTCTCCTTTCTTGTGCTTTTTTTTTCATCTGTCAGTAACACCCACATTATGCATCAGTAATGATGGGAAGGGCTGGCTGTGTGCTTGCTTCTGCTGCTGCTTGATGAGGAGGAGCACCAGGGATACATACTTTAAAGAGGACTTACCCAAACTATTGATAAGGCTCATAGAAATGAACTGTTTCACATCTCTCAGGGTGCAGGAGCTCAGTTTTACACCTTTGGGGCTGAGTCACAGCCATATGTGATAGTGGATGTTGTTGCTCCCTGGCAGCTTTGCTCTCCAAGCTCAGTGAACACATGGGATCCTCCACGTCCAACCTGAGATGTTGACCCTGGAGCACAGCAGCACTCAGCATGGAGGTGTCCGGGTGCTCTGGTGCTTTGGGGTCAGTTCTCAAGCAACTCTTCTCCCATTAACCTCTCTGATATTGTTGGATTGGTAGGTTTAAATAAGCACGTTCTGAACATTTGTTTTGCACAGTGCGTGGTCCCAGTTTGTGCTATCTGTGCAGTGAAGTTTGTCCCCTTGGTACAGTGTGGGTGGTGGCACTGGAGCTGCTGCACTGGAAGTAGGACAGCTCAGTGCTCTCCTGGAGGGCTGATTTGACTGCTGGGTTTTGTTTGACTGCAGTTTCTGTTTCTAAGCAGTAAAAGGATGTGAGCGGAATGAACTTCAGCTCATGACATCTGTGAAAGTATGAGGTAAGGGGAGGGGGGAAAACCCCGCCTAGTAATAACAAGGAATTCCTGTGATTGCAGTTCAGGCTCTGAGCATGATTTGCCCTTTCTGGGTTATGTGACAGCGTTATCATATCACTGCTCTTGCTTCATGTGCAGAAGGAGGTGGTTTCTGTTGACTTTTCTGGTTAAACATCCATTTGGCTGTCTGGTTTGTGATTCGATGTGGGTGTTTCTGTGAATGGCTCCTCACACCTGTGTTTGTTCCTTCTCTGCTGATTGTCTTTTACTGGAGGAGCCAGGCAGGAGGAAGACCTGTGTGTAATGACTTCTAGGAGCAGAAGGGATGGTGGCTGCTGTGGAAAACGTGGTATCAGCAGAACAGCTGAAACCCGGGACTGAAGGCCAGCCAAATAGGATAGAACCTTACTGGAAGAAAACATGTTGACTCAAGCAATTGGGTTAACTCTTTGTTTTGTTTGGCTTGAGAAATTCCTGAGGAATCCGGGTGTTTTTCTCTTCCCTCAAAAGCTGTGCTTTTCAGTTTTCATTCTTTGACTGCCAGGCACCCATCAAAGTAGGCGAAGGTCTTTTTTATTGCTGGAGTAGATCTAAATAGAGTAGGGAAGAAGCAAAGAAAGAGGAAGGTCTTGCTTACGTGGAGTTTGCTGAGTGGGCAGAGAAGTTTCACTTCAGTTTTCTCCCTATTGTTCAGAGGGGAGCTGTGACTGTAACCGAAAAGGCTGGAGGAAGCTTATGAGCGTAAGCAAGTCAGATCTGATCGTCTTGTAGCTAGCAGGACTCACAGGTGGTTTTTGTGCTCTTACGCAGCATTGCACCCACAAGTCCTGCATTAGGCAAAACTGGTAATGGGGAAGCTTTTATGTTGCTTCTTTAATTTACCTGCAGGACTGACAGCAGATGGGTACCAAATCTGCTGAGAAATCTGTGTCTGGCTTTGACGCAGCCTCGCCGTATGCAGCCAACAAAGGTACAGTTCCGAGGCAGTGCTTTGAAATGCAGAAAAATCCTTTTGGAGCACGTCATGGAGAGCTGTACATACAGATTCAAGGTGCTCATCCCTGCCTCATTTGGCTCTACCAAGATCCCGATAAGAGCCTTTGTTTCTAATGGTATTTTATTAAGCTTTACGGCAGGGAAAGAAGTGGTGTGAGCGTGGTAGCCAGAAAGAAATACAGCTCAAGTCAGCAAAGCTGTCCGCAGTCCATCATACAGAAGGTCCACAAGAACATCACATTTATACCCTGCACATGGTCAAAGCAGAGTGCTGGGTGATGGGTGGTTTGGAGAAACACTATGATTGTGACCAGGAGTGGGTTACGCTGTGCAAGAAAAGCATTTGGAGCATCCAGGTTAGTATAACAAAGAACAACCTGGAGAGTTTAAGAATGTGCATCTGGTTGCACTGTTGCTCCTATTCTTAGGAAATGAGGTGCAGGTTCGAGGCTATTTTTAAAAGCTTCAGCTCTGACCCTTTGCCTTGGGGAGAGGAGGAAATTAGAGGCTTTGAAGGCACTCCTCCACCTCCTCCCTTGCTTCTGTGTAGCCTTGCTGGAGTTAGAACCAGTTTTCCTCAGCTGGGTGGAGGGGACATCTGGTAGCAATGATTGCTGTGTTGCCTTTAATGCTGCTCACTCTTACTACTGGTGCTATTTGCAGTTTCAGTTGGATGCTTAGACTGGGAGCGTTGATCGGGGCTGTTAGCCTGATAAATCTGCAGTAAAGCTCTCTCTGGTGTTTCTTGTGGCGTCCTAGATCTTCAGCTTTCTATTTTAGATTCTGTAGCATGAAACATGAAGGGGTAGACGTGATGGATGGCAGCAGAACTGTGTGCAGCCGGGTCGCAGGTCTGGCAGGCATGCGTCTGCCTGGAAAGCACTTGGAGCTCCATGGAGAAATGGGTGTGCAAAGGACCCCGTGTGTTTGTAGTTCACTGGTTCTGTGTCAGAAAGGGTGATGGGTTCCTTCCGGATTCCCTCTCTCTAATTAGTTTTTGTCATGAAGCTTTCTTTTCATTGGATTTATCATGTTTATTCAGTGGCGAGTTTCAGAAGCCAAAGAGTGAAGTAATGGTGAGACATCCCAGAGGTACAAGCAAAAGCGGAATACTTTCCTGTTTTGATTTGCCTCAAATATGACGCCCAGATAACTTCTTCACATGGTTTTCTTGAAGCTGCTTTGCCTCCAAGTTACAAAAGGCACTTCCTGAGCTCAGTGCTCTGCTCAGCTCCTTGTGGGACCTTGTTAAGGATTGGAACTGAAGCAATCTTCTGTTAACGTTGGTTCAATCCAGCATTTTTTTTAGGCCTTGTGAAGTCAGGGGAGAGTCATCAGGCCAGGGTGCCTCATTCTATTAATTAGAATGGAAGATTGTTAAATTTGCACCGTGTGTGAGGGAAGTGGTGATTTATGGCTAACGGCTGCTGTGCAGGCGGCCGCCTTCCATCTGCTACACAAATTTTCCCATTACATTTTGATGACAAGTCTTGGGCAAAGCCTCACACCTGTATTCCTCACTCTGAGTAACGCTCTCCACTGCTGCTTTTTCCTCTGGCCTTGAGTAAAACACTCATTTCTATCATCCTGCACTTTTTTTCCTTCAAACTTCAAAGCTGAGTGTGTCTGCAGCACACCTTGCTATACACACACAGGTTATGTTTGTACCAAAGACAGTTGATGTAAGAGCACCTTGTGCTTTTGGCTCTAGTGAACGAACACCTTGTTTTGTTCATTGTAACTTCTGAGAGAAAAGAAAAGGCTTTTTTAAAAGTTTTAGAACTTTTCTGCCAACATCACCTTTTCTAATTCTTCTGGGCTTGAGAAGTGCTGATAGAAACTGTGTGAATTCCATGGGGGTGGGAGCCCACGGAGCCTGCAGGGCCTGTGCTGGGCTGTGTGTTACTGCTGCAATGATCAGCAGCTGAGCTGAGAATTGTTCCCCAGCAATCAGACAACCTGCGTCCAGCAGCTCCATGTCCCTGGGGAGCAACAGCAACCAAGAGACTTGTATCCCAGCCTGATAAAATTAGGTCTTCTGGAATCTCTCTCAGGGCAGCCGGATGGCTGACTGCCTTCAAAAACATATGTTCGAATGCAGGAGTAATGCATTCCATTTTGGATGGCTGTAGCCGTGGGAGCTGGGTGACTTAGTGGATAAAACGCTCCTATTTTGCCTCTGGGATCAGGACTGATGTCAGACATCAGGTCTAAAGTGCAGCGCTGGAAAAGGATTGTTTGGGATGCTTTTCCTCTCCCTTGTCACTGTACCTTAGTCATAAAGGATCTGGAGAACAAAACCTTCCTGTTGTTGGAAATAAAGCACGTATTGCAAAGAGGACTTAGCTGCAACCTAGAAATACACACAGTCGTTCTGCATTAGGAAAATGTACTTTGGAATAGCAACGCTTTTGTTCCTCTAATGTAAGTTTATAATGCATTTCTCGATCCGAGCAGCATAGGGGAAAGAAGTGTTGGCTGTGTCTTATCCAGGCAGCCCTGCCATTGCAGCCACACAGCTCTAATGCAGGCCCTGCTGTTCTGCTGGGAACTGATGGATCGCATCATACTTCACTGTCTGTTCCTGAATTTCATCAAAGGAAGCCAAGGATGAGTATTTTTCCACTGTGAGTTGTCCCTGTGCTCAGTAGCTGTAGTGGCAGGAGGATGGATGGTGCTGTGCAGATGGCAGCAAGCTGTGACTGCGGCCTCCTGGGAAAGGTAGGGTCGGGTGAGGCTGTGTTAAGGGAAGTTTTGTGTTGCTGCTGTCTCACTTCAGTGCATCAGCTTTTCATTTAGAGTGCTGACTGATCTTGGAAATGAAGAACCTTTTCAAATGTGAAGCACCTTTTCTGGAAGTTCTGTAACCTCCTGGCTGAGAACAGCGATGAATGCACGTATGTCAGTGTGGGGTTCCTGATAAGGGTGCTTTCCTTGCCCCATCATCACGTCTTCATCATCACCTTTCCCTATAATTACCAGCTGGGAGCTGTATGTGCTTCTGGAAGCAGTGATCATGCAGATATGCTGCCCAGCCAAAAAATAACCCTGGGGGAGGGGAAGAGGTTTTCTGGTCACTTTCTAGAAAGAGCAATGAGCAAAGTTGAGTGGTTGTAGGGGTCACTCTTTGCCTTTCTGTGCCGAGCTGAGCTCCTGCCACACCGTGCACCGTCACCAGGAAGGAGCAGTGAGCAGCAGTTCCTCCCAGGTGCTGGCAGTGACACGGCACATTCCAGGCTCTGCTTATTCACCCTGTGCTGGAGAGAGCAGTGTCAGGTGATTGAATGGAGATAAGAGTGCCTCGATCCTCCGTGTGGAGGAATAAACAGAGCTTCCATCTTCTGTTTGTGCCTTTGGATGGAGAAGGGGAGGTTTGCTCCTTCCTGTGTGTGCTGTGTGTGCCCTCACCCCACAGCCACATCTCCGTACACAGCTTCTAGCAGCAGGATCGGATCCCACCTCATCGTGTTCCCTCCTCCATCAGCAACAGCCCAAAGTCCCAGCTGTGTGCTTTGTGGAGCTGTGAGCTGCAGGGGACAATTGATGAAGCTTTTAAGAACGTACGTTTCCTTTTTAAGTCGAACCATTTACTTCATTCTGTGTGCAGCGAAACGTTGGTCTTAAACCAAACTTAGGGATTATTTTTGTGAGGTTATTAAAACTCTTCTGGCAATATCAAAGAAAACACTGAACAACACAGAGTGGAGCTGATGTTGTGTCATTAAAAGGTAGATCTCAGAGTGCTCATGTCAATGGTTTGGGGTTTTTTTCAGACAGGGATCTGTGTTTATTCTTAGGGCAGAAACTTCAAGTGATCCCTTGTGAATTAAAAGGAAAGAAAAAAAAAAAAAAGCAAACAATCCTTATTGTAATTAGAGTGAAAACCTCCACGCTTACACAATGTCGGATTGGAAGCTGATCCAGTGAAAAGGGGGAAGTGTTTTCAGTTTGCAGGCAGGAAGCAGGGATGCACAGAGCAGAGCTCGTGGGCACTCAGCCCCAGCTCCATGCATGATGGCTGGGCAGGGAAGAGCTGGAAACTTGCAGCCTGCTGACTGCTGTATGTCTGCATTGCATCTATGGAATTACCCCTCTCTGCTTTAAGTTCTTCAGTTCCTCTTGAAAGTCTCCTGAATTTAAAAAAAAATATATTTTTTTATCCTGTTTTGTAGGAAAAAAGTCAATCATTGAGTCCTAAAGCAGGAGAATCGTGGATGAAGACAAAGCAAATGAGTCAGATATAAATAATCCTATTATGTCTTGGCTGCTGCCACACCTAGAAACCTTGAACAAACACTGCTGTTCTGCCTGGCCATTCCTGTGTTTGATATACTTTACTTGTTAAGTCCTGTTTTAAAATTGCACCATGTAAAAATGGCGTAAGGCTGCTCACCATGAGCGTGAAATACTTAAGAAAGCTGCTTTGGTCACTTTGAGCACAGACACAGATGTCTGAGCACAGCAGATCTGTTGTCATTGTTCCCTCAGATCAGGAAGATCCAGAATCTCAGAGGTGCTGTTGCTGTGGAGGGCACTCAGAGCACTTTTATTGCTGCAGGCCTTTGAAAAAGAAGAAGAAAATAATGCCTGCCTAGAGCAGCCAACAGGAAGATGTAATTCCCCTTTGGTTTTTATGTATCCAAAGGTTATTCCTCATGTAGAGCCTCAGTAAAGCACTTCTGGTATATCTCATCGTAGCATGGGAGGTGTAAAGAGAGGTGTAAAGCAGAGTCATATTTGATGTATTGCGATTACACACTGTCATGTGTTTTCCAAGGTGATTACTTACTTAATAGCTCGTCTCCTTTGTGCTTCCATGCTGGATAAGTTGATTTTAAAGAAACCTGAATGAAACCATTTTGGAAAAGTAAGACAGCCAAACCCTTTCTCCTCAGCCCACATTCTGATCCTGCTGGTGCAGCTCCTTCCAGAGCCCAAAGTCCTGTCTGCCAAGGGTGGCTGTCACCACTTCCAGGGCTTCTAGGGGAGGCCAGGGTTGGGTTGTTGGTTCTTGTCCAGACAAGTAGTGCTCACTTTACATTGCTTTACATCCTGTACTGACTGCTGTCCTTTGGGTTTGTACGGGGCTGTGAAATGCCATCCTGCAGCCCAAAGGAGTTGTACGGATTTGTCACGTGTGTGCTTACCTGCAGTAATCTTTCTCAGTTTATCAGTGCTACACAGTGATGGTTCATGATATTCAGCCCGTGTATTTCCCTGGAGTGAAAAGGTAATTTCTTATGTTAAACTTGATGGAGAAAGCCATATAGAACTGCTTCAAATAATCCCTTTGAAATAATGGAAGCAGTCCAGTGCCATGCGAGATGCCATAGCTTGGCCTGTTCTCATAGGAAAATCATTGTATTTCTGTTCTTAACACCCCAGAACAGCTTCCTGTGAAGCTGGATGCAGGCATTGCGCAGCACTGCAGGCTGTGCTCCTCTTCCAGCTGGGACAGAACTATTTGGGCAGAAGGATAAAAGCAAAAGCTTGGCGTGGGGAACTGGGGAAGGAGTAAATAGTCTGCTGTTAGAAGTGAGTTTGGCTGCAGGTTATGGGAGGTCTGGCAGCAGGACAGCTCGGGGTGCGCTTGCTTTGTGCTGCTCTTAGCATGGAGTGACAGCCTTGGTTGTGTGGGTCCAGCCAGGGGAGCTGACAGCCTTAAAAAATGAGTAATATTCCTTTTGAATATTTGACATAGGAGAGAACAGCCTGCAGAGCAGTCCAAGAAGAGAAGAATGAAAGGAACTAGTGAAGCAGAGAGATTTGGGCAACGTAAGGCTGCTTTTTCTATAGTTCTGCTTTCGAGAATAGCTATTTTAGAATAGTTTCCATTTTCCGTGGGTGAAGTGTGACAGAAAGTCTCCGAAAGTTATTGTTGCATGGGAGCAAGCCTGCAGTTGTTGGGTTGTTTCCATGTTTTGAAGGGATTGTTTGAAGCTGTTTCATGGAATCCCAGCTGAAAGGTCGATTTCTGCTCCTTCAGCACATTCTGCCCCAAGCAATTGCAGACAGCATCTCTCTTCTTAACTCACTAAACCAGTTGATGCTTGAGCTTTGAACATACCGTCTGCTGTTAGATACGTAAACGAAAGGGACTCTGCTGGTTGTTCCAGGGAGTTAGCACATGGAGGGGAAAAGCTGATGTGGGTTTCCTGTGATATCCTTTACTTCTGATTGTGCAAATTCAGGGCCATCCTGTGTTATCTGCGGATGGAGCCATGTATGAAAAGGAAGAAGGCAACTAGGCCAGGGCAGCTTGCCCATTGCTTAAAGCCTTTGTTAGAGACCAAAGGAAACCTGCTCCCATTTAGGCACTAGTACAGCCTCAGGGGCCTTCTTGGCCTCATATGTAAAGAAGATGAAGGCAGCCACATGGAAATGATTGCACACTTTTGCATGTCAGTCTACATTAGCTTTCTAGACCCTGGTTGTTGTTTGAATGCAGAATCTTGTGCTTAATTCTCAGAGTTTTGATCCAGTGGGTCTGTCAGTGCAGCACTTAACTGTGAGAAATGGATCTTCTAAGTGAGAGCACTGGCAGAACTGGTCTGCTATGGGACTGCCCTGATCCTGTCTGTGACTGTGTCCTGGTCACAGGGAAGGAGATGTCTGTAGTGGTCAGGGGCTGCTTTGTGCCTTTGATGGCTGCTTTCTCCTGGTGATAAATTCCTACTTCTCGATTTGCTATGTCCTTAAATAAAAAGAAAGGGAGGGGGGAAAGGGGAGATAAAAACTCCGCTCTCAAAATAAACTTCAATTTTAAGCTGGTGAAACTAAGCAAATTAGAAATGGACACACTTTGAAATCTGCACTGCTCTGCTGTTTCCCTTCCCTCTATATGGAAAGAAGGTTTTAGTGTCATGTGTAGCTGTTCCAGCAGTCACATCACATCACCGCAGGAGCTGAGGTTGGCTCCTGCAGGCTGCGTTTCTGGGCTGACTCTTCTCCCTTTTCAAGCTTTCAGCATGAAGTATTCAGTGGTATCTGCGCACAGAACAGTCAGGACAGGCGTCATGCTGCAGGGAGCCGCAGTGAAGGTATCACGTTGTGAGCACAGCTTCTGTCTGTGGTCTCTACCTGAATGTGACCTCCAGGCTTTCAGGAGTTGTGCTTCGTCGTCCTGTGCAGAATTAGGGCAGCAGGGAACTTCTGTCTGAGGAGTGTCTGAGGTACCACTGTCTGTAAGGGCTTTTTTTGGGTACTGCAGATTGGCTGAGACAGCAGCATCGTGTTCAGTGGGATCATCTAAGGCGAGGAACTGATTGTGTTTTATCTACTGTACCAGTTTGTGCTTCTAGAATGCCAAATACTTAAGAAAAGAATATCCTCTTGCACAAGGCATAATGAAGGGAAGTGATTGCTTTATTTCCCAAATACCATTCTTTTTCTGTTACAGATTTTACTTATATAAACTGGATGGAGCCAGCAGGCAGGTCTTACTGGACAAATTGGAGGGCAGCAATCCAAACTGGTGCCTGTTGTCTCCATTCGTCCTTTTTCAGAGGTTTTCCTTCATTGTAAGCTCACTCCTTGGACCTCAGTTTCTCTTTCTAGGCAGACTGTCTTGCCTTAAATCCCTTCTGTCAGCACAATCTTAGCCCTTCCTGCTCCCACCCCCAGACTGTGGAATAGTCTGTGGTGCTTCAGACTGCTATGAAAACAGCCATTATGTTTGCAGTTGGAAGGAAGGGCCTGCTGCAATAGTAGTGTTGTATCCAAAAGGTACAGGTGTCTTCCTGTTAACATTATTACACTGACAGACTGGTTTTATAAACATTTTAATGCTCTTTGAAATGGGTGATAGCCAGTGATTACAGCTCCATTAGGTGTAGTAACAGATGGTTAACTCAAGTACTTTTTATGTTGTCATCAATAGCAGAAAAACTGAAGTGCAAGTGTTAGATTCTGATCCCTTCAAGTGTAAGGCTGGGGGTAAACACAGAAATGGTGGGGAGTCTCACCAAGCTGCTGCTTAGAATGGTGCAGAGTGGGCTGGAGAGGGATAATGAGTCACACTGGAGCACAGACACTGGGATGAATTGTACAGCAGAGCAGCAGGAGCACAATTGGGATGATCCTGAGATGGGCAGACTGCAGTGCTGAATAAAACTGCCAGGTTTTAGAGTGGGTAGAGCACCTGCAGTTACAAAGTTAAAGGAAGAGGCCTGGAAAGTCCCCTGCTTTTCTGCCAGCCAGAGTAAAGGTGGAATTAGGCCATGGCCATCAGATAACTGCACCGACGTCGTGCTGTGGAGCTGAACCAGCAGCTTTGCCAAACATCTGCAGTTCTGCCCTATATACCCGCATGCAGTTGTACCTTCCATCAGGTGTTTTTAAACGGGGATCAGAGTCCTCTGTGTCCCTGCTAAGAATTGCAGAGGGTGTTAAATCAGACTTGCTTTTTTTTTTCCGGCACTAAACTTCTAACTTTACTCCTGTTTCTTTTGTTTGTTTGCCTTTAGACACCTTAGGGTTGTATGTTCTTAAATGTCTCTATACCCCTGCCTAGAGAGAGCACAGTTAGCCTTGCAGGCTTCCTTCCTGTGAGAGCTAGAGCTCACACTTCAGGGTTTCTGTTTTAGATGAGTGACTTGGAGGGCACAGTAAGAAAACCAGGCTAATACCGTTAGGATTAAAGGCTAGTGGTGAACAAAGGGTTCTGTTCATTATTTAAAGTGATGCTTCTGACTTTGAGGGAGATTGGCTGTTGCTGAGGGGAACTGCACAGTCACTTTTGCATTAAATTTGTTGCAGAATGAAAAATGAAAGTACAATCTCACTTTCATTAAAATGAAGTAATTGGTGCCATCACTCCATTAGATTTTTTGGGCAGCTTTTGGCAAGTTGCTGCAGGTTGCTATTGACACCTGATCAACCAGCATCCTTAACGCGGAGGGAACAGGAGGGAGCTCAATGTGTAACTGAAGGATACAAAGGGACACCTCAAGGAAATGCCCAACATGCAAAAACCAACCAGGGCTGCCAGAGGACTTCTTCATGGAGATGTCTTTCTTGAGGTTGGTGAGACCAGGTCAAAGCAACAGCTGGAAATAAAGCTGAATCCATTTCTTTTAATGCATTTCCCTCTTGAGGTTCGTGGCTTGGAGATGAGCGAATGTGATTAAGCATCAAAAGTGGAATCGGGGAGGGAAGGATTCTAACTTTATCTTCAACGTGGCAAACAGACCCATAAGGTCAACCCAGTACTGATAACAGTTCAGCTCTGCTTTTCATTAACTGACATAACAATTAGCTGCTGTTAGTCATTCACTGCACTGCTCAGGCAGCTCTCAGTTCTCAACATGTACAGCTGTAGCTGGTTTTTTTGCTGTTTTGTTTTGCTTTTTTTAGTTCATAATACCACCTAGCATGTTTTAAATAAAATCTGGGAAAAACAAGTGCATCCCTGTTTGCAAGAAACCTTTCATCTGTAGCTCTGGGCTCTGCAGAACCGGAGTGGTGAGGAGCCTTGTTTTTGTGCTGGCTTCATCCCTTTCAGAATATTAATATTTAATTTAAGGCTTTTTAAAGCTTTTAGCAGATTTAGGCTTTCTTCCCTGTGGTGGTTATATGCGAGGACAACTTGAGAGAGCGCTCTGATGAACTTCCAATATGGAATGTGGTTTGATTCATTCTGATTTATGACTTGAAAAAAAAAAGCATTCAAGAAGTTTGTCCTGTTCTGTAGGTAGCTCTGCCACAAACAACCACAGAACAGATCCAGCACTTCTTCCATTCCTTCAGCTCGAGCCCAGCCAAGCAGGTACTGCTCACATCCCAGCCATAACTCCTTGCCATGAGGGCTGATCTGCAATGGCTCTGCAGAGAAAACCACAGGTGAGCAGCAGTCTCTGAGCCAGTGTAGTGCCTTCCCAGCAGCTCTGCACTCAGGTTGATCCTGCATTGCTTTTGTGCAAGCAGGCATTGTTTGGTGACAAGGTAGCACTTGGATTTTGCTGAGATGCTCTTATTTACACGTTTTTAACCCAGCATTTTAATGGTACGTTTTGCTTTTGGACAGGCTGAACCTCATTAGCACAAATACACCATGACATTTGTACTTGTTCATAGAAATTGAGTTTTGTCTTTCATATTTAAGACATTTTCTTCATGTGATGAGTGCAGGACATGAGAGCGGCCCTTGATCAGGTTGGTTCCTTTCAAGGCAGGAAACTATTTGTCCTGGGAAACACTTGGAAGCAGTTTAGAGATTGATCTTTATTGTTATTTTTCTCCACTCTGTGCCTGTGCTACAGAACTAATGGTGGTTTTGCATCATGCTCGTTAAGTTCTTGATCAGGGCTACAGAGGGGTTTGTGCATCGCAGCTGCCAGTGCCCAGAGCTGTGAATGAGCCCCACTCTGACCATCCCCAAATCAGCTGTTGGTGATTCAGGCTGCAAACAACGAAGGGGAAATGCAGTCAGCATTCTGGCTTCTGCAGAGCACACTCTTGTTTACCAGCTTGTGTTTCTTCCCAGTTGGCTGGATCAGTCGATCTGTTGTTTAAAGTATCTGTTTATAGCCAGCACCGTCCTTTGATTCTTTAATACTGAATTTACTAACAAGAGCTTTTAATTTACCTACTGTAAGCTGTGTCATTTCTAGGAGAAGGTGTTTGTTTTTTCTCCTTTTTATTATAAATAAATCTCAGTGAGTGTATTTCCACTGTATCAAATGTCTCTGGCCTTCGTGGGAAGAAGGTGCAGGAGCATCAGAGCCAAACAGAACAGTTTGGAGAACAGTTCTATTGAGGTGTTTGCTTATCCAGCAAAGCAGTGTTGCCTCTTTGCTGTGATACACCAGGTGCCAGGTGTGAAACATGCCTCCCTTTTCATTGATACTCAGCTCTTGTGTGTACTTCAAGGCCGACTTATTAATATTACAGGTGTCAGATGTATTGTGTTGGGGTCAGTCCCTGTTTTTTGCAGTCCTCTAAAGTGGAGGCCGTGCAGTTGGAAGCTGCCAGGTTTGCTCTTTGGTCAGTGAGATGACTGGGTGTTGGTGTGTCTCACAGCCATCGCTTTGCTCCTCCAGCAGGAAGGTGTTGGTGCATGGATCCTCCCCAGAGTCCCTTCCCAATAGGAGCCAAGTGCTGCCAGGCCTGAGTAACTCTGCCTTCCCAAGGAGCTCTGCAGAAATGGTGGTGTAGGGAGAGCCAGGAGGAATTCAGATGAGATGTTTTCTCAGCCTCGCTATGGGGCTGCTGGGGAGGCTTTAATTATTTGTTGTGCGAACAAAGCAGCGATTGTCCAAAGCTCTGTGTTATCCTCTGTTCCTTGTTTGATGGAGTGCCTCTATTCCCTGCTCACTGAGAACCTCGCACAAGGTGCTTTGGAGTCATTTGTTTTGTGATTACTTCGTTGTCATCCCCTCCTTTATTTTTCACTAATGAGAAATCAGCAAGCTGGAAGTTTTCTCCTGTGAATTTTGCTTATGTGAGTGGTTGGTTAGAAGCAGTGATCTCAGGAACGGCTTTTTAACGAGGCCACGGTGACACATTGTGTGATAAACACGTAGTATTTGGGAAGATGAATACAGGAATTCTTTACAGTAAAATAATTTTCTGTCAAAAGATTATGTCTAAAAGCCCATCAATGACTGCAGTATGTTTTCTGTGTGCTCTGTCGTTCGTTTTGTTTGTGTTCTTTTCCTTTTTGGCAAGTTGCTGACTGTGTGCTCTTAAATAATCCTGATTTCTCCATACTTCCTTCCCTCTGCAAGACAGACATTTGAGAATTCAGTTTATTGAAACTGGAAAAGGAGATGCTGCACCCTTAAAGAGGCCCCGGAAGGGAAATGTGCTGTGAGCAGTGATTGTGATTCTAGAGATAGCTTGTTGAATGGGTTCTTCCTTGTTTCTAAGCCTGTTTGTTTAGGTTCAGGGTCCACTGGTGTTGCAGATAGAAGATTTGCCTTCAGTTGTATGAGAATACACTGTGACAGCAGTGTCATGTTGGTGCAAGGCATGAAGAACACAGCTGGTGCGGTACTGTCATTTCGCAGCAACAGAAATACATGTTGTAATTGGGCTGAGTGTTGCAGCATCCTGCATTACGAGGCCAGTAAATTGAGCTGGGCTATTCCTTCCCTTATAATAGTAACGTGTTTTTTTTCTACTTTGGTATTTTGTACCAAAAATTGAATGCAGTTTTCTTTTTTTTTAAAGTATTTGTGTGCAGAATTAGACAGGAGCTATTGGTATGCAGGGAGCAGTGCTTCATTCCCATTGAAGTATTTACATTCAGTAGCATTGCTATAAATCTTCCGGAGGTTCTCAGCTCCTGGGCTGAGCTGGAGCGTGATGCAGCTTCTGTGCCATGCAACCACAATGTCAAGCTGTGCTGTGTGTGCTGCAGGAGCCTGTGCTGCCCATTGCTTGGATCTTCCACAATGAAGGTGCTCACATCAGGAGGATCTTTCCACATCCTACTCTCCAGCATCTGAACAAAGTGCTTCTGAGGCAGACGCTTGGGCTCCTCAGCACGCCAAAAGAGTCCAAACAGAAGTTGCTTCTTGCATGATCTTTCCTGTAAAGAGCATTGCAGCTGACAGCATAATGGCTTTTCTTAGGCTTGCTGGTGACATGCCAACATGGTTTCCTTAGCAGTGAAATTCCTCAAGAAGCCAGGGTTGCTGATGTAAACAGAGCTGAAAGCTTCACACTGCCCGCACTGACTGCAGGGCTGAGCCCGCTGCCGTGCCACGCTGCCCAGTGCATTTTCTTCTGTTCATTCTGTTCCAGTCGGCTTTCCCAAGCTTGCAGCCAACTTGAACAGTTTCTTCACTCCTTGGCCTCATCCCTGCACAGAGCAGCAGTCCTGGCACGGCGTGCTGTCAGCTGGAGCACAGCTCTGCTTTCCTGGGACTCTATTTCTGATGGGGCTATTCTGAACTACCACGTGCGAAGCAGACTTAAGGATATTTGGCAAAGCGCAGATGAGCGTTGATGTCTTTTGCCTGGATTCCCACTAGTCAGGCTTAAAAGAAGTGAAAAAGCAAAACTAAGGGTGATTTATTTCTTAGTTGCTGGCTGGCTGTGCCTCCTATCTCTTTGTCAGATATGCTTTTGGAATTTGGTGGGAGTTTCTGAAAGTTAAATGACTGGTGTTGCACACTAATTTGAGGCTGGATAAAAATTAATAATTCTCTTGCTTTGATGTCAAGTAGTGGGATCCTACGGCGGTGACTAATACTGTTGAATAGCAACTGTGAGAAAGCACTTGTTAATGCTATAAAATGACTGTGGTGTGTGTTTCAGATTTGAATGTTTTGGGAAAAACAGAGCATTTTGGTGTCTTCAGCAGCCATCACTTTCTCAGCTGCCCTTTTCTTTGGAATGGGAGTGCCATCCTCATGAACACATACCTGGTATCACTGCCTTGAGGGAATCAAGATAGGGAGAACGTGGTGACAAAAGTCTCATCTCTATGGTTTTGCTGAATTCATTCTCATTGGGTTTTTTGGGGGGGTAATCTTTCTTTTAAGTGCTAATGCTTTTCACTGAGATCCCTTCCTTTGTTCCAACGTGTATGATCATCGAGCTTGTCCGGTTACTTGCAATAGCGTTTTCCCATCTGGAAATACATAATTATTGTGCCCTAATGCAGTGTGACGTGCCAGCCTGCACTCTAGCTTGCTCTGCTAACACTGTGTTTAAAAGATGAGAGTTGCATTTCCATACCTGAATACTTTGTGTTGAGAAGCACTGTTTGATCAATAGATAGTGGAGTAATTGCTCTTACCTTCTTTCTTTTCCCGTTCTGACATGGCATCCAAGAATCTAGCATTTAATTACAAGGGTAACCTGAGGTACAGCTGGCCTGGAACAGGTTGTATCTCCAAACTGCTTTTCCAGGTGGCTTGGAAAGGGGTTGCTGTGGTGTCAGACCTGGAGTGGGGTTACCTGTAGCAGCTGGCTTTTGTTAGAGGAATCAAAGCCTCGTTCAGGAGCATTAAGTATTGCCATGAGAATGCTTCGAAAGGGTAAAGGATGGGTGTTGAACTCAGGATGAGGTACATAAAACTTATATTTTAATCTTATCCACTGTGAAAACGGTCAAATGGTTTTCATAGAACCAAGGGACAGCTGTGGTTGGAAGGGTCCTTAAAAATCACAGAACCATTGAATGGGTTGGGACTGAGTTGGGTTTGGAAGAGTGTTTAAAGGTCGCTGAACCATCAAATGATAGAATGGCTTGGATTGGAAGTGTCCTTAAAGATCACAGAACCATAGGATGGTTGGGTTGGAAGGACCTCCAACCCCCTGCAGCCCCACAATCACCCCTCCATCAACCACCTGGGGCTCCATCTGTGCTCCTGAGCACCTCCAGGGATGGGGTACCCACACTTCTCTGGGCACCCTATTTCTATGTGGCCACATAAAAATAAAAAATAAATAATTCAGGATTCTGTGCATGAGAGCAGAGGAGAAAACACCCCCATGAAGAAGGATCTGCAGCCCCTGAGGCCGGGAGCTGTTTGGTTTCATTGGCTTTCCAGATGAGTCTTAAATCTTATGAATCAAGATAAGGAATTCTCTTTGGATTCTTGCATGTATTGCTGTGTTGAAAACAGGCTTGATTTGGAAATTCCGTCCATGCTAGCCTATCTTGTGGAGAAAGTGTGCTGGTTTGGATAGATGAAGAGTTTGTGAGCCTTTCTAGTTGGGCTGGATGGACCAGGAGAAGGTTATCAGAGCTCACTGTTGTAGGAGCTCAGTTTCTGCCTTCAGGAAGACCATGATGCACCCCGTGAATAAGTGCTGAATCACAGGGCTGCTGCTCTTGCACAGAGTTTAGTCATTTCCTGGGAAACTTTGGTTTTCAGTCTGGTGGTGGATGGCCATAACTGTGCATTTGTGCAAGGGGTAAATAAATGTGACTTTCTGCTGGTGTCTGATCAGCGGGTTAGTCAGCAGAGTGTTCTGCTTTCTCATGGCTGATCTGCTCCATTGGGGTTGGAAGATGCGTTGTGAGTTGTTTTACTCAGCACTTTACACAGCTCAGACTGTGGGCATAGTGGGCTCTAAGATACATTCACATGGTGCTTGCTGCTTCTCCTTGTTTAAATGCAGTTTTTTGGAGCATTACAGCTATTGAGAACATACCTACAAATACCTGAGCCCAAATTCTGCTCATGGTCTGTGTGTTCAGAATAACTGGAAACAATTCACTTAAAACAGACTTTTGTACAATTGTACTTGTGACAAAGCTGTGGTTTACTGCCACGTGTAATTCTCAGAAGGGAAATTGCGTTTTCCCCTATGACACGCCACAGTTATTGAAAAGATGGTTATTTTTTTCCCCAGGATGAGGTTAGATGCATGATTTATTACTTGTTTATGGGGTTAAGCTATTTATGTGTGTGTGCTGGCTTTATGGGTAACATGTAAAATTTATATGGCTGCACTTTGCAACGCAATAGCTTGTATTAAAATGGACCTCGGTAATTGTATTTTGCAGATATTTGTTAGAGGCTATGAACCAAGCGAGTATTTAATAGAGCTAACAGGATTTAGTGATGTGTTTAAAGGCTTTGAGTTTGTACTTACCTGTTGTAAAGGAAGATGTTGGCCATGCATCACTTGCTGATTCACACATGTATCACGCATCCTTTTGCCACAGGTCTGAGCTAATGAAAGCATCTCTGCCTTGCAGTTCTTGCATACAGATGAATTAGAAGCAGGGCTGTATGCTCATTTGATCAACTTACCTGGGGAGGTCGTTGGAAGAAACTGAGCCCAGAACATCGGGGTGAGCTGATGCTGTGAAAACTGTGCACATGTAACGTGTAGGAATGTTCTTGTGTCTGCTCCAAGGAGAGGAACCAACAACACTGCGGCTCATGTATGAGAGGCTTCTTTATTTACAGTGGGAAGTTTCCAAGTATTTTTCAGCGTCCTGAACTCGTTTTGCTAACTCAGGGCAGTGCTGTTTTCAGTGGCGGTCACATTGAGATTCCATACGTGTCCTTTTTTTTCTTGTGGGAAAAGGGAAGGCTTCTTAGCTGGAACTGATCCAGTGCCACCTCCTTCCCATTGCCCACCCCCTGCTCACAAAGGCAACTCAGCTCTGTCCTCAGCTCACCCAGGTTGGTGATGTACCACATATGGCATCCAAGATTACAGCCCATAATACACGGGCCGAGACGGGTGACACGAGGACACTGGGTCATCTGGAGCTGTGCAGTGCTGTTGTAAGACGGAGATCCTTCACTGGAGTTTCAGTAGTTGTGTTTGTCATCTAAAGGTAAAACAACAGCAGCAGCAAATTAAAAGGGCTTAAGGCAAAAACACAGAGCGCTGTGTGACCTCGAGTGGCACAGAGCCACCAAACTGTGCCACAGAAATCTCATCCTTATCTGCAGTGTTAGGAAGAAATAAATGCTGAGATTAGAACAGTTTGGTGAATAAAAGTGTGGAACAAAGTCTGCGAGGTGCTGGAGCCAAGTAGGCTTGTAAGTGGGTATAGATTAATCTGGAGCTGATCTGTCTGTGAAACTTGGAGTGCTGAACCATAGCAGTGCAATGCTCCCACTCAACAAACACAGCTTTGTAAGACTGGCTGTTTTTTTCAGCCGCCTATTCATGTTCTTAATGGGTACAGAATGGTGCAGTTAAAGGGAAAGTGCAAGGCACAAACTTGTTCTGTTTCTTTTCCTTCTGGAGGGATGTATGGACCAGGTTCCTTCTGGAGGGATGTATGGACCAGGTACAGCTTGCTTTCTTTCTAAGAAATCACTGACTTATTGTTTTCTGAGAGATTGTGTAGTTTGCAGAGCTTGGTGTCCTTTCCAAGGAAGCAGCCTGATGTACTCACCAGAAGAGGAAGGGATCTCTGCAGCTGCATCATCACCTGGATAGAGACAGAGTGAAGGGACTGACGAAACTCATGACATAGTTTTACTGCTGAATTTGTGGCCAAAGAGCGTTGGGAGTGCAGGACAGGTGGCAGGTACTCTCTGTTTGGACATATGGCCTTGGAATAAAGGTCCCAGTGCTGCCTCCAGGGCTGCTGCAGCCTGGGATTGGGAATGTCCCAGCATCAAACCCTGCTTAGAACAGCGGCAGGGTGTGCCTAGGAGTTCCCCGTTGTGCACAAGTGGAAGGAAGATGAGCTCTAACTCAAGAATAAATGAAGGAGTGGCAACAGCTTCTGTTCCTGAAGCGCTGTCTGGTTTGATAACTGTTTTCCGCCTGCACCATAGCTGAGATGCTCTAAAGTGCTGAAGTGTTCACTTTGCCTTATTTTGAGTTTCTCAAGGATGCCACCTGATGCTTGCAGACATGCTTAAAAGGCCTTATCTGGATGTAGCGTGCAGCAGAAGAACACTCTGGACTTTCAGCTGCACTTCTGGGGTTTCAGCATCTCTATTGGTGTCTGCTTCTGGATGAGGACAGGGAATCCAGAACCATCAGAGTGCACAGGAGGTGATAGAACTGCAGGGGCTGTGGTGGATCCGAGGGCAGAAAGGCAGAGCCACGAAGGTCACTTGTGTGAGTAAGACCTGAAGTACAGATGGCAGTGGTGATAACGTCATTATTTCCTTTCTTAATATGATTTTGTTACGGTGTTTGCTGTTAAGTAAACAGAGCAGGTATCTGTATTTTGGAGCTAATGAACATAACCAGAAGCATTGCCAGGGTTCTCTGTTAGCAGAAACTGCTAGAAACATCCAAACTGTGTTTCTGCTGTTGTTTTAAAAGCATACAAACACTTCTCAAAATGCATACGAGCTCATTTCGAATCTGAAGCTTTTGCTTGATACAATCGAGTGTTTGGAGGCTTTGTTGGAGAGATGCTGTGTGCTACGTGATCATTTTCCTTAATTTCTCCACTGGAGTAATTATGGTTTTGTTAGACAGTAAATGATTCAGTGTTCTCATTCCATGGGGGGAAGGGGAGCGTGGATGTTGAAAGAGGAGCATTGTCAGAGCATAGCAGGATTAGCTGGTGTTACCACCTTGCACTGATTGAGCACCGCTCTTTAGAGCAGATCATCAGCGCTAATTGCTGAAAAGCAGCCTGGCGTCACAGGGCGGTGCGGCTCCTGAAGTTTTAAGCTCCTCTGTTGCAGGATTTGAATATAGGTGTAGCTCTGGGCAGGCTGGGTTTCCTGCTGCCCTACGGAAGCCTGTGAGTTCATCTCTGAGTTCTCAGCAGTTGGAAAACACGGGTTGGATGCACACGATGAAGATGGACTCTGTGAGAAGGGAATCTCGGGCTTCATTCTGGCATTTTCTTAAGGAATTCCCTTAAGTGAAATCAGTTTAATCACAACCAAGCGGAGCATCTTGGATTCCATCATAGACTCAGGACCCTTCTCCTGGTATTCCAGGCAGGGAAAAGTGGCTGCTCCATTACTTTGTTGTTTCTGGGAGTTGTAAATCGAGTCATTTCCCGCTGTGACTCCAAGGAATGGCATCCCTGATGTGTTTGCAAGACCTGCTGTGTCTTGAAAAGTCGAATACTTTTAACTTCTTGTGAAACTGTCAGAAAGGAAGCGCTGGAGGAGGGGAGCAGTACGGGGATAGGCAGCAAGGGGGGGAATTGCTGAAGGCCTGTCCTGGATCTGGTTCACCAAACACTGTGAAAACGAGCAGGAAAACTGAGCTGTGGCAGCACAGGAGGAACGTTCTCACATGGGGATGAGCTTTCCTCTGCGTGGTGGAGCTTTGGTTGGGATGGAAGAAGCTGTGAGAGGGAAACGGTGTGTGTGGGGCTGGTGGGATGGGTCATGGTGATGGAGAGGCTGTGGCTGTGCTTCAACTTCAGCCATCAACCAGTGCACTGCAGCAACAGAGCCATCAGGAAGGAGGGAGAGTCCAGTCCTCCATTGCACCACTGACCCTCAGCTCTGTTCACTCACGTGTCACTTTATTGTAAGAGGATTCCTGACCGTAACCTAAGAGCAAACTGATAATGACATCAGTTTGCAGCAAGTTTGGCTAAAATTCTGCCAGCACCAAAGCAAGTGACCCATGGCTGCAGCTTAGCAGAGCTGGGACCTTCAGGGTGAGGAGGTGAATGGGAGTTGCTGAAGTTGGGGTTAAGGCAGCGTGGGGAGGGGTTGGCTTTTGAGACAGCAGGAAAGGTTGCAATGTGGGAATCCTAAATGAAGCTGAAGCTCTGCTTGCTTTCAACAAGAATTCCCTTTCCTCAGCAGGGCCTCCTCAGCATGTGGAGGCACGACCATGGCTTAGGCTATGGGTAAATATAGCCCACAACTGAGCAGAAACAGTTGTAGCTGGGAGAGGGCCAGAGGAATGCCTCAGCATAAGTGGTTTTGTTTGTGACTCCTTTCCTGGGGATGAACAAACACTGGCACTGTTGTAACGCTACATTGTCAGCTCTCCTTTACTTTTGCATCTGTGCAGAAAGGGGATATTCTTCTTGGGTTGTTTGTTAGCTATCTGGGAGAATGTAACACATCAAATGGCACGAAACATTGAATTGATGGAAGCCGGGTTGGTGGAGATTTACCAGGTTTATGGAGCCAGGAGCACATGGCTCTGGAGATTGCAGCCCCGTTGTCTTTGTTCTCTTCCTGTTGCTGTAATTTATGATCCTCTGTGAGGAAATCCGCCATCGAGCCATGTCCATTTCCTGTGGAGCAGCAGAGAGGGGACAGCATGGAAGAGAATTTCTCTTGGTGGGTCTTTGATTTTTGTCTCGGTGAATTGATACCAAATGTGGACAGTATGGGACCAGAGAGATCACACAGTGAGTTTGTTCCACTTGTGAAGCACTTGGAAGGACATTTGTGATGCCATAGCTCTTGTGGTTCTGGTAACCAGACTTTGGCTTTATAAGATGCTCTCATACCTACCACCCATGCCTGCACACAGCCTTATTTATCCTTAGAGTCTTGCTGCCTGCATCCTTCTGTTTTGTGTGTGTGTTTATGTGTTTGTTTATAAGCTGTACATGGAAGTTGAGCAGCGGAGACACACGATGCTGCAGGGAAGTCCCAGGAATTTCTCATCTTGATTTCACTTGGGTTTGACTCCTTGTAGCTTTCCTGCTCTTGCCAAATAGCAGAGAATTTTTTCTCTATTAGTTCATGCTCCGAGAATCCTTCTTTCAAGCGATAGCGATCACGTGGTAATTAAGGTTGCACATCGTGTTTTGACCTGGGTTTCCTTGTGTTCTTTGGTAGTATTTCACCTCCATTTCTAATTCCCGAATGCAGATCTGTGACCCATAGGGCTCGCATTCCTATGGTGATGGGTTTGTTTTGCTGGTGGGATATTAGCCTGGAAGAAGCGATTGGAAAGAATTCCTTGCTGCCCGGTTGATCAAACAGAATGTGATGCTGTGAGTGCATAAACAGAGCGCTGGGATCTGTTTGCAGTGCCCTGGTATTCCTGTGTAACTCCAAGAGTTTTCTGTGGCAGACGTTTCATTACATGTAGTGTGTAACCACCAATGTCAGGAGTCCAATTAAGTGTTGGGGAGAAATCAATCATAAAACATCAGACTACAGACAGATCTGTGGATTGGCTTCCTATGCAGGTTTGTTTGTCCTGATGTGGTTTTTACCCCCCAAAGGAGACGGTGCAGGGAACTGGAACTGCTCTGAGAATGGAGAAGCAAAGCACGAATCAGTTTGTAGATCTGGCTTATGTGCTCAATGGAAATATTACCCCTTTGGTGCATGCTCCGTGCGTGGCTTTTCTGAAGGTGCAGTTTTCTAACACAAGCAGCATGCCTTTCTTATGAGCTGGATTAATTGGACTGAGCTGTACATTGCAATCAGGCATTAAAATTAATGCTTTGCTTGGCATTTCAGTGCTTCACGGACATTCTAATTTTCTATTGCTGGATTAGCTTGGACTTGTTGGGACCTGACTCAAGCTCAGTAAAAGAGAAGTGAGATAAAGTTGCGTGTGCAAGTGCACACCCTTTGCCAAGCAGTGCCTTTATCCATTTCAGCTCTTGCTGATGGTGTTGAATGATGGAGATCTGACTGTCCAGGAAAAGGAGCTAACTCTCTTCCCTCTTCAAGCACTTCAGTACTGCAGAATCACCTTTATAACCCGAATGGCCACTGAGCTGTGCTCCATCAGCAACACTGAGGGGGGGCTTTTGGCCTGAACCTTCTGATGCGACCCTCCATGTCCAGCTGGAAGTGCTGGGCAGAGCATTGGCTGAGGAGCTGATCAGTGCTCAATGCTCTGCAGCCCTGCGCTAATCAGGCTCATGGCAGAGCAGCCTGCTGGTCACCATCACTGTTTCTTGCTGTGACACAAATGTGGGTTATACTTCAGCTTGAGTAAGGACTACCATATAACTCTGTTTTCTTGTTGCTGTGTATCTGATCACTTCCAATCTTTGAGCCCTGAGAGAGATGAGGTTATAAGTGCGGGTCAGGCTAAGAGAAGGCTTGAAATGCTGCAGGGCTTTTTGTTTTAATCCCTTCAAGGTTTCCTTCTTTCTTGTGGTTCTGATGTAATGTGAGAAATTAAAACAAAAGACAGCAGCCAGATGGTTCATCTCCAGGATCAGACAGATTAGGGTTGGCTTTTTTTTTTTAAAGGGAAAAGTTTACTAATACTTCTCCTCCAGAGTTTTTGCCTCTGTGGAGCTCCAGCTCCTATCTTCTACATCATTCTGCTAGCAGGCAAACGATGGAATTACAGCTATCAACAAGTTACAAAACAAACAGCAGCTTGCTTTCACTGAATATCAAACCAATGCAAATAAGTCTGATTTTCTGCATCACACCACGTGCTTGCAGAGCAATAGTCTTGAAGTTGGCTCTGCTCATCCTTACCTCTCCTTCCTGCAGTGGACTCACTTTTATTTGCTAGAAGCACTTCTCAGTTTCATTACCTTAGGACCAGGCTCTGAATGTGCACTTTGCCCTGTTGTTTGGGAATGGCTTTGTACAGCTATAGTCAAGTTGGTTTTGTGGTCACAGAATATTTTCATGCGCTCTGAGTTTCCCTTTTTAGGTTTCCATGGCTTTGATATTCCATTTAGATAGCTGTTCTGATTCAAATTATTGCATTTAAATAGTGCGTTGTGTATATCTGTGATCCCAAGGGAAACTATGGGAACTGTATTATGAAGACTTTGAAATCATAATGTACTCACATGGATTTGGTTTCAGATTTTCTTTGGCAAATGTATTGACATGTTCAGGTGAAACCTGGCTATCACTGAACAAAGGAGCAAATGAATCTGGACCACATCCTCAGCGTAATGTTTGTTTTAAATTGAGGTTTTTTTTCTTGATTTTAGGGGACATCACACAAAAGGGGTATGAGAAGAAGAGAGCGAAGCTCCTGGCTCCGTACGTCCCTCAAACACAAGGTAGGTGCTTCCTGTGGCTGGTGTGACTCTTTTACATAGCCTTGACATGAAAGGGATCTGTGAAGTGGCTGTGGAGCAAAGCCCTGATGTTTCATTGGCCACCACTGAGCAGTTCTGTTTAGATTTGCGTTTCCTTAGCTGTCTAATAATTGCACTTGTGCAGTTTGCACGGCTGCCAGGAAGTCATGGGCAGTGCCTTTAGTTCCCTGGTTCATCCAGAGCTCCAGGGATTCCTTCTGGTTCCGTTGTTTGTTAGGGCTTTGTGGGGCGCCATCTGCACCCTGTTGTTACCTCTGTCGGGCGTAAATCACTTCCTGCTCCATTGTCAGCAGAGAAATCAGGGCTTTGAATCAGTCATAAAGTGTGAGGTCCTCACAAATCATTCTTGAAAGTTTACAAGTGGATTGACTGCAGAGCTGGTCCATATTGTGCCTTTGTTTCAGCCATCTTAATTCTTTGTTAGGGAAACATTATCATTTTAGTTAAGCGTTGGTTTGTTTTACTGCTGTAGCTGAATTCACGTACTTTGTTTACATCTGTTTCTTTTGGAACAGAGATCCCCAGCTATAGGTCTGACTCACAGCAGGATAATGATATGTAGCTTTAGACTGAAGGACGAGGCTGAAAATATGTCCAGTAATTATTATGGGGTTGCTTACCCAAAATAATTGTGCTTCTGATATGCTTAACCATTCAAAACTAATCCGTCTGGCTCTTAGCAGTGTGGGGAGTGAATGGGTATGATAGGCAGCCGTGACTGGACTTACTGTAATTTACTGAGACTGAACGACTGCCAAGAAAAGAAAAAAGCAAAGGCTAAAAGTGCATTTATTGACAATCAGCACTGCTTCCACTGGGGAACGTTTGGCTTTTCTGAGGAAATTGCAGCAGTTCAGGTGAGTGCATGAGCAACACAAAACAGCTCGATGATGTTGTGTGGTAGCACCTGGACTCTGCTGCTCCAAACCACTTGGTGCCTGGGTTGCTAGGCTGCTCCATCCAGGTGTTTCCCAGCTGCATTTTGTTTGCATATTCAACAAGAGCTGTTGCTGTATCTCCTGCGTGAAGCTGACAGCCACAGTGGGTGCTTACATACAAAAGCAGTGTATTCTGATGGACTGAAGGTAGCAAGGCAAGCACAAATTGTTTTTCAGCCTTCAGCTTGTTACAGGCAGCATCCTGAGTGAAGACTCCTCCCTGAACCACGGATGTGATAGGAATCTCTGAGGTCTCAGTGTGCACAATCAGTACCTCAGTATCAAATCTGTTTCTGTTATTTAAGGAAACCCAAAGCTAATGCATGTGACTAACCCCTCTTTATGGTCTTTGTAAGTTGGTGTTTGTCAAGCAAGTCTTGCAGTGTCAGTCCAGTGTGTCTACCAGCAGATCTGGAGCCATCCAAGCTCCTCTCCAACGTTCAGGTTCAGATTGGCTTTCATGGAGCCCAATAGATGCTGAAGCTCTTCAAACTACTTTTCATCTGCCTGCAGGATGTGCCCATCACCCTCATCACTTCATGCACGTTTGGTTTGTTTCAGAAAATCTTGTTAAATTAAGAGGAGGGGAAAAAAAAAAAAAGACAAAGCTGTCTGTGGCCCTGCTATTTTAATTGTCGTGCTTTGCAAGTCTGTAGAATGAGCCAAAGTTTAGGAAGAGACACGGGTTGATAGGAGGACACCAATTAAGATAGCATTTTGACTGCTGTTCTGGCTCAGCCTTCAGCTCTTTATATATCCTGTAGCCAGATGCCTCCGTGTCTGGGAATCTCCAGTTGTAAAAATGCCGTTGAAGTCATGCGTGAGGGATACAGAATCAGGTCACCCTTTTAACGAGCAGAAAATTAATTTAGCTCACAACAACAACAGAAAAAAAATGAACTCCTGGCATTGAGCACGTCGCATTTCTCAAAGCTCATCTATTGTCTCCATTTCATAGACGTGAAAGGAGATGAAGGAAGGTGGGGTGGCATGCCAGAGCATGTCAGAATTGTAATTGGGGAGATTCTGATTGCTAAACCTGTGCTCCATTCCCATTGCCTCTGGGAGCTTGCCTCCTTATTTTTGAGTTGAAGGCAACAATGTTGATTACCTAAAGATACGTGTTTTCCTGGTGCAACATCCATTTTTGCAAGTGGGACTAACTGAAGTGATGGAGATACCATTGCTGGGCTGTTACTCCTGTGTTTCCTGCTGGCTGCTGCACAAAAAGGCTTTGGAGGAGGAATTCTGAGCAGCGTTCCAGGTTCTGCATAGTGAGTAATGCAGCAGATTTCAGTGTTGTTTGTTCCATGTCACACTGCTGACCAACCTTCTCCACAACCAAATGCCACCCTGCTTTCACCTCGTTGGTAGTGTCTTAATGAGTTCAGCTGTAGCTAAATGGAAGGTTACAGGTAGATGTTGCTTTTGCTGGAATAAAGCTGGTGCTTTGGAGCAATTCTCGGTCATGAGTGACAACCAAAAAGACATAACGCAGTGCTATTTCTCACCGCTTTGAGAAATGCTTGTTGGGTGAGCTGTTCTGGCACCTGGACATGGCACAGTAACTCCCTGCCTCTTGGAAGGAGCCTTGCTGTGGGGCTGCAGGCAGATTTCTGCCTTGGGGAGCAGCTCCTGCCTGGATCAGTTGCTGCAAATCTGGAAAAGCACTTATGGCTTTTGAGCTCAATCAGTGCGGATGCAGGAATACCTTGTGCCAAAATTAGCAGCCCTTGCATAGAGACTTTTGGCAGAGTATGTTTTCTTGCTCTTTAAGATAATTCATTCTGTTCCTCTGCTAATGTGTAAAGGAAATTATATTCATTAGCCCTGACTCACTGTCAGACCTTTCTTTTTAGCTGCTGGAGTTCTGTGGTCTTGCTCCTCTTTTTATTCCCCTCAAGAAAGAAACAAAATGGTTTAATACAACTACATTTAGAAGGGAATATGGAGTATTGAACAGAGGGCTGGGCATGGCTGGGTGTGTTTTGTGTCCCAGTGCATGAGGGAAGGATGTTGGAAACTATGGAAATTGATAACGTTCAAAGCTGGTAGAGTTTTATCTGTGGATTTTGGTAGTTAACGTTTATTTTATTCCTTTGTTCAGTTTTGTTATTCATGGATAGGTGGGAACATTACAGCTTTGTTATTTTACTCTTAATTCCTTTGGAGATGGTGTTTCTGCTTTGCTTTGCACATGGGCTGTCCCCATAACCCAGCACAACTCTGCTTTCCGTTTTTCCTCCCCTTTTTTCCCCCTCTCTTTCAGCACTGCATTATTTCAAACAGGAGCTGAACTGAAATGGCAATAACCAGCGATAGAACAGCTTTGCCTAAACCTGTACATCACGCACATGCGCTGCAGCTTAGTGCTGTTGGAAGAGTTTCACCCTCTTACAAGATCCGACTTGCAGCTGCCACACGTGTGGAAGTATTCCAGATGAAGTCTGAGGGGTATCACAGTTACAAACAAAGCTTAGCACTTGGCTCTTGGAAAGCAATTTGTCGATCTTTGAAATGATTTCCAGGACTAAATCAATGGGAGATGGGATTTCTCCCATCGTGTCTCACACAGGGCAGTGCTGAGATCCATCTCAGTCTCTTCACAGCGTGATGAGTTCTCAGCACAGGGAGAGGGCAGGGATGATTCTGGGAGTGCTGCGGAGGGTTTGCAAACCTCAGCTGTTTGCGTTTGTTATTTATGCGGTTTTTATTTGGAAAGCTGTGGTCTAAGGAATAATCCAATACATACACTTCGTGCAGAGCTGTATGCAAAACAGCAGAATAACAGGTTTGCTGCAGTTTGTCAGATGAATGAGCCCTTCTGCCCTTGTTGTTCATGTAAATGTTTCTCCTTGATGATTGTATGCGGTGCTTTTACTGATTCTTCTGGTCTAAATATATATTTATCATAAAAATTTCCACCATCACCTTCAGCAAACTGCCAGGATCAGAAAACATCCAGTGCTGCTAAAAACCCAACGTCGGTTAAAAATCCATCACACCCTTCAGAAACAAACCTCCGATTACTTCTCTCATCCCTGCACTTTGCAGTGCTGTGACAGCATTGCTGTGTATGGAACACTGGGCCATCACCTCTCACCTGTAGGGCTCAGCTCACCTATGTCACTTATAACCATGTGGGATATACTGCAGCTGTCCATGTTGCTCAGATGTTTATTGGGCTCCTGTGACGTGTTGTTATGTCACTGCAAATGTGTTGCTCACCAACTAATGCAATCCCAGCATAGAGGGAGTGTTGTGTTTGCCTGGCAATGCCCCGTGGAGCGGATGAGATGGTTCTGCAAAGAAGAAAGAACTGAATATGAATTCGATAATTTATTACAAATAGTGTTAAATGTGCTGCTGACATCTAGTGGGAACTCGACATTGTAAGTGCTTAAATATCAGAGTGACGCTTCTCTTTGTTGTCTGTAAAGTTGTGTTGTCTTTGGATCAAAATGACAAGGATAAGTATGGCCCAATCTGAGGGCAGTTCTCTACTGCTGCTTGTGTCCTAGACGAGCTTACTTCAGTATTCAGAGAGATAATTGACTTCATTTGGATCACACGCAGTCTGTGCCTATGTAAATTTAACACGCTTGGTGCTATGCAAAGTATAAGTCGGCTGTCTGATGAATTAGGGTTTAGGATCAGGATATATTCAGCTGTTCATTTTAAAACTTTGGCTTACTGATCTTGCTTCAAGTTTTGGATGAATGATGCTGAAAAAAAGAACAGCTTTCAATGTAATAAATTAATATTCTGCTCTTTAGGGTTTTGGAAGGTATAGGAGATAGCTGAGGGTTTCTGCAGCAAGTTGGGTGTGATTTGCTGGTATTAAAAGTACCCTGAACTGGAGATGCTTGCTTTGAGTTGTTTACGTAAAACCACACATTAGGAAAGTGGTGTAACTGGAATTGGAACCCAGCATTTGTGGTTTCCTCTTCATTTCTCTAATCCTTTGGTAGTTTGTGAGAATTCATAAGCAGTGCAGATTTAGATGACACAATTGCTCTTTCCTTGCGTGACTTAAGGTGACAACCTCAGGCTAATTGCAGCTGCGTGACCTTTGGTTTTAGTCTATAAGAGATTCCCACTGAAGCACGGGTTCTAAAATTAAAATGCAGCAGCAACCATTGCTGACCTGCCTTGGAGAACTACACAAAGCAGTCATTTCTTATCAGATTATCTCTTCAGTTTGCTGTATTCATGGGAAAAAGAAACTTATTGGGCATGTTAAAGCCACTTGCTGCATCAGTCAGAACCCTTTCCTCACCGTGCCCTTAACAGCAGTGCCTAATAGTGCTGTAAATGAGTATCATCTCTAAATGCTTGCATCCATAACTGTACAGTCACACTGCTAATTCTGAACTGTCTTCCCAGGGGTTGATCCAGCTCTACAGAAGGAAACCAGAACTCAGACACCCACTCCATCTGCAACTCCAGCCCCAGCTCCCTCCTCATCCTCATCCAAATTTCACCGAGCCCGATCAGGGGGAGCCAGAGATGAACGCTACCGATCTGGTAAGGGCAGATCCTATAACCTGGGCTTCTTGCCAATGAAGGCTAATGGCTCCCTGACCCAAAATCCTACCTTAGTTCTCTATGAAGGAGCATCAGACTTGTGGGAGTTGTAGCAGCTGAGGTGCAAAGCAGAAGAACCAAATAACTCTTTGCCTTCTTGATTTTCTGTCTTGAACACAGCTCTTCAATAACCAGTTCACAGAATGAAAAACCCATTTGTGTGTGTTGGTAACCAGGTTCAGTGAACTGGTTGATAATAATTTGTTCGTGGAATTGATGACTGTTGTATGGATCTACTCTAGGAAAATTACCTATGAGATGGTAATGTAGCTGTTTGGGAAGGTGCAGTAAAATGGGAGTTGAATGCATATAGAAGGCAAGCAGTAGTTGAGTATATGTAAGCTTTGTGTTTTTTCTCCTCTGCTGTTGCAAAATTGAGTATATAAACTTCCATTTTGCAGATATTCACACGGAAGCAGTTCAAGCAGCACTGGCAAAACACAAAGAACAGAAAATGGCCCTCCCCATGCCCACAAAAAGGCGATCTACGTTTGTTCAGTCTCCAGCTGATGCCTGCACTCCCCCAGGTTAGGTTCTCACAGTGTGACTGTCTGTGTGGATGGTAAGGTATGCGTTTGTAACAGTTTCCAAATTAAGAGGTTGCAGTTTGCAAAATACACCAGATCTTTGTGGGTAGCTGCTATTCCTGTAGGGCTCTTGCTACCTTTGAGCAGTTGTTTTCATGGAGCTGCTGTTGGGACAAAGAAAATGAATCCTCTTCTGGGAGCTTTTAAAGAATCAATTGGCAGGAACTGAGCAGACCTTCTGTACTGAGGTTTCTTTTGCTTCCCCCACACTTCTTTCAGTAAAAACCCTCACAGTTAGGAATTCACATGAAATCACATTGTCAGGCCACTGCACTCATAACTTCTTTTACCTCCTTTTATCTATCTTTCTTTTGAGTGCTTTTCCTGGTGTCTGTCCAGTTCTCAGCTTTATGCTGGCTTGTCCAGTACAGCAGCAAATTCTGAGCTGTGGGCACCGCACAAATAAAGGTTAGCATTCACTTAGCATACACTCAGCATCATCTGGAATCAGTCTTTTCCTCCAGCAGATAATCACTGTGAAGAACAGGTAAGTGTTTGTACATAGCACTAGATAACTTACCGCGTCAAGTAATAAGTGTTTTATTCGTGGTAGATTATTATTTTGATTATTATTTTGCAGCTTTAGGACAGACAAGATATCTGTTTGCATGGAAATGCAGGATGTGGTTCCTTTTGTGTTTTTTCTCCCTTCCCCCTCCCCCTCCCCTTTTTGTTTTGTTTTGTTTTCTGCCATTGAAAGGGACCCATTTAGAATAATAGACAAAAGCATTTTCTGCATGTGGCCTTGGCACATTTGTTTCCCAGTGCCTGCGTTCTGCTTTGTTGCTGTGAATTTTCACTTTTGACAGAGATACTGACCCCTCACTTTCCATTTCAGAATTACCAGGGTTAGGAAACGCAGCATCTTGATAACACAATATGAATGGAAAAGTTATCAGACAGAATAAAACATGGAGAACCCACAAGAAGGATGCTTGCCTGGGTTGTATCTTTTATATGCAGTAAACAAGGGCAAAACCAGGAGTAAATGTATTCATACTGGATATGTCTGCTGCTTTAACTTTGTTTTGGCCTATTGAACTTTGTTTGACACAGCCTGTGAAAAAAGATCTTCATATTACATGCCTGTGCCATTGATATGTGACTTGCAAGGAGAGCATGTTCAGTGCAATGTGCTTTTCCCTAAGCAGCTGGAGTTTCTTTTCTGCTTCCACACAGACACGTCTTCCGCATCCGAGGATGAGGGGTCACTAAGGCGTCAAGCTGCTCTTTCTGCTGCATTGCATCAGAGCTTACAGAATGCTGAGTCTTGGATCAACCGATCTATTCAGGGGTCATCCACATCTTCATCAGCATCCTCTACACTTTCCCATGGAGAAGGCAAAGGGACCAGTGGGTCACTAGCTGATGTATTTGCCAATACTCGAATAGGTAGGAGATGGGTACGAACAGAAAAATTGCTTCAAGTTCAGACTGTATGTATAAAGCTGGAGTTGTCCGTTGTGTAAGGGAAATTTGGAACAAGAGTTCAGTTCTGGTCAAACTTGATAAGATCACGACTGTTTTCTTCCCCCTGTAGGAGTTTCAGAATACTGTGTTGGTGGAAAAAAGGGAAGTGGGGAGCAGGAGGTTACTGAAGTAGGAGAGGTTTCATGGTGCATTGAGGGCACTGACAGTGGGCATGACTTTGGTTCTGTACACAGCATTGCTTATGTCTACAGCTAGTTGAAGGTACTACATGCACAAAGCTGCCATGTGTAAATGGCATTTGGCATCTGTGCTCTGATGACAGGACATGGGCAGTGTCTTTGCCTACTGGGTGGGGGAGATGCTGTATTTTAACATTCACCGAATGGTTCATTGTGTGTGCTGTATCAAAAGAAATTCAAACAAACAGAAAAAAGAACCCCACAAACAAACAGAGCAGCCAAATAGGAGAACAGCTGAGCATGTCATTCAGAGAAAATGGCTGCAGTGAAGTGAAGATATAGCATAGATCTTTCGTGACTAGTCTGAGAAATAATCAGCCTTGTGGTATGGAGAAGATGGAGTAAAAACCTACGGATCTGGATACCCCAGGCTCAGTTTTTGGAGGCTCTGAGGTGCTCCTTGCTGCTGATGCTTCTGTATGAAATTGCAGTTTGTTTTTGCTCTGTGTATGTTTCTTTTTTACCTGCTGTTAAGGATACTACTGCATCTTAAGAGATGTCTGTATGTTGTGTGCTCTCTGCTTTTGCTTAACTAGTTTGGGGCAAGCAGTGCCTAGAAGTGCTGGTGGTTTTGTTTCACTTTTTTTTTCCCCCCTTTTTGTTATTTTTCGTTTGTTTCTTTCTTTCTTTGCTGCGATGCAAGTTGTCTTCTGAAATGGCAGACTGGGGGAGTTGCCTGTAAAGTGTAGTCAAAGTAGTGAATCTCTTTATGAAGCGCAGAGGTTCTTCTTAGTTGGGGAGTGCAGAAAGCCACATTAACTTCCGTAATGAATTAAGGTAATCTAGCTTTTTATCTATAGAATAACTGCTGTCTAATGTAATTAGAAGTTTATGCAGAACAGCATTGGGATTTTTTTTTGACGCATTGACGCCACATACATCTGATGGTAACACCTAATTCAAAAGAATGGGAATTCTGCTATACACAATTTGGTACAGCTCTTTGGAGAGAAAGATAAAAAGCCCTGCAAATATCTGAAGTTGTATAAAACCTGAGTCCTTTCCTGTGAGCTTAGAAGTTCAGCACACGAGAAATATTCCTTGCCACCATATCTCCAAAGGTGTGCAGTTCTTTCTTAGAGAGGAGCAGAGAGAATCAATTGCACAAACCTTGCTGCATTCCTTCGGACTGTATCTTTGTAAGCTAATGTGCAGTTTCAAGATTTGTTTTTATTCCCCTTCAAAAGCAACAGTTGCTGCTTCTATTAAGCTAGAATAGAATATCTGTGCCCTATCAGATAATTGAGCCAATGGTGTTGTATAAAGAAATCCCATGTAAGCAAAAATTGCTTACTGAAGAAGTTGATGAGTTACTGAAATATGCAGTTATTGCAGTTTTGAAGCTTACAAACTCATCTGGAAAGCAAAACAGCATCTTGCAACTTAAAGCAAAAAGCAGACCCAGCTCACTTTCCTCGTTATTTAACTGCTGGACAGGCTCACACTGTGCAGCCACTGAACTGGAAGAAATTTAAGCCTGATGTGGTTGTTTGTTGATGTGCTGTAGTCAATAGACTCCTGCTTGTTTGGTTTCAGGAAGCTTTACTGGCCAAAACAAAAGTTATATAGTACAATTCTAGCAAGAGAGATTACAGTACAGGTGATGCAGGTTTCTGTTCTGGGGTTCTGAATATTTCAGATGTCATTTGGATTTCAGACTTCTTTTTTAACAGTACTCAGTGTCAAGAAACAAGCTTGATTTTGAAGGTTTGTGACCAAAAACAAACCATCTAAATCTGAAAACCGAACAGCTTTCCTGACATGGATAATAAAGCCATTCGTCTTGTGCCTTTGTTTTCTGTTTGCTGGAATAGATAACGTGTGCTTCCAAGAGTTGCTTAATATTTAGGAAGCAGCATGATTAGTGTTATTCAGAGACCTTATAAATGCAACCCATTGAATTATTTTTAAGCTGGTTGGTAGCAGGTAATTAATGCTTTGCTTTTTCCATCTGATAATAAGAGGTATATGCTTAATTGTCATCTCAATTATCTCCCTTTTTTTTTTTTTTAATTTTTAGAAAATTTCTCAGTTCCCCCAGATGTCACAGCAACTACCTCCTCTTCCTCCACACGCCCAGCAGCAATTGACCTTCCTCCTTCAGGGATCGTGAAGGGCATGCACAAGGGATCCAATCGGTCCAGTCTGATGGACACTGCCGATGGTATGGAGCCTCTCAGAGCACACAGATACCAGAATAGCCTGAAGGAAGGGCTTGAGTTGGGAGAACAAAACACGTGGTTGCATTTGTCCCCTTTAAGCATTTCACAAGTTGGAAATGGTTATGTGATGCAGTGGTCACCTATTTTTACTGAGCTGGAGAAAATTATAGCAGAAATAGCAGACTTTCCTTTCTAGAAAGCTGTAGAAATGCATAGGTAAACTGTTAGCTAAAGCTATTGTCCTGGAGTCCTGAGAATGACAGGTAAGATGAATGAAAGCATGTAACTTTTAGCTCTAAGATCTCATGGTGCTGATAATACTCACTGTAAGCTGTTTGGCATAAACCGTTGTGCAGAGGGGTGGCATTAATGTGTGTAGGCTCGTTGTGCCCTCCCTCTGCTGGCCATTCTTCCCCTGCAGTTGATCAATACTGCACTCAGGTGCAGATCTGTAGGCAATAGTTTACATTGAGTGCAGCTTGTCAGAGGAAATCAGGGAGATCAGACTTCAGAATGGAGTAAAAATGCCTTAAAAATGAGTTTTATTCCTAGCATTCCCTGACCTGGGTTCATTATAATTGGTATTGCGCTTATTAATGTCATCCTGTTGGGCACAACTGTTAATTATGGAACAATAGTTGAATGAGTGGACATATCAAGAGGAAGTATCCTGCAGTGAAAGAAGGTAAGTCATATACATTTATAGAGGTGATGCACACTTTTATTAGACAAATTCTTTCCCTTCAGGTGTTCCTGTGAGTAGCAGAGTCTCCACAAAGATTCAACAGTTGCTGAACACCTTGAAGAGGCCCAAGAGGCCCCCTCTGAAAGAGTTTTTTGTGGACGACTTTGAAGAAATTGTGGAAGGTAATAGCACTCAGTGTTTCTTTGAATCATTTTTGATGCACACAGCCCTATGCTTCTTTATGCCTTTGTTTTTGACATTGACTCAGGTAGATTTATTATTTGCTGCTGGCAATATGTTCATGAAGAGTCTGATTAAAACTAAAAATGAAGTGACACACTGTACTGCTGAGTTTTGTGGGGCCTCCTCCATGCCGACTTCTTCCAATAACCAAAATGTACTAGCAAAAAATATTTAAATGCTTAAAAACTCTTCCTCTGCTTAGGCATCTTCACTTAGATTTCCAAAAATTAATTGGCTATTTCATTACAACCTTATTTTCTAAGCTTTTCTTTTATCCAGTTCTGTTACCCTCTGCACTTATTGTATTGTGTCACTGGGTGGTTAAACCTAAAGACTTTAAGGAAAAGGCATTTGTTCTCAGTGTGTTTTGTGAACTTCACTGCTCTGGAACAAATAGTGCAAGATGAACTGGAAACATTGTTGAATTTCCCTTCAGTTCCACAGCCTGACCCAAATCAGCCCAAGCCAGAAGGACGCCAGATGACCCCTGTGAAGGGGGAACCACTGGGAGTTGTTTGTAACTGGCCCCCTGCCTTAGAAGCAGCACTGCAGCGCTGGGGAACCACACAAGCTAAATGCCCCTGTCTGACAGCACTGGATGTTACAGGAAAACCAGTTTATACCCTTACATATGGTGAGTTGATCCCTGGCTTTCAGTGCTGAACTGTTCTGAAGAAGCAGATAGAACACAGGATTGTTGGCTTTAGTCTGGTTGCAATTTTGTGGGAGCTTTGTAGACAAAGGAGCACAACTGAAACAGAAGAGGTGACTGTGGATGGTTAAAGCAGTCAGGAATTGAAGTATTTTTCACATACTGGATTGATGTAGAGTTGTGCAAGTCTCTCTTCTTTGTGTTCTAGGCAAATTGTGGAGCAGAAGTCTCAAGCTGGCCTACACACTGCTTAACAAACTGGGGACCAAAAATGAACCTGTGTTAAAACCTGGAGATAGGGTAATGAATTTGGGACCGTCTGGTTTTCCCTGTGAAGCACAAAGTGGGTTTTGGAGGCCAACAACTTACACACTAAAATCTTGTTCTTCTAATAGCAAGGCACTTATTCGAGGGTCAGGTGGTTGGGGAAAGACGCTTCTGTGACTTTTCAGTCCTCCTGGCTCCTCTTTAAGCAACTTTTTGGCTCTGGGCCTTGCAATGCATCTAAGGAAGAACATTGCAGCTGGGAGAAATACAGAGTTTTAGAACTCTGTTTTGACTGTGTTCATCTTCATATGTATGTATACACAGTGATTGCTTGGGGAGTAAGTGCACGTACAGATATGTGGAACAGTGTTTGAAGAAGCCCTGTGAAAATCGTTCTCTTAGAATATAAAATAACGAAGTCTTCTGACTTTTAGTCACTGTGGATCTGAACTGTGTAATCTTTCCCTTGTATTTCAACTGACAAAACATTTTTGTGAATTGTAGGTAGCCCTTGTGTATCCAAACAATGACCCAGTGATGTTTATGGTGGCATTTTACGGCTGTCTCCTAGCAGAAGTGATACCAGTGCCTATAGAGGTACCTCTTACCAGAAAGGTAACGTTGATGGAACTTAGAGGAGTAATATGCAGATGTGGGATGAAAACCAAGTCAGGCCACCAACCTCTGAAAGTGTTTCACAGCACAAAGCAGCTGCCTCAGCCGTTCTCTATTAACACAATTGTGAGACCATTATGAGCATGCAGTAGAGTTTAAAAACATGGAAAAACATATTGACCAGAGAGCTGTGCTGAGCAGCTGCAAATGGTCCATTTGCTTCAATGCTGTAGTTTGGACTACAGTAGCATTGGCTGCTATTATTGCAAATAATTCCTTTGGTACAGATAATATTGTATATCCGCCTTCTGACTGACGTGATGGGGTCTCATTTCAAGCCGTGCTTCACATTTGCCAGTGTTTTGATTTTTGCTGGAGGCTGAAGATGTGAAGTACTTTGTGAATACTCAACAAAACAAAACTTCTGTTATTTTGCCATGTTACTTTATATCAAAAACTGTCTAAAACTAAAGAATTTAGTAAGAGGAAACCAAGAATGATGGCAAATTTCCAGAGCGTTACCAGTCTTTGGAATTTGGTAATGGAAAAGCTGACCAATGTTGTCTTTGAGCAGGAATGACTCTTCCCCCTCTTCCTCTCTTTCCTCAGGATGCTGGTGGTCAGCAGATTGGTTTTCTTCTGGGAAGCTGTGGTATTGCTTTGGCCCTCACCACTGAAGTCTGTCTGAAAGGGCTTCCAAAAACCCAAAATGGAGAAATTGTGCAGTTTAAAGGTTAGAATGGTTACATAGTCACTTTCAGTTGTACTTTTGCCATAGCAGAACTGTTTGAAATTAGTTTTCAGAAGTCTGAATGCATTTTTCAGTAGCTTAAAGTGAACAACTTTCCCAACAGCATTTTCTTATTGTTGTGGGCTTTGTGTGTATGGCACAGATTGATCTGTGTATGCAACAGAACGACTGTGTTGATCTGGGAGTACAAGCCATAGTTTGTCCTCATATCCCTTCGGTGACATTTGGCAGATTCAAACGCAGTTTTATTAATGATGGAAGAGTCTATATTTAGGAATACTGCAGGGATCTTTCCTGAGTAGAGGAAGTGCCTTGCTGCCCACTGAACTCCCTGATGAGAAATGCCTTCTGGCTACCAGCTTAGGTTGGATTGTTACTGTGTTTACATAACTAAACTTGGATAAATGATGTGTTTTTGTGTATTCTTGCACAATATAAATCTGTCACTAAGTAAACTGTTATTAATGCTCCACTTTAATTTTGGCTCCAGGTTGGCCTAGATTGAAATGGGTTGTGACAGATTCAAAATACCTCTCCAAATCTCCTAAGGACTGGCAGCCCAACATCTCAGTTGCAGGAACTGAGCCAGCATATATTGAGGTAAGGAGTGAACAGGGAATAGAAGGTAGTTTCTGTGAGCTGAATTTAATGTTCTAATCATCAGAGAGAGAATTCTTTCACCTCACTACCTTAAGCTTATCAGTTTCTAGTCACTGAAACAAATCTCACTGTGTACAACCTGCAGTGAAGCGTATTTTAGTAGTGAATATTTTCTGTGGCCATTGAGCACTGCTCAAAATGAAATAGAAAACACTCTTCCTGTTCCAGAAAGCTGGTAGTTGAGTCAGCCAGGCTGGGAAGTGTACTTCCTGTACCTGAGAACACAGATTTCTGGAACTACTGAAGCCAACAGCATTTGGCTTTGATTTTTCATTTTTTGATTTTTTCAATCAATTTTTTCAAATTTTTGATTTGAATTTTCTGTTCTTACTAGCAGAGTTTATTTTCGTTCGTAGAAGGTGAGGCATCTCCCAGGAACTGCAGTGATTTCAGTAGTAACAGAAATTTGGCTATTGTAAATTTACAAATTGCTTTTTCAGTTCACTTATGGACACAGAAGGAGATGTTCTGAGAAGCAGTAGTAATGAAATAAGCGTGAATACATTAAATTGCCATCTGCGTCTCTGGACCTAATCTGAACTAATTTGATACCTGAATCACTGTTTTTTCTGTGGTCAACCTTGCTGGTATTTTTCTACAGAAAAGGATTTTTTTTTTTGTGCACCTATCCGGAGCTTTGGAGGAACCAAATTTTATTTAAGATGGGCTCTCTTTTAATTTCCTTCATGTGTAAAGCCCAGAGTGACACCATAACCTTTTTTTCCTTCTGCAGTACAAGACCAGCAAAGAGGGCAGTGTTATGGGTGTCACAGTGTCTCGGATTGCAATGTTGTCTCACTGCCAAGCTTTGTCTCAGGCCTGCAACTATTCTGAAGGTGGGTGAAGTCACAGAAACATCAAAGAAGTTCTGGGGGGAGGAGGAAGAGAGAAGCAAATCTGTACATCCATTGACTGCAGTGTTATTTTTAGAGCTGTATGTCATAGTAGTTTAAAATGCAGAGTATGTCTTTTGAAAGCCATCACTTCATCACTCTTAATTTCCACTGCTTCTGGGAGTCAGCGCTTGAATGATATTCTCTCTTCTGCTGCTGCTCATGCATAAAGAGGTTAAAGCTCTTTCTGTTCTACTGATGTCCATTAAATGCTGGAATGTGGTTTTCTTACAACTTTCTGGGATGTTTTTCCTTCTATTAAATTGATGTTTGGTTGCCTTCTTTTGCATAACAAGGATCTCTGAGTAGTGGAATGTATAATCAGACAAACAAGGCTCTGCACTTGCTGCACGTACACATCTTGGAGCAGATCTGACAGTGTGAAATGACAGATCTGAATGTATGCAGATTTGAGCATGAATAACAGCTGCCCAGGCACATTTTACTTCTAAACTACAACTTTCTCTTTCCAGGTGAAACAATAGTGAATGTTTTGGATTTTAAGAAGGATGCAGGGTTGTGGCATGGCATTCTCACGGTGAGTTGAGCCTCTTGAAGACTTTCTAGAGCATTCCATAACTTTGTAACTGACATTTGAGGACACGGTTTAGGAATTGTTCGCTAATAACTCAATCATACCTCTCTCTCCCTCCAGAGAATTGTCCATGTGGCAGAAAGCATGGAAGCATCATCACTAAATTGATGTGGCTTTGTAGTATGGAAAGGGTTTGGGGGCTGAGGGTGATTTCTGCTTTGTTTTGCGAGCTTTTTCTTAGAAGTCCTTTTCCTGCTTTTCAGAATGTAATGAACAAATTGCATACTATCAGCGTGCCCTATTCTGTGATGAAGACCTGCCCACTGTCATGGGTGCAGAGAGTTCATACTCACAAAGGTAACTGCGTGTTCCACAACTTAAGCTTGAAGATTTCAGAATACATGAGAGAAGACCATTAAAATCTGAAATATTTTGGAGCCTCTCTTTTTGCTCTTCAGTGACAAATCAAACAGATCAAGTCTAATTTGTTGCAAAATGTGCACAAAGTCTTAATCAGCAAACTGTAGAGAATTTCATGGGGGACCTCACAACCTGTGTGCTTCAAGTCAGTGCTTCTTATGAGACAAAGAAAATAGCTGAGCATGGAGAGATCCATTGATCCCAAATCCTTAGTGGGGGGTGTTCAGGTGGTGGTAATGGTTCTGGTGTTTTGGAGAAGGGGCTGCAGCAGCTCAGGTGGTAGGAGGTGACCTGCATGTAGCAGCAGATGCTGTTCTGTGTTAAGGTTCCTTATCACTACAGACTCATTCGCCTTAGAGTTTTCTCATCTATAGTATTAGAGTGTGTGTTCCTATGAAAATGACTCATGAAAAGCATTCTTTTATTCTGACACCTCTTTTTTGTGTTGGGTTGCAGCAAAAGTTGCTTTAGTCAAGTGTCGAGACTTGCACTGGGCCATGATGGCCCATCGAGACCAAAGAGACGTCAGTTTGAGTTCTCTGCGCATGCTGATTGTGACTGATGGTGCAAATCCCTGTGAGTATGCCCATACTGCTGTTCTCCAGAGAGGTTTCTCAGACTTGCTTTATCCAGGTCCTGTTCAGTAGATGCTGATATCTTAGAAGATGTCACATGTAGTTTTTAGTAGTAATATTGTATATATACTCTGTCAATAAGCTGCACTTCACTTCTAGGCTATTTTGGAAACTTATATACACATATAGATATAAAAGATTATAGTTGACTCTTTTTTTTCATTCCAGGGTCTGTTTCTTCATGCGATGCCTTCCTGAGCTTGTTTCAGAGTCATGGGCTTAAACCAGAGGCAATTTGTCCGTGTGCCACGTCTCCAGAAGCGATGACTATTGCAATACGGAGGTAATGGCTGTATAGCATTGCAGTTTATTTGCTAGATTAAGTGATGCTGGCTAAGGCTTGTTCACACATCATAGTTGACTTCAGCATGTAATAAGCTCCACTGACATTTACTGTGTGTACTCTGGGTATTCATGTAGCTAAATTGTTCAGCATTTCTCCTAAGGTGAGTGCTTTTTTTTTTCCTCTCTAAGATGGGCAATAGCTCAACAGGACCTTTAAGTCGTCTGCACTGAATCCTTCTGTCTTGATATATGAGGCTGGTAGAGTGCTTTTTGAATCTGAGATGAAAATTAATATGACATTGGGCAGCCACTTTCATAGTCTGCTTCTGTCCATTGCTGCCCTCTATAAATCAGTAGCGCTGTAACCACCTGTGAGCTGGTATTTAACACAGGTTAAACTAAAGACCTGGAAGAGGAGCTGTCATTCACATGATGTGTTGCATTTGCCCAAGAATGAGTTTTCTGACTTACAGATTGATGCTGTCCCTCACCAGAGGACATCTCTGCTCCCATTTTACAGTATTTAAGTTGTTATGCAAAGAACAGACACTGAAGCATGCATTCTTTGGTTGCTCTGATATGTCTGATTTGGCGTATCGACTTCTGTGTCTTTCAAAGGCCTGGGGTTCCTGGGGCACCTCTGCCTGGAAGAGCCATTCTGTCCATGAACGGGTTGAGTTTTGGTGTGATTCGTGTCAACACTGAAGACAAAAACTCTGCACTCACTGTTCAGGATGTTGGGCACGTGATGCCAGGAGGTAAGAATACATGGGAGTCCCTCCTGAGGATATCTGTGAATGCTCTGGAATGTGCTGGAAAAAGAATCACTCTGTTTAATTGTTCCTAGGAATTATGTGTATAGTGAAACCCGATGGACCACCTCAGCTGTGTAAAACAGATGAGATTGGAGAAATCTGTGTTAGCTCCAGAGCAGGAGGAATGATGTATTATGGGCTGGCAGGGCTGACAAAGAATACATTTGAGGTATGTATAGCAGAGTGTATGTTTCTTTCCTGATTTCCTATGTGGGAATGAATCTCGGATGTTCTCTTGTTTTTGTAACCTATGTGTTAATGTTGGTTTTTGGAGAGAAACCCAGAAAAACTCATTGCGGTTAAATATTTTCTGTGCTCCCTCTTCTTAAGGATGCCTCACATTGCTAAAACAATTGTAGCAGGGATTTCCTCCTTATTGTTTCACTCACATACAATACAGCTCTTGATTCTGAATCATGGGAGCATGTTTTTCTAGCCTCAGGCAAATCCACTTTACCTCCAACGTCCTCCCTTCTGTTGCAGGTTATTCCTCTGAACTCAGCTGGCTCTCCAGTGGGTGATGTGCCATTTGTCCGTTCTGGCTTGCTGGGCTTTGTTGGACCTGTATGTATCATAGCTTCTGAGCTTGTGTTAGCTTGTTCTGATGACCTGAAATGTTTAAAAAGAGAGCATTTGTGCTTGGAAATGTGTGTATGTGATTGCTTGCTGTGAGTGACAGAGATAGTTGAGAGAGAATTCTGTTAATTGAAACTACGGACCAGTAAGAGCTGCAGAATATGTAAAACCTGGAATTTGTGTCTGCTTTATATACACAGGTCACTGATTGGTGACTTTCTTATCTTTCAGGGCAGTTTGGTGTTTGTGGTTGGAAAAATGGATGGATTGCTGACAGTCAGTGGACGGAGACACAATGCTGATGACATTGTCGCAACTGGGTTGGCAGTAGAGTCAATAAAAACAGTTTACAGAGGAAGGTAAGTAAATTAAAGCTCTCCTTTCTCCATAAACTTCTGCGTGTAATGTAATGAAATGGGATCTTCAGTGTAAGCTCCCATTTCTCTTCAGTAACTGGTTTGTTTGGGTAGGTCAGTTGAAGTAGACACGCTTTTGGTTTAGCCATTAATGGGCCTGGTGTCTCTGTTTTGCTGCCTTATATTTTTTCCCCTGTATTTGCCCCTATGGGTTTGGTTTCTTTATGGGGAATTTTTTCTTTTTGAGAGAGAGAGAAAACTTTGTCTTTTTGGTTGCCTGTTGCCAAGGAGTGCATTCAGAATTCCTGCTAATGTAGATCTCCTGTTGTCCTTAGGATTGCTGTATTCTCAGTATCTGTCTTCTATGATGAGAGGATTGTGGTGGTGGCAGAGCAGAGGCCAGATGCATCTGAGGAGGACAGTTTTCAGTGGATGAGTCGCGTACTGCAGGTAAGCCCAGAGACAAAGGTAGACAAGGGGAGTTTGTGCAGCTTTTCAGTGTGTGGGTAGATCAGAGGCCATCAGCATGACCTAGATGGAGAGAGTGTGGTCTTGTGATCTCTCTTGGCACAAGGTAGCTTTACAAGGTTGCAAGCTGGGTACATCTGCTGTGTACAAGCTGTTCTGTTGTGTCCTGAAGGTCCTGGGAAAGTGGCTGCAACACAGAATAAGCTCTGACAAAATTATCATCATTATGCTAGCACAGTGACTGTATAGAGAAACACAATTGCCTCTCAATGCTGCAAATCAGATCCAGTGCTCAAATGCAGTAGTTCTGCTGTGTTGGATCTTACTGATGTTCAGTGCCAGGCTTTAAAGTTGTCCTTATCTTTAAGACATTTTCAACAGAAGACAGTAAGCAGAGAATGGTTAAAACAGCTGAACAAGCATAGTCCTGAGAATGCAGAACAAATGGCAAATGCTTACTTTGAGAGCTGCATGCAGGAATGTTATGAGGTATGCAAACTAGGCAGAGAAGTCAGGGAAGTACCTGGTAACCTGAATAATGTATTAGTTGCCCGAGTGCTGAGACAGACAAAAAAAGAACAGAGTGATGATGGAGTGGAGAGACAGATGGATAAAATCCTAGGATCAAAATCATGTGATTTTGATCACAAGCAACTGTGTATATTTTGAGATTTTAGTCATGAAAAGTTTAAAAATGGACTTCTGGTATATGGAATAGAGTAGGGATGCAAGCAGGTGCTTAACTCTTAACGTTGAATAAGAGTAACTAATGTTACACAGGTCAAATTGAATGATAGTGACTGCCCTGCTCCTTCATTAACTTACAAATGTAGAGTTTTGTCCTTTGGCATGGCAGTGAAGCCAGTAATACCCAAAATTCAAGTGACCTTCTTTCCTTTCTTTAGGCAATTGACAGCATTCACCAAGTGGGTGTATATTGCCTTGCTCTTGTGCCAGCTAATACGTTGCCAAAAACTCCACTGGGAGGGATCCATATCTCTCAAACTAAACAGCACTTTCTGGAGGGCTCTCTGCATCCATGCAACATCCTCATGTGCCCACACACATGTGTGACGAACTTGCCAAAACCCAGGCAGAAACAACCAGGTAACGTGAGTCCCTTTTGTTTAATGTTCGTTAACTGTAGCTCACTACTTCAGCTTCACTACTTTACCAAAGGAAAAGTCACTTTGTTATAAGTTTCTATAGGGCCTCCAGTGCTGTGAGCTTTTGCTTATTTTAGACATTACCCTGATGCAGGTAATACTGAAAGACACCATTTGTAGCATGTGAGAGTATTCTGATTCTATGTGGCTCTTCTTAACCAACAGGTGTTGGCCCTGCCTCTGTGATGGTGGGGAACCTGGTTGCTGGGAAGCGTATTGCTCAGGCCTCTGGAAGAGATCTTGGTCAAATAGAAGACAATGATTTAGTTAAAAAGGTAAGTCAGTGTTTGTTACAATGGAGTGTGCAAGAAGAGTTTACCCTTCAGTTGAATGCAAGGCAGCAAAGTGAGACAAACTTAGTATTGACTAAATAGAGGAACTAGTATTTAGGTACTTCCTTTTTGTTTTAGCACCAGTTCCTGACAGAGGTGTTACAGTGGAGAGCTCACACAACTCCTGACCACGCGCTCTTCCTCTTATTAAATGCCAAGGTACAGTTGCTTTTTGGTTGTTGTTTTTTTTTTGAGGTCCACTGCGTGTTTTTTCAGCCCAAGTTTGAGACTGTGTTTAAAATCTTTACCTGCTGCAGTGTCCCCTATTTAGCCTCTTTGTCAGATGTTGCCCTAGGATTTCTAACTTAAAACTTGCACCTTTGAACCTGCAGGTCATTTGTCATCTTAATGCCCACAGTGGTTTGATGCTTCATTTTAAAACTGAGCGTATTTGTAGGTCCCACTGGTTCCTGTATCATTTAATGATGTATCCCTGTTGAGTATATTCTGGCAAGGTTCTGGTGTGAGAAGACCTGAACTGACTCCTGGAAGGTAGAATTTTCTAGAACAGATCTAACTCTATTTCTGTCTTTTCCGAATTGTAGTGGATAAACAGCTCAGTGAGCACCAGCAGCATATAGGTATTGATAACTAGTAGCTATAGACTAATGCTAGTGAACAAGGTTGTTTGGTTTGGTTCCAGCAGCTGTCTTACTGACACGTGTTGTGCTGGTTGGAAACCATTGTCAGAGGCTGTGGTTAGAACACTTCTATCTCTTTTCAAGGGAGCTGCTGTGTGTACAGCCACCTGCCTTCAGCTGCACAAAAAAGCTGAGAGAATTGCGTCAGTGCTCTGTGACAAAGGACATCTCAATGCAGGAGACAACGTGGTGCTTCTTTATCCTCCTGGTAAGCAAGCTTTCAAAAGAACTGCATCCCACTGTGAAAATACAGTATGGTGTTTCTTTGATGTTTCATTGAGATCTGGAAGTTCAGGAGGGATAATTGAACACCATTACATCAGGGACTGTGTAACTTCCTGATCCAGTTTTCACTCCATGAAGGGCTGTCCTCATGTCTTGCAGTTGCAGTATCACAACTCCAACATTGATTCTTTAGTTTTGGAAGAACCAATTTGTATCTTCTCACTCCTGGAGAGACGCGCTCAGCTCTAGGGATGTTACTGTCTCCCGATGTTTACGATAAAAACACTTTTTTTGTGGTTATCAAAGAACCCGTGGTATGATGCAAGGTTATTAGAAATGTGTGACCACACTGCATGTGCTGGAGAAATGCATTGTGTGCCCTAACAAGAGACCTCTTGGCTCCTGGTCTGTTCAGATCTTGTTTGCCTGAAGTCACTTTGACAATTAGCAGCTCTTTATCCAAGGAAAGCTGTGAGAAATGGCAGGGTGGGTTCTGGTACAGACTGGTGCCATCACCTTCAGCTCTGTTAGCTGCCTCTTCTACAGCAGTAAGTTGGGAAGTGTGGTCTGCCTGCTGTCACTGGTAGCTCACACCTTTATCACCTGGCGTGTGTACGGCGCTCACTGCTGATGAGAGGTGCAGTGTACTTCCACTACCAGAGACTCTGTTTTGAACTGACTGACTTCTGAGTCATTCAACACTGGGATATTCTTTTCCTGAAAAATGGATATGGTTTGCTGTGGTCAGTCTTCTCTGCTTTCCCAGTTCCCTATCCCAGGCTTCTTTAGCTTCATTGCCATGCTGGCCTAACTGTTTGACCTGCTTATGTTGCACACGTGTGCTGCGGGAGTGTACCTTTTTCTAATGAAAATTTGAACCGATGCTCAGAGAAAAAGCCTTCAGGGGTGTCACCAGGGTGCTGTACACTACAGCCTGTCGTGTCCTTGCAGGCATTGAGCTAATCACCGCGTTCTATGGCTGTTTGTATGCTGGCTGCATCCCTGTGACCGTGAGACCACCTCATGCTCAGAGCCTCACTGCTACTCTGCCCACTGTGCGAATGATCGTGGAAGTGAGTAATGGGACCTTAGTGTGGCTGGAGCACTCTTGTTTCAGCCTCTCACCTATGAGTAGTTAGCACAGCTGTCATTTACATGACAGTGGTGAAGGACAACGTTCTAATTCATAAGAGGGAAGAGAGAACCACCTCTTCTATGAAACAGTTGTTAGCAGGGATACTAATGTGATGTTACTACCTAAGATTTCATGTTGATGCTCCTTACTGGACAGGACAAATCCTGTTATTGGTTATTTTCCAAGTCAGTAATCTAGACAGGATATCTCCACATTATAAACACAGAGAAGAAGTTAGATTTGGGCTGCTGAAATAATTTACTTGCTCTAAAGGTTGTTTGCCTTTAAATCTGAGTTTGGGGTTTTAATGAAGGAAGTGCTGGAAAAGCCACAGAAATTAATGCAAGTCTACCAAGGGGAAGGTGGCTGAAGGTGGTGAAATACATCCTGTGAATATGAAATCTTGCCGTGACAGTATCTGAGGGAGCTGCTCTTGTCTTTATTAGCAGTTGTTTATCTTTTTAGGTCAGCAAAGCTGCCTGTATTCTCACAACCCAGACCTTAATGAGACTACTGAAATCCAGAGAGGCAGCTGCTGCTGTAGATGTGAAAACCTGGCCGACCATCATTGATACAGGTGTGGTCTGTGGACTTGGAAGACTTCTTCAAGTTCTTTGAAGGGGTTACCATTGAATTCCAAAGGGAGAGGCTGTTCCTCATTCCAGATGTTAACCAGATGACTCATAAGATTTTGTTGGAATGTTTAGAAAAATGATGAGAGAGACAAGGCAGATCTTTGCTCATCTCTCTCCTTCATTTGTTGAACTATTGATGGGTCATAATTTGCATGGAAAGACACGTTGTAGTTAACAGTAATTCCTTGATGACAACATTCCATGTTGTGGTTGACTTAACCTGGCCTCCTGGTCTGGCACTGTAGAGTGACTGAGCAACTCAGAGGGCATAAGAAGCAGAATGTGGTCTTGGATTGGTTGTGTCTCCTCATACCTGATCGTGCTTCATCCATTGACCCTGGAGTTTAAGAAAATTAAAGTCATGTATTTAAAATATTTGGTTTTACACACAGAAGAGAATGAATAACTTTCTCCAGGGCTTTTTGCAAGACTCTTCTTTTGTTCTGTGTGTTGTCTTTGGAAAATATCTTAATCAAAAAATGTATGGTCTGCCTCAGTCTTTCTGAAAACTGTTCTTCTTTTAAATAGTAATTTAGTAATAAAAAATTAAACACGTTTCTTTCTTTCTTGCACAGATGACTTGCCCAGGAAGCGGCTCTCTCAGATCTATAAACCACCTACGTCTGAAATGTTAGCATATCTAGATTTTAGTGTTTCTACAACAGGCATGCTTACAGGAGTGAAGGTACAGTAAAATGCTCTTAAAAGATGAATTATTTTGGTGTCTTGTCTTTGGCTGATAATCCAGACCATCTCTTCTGCCTACCTCCACCAAAACTGGCTTTGTAGCTTAAATAAAGGCCATACTTTTCAGTTAGTAAGGCTATAAATTCCCTGCGTGCAATGCAGTGTGACTTCAGCTGAAGAATCAGCTCTGCTGTATAGAAAGAGGTCTCTACAGCGGGCATCAGGAGTTCTGCTGCCTCCCACCAGGGAGCAGTGGGTGTGAGGAGCACAGCTGTGTGCTTTTGCTTCCCCCCCCAACACTAAGAGCAAAATAGGAATGCAGTTGACAGAGAAGATGATATGAAACTGAAAAATGAAAGAGTGTGTCATTAATGATCAGCTCTGTTTGGAGTCTGAGAAGCTCAAAACCTTTCAGCAGTAGCTGTTGTCACAGTTTCTGGCTCATATGGTTCCGCATCTGCTCTGGGAGATAAGGGAAAAAGAAATACTGTTTATTGGGAAATGCTAACAGGCCAATTGTCATTCTTACCTTGATGAAATCCTATTGTGATGTGAGATGTCAGCACGGTTTCTCTGTCTTTGGTGTTGCAGATGTCCCACGCAGCAGTGAGCGGCCTCTGCAGGGCCATCAAGCTTCAGTGTGAGCTCTACTCCTCACGGCAGATTGCGATCTGTCTTGACCCCTACTGTGGACTAGGGTTTGTGCTCTGGTGCCTTTGCAGGTAGGACCTTTGAGGGAGAAAAGGGTAAAGGTTAACTCTTGGCTGATTTTAAATGGGAAGTAGCAATCCACGTCTGTAATGAGGCAGATATTTTGGCATTACAAAATGACTAACTGGTAGTAAGAGGAGAATTTGTCTTAAACTGACAATAATATGTTCCCGTTTCCTGCAGGTTAGCAAGTTGTTATCCCATGTTGCTTATGCATATTTGTGCTGCCAAATATTACTGGCTCCAGAATGCTTCTCTTGCCTTTCTTCCTTGATTATATGTTGCAGCAAGGGAGTTTTCTTGCTGTAAATTGTGTGGTTGAGCTGATTCTCCCTTTGTTTTCAGTGTGTGCATATAAATTGTTCTTGTAAAGTAAGCCATATTTATTATACATTGTTGCTACAGAATGCAGGCATTGGAGCTATCATCAATTTGCCTCAGATCAGAGTCCCACAGCTTGCTTTTGGTCTATCAGGAATATAAGACAAAATGAAAATATAGTAAATATTAATTTAAAGGTACTTACCCGCTACACAAAAGTATTCTTCTCTTTGCTGTTTTTCACAGTGTGTATTCTGGACACCAGTCAATTTTAATTCCTCCTATGGAGCTGGAATCCAATCTTTCTCTCTGGTTATCTACTGTCAGCCAACATAAAATAAGGGACACTTTCTGTTCCTATTCAGTCATGGAACTGTGCACAAAGGGACTTGGAAACCAAGTTGAAATGTTAAAGGTGAGAAATGTTTCTTGACTATTAGGCTTTGTACATTAATGAAACTGCTGTAGCAAGTGAAGTGAAACGGTTGTTAAAGACAACAGCATAATGATGGACGAGTCTGCTGTCCACAGTTTGCTCAGAGAGCAAATGCAACAAAAGAACTTCTGGAGCCGCAGGAAATTAAAAGGGTTGAAATCGAATAAGGTGGATGTATTGCAGTGTGGGTGGCACATAGCCAAGGAGTGTCAGAGACTGCTGGGCAAGCCCTGAACAGAGGATGCCAGCAGCAAAATGCTCTGCAGAGGAATTGCTTATATAACAGTCTGCAGTGAAGGCTCAGACCAGCATATGATGTAAAGCACACACATTAAGTGCTTGGCTAAATAAAGGTGTTTTCTCCCGGGGGATGAGAGGAAGGAAAAAATAGCAGCATAAAAGGCTTGAGGTGTTTTCTGCTTGGGGTTTACTGAAGTAATTTGTGCACTCCTTCTACAAGGTTAAGGATCAGCCTTGTTCTGTTGGAGGCATAGAGTCCCCCTGCCTTGTGGTGTGTCACCACTTAACAGAATAATGTCCAGGTTCCTATTCTTGTGCTGTTCAGTGCATTTATAATAAGGTATAGAAGTAATAACGGATTCTGGTCTCGGTTTAGTTAAAGACTCGGTGCAACCTCCATAAATGACTGTACATTCTCACTTGGTTTGGTTTCCATCTATATAAATAGGGAATAAAAGATGTAATCTTAGCTGACAAGCTCTGCAGAAGCACATGGTGCTACATTCTCTAGCAGAGGAAGGAGCAGAGCTGATGATTTTGTTCTCCCATTATTTTCAGGCTCTGGTCAGACATATCTTACAGTGACAAATAGGAGCTGAAAAGAGGACACTGCTTGAGCACAAGAAGTCCCTTTCTCAGGGGGGTTAGGTCTTAGTGCAGTGTGGCAGAGGTCCTGTGCACTCATTTGCACACTCTTTTCCAGGCACGAGGAATTAATCTGTCCTGTGTCCGGACGTGTGTGGTTGTTGCAGAGGAACGGCCACGAGTTTCTCTCACTCATTCCTTCTCAAAACTCTTCAAAGACATTGGCTTGTCATCTCGTGCTGTAAGCACCACCTTTGGATCAAGAGTCAACGTTGCTATCTGTTTACAGGTAAGAAGAATGCCTTTTAGGGCCTACGTTGTCACTGCCATCAGGTTTCCATGTTACCAATTGAGAATACAATGCAAACCTCCTAATCTGCATGTGATTCTCCACTGTGAACCTAGCCCCACATCTGCTTTGCAGAGAACAACTAGCACAAGATCTGAGCAACTTCTTCTCTTTTCGGCTGCCAGATTACATCACAAATACCCAAAACAACTGAAATAAGACCTCTTTATTTAACCTGTGACTTCAGTTGCACCAGAGCTGGTAGCTCAGAGCACTTAGGCTGTCTCTGTAGCAGTTTCCCTCCTCAAGATGTATCCTGCACTGGTGTTAATGCTTAGTAAATACAACATACTTCTCTCTGTACTGATGTGCTTCCCTGAGCCCAACTGCAAAGATGGGGAGATGTGGATGTGAGGTCCATTGTCAGCGTGGAGCCCCCGGAAATCTTTGAGCTCAGGCACAAGTTGCCTAAACTATATTTGTTTTAATGTCCCCTTTCCTAGGGAACTTCTGGGCCTGATCCTACCACAGTGTATGTAGATCTGAAGTCCTTGAGACATGACAGGTACAGTAAGTTTGCTTTACTATAAAACATTGTGATAGTACTGAGCTACCACTCCTCTCAGTAGATTTCAGCTTTCTTCTTCTCCTGACTGTGTTTTCTTTAACTTCAGAGTCCGTTTAGTGGAAAGGGGAGCTCCGCAAAGTCTGCTGCTCTCGGAGTCTGGGAAGGTAATTTCGTGTTACTCCCCTGCCCCTCCTGATGCTGGGAATGGTGCTCTTGTGGCATAGCATGAGAGTGTTGGTTACACTGCTCCTCTGAAAGGTTACTTTGATTTATAATGGAATAGAATGCCTTCCCCGTGTGGCTCTTCAGACAGGAAATACTTCTGTTCTGATAGTGCTTCACTGTACATGCCCTAGCATGTTTTATATGCGTTAGTCATTTCCATGGGTGAAACCATACCTTTGTGGAAATAAATGAACTGCCTCGGTGCTTTAGTTGTGTGTGAAGATAATTCACAAACTGATTTGCGTATTCCTTCTTCTGATCTTTAGATTTTACCTGGAGTCAAAGTGGTTATTGTTAATCCTGAGACAAAAGGGCCTCTTGGAGATTCTCATCTCGGAGAGGTAAGCACAGATTTGACTTTTTGGGTAGTTTTTCCTGCTGTCTGGTTCTTGATTTGTATTTTCTCTTTGATTATCTGAGTTGATGGTAAGCAGTAATACCTTTTTAAAGTGGAATTACTGCTTTTATGGCTGGCTTCCAAATAATCTGATTTATATTTTGCTCTGCTTATCTTAATAACACAACAGTACATTCAATCTGTGTTGAAATTATAAAAGTCCACAGGTTTTCCATATCCTCATTTTAATGTCATTAGCAGAGGATATCTCCAAGATCCATTTTTGGGATGTTTGGCTGTTTGAGCTAAGCATAAAACATCTTTGGACTTGGAAGGCCTTAGTTACATTCATCCCTAATAAGACCCTCCTTGTTAGTTTATTATCTGCTTTATTTAAACACTCTAAAGATGCCCTTTTGATGTAACATGTGGACCTTTTTTTCCCCACTTCTGCAGATTTGGGTGAACAGCCCACACACAGCCAGTGGCTACTACACCATCTACGACAACGAAACCCTTCAAGCCGATCATTTCAACACTCGTCTGAGCTTTGGAGATGCAGCTCAGACACTTTGGGCTCGGACTGGGTACCTCGGCTTTGTCCGTCGGACAGAGCTGACAGCTGCCAGTGGAGGTATGGCAGAAACGAGTCTTTTCTCCCAAACAGTGCAATGGATACATTCCCATCAGTGCAAAAAGGAGACACTTGATTTGTATCCAAATCCCATTCACTGTCTGCCCCTTCCTTTTTTCATAGTGTGCATACATTTCATTTCTGATTTCTCCTCTTTAGAGCGCCACGATGCACTGTATGTTGTTGGAGCACTGGATGAAACTCTGGAACTGAGGGGGCTGCGTTACCACCCAATTGATATTGAGACGTCTGTATCCCGGACACACAGGAGCATTGCTGAATGGTAAAATAGCAGTGAAAAATGAATTCATCCTAATGTAGGTGGAACGTAGCAGTGTTTATGTAAAGATGCAGGATTTAATAAGGAGGAAAAAAAACCCCACAAACACAGAATGTAGGCAAATTCAGATTCTTCTTTTGTGTTACCATCAGCAAGTTGTGTGATCTTGATATGCATCTCCTTTCCCATACATAGGTGAGAATAATACTGGGCTGACTGACTGTGAATCTTGTCTTGCAAGCCGTAATTCAAAATAGAAATTACAGTTTCCAGTTGTGTGGTTATATTTGGGTTGGTGAAGGCAGCAGTTATTTCATTCGTCAAATTGATTTGTGTCTGAACTGATGTTTGGCACATTGACACTGGGTATTCATTGGAGTTACACTGCTTGGTAATGCAGTGCGAAGCAGGTGGTAAATGCTATCTAAGGATAAAAAATGAGAAACTCTGTATTTCTGTATCTGTGGAAATAACTCCGTTTTCTGTTGGTTTGTTCTTTGTAACTTTCAGTGCTGTATTCACGTGGACCAACTTGCTCGTGGTCGTCGTGGAGCTGTGTGGCTGTGAGCAGGAGGCCCTGGATTTAGTTCCTCTGGTTACAAACGTGGTCCTGGAAGAACATTATCTCATTGTGGGAGTGGTGGTGGTAGTTGATCCTGGAGTTATTCCTATCAATTCCAGGGGGGAGAAACAACGGATGCATCTCCGTGACAGTTTTCTGGCTGACCAGTTAGACCCCATCTACGTTGCTTATAACATGTAGTGTGTGGGGGAGCGATGCTCAGAAACCTTATGGGACCACCATACATAAAGGGTGGCCGTAGAAATGAAGCTGGTGAAAATTACTAATACTTGATATCAAGTTTGAGATTGCTACCACATTCCCTTCATCTCATCCTGTGGTATTAAGATCACATTAACTACCAACGGGGAAAAAAAAAACAAAAAGGAAATGTGGTAGACAATGGAAAACATTTGTAATGGTTTACTGAAATATTAGCTTTATAGCAAATGCAAATTGACAAGCGTGTGAGCTTCAAAATTCCTAAGGCCTTTACAGTAGTGTTACTTTTTTCATCTGTTGTACATATTTGTATTTTTATCTAATACTGTTTTAGGATTCTCTAAGGGGAGGGTTTATTTAGTTAAGATGATGAACTATTAAGAGGAGGGTCGTCGGAGTTCTGCAGTTCCCTACTATATAATGTACTTTGCATCTGTACTGTAGCTATCCATTCCGTGGGATCACACAGCTTATTTAAAATCGTGCCATGACCAAATCAATAACTTACGGAATCTAAGAGTTACTTATTCAGATAGATATTTCTTGAATTAAAAAAAAAAGAAAAGAAAAAAAAAGAATTTTGCCTATATTTTAAATATGTAAATATTATACATAATTCACTTAGATAGAAAATTAACTTGGTTAATGATGACAGCTGAAGGTAGAAATTAAGGGCAAGTAACTTTTGTGGTCCTTAGCATAATTACATTTGGTTAGACAACTAATGTGGGATACGAAGATCTCACACAGGTTTTCTTCTTTCAGTATGTAGTCTTTTATTGCTGGCCAGAAGCGTGTCGTAGCACATAGAAACCCATGATTTAAAGGCACATCTTCCTAAGCGAGGCTGAGATACTTAAAGAGTTGCATCGAATCTGGTGATGAACACGCAGTTCAATTCCCTGCTTGTGCAGTTCAGTCATTATTCCATCCAATTCCCTCGAGGGTACAGTGAGAATCACAGTAGATGGGCTCTGCTGTAAGCTGGGAGACGGTGAACCAGATTCCTTCCAAACGTTCTCTGGGAGCAATTTGCTATCAATTTCTGGGGTTTGGGCTGAGAGCAGTTCTACTACTACAGGAGGAGGCACAAAAATGCAACAGCGGTTCTGGTAAATGCATCGTTAACATGAATATCCCAACCTTCAGAATGCTGTGTCAGCTTTCACACTGGTCAGTGAAGCTGTAGAGCAGCGGGTCCAAGCTCTTCCTGCTGCTTGGGAGCAACTGCATGCTGGGCTGAAGGGAGAGATGGCGTTTAAGCTCTGACTCAGAACGACCTTTATTCACGTAATCCTGAATTTTATCCTAAATTCCTATGGGTGTTAAGGAAATACGATTTTGGAAGCAATGAGAGTTGATACCAAGGTATTGCAGCAGGGTTTTTCTGAGTCGAATACGGTATACAGTGTAAATAAACTTGTTCTTAAAATGCTCCACATTACCTCGTTCCAAATTTGTAGGCGGTTTTTAAAAGGTTTATAGGATGAGCTCTGAAGATCCTGTGGCAGTTATCAGCACAGAACCTGGCGGGCCTGTAAGCAAATGACCGGCTTTTGGTTCTTGAACAACTCCTGATGCATTCTGTTAGCTCTGAGGACAGGAGCACTGCAGCACGGATGGGAAGTTCTGAATATCTTTGGAAGATATTCAGTGCTGAAGCATCTCAGGTTGTGTTATTTGCAAATGCTTCAGTTTATAAGCGTGTGTTTCTACAGGGTTTATTTTTCCCCTGCTATGAGGCAGCACAGAAGGTGAAAGTTCTGTGCTGCTGTGTGGATGTGACAGTGTTTCTGCTGCTGGTCTCTATTTCCTTACAACCTGCATCCTAAAATGCCTTCAGATGGAGTTTAGTATCTTTAGTCTGAACAGCGAAAGGACAGCAGCAGGTGTAACTGTGACTAATACACTTGGAACTGCAGCTGCTTATTTCTAGTGTGAAGTGCACTGAAATTATTCTTTTCCAGCCAGTGAAGTGAGAGAATCTCCTTGTTTTGCTGTGCACTCCTTATCTTGTTGATTTTTCTTGCACAGCGGTGCAGCTTCGCTTTTTTTGTTGCATATTTCAGGAATAAAGCAACAAAGGGCCTTGACTTTTTCTTGCTGAAATCAAAGCTTTGGGGGAGTTGTTTCAACAAACTCCTTGTTTGCCCACAGAAATGGGTTTCAAGTACAGATTTTCTTTTACTTGCCTTTTATTCTTTTCAGCAATAAAAAGTGGATGTATAAATCCACTCAGAGATTCCCAGCATATGGCGAGTTGACTTTGTGGGATGGATTTCTTTGGCACACCTGATGTGGTTTTGATTTTCCCCTTTGGTCTTTATATGGAGAAGTATTTGGTTGTTTCTCAAATCTGGGGCTTTTTGTCTCACGAGTTTACTGCGTGCTCTTCATCTTTATCTCCTGGTATATTGAATTTCTCTGAGAACTAAACTCCTGTCCTCGGAACGAGATAACATTCTACTCTTGATTGCCACTAAGTGATATATAAAGCTGGCTGGGCTGGCTTTCACTGAATGCTTTTGTCTGTGTTTGGTGCAGTGAAAAGCATTGTGTTGGGAGAGGAAGAAATATGGAGCTGTGAATCTGGAAACCCCGATTTCCATCTCCAGCTCTGCTGATGACTTGCCACAAGGCCCTTCAATAGGTCATTTCACTCCTTCAGTTTCTTCATCTGTAGATGAGGATATTACCTAATCCTTACAACATCCCTGTGAGGTAACTAACTGTACAGCACTAAGTGCTAAGTATTTTTCATTGCTAGCCTCTTTGAGGTCAGGGTCAGTTTGTTCTTCCAAACTGATAAATGATTATTTGGTTGTCTTGGGAGGGCTGTCAAGAGATGTGACCATTTCACTTCCAAATGCTTGCTTGGTGTCTTTCCACATGGAAACCGAGATATTTTAACTCCACTGAACTTGCGGGGCCACTGAAGGGTTCTGATGTTGTGTGTTCGGGTTCAGAGTTGGGTTCTGCTCCATAACTGCTGAATCAAGTGTTGAGTCCCAAGAAGCAGATTTTCCACACTCCTTTGGCTTTGCAGCTTATCCAGTTGCAGAGGACAAATAATCTCCTCTTGCTGTCTGTCAGATTCCAAGCTACCAGCTGCAGTGAAACTTAAACTAGGAATTTTTACCACTTGGAACTAAAGTATTTTGTATGTCTTACTGTTTCTGAATACTCCCTAAGCAAAATGTGTTGGGTACAGGTAATTTCAAGTCCTGTTTCGTTAACGTTTGCATTGCATCTCTGGTTTAAATAAATGTAATTAAGATGTGTCATACTAACTGTCCTAAAAAAGGTTGTAAAAATGAACAATTCTAGCCCTAAATGCAATTTTTTTTTCCTTTAATTTCTGTCACCCTATTTACCATTGTCAAATTCAGACTACAGCATTATGTAATTATGTAAAAAGTTTTTATTTATTTAAGATTAGATTAGCTATACATTTTTAAATTTAACATCTGGCTGGACAGTGTTCCATTAACGCATTGATTGTGTTTCCTTTGTCTTGTGTTAATAAATATCGATGCCTGATTTGCTTGTTTTACTTCTTTATCTGCTGTTTCCCTGAAGGATTTTGGAAGGAACCAGGGTTGTTTAGCACTTAGGCCCATAAAAGGGAGCAGTCGTATTTTTGCTTCTATGTTATTTCACATAGAAATGCATGAGACTTGAGCCTGAATAGCTGAGCTCCCTGCACTCCCATAGCAATTCCTATCAGGATTTGGGGGTTTTCTCGTCACTGGAAGAACAAAGCAGTAGTGTAAGGCTCCATAGGGAGCCAAGGCACTTGAGATTAAACACTGGACTGACTTAAAATCATCATAGTTGAGATACAGTTTAATTATTATCATCTAACATCAGCAGTAGCTGCTGTATGTGCCTGTTAATGGTTACGTGTCTCTGGGTAAGAGTAGACAAACACATTATTGACCATGAATCCCAATTTTACAGTGGTTTCTCCTGTGCACGTTCAATTTCCAGTAAATCTTGATCAATATTGAGAAACCTCTAAAAGAAAAATAAATTAATATTGTTCAATTAATGAGAATCAGAGAATCGCTGTGAGGAGACCCACAGCCTTTCATCTTAATGGCAATGAGAGAATAACCCTAAAATGACCCAATGATGATGGAAATCCTCCCTGCTCGTGGCCATTTTGAGCTTAATTAAGGCTAAAACAGCGCCTGAAACTCCTTTTTTCAGTAACAAAACTGTTCTTAACATATAAACTAGCCAGAAATCACAGGGCAAAGGTCTGTGTTCTGCACCACGTCATTCTCTCTTTCGCTGTGGTGAAAGCCAGCGCTTTTGTGCTTTATTTTACGCCTGGATTTGAGATGTTGAAAATAAACGAGAAGGTTTTATTAATTTTATTAATTTTAGTGAGGCGAACGTCCCCCTGCGCTCTGTGGAGAACAAGGCCGCGCCCGGCCTTAGGCCCGCAACACCTCCACCACCTTCCCGCCCTCGGGCCGCGGCGGCGCTCTGCCTCCTCCTCTCTATGATCCCCGTCCTCGGGAACCGCCGGATGTGGGCGGTGTCAGAGCGGCGCTCTAGCCCCCTCCTCCGGGGCTTTGAGCTGTAAGAACTCTATGTTGGGGATTTCTAGGCGAGGCCTCCGCGGAGACTCTATGATCGCAGCCCGCCCACCCCGAGCGTCCCGCGCGGGCCCTCCGTGTTTACGATGCCGCCGGCTCCGCTTTCCTGAGGCGGAGACGGGCGCTGCGGCCACGGCTCTCCCCACCAGCAGCCACCGGCGAGGCCTGGAAGGCCTCTGAGGTAAGAACGGCTGACGGAGGCCGCCCCCTCCCCGCCGCCCCGCCCCCGCTGGGCCCGGTGTGAGGCGCTCCCGCCGCCCCTGGGCCTAGTCCAGGCCGCGCCGCTCCCCTCCGCTCCGTGGGGTGCGGCCTAGTCCCGCTCCAAGCGCTGGGCCCTATGGGCGCTGGGCCCTATGGGCGCTGCTTGAGGGCTCGCCCCTCAGCTGGGAGCTTGTAGGGCCCGGGCCCGAGCTGCTGGGCCGCCTCTCCCCGTGTGGGGCCCGTTCCCGTAGCGTTGAGGCCGTGCGGGTATTTCCACCCGCTTTGTATCCCTCAGCCATCGGGCCGCTTCCAGGTGGCCGTATGGGGTCGTTTCGTAACGATCTCGGTGATGTTTCCCCTCATAAATACCGCTGTCCCCATAGGGCCGTCTCCCCCCATCGGTTCGTAGGCTGCGGGGTTTTGTTTCCCGAGCTTCATTGCACCGGGTAAAGCAGAAACGGGGGGGGGAGAGTGGAAGGAAACACGCGTGGAAAGTAGTGTCGGAGTTGTGAGGAGCGCTCAGTGCAATGGCAGAACGGATTGAAGGCTGCGAGCTGAGCGGGTGCTGTGACTCAGGGCTCCTCGCTGCCTTCCTGGCTGAGTGCACGGGATGTGCCGCCCTTCATTGGTTTCCTGGCAAAAGAACTGCAGCTCTGTCCATCTTCTGGGTGAAAAACGCTTTCCTACAGCGTCTTGGTTGGAGGATGAAGTAAAAAGCGTTTTAGCAACAGCGTTTCCTTGTGAAAATGGTGCATTTTGAGGCATTAAGGAATCCAGCGTTTCAGCAGGTGGTTGGGATTATTTGCTGCGATTATATCCACCTGTATCTGATGATTAACGCTTCACACTTGAAAAGCAAATTCAGTCTCCGCTATTCTTTGAATTCGGACTTTAAAGAGCCTTTAAAGAATGATTCCCAATTACAACATTTCAATCCCAAAGTATAATTCAGGCCTTCCACCTGTTGGGTTTAAGAAGGTGAACCACAACGTGGCTTCTTCCTTTGGTGATCCCACGCTGCAGCTCGCAGTGCTTTGCCATATGCAGAGCTTTTGTATTCCTTGGTTTCACCCTTTGTTTCCCAGTTGTTCTTTGGGGCTCCACCTGATGCAACGGATCCAAACTGGAGTGGAATTGGAAACGCTGGCAGTCGGTTCTTAGCACTTTTCAAACCAATGCATTCTTCGTAGTGCAGCCATTGCAGCATCTTTTCCTGTAAGTCAAAGTAACTTTGATGCATAGCTGCACGGAGGTGTGAAAAGCATCATTCTTGCCAATCTAATGATTAAAAAATGGTTTGCATGCAGAGTGCTGCAAGTTCAGATCCCCTCATGGTGGAACTCAGTGAAAAAAACACCTTATTTTACCCCAAACTACACAACTGCTTGTGATAAATGTATGTTCTGTTGTTGCTGGAGGTAACTGCAGCCCTCCTATCTCCCATCTTTAGTACTTCTCTTCTGAGCTGAGCGCTTCAGGTTGAGGTTTTTCACTGGAACTCAGTTTCTGAGAGCTGAGAGATGGCAATCAGCATTCCAGGTGTTCACCAGCAGCCCCGACAGTGCCAAGTTCCTGGTTTTCCAGGTGCGTGGGTTGTTGTGGCAGGGCAGAGGCACGTCAGGCAGCGTGCAAAGCCAACCAGTGCAAGGTACCATCCCATGGAGGCTGTAAGTGCAAGAATAACCTTCACTATGTTAAATTTGTCTGCCAAATCTCTTTTATTTCACCAAAATTAATGGATGTCGGCTGAATCTTTAGTTGATTTCTGCAGAGCAAGTAGCCTCGCAATGAACTTAAGAAATGCATTTGTAATGGGAAATATCTTGTTTTCTTTATTCCTGTAAGTACAACTTCACACCTCTCAGAGGAAGATCAGCAAAGTTTTTTGCTCTTGCTCCCCAGTTTGTTTGTTTTGAGTGGTTTTCTATCAGTTTCATTGTTTCCTGCAGTCAGTTTTGCTGTTGCTTTGAGTTTTCATGGGACAGCCGAGCAGAGGCAAGCAGTAAAAGAGTGGGGGGAAGCGGGGAATGTGGTTTAGCACTACAGAAATGAATGGGTTATTTCTGCAGTGCTGGAAATTTATGTGAGTTTTTTGCTGTTGACTGGATTTCAGTTTGACAGTGCCCTGTTTACTGGTGACATTTGGCTCGTATCTCCCTTTGCCCAGGTGCAAAACACAGATTTTCCTTGGTAAAACGACAGGAGGGGGTATACAAAGCTGTGATGGCTGCAGTTCGTTCTGCTCTTTGTAGCTTTGAGATGTTTAAATGCTTTCACTTCTCTATTTTATCTCCTTAAAAACAAAGCCAGACGGCCCTCAAGATGCTGAATTGAGCTCTGCAGTGGCACCAATGGGAGAAGGAGCCTATGGGGCTGTTTGGGTTCAGCTCAAGCACTGCTACCGTGAACCCACTATGAAATTCAGCCTTCCTCGTGCTGCTGCAGCTGAAGCAACGGGTGGATTGCTGTGTGTTACAGCAGTGAGCACTGCAGGAGGCTGGGTTTGTGTGTTTATCCCTCGCTGTGAAGGGCACAGCTTCACGTAGCACCAAACCATTGCTCTCTCCTCACCGATCCCTCCGTAAAGCCCAGGTTTGAGTGACTTCCTTAGGAGTTCTGCCCTGGGACTCCTCATTGCGTGAACAAACGCTGCTCCTGGTGCGTGCTGACTTTTTACCCTCTGAGTAAACGTCAGCCTGAGAGAGCTGTGGTTTATCTCAGTAGGGAAAAATCAATGACTCACATTTCCACAGAAAGAAAATGTAATTTCCAGTCTCATAGCAACTGTCCTCTCAACAGTTTGAAACCTTCTGTGACAAAATGTTTAACGCTCACCGATCATCTCTTACTGCTCCCGGCTGGTCCACCCACTCACCCCACCTCACAGCATGCATTTTTACACCGCCGTATCCCCCAGCCTTGGGAGGGCTTTGCTGTCAAGTTGTGTTGAACGGTTAAATATAAAATCTTGGAGATGAGAGGAGCGTTGCTTCGTTCGTTATACAGAGTCCGATTTCTTCTTACAGGGTTTCAAACTCAGCTGTGTGTTCTTTGAACTCCTGCTTTGTGTTTCTGTCCCTTCAGCTGCTGGAAGATGGATTTGGCGGCGAGCTTGGCAAAACGTTGGGGAAATGGTTTTATTTAAAAGCTGCTTTTCTTTAGGTTTTCTTCCTCCGTCTCGTGATCTGATGGTGCATTTTCACCGAAACTCTGGGATATTGGTAAATGTATTTAACAGCAGAGTTCAGCACTGGGCCTGAGCAATCAGAACTCAGCGGTGTTGGGGCCATTGCAGATGCTGCTTTGTGCTGCTCTGAGGCCTGGGGAGGCAGCGTGCTAATTAAACTAATTAAAAAGGTGCAAGTGAGGCTAAAAGCACCACGCACTGAGACGGGCTCCCACCTCCTTTTGTTGTTAACCAATGTAACTTGTTTCTTCTCTTGTAGCTGATTATGGAAGAGGTGCACAAGAGCAGCAGCAGCTCCGTGCCGCCCTCCCAGCCCTCAGCTGCACAAGGTACAGCACTGCAGGCAGCTCAGCTCTCTCATATTGCTCAACAGGTAAAGCCCGGGCCAAACCTCGGCAAACGTTTGCAATAGATAAGAGCCATGGTGTTTTCACACGTGCTACAAACTCTATTAATTCTTGAATTTTAGAAACACTTGGAGAAGGAAAAAACGAGAGAAGGTTGAGAGAAATATACGTATTGATGGACAGCACAATTAATAAAAGGGTGTGTATTAACAAGACCTTAATTAATGTCATGCAAGCAAGGTGGGCAGGTGCAGCCCAGCAGTTGGGTTGGGTGGGATGTGCTCTAACATGGCCAGCAGCCCGACCTGCAGGAGCTGCTTGGTAACAAATCAAGGGCCTGACTTCCATGTTTTTTTCAGAAGAAGCATTTGCAGCTCCTTTTGTAGCAATGGCAATTCTGGGTGCTCAGCACCATGGAAACACTTGGATTTTAGCCCAGCATGAATATATTTAATGTGATAAAGCGTATGGAGTTGGAAATTTGACATAGTTTCCTGGAGGTAACGTCACATTCAAAGCTCTAACCTGACTTCCTCGTGATTCAAATGTCTGCATCTGAAGCACCTTTCTCTAGGTAAAGTCTGCTCCTGCAGCCACTCTTGTGAACCAATGTTTTGCAGCTTGTCCTCTGTGTACTCTATGGAAGTGTTCTAAATTTGATGCAGTACTTGGATAACTGCATGAGTCAAAGACAGCAGAGCACCAGCAGGCGTTCTGCTGTTGGTTTGCAATGGGCTGATCTTTGGATCTGGTTTTACATAAGGTTGCCAGTGCAATTTGACACTGTGATGCACTACAGGTGGTATTAAATGCCAAGTTATCAGTGTGAGTCTTAACGATTCCTTCAGCTTGTCACACGTTGCAGATTTAATTAATAAAACTAGTGGAGAAGTGTGGTGAGGAAACTTGTGCATCTACTGTGTGTAACTTGATGAATTTCAGGTGCAAAAGCTCATGCAAAAATCCACTGCAGACCTAATAGGATGTAATTGATTTTACAGCCTTTTATACAGGAGCAGCAGCAGTAATTAAGTTTTGCCAGTTAAGCCTAGATTTCAGCTACAACATTAATTGAAACTGATAGTTGCAAAACATTAAGGAGCAAAATATTTTAAGAGATGCCATGATTTTTACTTGGAAAAATCTGCTCTTTGCTCTGCTTGTTCCCTGCCTGCCTTCTTTACTCTTATGGCTAATACCTTTCATGCCACCCTTCTGCCTTGCCCTTTCCAAGTAGATCAGTCGGCTTCTGTGCTCTACTCCTTTGAGTTCTTACCTTGGAAGTCTTTGCACAATAACATTGCTTAAACAAAGGCAAGAAACCTGATGTGTGCACAAATCATTCCACTTTCTGCACTGCTTTGGTGCTGCTGGTTTGATCTCAGCCCTGAGACTTGTTGATGGTTTCGTCTGGGTTTAGATTTTAGTGCCCCAAACTCCTACTGACTTTGGTAGGAATCAGAGTGCTCAGATTTCTGCTTATCTAAGGTGTTTTTCAGATGGAGTCTAACCTTTAGAAAAGATGGAGTGCTGTAAATGTGGGCCTTTAGCTGGGAGCACTGGTGGCAGCTGAGCTCTGCTCTCAGCATTGTGGTTCTGAGCAATTCTGCTCCATTGTCCTTCGTTTAGGCCGACCTGTATTTAACTTGCAACACTTTAATCATTTGCCCATAGCACATACTTGATTTTCTCCCTCACCTGAGGCAAATAAGTAGCAGTTTCAGCCTTTTCACATGCAGATATATACCTGAAAAATGCACTTCTTTAAAGGCTGACTTCTGGGACTTAACTGGGCTTAAAAGAAGCTGATGCATGTTCTCCTCTAGCTTTCCTTCATGTGTTCATGTGTTCTGACTGCGGCACAAGCTGTGCTTTGTTCATGATCTCTGGTTTGTTGCAGATGTCTCTGCGAGGTCCTGCTCCTCTGACAGTTGTTCAGCTTCCTGGAGAGCAAGTCCAGGTCCAGGGTGTGATTCAGACAGCGCAGTCCTCTTCTGTAATCCACTCACCCCAGGTGCAAACAGTGCAGGTAACCACAGAGTGTCTGTTGAATAACCAAGAATCCTGTTCTACGTGCACAAGAAGACTTGTAAAGGCTTGTCTGATGCAGCTTAGTCTGCTAAGTGCTGCCCTTCTGTGTGAGATAGTGAGAGTGCAATGAAAGGGTGATGGGAATGCATAGTTTTTGCTGAATATTCAAGGTTGAAGTTGTTTGTAGTGCTGAAGTTGTCACTGAAATTGAACTATTTGATCTTACGTCCCTTTATAAAAAAAGAAAAGCAGACAAAACCAAACCACAACTTTCTAGCTGATGCTCTTAGCAGACATGCAACCAGCCTGCTTCAGTAACTCAGCAAGGAGAGCACAGAATAATCCAGTGAAGAAAATGGAAAGGGCAGACCTGAGTGATGGTGGGGGAGTTGGTGGCTGCTCACCACGTGTGCTATGACTCCATTTCTGTGGTACCCAACTGCTTTGCTTGCTTACTCACTCGCCATGTGATTTTTGCACAAGCCACTTCAGAGAGGTGCCCTGGGGAGCAGCAGCTGAGTCTGTTACAGCTCCATTCAGTTCTGGGCTGCAGAGCCCTCTGGGCAGCGTGGCACTGAAGTTACACTGTGAAACGACTGCAGCAATCCACCCAAGTGAGTGGAAGAGCTGTGCTGAAACACTCTTTGGTTACTCATCCTTTTAGCTGTGCTTATCTGTTCATATGACATTCAACTGATAAACCATGAAAAGAAAGCCACTGACACTTCTTTAGCTACCACTGATGCTGTAACTGATAATGGAAAAGAAAACACTTTTCACCATGCTGAAAACAGCTCAGCACCTGATTGACTGGGTTGTCTGGAGCTTCTTTCCTGTTATAGCCTGTCTGCAGGGTCCCCACTGAAGGTACCCTTGTATTTTTGGGTCATTTGTGAGCATTGTGGCCTTGTTGCTGAGAGGGAAAAAAGTCATACATGAGCAATGTGGATTTTGTTGTTTTCTTTCCAGTGTTGGTAGTAGGTTGTGCTTTTTATCTCTGAGGCAGCAGCAGCAGTTAAATGAGGGAAGCTTTTCTCAGAGCTGTGTGTATTCTTGTTGGGGTTTTTTTGCTGGCACACAGATAAGTACAAATACATGTTTTGTTAGCTTCTATTTAATAAAGAGCTTCAAGGAAGGGAATAACACTTGGCAGCTGGCTGAGAGCGCAGTGGGACAAGGCTGGAGATAATACTTTGCATATTTACTCCCTGATATGCTTCTGCCTTAAATACCATTGTCACTTGGTTCTCAGCTTCTGGTCACCAAAACATACTGCTTGTCTGTCTGCAGAGAACATTTACTTCAAGTGTTTGTACATAAATGGTGTTCCTGTTTCTGTTCCTCAGCCTTCAGTTTATGGTGGGAGAATCTCTCGAGTTTTCTTTTTATATGGAGTTTATAGGTTTGCATACTTTGGTTTTACAGTGATGTAAAATTTGACAGCACTGAGTCTAGAAATCCACCATTTTTTTCTTTCTCTTTGTTTATGTCATACAGGACTGCATTTATGTCATACAGGACTAACGTGTAATCTGTAATCTGCGTAGCACACAGGGTAACCACATGGGATGTGTTTTTTAGGTGTCTTCTTTATCTGAGAGTGAGGATTCTCAGGACTCATCAGACAGCATAGGCTCTACTCAGAAAGCTCGGGGGATCTTAGCACGTCGTCCATCGTATCGGTAAGTGCTGCACACACTTTATTTTGTGCTGTTACTCGAACCCAAAAAGCAGCTTCTTCTGACAGCTTCCTCTGTTCCGTCAACCCTTGCGTTGTTTTCCTCCTCTTGAAACATGTGTTGGATCCACTCATGCACTGCTCAAATTGAGGATGCCACGTGAGCTGTCCTTTGCTGCAGGGAAACTTTGACTTAATGGACTGGAGGTTGACTTGGAGGTGATGCGGCCCAGGGAAAATTATTTATCAGCTCTGATTTCACTCCATGATGTCATAAATGCAGAGCATGAGTGAGCAGTCTCACCGTGTGCTGACAGAGCCAAAGGTCTTACTCTAAACTTTTCTGAAGTAACTTTCTGGTTATTTTTCCTTTCTCGTTTATTCAGACATTAGACAGAGCAAACTGGTTCTAACTGCATATTCAAGGTTTGTCCTTGAGAGAACAGGATCACGTTGTAACTCAGACAAATCCCTTCCTAGGCCAACTCTAAACCCCTGGAAAAATGTTTGTGGTGGAAACTGTGATGCAGGTCGTACTGAAATGAAATGATGCAGCTGCAGTACAAGACAGACTTCAGTACGAAGTGTTTCTGGCACACTGCAGGTTACTGAAATCTGCTCTGGGTGATGCAGGTTCTCACTGCAGGTTTACCAGTATGAGGATTTCAGGCTTTTAGAGGATAATTACTGAAAATGTGGGATTTGCACTGACCTGCACGTACAGATCTTTTATAAATCAGTAGCTGCCTTGAATTGCTGTTAACTCATGAAATGATTCAGGTAATTAAATAAAAAACTTAGAATGTAAAAACTACAGAGATGTAATTACAGAAAGAGTTGGACACAGTCACCTCGTGCAGAATTCTGGTAATTCTCAAACTCTTTTCTATCAAAAAATTAGTGTTCATGTCTGCAATGCAAAATAGAAATAGCAGTTGTCAATTATTACTGCAGTAATTTGTGATCTTTGAATGCTGATACAGCTGATAAACCCTTTTTTTTTTTTTTTTTTAATAGAAAAATTTTGAAAGATCTCTCTTCTGAAGATACACGGGATAGAAAAGGAGATGAGGAAAGTCCTGGGGTCTCTACTGTTACGTCCATGTCTGTTCCCACACCCATCTACCAGACGAGCACTGGACAGTACAGTATGTTGTACAAAATGTGTGCTTGCCTGCATAGATTTCTGCTAAGCTTACAGTGAAATACAGATCTGTTTCTTATGCATTTGAGACTAAGATGAAATGCAGAAGTTTTGGTTATTTATCTAATAGTTAATAACATTAGCACAGTTTAGTATCTGAAAGTAGGCTGGTTACTAAAGGCTCACAATAAACTCTTTGTTATCTTAATTTTTTGCACATTCAGACAAGGTGTTCCAAAGATGTTTTTATGAAGCACATAACAGTCTGTTAGATTTAGTCCAAAAGGTGTGATCAGATACCAAAGTATATCTGAGAGCTACACGAAAAGGCTCCTTGTGGGACACAGGAGAATGCCTGGAGGACCTCCTGTCCCCCGTGTTCATATGGTGGCCTTGATGTTCATATTGCTGTTTCTCACCTTTTTTTTTTGCTATTGGTCCCAGGGATGGGTTGATTAAAACCCTTCTGAAATCAGCAATGCTTTTCAGCAGTGGGTTGAGGTACAGATTTGCTGATTTGGAGAGATGTACATTGAGCAGCTTTATCTGTGTTTTATAATGTACAGTTACAGATATTTTTCTTGCATGTCCCTTTCTCTTTAAGTTGCCATTGCTGCAAATGGCTTGCAGCTGGCCAGTGCTGGTGCTGATGGAGTGCAAGGCCTGCAGACGTTAACCATGACGAATGCTGGCGGGACTCAGCCTGGGACAACAATCCTGCAGTATGCACAGACATCAGATGGCCAGCAGATACTCGTACCCAGCAACCAGGTGGTAGTGCAGAGTGAGTATGGGATTGGTTACAAGTACTGATCATTAACACAAGTCTGTTTTGGTAATGCTGTTTTGACATGTTGTGCTGTGTGACTACTACAGCTGCATCAGGAGACATGCAGACGTACCAGATCCGCACCACGCCGACCACCACGTCCCTCCCTCAGACCGTGGTCATGACATCTCCTGTCACCCTGACATCACAGTCCAGTAAGACAGACGACCCGCAGCTGAAACGAGAGATAAGGCTGATGAAGAACAGGTATGTGAGTGCACTCGGGCTGCCTCGGTTGGTTCACTTAACATGTGGAGATCACAGAATGTCAGGCATTGGGAGGGACCTCTAAAGAATATCCAGTCTAGCCCCATTGCTGGAGCAGAATCACCCAGATCAGGTCACATAGGACTGTGTCCAGGTTGGTTCTGAATGTCTCCAGACCCCACGACCTCCTGGGCAGCCCATTCAGTGCTCTGTTACTCTCCCCATGGAGGACTTTTTTCTCATGTTTTTGTGGGACCTCCTGTTTTCCAGCTCGCACCCATCGCCCCTTGTCTTATCATTGGTTGTCACTGAGAAGAGCATGGCTCCATCCTCCTGACACCCTTTAAGTATTTATAAACATTACTGAAGTCAACCCTCAGTCTCCTCCAAGCTAAAGAGGCCCAGCTCCCTCAGCCTTTCCTCATCAGGGGAGATGAGACTTCAGAGGACAAGGATCAGTCCTGTAGGCTAACACTGATTGTGCCATCAGTGTGATGTGCTGCAAACATTGACCAAAAACTGGACATTTTGATCAAGAGAGGTGCCACATGCTCTGTCCCACACCATCTAAAGGAAAACAGTTTGTTTTTTCCCTGCAGAATGATATGTGCTACCAGGTAGTGCTCAGTGCCATGCTTTCCACTTGTGGTGGTGCAGCTTTCCATTTGTTTTGTGATTTCAGTTCTCCCCTCACGTTGGTCAGTATTGTAACACTGATAAGAAAACAAATCTCAGATACACAACAATGACTTCTGTCTGTGTTGCAGAGAAGCTGCTCGAGAGTGTCGTAGGAAGAAGAAGGAATACGTGAAATGTCTGGAGAACCGAGTTGCAGTCCTGGAAAACCAGAATAAAACTCTAATTGAAGAGCTAAAAACTTTGAAAGATCTTTACTGTCATAAAAGCGTGTAAGAAAAGAAGGTGAAACTTTGGTGGACTGTGGAAATTTTGGAGGAGAATTTTTCTTTCTTTCTTTTTTTTTATACTGAATTTTTTAACTAGATGAAAGGTCAAAAGTGAAACTTTTCTACCTAGATTTCACAACCTAAAGACTGTAATAGATTTTATTTACAACGTGTTGGTGACAGAGTACAAAAAAGGAGACGAGAAAACCTCACCACAATTCCTGCTGGCACAACTGGAAACTTTATATACAGTCAAGATTGCATCTACAACAAAAGGACATTGGCGTTTTACCAGGCAGGTGATTAGAAGTTTTTACCTCTTGTAACGGGGACATTATTTGGTTTCAATTAAAACGTGGATGGAATGGAATCCTTGCCATAGTTAACATTGTTAGTAACATTTATAACCAGTGTATGCTTTGATTTCTTAACTCTTTCAATCCTTGCTCTTCCTTTCAGTTATCTGTATGTAAATATTTTAATTTGAGCCTGTAAGTTGTTATTTACAGGTGCAGGTGAATAGAAGCTAATCCTGTGCTTGAGGCCTAAATTATGTTTCCTCTTTTTCAGCTGACAGTTTTACAGGTTTTTCCTTTTGTTTCGTTTTGTTTTTTCCTTCAATGTTTGCTGTGTTTATCAGATTAGGAAAGGATCTGCAGAAAGCAACGAGAGGAGCAGCCCTGAAAATGCCTGGGGTGCATGGAGTGGTGTTGACTTCAGAGAGCTCAACACATCCAGTTATTTTAAAGCACAGCTTGGTAGAGTGAGGGACGGTGCACAGAAGTTTCAGGAGGGTGATTTCATAATGGTTTGGTTTTAGTTTCTGGGCCTGATAGACATCTATAATGGAACAAGAAACGGTGTGCTGATTATCTGTACAATTAAATATGCACTGCTTATTCTGTCTGGAGATTCTACTGTGCTTTGGGATGTAAACCAAATAGAAGTACGATAAAGCAGAGGACAGAAGAATATACCAAAGGGTTTCATGAGGTTCTGTGGTTTGTATGCTGAAAGTAGTGCAAAACTTCTGGACTAATTTTGTAAAGTAGGCAATATTTTGCAAAGTAATGGTATCTTTGTAAGCAAATACTCTATTGAAAACAAGGTAGATGGTTGGTATATTTTGTAGCTGAATTGTGATCTTTACAAGTTCCAAAATTAAGTTTATATACGTATTTTGACAGTTTATATATTTCATTTTAGTAAACAAATGGAATATTTTGTGAACCAGATTTTCAAGCGTATATTTTTATGGATAGCACAAAGTCAAAATTGAGATCCTCTTTGGTGTAGGAGATATTTGAATTAGTTTTATATGTCTGTAGGCAGCTTACAGAAGAAATGGATCTTGGGGGGGAAAAAAAAACATGAATCGGGGCTTTTTTTTCCCCTACAGTTGATAATATCTGCACGTGTTTGATCTGATTGCTCTCAGATTCTGGCTGGTATCACTTTGATTTGTTTCAGGCAGACGTTGTGTTTGATGTGACCAGGGGTGTTAAAATCCATGTGGGCACAGTGCTGGGTAGCACTGGGAGTCCTCCTCACCCCATAGAGCTCCCTCCAACCTCAGCTGTTCTGCCATTCTGTGACACAGACAAATGTGTGCTCAGTGCTTCTTGCGTGGTGAAGAAACACACTATTCTCAATAGTTAGGATCGAATCCTGCTTCCAGATCTGTCGGTTGGGAATTGCACTATGGGCTACGCTGTGCAAAAGGTGTTAGAGCTACGTGTGTGTGTGTGCGTGTGTATTGTGCTGGCTCGGACCTGAATGAAGTTAGGAGATGTGCTCACTCCCCTGATTTGTGCTGCTTTTCCATGTTTTTATTTTACTCATTTTGAACTCATGAGCAAGCAGAGCTCTTTATGAGTGCTGTGAGGGAGACACTGCGCTCCACAGTCCCACTGTTAGCAGCCTATACAAACGTTTTTATTCCAGGCTTCCTAAATAGAACGCGTCCATCATCCACAACACATTTCCTTTAGGCCAGACTGGAGCTTACACTCGTGTCCTCAGTCGTGTCAAACACAATAAGAATGCTTTTGTTGCACATCAGCCATAACCAGCAATGCTGAGAAAGCCATTAAGAGTAAAGTGCTCCCAGGGGGGTGCTCGGCACCTCTAGAATTGGACTCTCACTGTCTGCCATCAGTGTGTGTGCGCTTCAGAGGGACTGATCTGCAATGCTGGGACTGATGTGACAGCTCCTCTGTGCAGTATCCTCATCCTCACTGCGTGCTGTCGTTCCTTTACCTTCTTTTGTAATACAGAATCATCATCATTAAGGAAGTTATCACGTGTTAAGACTGTACAAAATAAAACCCACAGTGGCCAATTCTTTATTTCAGCAAGTGGAGCAAATACGGAGCGTCGCTTTAGGACCTTTAGGCAGCCCTTTATCCTTTGGAAAGAGCAGCTGAATTTCTCATCACGGAGGTATTCACCAGTAACACGGGTTTGTGCTTTAAGTAATCGCTTATCACAAAGTACTGATTTCTGGATTTACTTTGTAACATCAGGAAGAGAAACAAAACCTGTATCCTGAGAGTGAGAGGTGTAGTAGCAAATACTGCTCTGCTTTTGTTTTGTTCCAAACCAACATACGTGCTTTATATGAACTGTAAATATTTGTCAAAACAATTAGATGGTTGCAGATTTTGACCTTGGTAAATAAAGTCACCAAAAGATAACTCTGATGTTCTTTATTTCTTCTCTTACTTGCTTTTAATTAACCCACCACTGCAGCAGCATCTCTTCCCACGTGTGTCCTGCCGTGCAGTCCTTATTGCAAAACTCCTTTGGCCTTTCTGCAGGTATTTATTTCCATTCAAGCCTCTGAGAGCTGAAACCATCGTGTGTTCTGCTGCCATTCACCCAGCAGAGGGAGCGTCTGTGCCATCCACAGAGCCGTGCTGATATTCCATAATCCCTAAGTAAGTTTCTGACAGCTGGGAAAGCACAGCAGTAGGGTAGGGAAAAGCATTTCCAGCCGGTGCAGTCCCTGTACTCACTGTCATTATTAGGGTCGAGCTCGTTACCTTTTCTTCTTATTTCAGTATAGAGATCAAAGGCAGAAAAGATAGTAATGAAATACACACATTTGGGAGCACTGCTCAATGGTTTTAATGTTAGATTTCATGCTTTTAGGATTGCTCTCACCAACCTGAAGCTCTCACATTTACCGTCTCCATGCAGGTCTATGGGAGAAGCTTTTCAGGAGAGAGCCACCAATTTATCTCAAGGAAATGATGTTTTGTTGTGAGGATGCCAAGATTTTACAGCTCGATGTATTGCAGCTTTCCTTGAAGGGAGGGTTGAACACGCTGCATAAGGTGGTGAAATATCAAACCTTCTGACAAGCAGACAATTGATATTCATGTTATTATCACTGTGTTGTCATTGTGACATACACTAATAAGGTTTTAATGTGATGAATTCATGTAACTGCTTCGTACCTTGGAAAAGATGGGAGGTTAGCACAGTTTGAAACCTCACACCCTTACAAAACACCCATGGATATGTACATTAACTGTTGTTACCTTGATGGATGTGTACATTAACTACTGTTACCTTGCTTTAGTTCCTACATTTACAAGAAAGGACACGACTCCAGGCTTTTTTAAGTGTTGTTTACAAATGCAGATTGGATGGGACACAATTATGTCCTATTGCTTCAAGATTTGTCATGGAACGAGATGAATGGAGCTGTGCTGTTATTGCCTTAAGAAGTGTGCAGGAGCACCACCCCTATGGCAGTCAGGGTGAGGGCGGTGCTGGCAGGGGCTGTGGCTGTGCTGATCAGCAGAAGTTGGGATTTGATCCACCTTCTGTATGGAGCCAATCGGACGTAGATCCCAGGGAAGTTGGGATGGCCGCAGCCGAGCCCAAAGCTGGTGACCCCTATCACATAGAATTTGTTGGCTGGGGGGTAGTGGCACGCCAAAGGTCCTCCGCTGTCTCCCTATAGATAAACAATAACATAAATTAGTGACTATATCCCCCTCCAGGAAACGATTTATAAGCACCAGGAATGAATCCGCTTATTTGAATGAATTATGTGGAGCTGCGTAGGGTTAGAAATAGGCTCTGACTTTGCATCCTGAGCCCATAGCTTTGTTCCTTGTGTGCAGGAGATGCATCCTGACAACGTATGTCTGCAAGAACCAGGAAACACAGCAACGAAAACACAGCCTGAATCTGTGCCAAATCACTTGCTTAGAGAAAAAGAGCTGAGGGAAGCAGGAAGTCTATCAGACTAATGACACACTTAGGAATGCATTGTTTTTTAATTACAAACTGCTCCGCATCGCAGCTGATGCCTCAATTTTAGCACAGGGCTCCTGACCTGAGAGCTGTTGCTTCTGAGGAAGAGATGCTGAGAGCTCAGCATTTCAATGCAGCTCTTGCTGCTGAGCACCTGGTTGTGTGTGCACACATGTGAACACTGTGACACCCTCACACCACATCTGTGTCCCTATTAGCTCAGCCTCTCCTACAGCTGAACTCTTTCTGAGATGTGGGGTTTTACTTGGATGCCACCACCTCAGCTCCCTTCCTATTTGCGATGCTTCCTTTCCAGTCGGATCTATTTTCATTGTAGCATTGCTTTAATTAACGATGCTATGGACAGTGTTCACTGGGATGCCCTCAGTGGTTTCAATGGGGGGAGGTTTTTTACCTGGCAGGAATCAACTCCTCCTGATGGAGAGCCAGCACAGATCATGTTGGCGTTGATCAGACCTCCATATGATTCAGAGCTGTTACAGACATGGGAAGGAATGATTTCCACTCCTGCCTCTTGCAGCACAGATGAAGGTTTGCCTTTAGTGGAAGACAGCAGATAGCAAAGTTAGGCACTGCTGCTTTTATGTAGTGGCTCTTGCTGTGCTGTCCTGTTTTGTTACCTTAAAGGTACCCGTGTACATGCTCTGTTAGCACAGAGATCTGCCTTCCTGCACATATTGTGGTTATTATTATAATTATTATTATTATAAGACCTGCACTTGTTGTGGTTAAAGGGAATTTGAGGGAGAGCTGCCACTCCTGAAACCTCTGAGCTGAGTGCACTGGAGCTGTTGTTTCTCGAGATAAAAGCTCTTTTAGAAGAGCCCTTTTAGAAGAGCTTTTAAGTGTATCATGACCCTGAAAGCTGCGTTTGTTCCTTTATTTGCATTACCCTCAGCAGGAAGGCCACGGTGCTGCTGCCTTCAGTTACACCTGGGCAGCCTCAATTTGCTTTCAATAGGAAAAAAAGCCCTGAGAGCAGATCCTCAGCTGGATGGAATGGGGTGAGAGCACAACCTGAGCAAACAGAACAAACCACAGGGTCTAAAACCTCACCCCAGCTGATGGGGTATCAACAAACATTCACCTTTTTCTCTTACGTGTCCCCAGCCGCTGATAAAGCACTTGATTTTGTTGTCAGCGTACAGGTAAGGGTGTATAGGAGGTAAGCAGATGGGTTGGATGTAATCGCTGTAGTGCACGGCAGAACGCAGCTGAAACAAAGCAATGTCGTTTTCAAACGTCTCTCTGTTGAATTCGGGGTGCACGTAGATGCGGGCGATCCTTCTTTTTATTACGTGTTTGCTGTGTTTCCAAATGTTATTTGTGCCCATCACTGCTCTCCAATAATACGGGTCCCTAAAGGAGAACTCAGTCAGCATGAGCTTGCAAAAACTTCGGTGCAGATTTTGCAACTGTGCTGTTGGGAAGGACGAAATGCAGCATGGGTTTGGGTGCAGTAAAAAAACCCTTCTGGAAAGGTTTGTGGCCACAAAAAGGAGTTGTGTCCAATTTGTTGTTTGTTAGGCAGGAATAAGGAATGGGAATGGAACAAGGAGGGGAGGATGGAGCACTATGGAGTTGTTGCGTTTCTCAGCTGAGTATTGCAACGTTTTTGCTTGTTTAGAAAGGCCAATTAAGCCTTTGTTTGCTTATTTAGAAAGGTCTATTGGAAAATAAATAGGCAAAGCAAAAAGGAAGCCCCCAGCCGAACAGAAACATCACCAGGGCCCAAAAGAACCGAGCCGAGTCCCACCCACGGGGCTGCAGATGGGTTCTACATCAGCACAGCTCTGCCCACCCCGCATCCCATTCATCTGCTCTTCATTTAAATGCTCCCAAAGTGATGACGTGCAAATCCACCACCCCTTCCCCGTGCACAGCAAAGCAGCTGTTGGTGCTGATACCCACATCCGTCCCGTCGTGCAGTGGGCAGCGGTGAGCACCGAGTTCTCACTGACCAAAGCTCCGCCGCATATGTGGGCGAATCTCACCCCCACCAGTTGCACCTGGAGGCTGACGGCCCACGGCCACGATCCCAACGGGGCTGTATCACCACCCACAATCCTGGATCCTGAGATGTCATCCATGAGCGGCCGCCATCCGCACTCTGCAGAACAGAAAGCAGTTGGTTGTAGGGCTCAAATGCAGCGCTTGGTGCATTGGCTGCATTGTTTGCAGGCGGCGCTCGGTGGTGTTTTTTCTGTCTGCTGTGTTACTTGCTGTGGTTTTTTTAGTGTTTGCAGTTGGAGCGCTGATTCTGGAGAGAAAATGTGGGTGTGAAGCGCATTTTACCCGGCTGCAGGAGTATTTCTTGCACTCGGGTTCACCGTGCACATCAGTGGGGGTGTCCCAGCCTCTGCAGCTTTGTGAGTTCATCAGGTTTGGGGACAGACAAAGTTTGTACCTGGAGTTTTGTGTGGAAGCTGCACAGCAACAGGCCCAGCCCCCTCCCCCAAACTCCCCCCCACCCGCTCCCCAAACCACCCATCGGCCACCTCCATCCCATCAATACCAACAAGGACCTCCAAGGACAACCGTGGGGTCAACACGGAGGGATCAGTGCTTGCCAGGACCCACAACAGCAGCACGGAGGCGGTGGGCAGCTGGGGCCGCATCCTTCTTCAGGGGCACAAAATGGCAGCAGGGCCACCAACGGCCACCAACAGCCACCACCAACCACCAATGGGGCTGAGATACCACCCCATAGGGCACCTGAAAGAAACCCCTGAGCGTATAATGTTAAATACAAGGCTTTTAATGCTCTGCTGGCTGTGTTGTAACTGAGGGCCACACAAGGGCAGGCAGGCAGCCAAGCAGCGAGAGTGGCGATGGGTGTTGCCCTCCCCGCGTTCGTCCTCTGCAAACAAATAACTCTCTGTTGAGCAAAGATTGTGTGTCAGAGGTTCTGCGTTGGTTTGATAAGGCTGGAGAGCAAAGTGCAGGGAGAGGGATGTGAATGCCAGGGGTGCTCCCAGCACAGGACTGGGACATCAGTGGGGAGCAGGGGGCACTTCCAGGTGCAGCATCACGTCTTTGTTTTGTCTGTCAAGTTTTGCTGTTCAGCTTTTTGGGTGTTGAGGGGGTCCCACGTTGCCTGTGTTGTTGGTAGGTGGGTGGTTGGACCAGATAACATAAAGATCTTTTCCAGCCTTAATGGTTCTGTTGGTTCTATATGGTTCTAATGGCTCATGAGCTGCTCCAAAGCCTTTACTGCACACCCAGCAGAGCGCTCTGAGCTTAAAAACCTTCACAGAACTGACCCTCCTCCTTTCATTTCACATTTATTAAGGTCCTCAACCACGCCGCCTACATTCATTGGCCAGGATCAGTTGATGCTGTTTGTGCCCAGGACTCATGGAGGTGAACAGCACGGAGCACCCCGCATCACTTCACAGCATATCCAATGATGTGGGGCTTAATGGGAGTCCAAGGCAGCGGCACACTGATGTGCTGCAGTTTCAGCTCCGAGAAGTTGGCCTCTTCCAGATCCTTCCATATCTCCCTGGTCAGGCAGCAGCCATCAAACACGAGTTTCCAGGTCGGGTGGCAAACCTGCTGCCAGAACAGCTTCCAGCTGGAAGGGTTGGCAGCCACGTGCTCCAAGAAATAGAAAACACCTCCCTGGGGGTTGAACACAGCTCAGAGCCACAGGAACACACACTGCCCTCCCCCCACACACTGCTCAGTGCCCACCACCCCCAGCTCCCTCTTCTCCCTCCCTTCTCTTTGCTTTCCTGATGCTGATTGGGATGAATACCAGCATAGACTCAAAGTGCATATTTCAGAAGCTGAAGGATGCCCCTATTTGGTCCCTCCTTCCTTGCAGTAATAGTTTGTTGCCCTTTTTGTTTGCACTACGGTTGCTATCGTGCTGTTTAGTTTCAATGCAGACTGAGAGGAACGTGTGCAAGCCCCAGTAAAACTCATTGGATTTTTGCAGCCCAGGATATTGGCCTGGAAACAGCATTTTAATGGCCGCATTCCTATTGCAAAGCGAAACAAAAACAGAACAACAACAACAAAACAAACCACAAAATCAAAACATTAACCCTAGTTTTCCCAATTTTGCGTTATTTTTTGACGTTGTTCCCATTGCTTTGCACCATCCAGCACCACAGAGTGCCTCTAACTCTTATCTTACAAACCAGGCTTGGGTTGTAGCCTCAAAAACAAATACTTCTTTTTTTACTTTTTGTTCTTTTTTCATCCTTTCTCTTCCCCCTTTTCCCCCTGCTTCCCTTTCCCACTCCTGTTTCCCTTTTCCCTTCTTATTTCCCTCCTGTTTCCCTTTTCCCCTCCTGTTTCCCTTTTCCCTTCTTATTTCCCTCCTGCTTCCCTCCTGTCTCCCTTTTCCCCTCCTGTTTCCCTCCTGTTTCCCTTTTCCCCTCCTGCTTCCCTCCTGTTTCCCTTTTCCCTTCTTATTTCCCTCCTGCTTCCCTCCTGTCTCCCTTTTCCCCTCCTGTTTCCCTCCTGTTTCCCTTTTCCCCTCCTGCTTCCCTCCTGTTTCCCTTTTCCCTTCTTATTTCCCTCCTGTTTCCCTCCTGTCTCCCTTTTCCCCTCCTGTTTCCCTCCTGTTTCCCTTTTCCCTTCTTATTTCCCTCCTGTTTCCCTTTTCCCTTCTTATTTCCCTCCTGTTTCCCTTTTCCCCTCCTGTTTCCCTCCTGTTTCCCTTTTCCCCTCCTGTTTCCCTCCTGTTTCCCTTTTCCCCCTTCTTTCCCCCCCCTTTTGCACTGCCCCTGCAATGGCTGCTTACAGCAATGACCTCAAACTTCTCCCCCAAGCACTCACCGGTCTGAGCACACGCTGCACTTCCTTCAGTGTTTTGCTCACACTCTGCACCGAGCAGAGAACCAAAGTGCAGACAACAGCATCCACGGAGCCGCTGGGCACCTGGTGCAGATCCTCCCCAGCTGCAGTGAGGAAGCGCTCGTAGTGGATGTGCTGATTCTTGCTCATGCTCCTTGAAAGACCCTGCTGGAAGTTGGGGTTGACATCACTGCAGGTGACTTTGCAGCCAGGAGGGTAGAACTGGAAGTTGGCACCGCACCCGGTGCCGATCTCCAGCAGTTTCAGCTCTCCTGATGGTCCGGTGAAATCGGGCAGGTTTCGGAATAATTCCTGCTTTTGCTTCTTGGTTTTCCTGTTGTGGACTGTAGACAGCTTCTCTAGGAAGTAAGGGAAAAAGACCTTCTTGCAGAACGGCCCCCACACACCCAGGAAGGACAGCAGGTAGATGGGCATGGCCAGCAGCGCCAGGCAGGCGCGGAGGAAGAGGATGGTGAGCTCCATTGTGGGCAGGGAGTCCAATGGAGCAAAACCAGTTCTGCTGCAAGCCACAGCCCTGCAGGTTCACACACAGCTGCACTGAAGAACAGAAGAACTGGGCCCAGCAGCTGAATTTCATGCAGGGAAGGGAAAAGCAGAACTGTGTAACCAAAGTTACGGCTGCGTCCCGACTCCGGCACGAGAGGAGCTGCCAGCAACGTTAAATAACCCCGGTCAGTTGGGCAGCCCAACCTCGTGCTTCACTGCTGGCAAAGCATCAACCAGTGCCCAAATGTGGAGGCTGCAGTTTCAGGTTACGGCCCCTATCTCTCAAAGCAGAACAGTGCCGTGTTTGTGAGCAGAAGGAAGTGGGACCGAGCTCAGAGTCTGTTGTAGACGTTTAATTGGGGGGGGTTGATGAATATTGCAGCTGAATCACATTTGTTTGTCAAGTTATTTTCTGCCCCGTTGCAGATGGGATCAACCCATCCGCTGCCTGAGCTGGGCTCTCACTACAGCAGTTTGTGGAGCTCTTCACTGCACAAATAGGGGCTCCTTTGCAAGGGAATCGTTTTGCTTTTCTTGTTACCCTCGATGGGAGTCATGGACTACAGAGGAAACAACTTATTAAGTCATTAATCACCGTGCAAAGTGGGTTTTATTGACTTTTATTGACTTTATCAGCTCCAGCCAACAAGTAATAATCTGTTTGATACTAATTGCAAATCCTCAGCGTTGTGATCAGCAGCGTGGATCAGCTGCTGGCTTTTAATTGCTTTGGTTCAGGTGACCCTACTGTAGGGAAAGGTCCCGAATTCCATCCGTTCCATTGCAAACCACGAGAGAGAACTTTGTTTTAGTGTGGGGAGCGAGCCCTGCTGTCCCATGAGTTCCCTCCTCCCTCTAGTGGCAATAAAGCAAAACCCAAACCCAGTGCACGGCGCTGTGTCATCAGGATGCTCCATGAATAACCTGTTATTACACCTTGTGGTTGGTCTGAGCAATGGGAGCAAAGTCCTTTGGATGTATGTGCTGTAAAGGCTGATGGAGTCAACCAGCATTAGGAAATCGTGACCTCTCTGCACTTGCTTGCATATATTCCCCATTCCCTTTCTTCCCTCTGTCCCTTCTGAGCTCAAGGTGCAGAATCCTGCTTTATTTAAGATGTTTTCTCTCCTCTTTCCTGTTTGTGCAGCAGCTCTAAGGGCTCTACCCAGAAAACCAACCCCACAAAATGAGAGGATTATTGGTGTTCTGAACGAGCTGCGGATGCTCCATCAGGTTTCCATGCTTTGTTCTGCACCTCAACCTCCTTTCCTAGAAGCCACGTGTGCAAGGCTTGTATTTGCTTTGGGCTTTGTCATCTCTATGGCTGCATCCCATTGGGTTTTCACTTTAGGATGTGTCTGTTATGGGGTGACCACGAGTATATTGGGCCTGCAGATGGGTCTTAGATTGTGGAACAGGACTCAGTTCTGCTTTGTGGTTGTAGACTGGTGCAAACTGAGCCAGGATATACAGGACTTTCTTAAAGGAGTCCCATAACGTGTGGGGTGGGATGAGGAGCTGGGTGCAGCTCTAGAGAAGGGCACTGAGCACCATCTGTATGGAGCTGTGCATGCAGTGAGTGTGCAAGGAGCCATGCATGCAATGAGCATGCAAAGAGCCATGCATGCAGTGACTGCACGGAGCCATGCATGCAATGAGCATGCAAAGAGCCATGCATGCAGTGACTGCAAGGAGCCATGCATGCAATGAGCATGCAAAGAGCCATGCATGCAGTGACTGCACGGAGCCATGCATGCCATGAGCATGCAAAGAGCCATGCATGCAGTGACTGCACGGAGCCATGCATGCAATGAGCATGCAAAGAGCCATGCATGCAGTGACTGCACGGAGCCATGCATGCAATGAGCATGCAAAGAGCCATGCATGCAGTGACTGCACGGAGCCATGCATGCAATGAGCATGCAAAGAGCCATGCATGCAGTGACTGCAAGGAGCCATGCATGCAATGAGCATGCAAAGAGCCATGCATGCAGTGACTGCAAGGAGCCATGCATGCAATGAGCATGCAAAGAGCCATGCATGCAGCAGGTGTGCACAGAGCCATACATGCACTGAGTGTGCACGGAGCCCTGGAGCCGTTTCCTGGTGCCAGATTCCCCCCGAACCGGATCTGTCTGTCTGTCTGTCTGTCTGGCCGCACTCCACAATCTGCCTTAAAGCGACAGAACTTCGGGCTTACAAAACCGCCCTGTAATGGGCGGGGAAAGCAAAACCTCAGTCTCTTTGGCTGTCTGCATGGAACAACCCGCTTTAACGACAGTCACCCCAGCTGCTAAAGTCTGCTCGGTTTGCTTGCACTGCTCCACGTGGTGGCACCGAATGCTTTGCAGGGGTGTCTTTGTGTCACAACCCCGTGCAAAGCTTAGGAGCTGAGCGTGTATTGCAGAGGTCAGTGCATAAAAAGGGAAGGGAGAATAAGGCTGTAGTGATGAAATAAAGAGAAGAGGATCATTATCAAGCATGCATCGTTTTGCACCAAGCAGCCACTTGCTGCTTAAAGGTGGCAACTGCTCAGATTGGGGATCTCAGATCAATTAGAGTCATCCTGGTGGTGGTGCCTGAGTTTGGGTGGTTTTGTCTGCACCCAAGGGAGGGTTTTCTGCCTGTTGTTTGCTTTACTGGTCTGATGACAAGCAACACCATTCCTGGAGTTGTTAATGGTTACCTGCTTTTCAAGGCATTATTTGGGCAATACTTGTGAACTCTGCGTGTCCCCTTTCAGCCTGGTTTAGCCCAATGCTCCAGGCAGAGCTGATGGTCAATCAGAGCTGGGCAGACCTGATGGGAAGAGCCAGCAGAAGGGTGAGCTGAGCACTGCCCAGAAAGCATCACAGAGCAGGGGTTGGGCTGAACCTCCTGCCCTGGGCTCAGGGTGGGCAGGAAGAGACTTTGCTGGGAGCCCCAATGTCAGTCAGGAGCTTCTTTATTGTTTTTGCTATCACTGATCACTCTGTGAGGGCACTGCCCTATATATTCCTTAGAGTGCTGTGCTTAAGGACGTCTCACGCAGGGTATAATTACACCCCTGGGGCTCCAGAATGTCCTTGAAGAAAGTATTTCTGGTGGCTCCGTTGGGGGCACTGATCCCATCTCCACGTCTGAGAGATGCTGTTATTTCAAAGCCATTTGTTATCAGCAAATTGTTTGATTTCCACTTATTTTGCATCCGTTTGCTGTTCCAATGGAGGCTGCACCTTCCCCCAGGTCAGCTAACAGAGAATGGGAAGAATAAATGGAATTGTAGGTGCCCTCTTCGCAGGTTTTGTGTCTCCAAATTCATCTGTTTGACTGACCAAAGATATTTCTGCCCCTTCAGAGCTCTCTTCACACCCCAACTCCATGCAGTGAGATACAGCACTGCCCATAGCAGCAAATCCTTCTTAACCCAAACAACTCCAGCACTTGGAGCCAGCTTCCATTCATTGCATCCGAGCAGCTGATGGCTGAATCCAGGGCTGAGGTCACGGAGCGGCTCTTGACACATCAGTGATGGGCACGGCTCCTTGAGATGCTCCAGATTCACCTTATCAAGAGCATGAGAAGGTGTTGGATGGATGGATGGATGGATGGATGGATGGATGGATGGATGGATGGATGGATGGCCCAAGGTTTTCCTCTTCCTCTCGTTGCCTTTCACCCATTGAACCAAAGCACATCCTGCGTTGGGAGGGCACCCATGTGTGCTGAACCCAACTCTGCTCTTTGCTGCTGGACTTTCTGCACTTATCTCTGAGTAGTTCTGCACGGAAGGCGGATCACCTCGAAGCAGAACAAAGCCCAGCTGCATCAAGAACGGCGGCCGCTCTCCATTCATCCCCAGCGGCGCTCGGGGCCGGTTGGATCTCGCACATTTTTGGGTTATTTTCCACAGGAATAGCGACGACACGAAGCGATTCTGACAGTCCCAGCTCGGGGAGCGATGCCGAGCACCGTTCCTTGGCCCAAAGGGAGGCCGGCTTCCAAACTCCGCGCACCAACCGGGCTCTTCCAGCACCGCACCCCGCGGTAAGCACCTCCCGGTCCCCCCCCGGAGCCTCCTCCCTGCAGCGTGGAAGAGGAGGAGGAAGAGGAGAAGGAGGCGGAGGTGGGGGGGGGGGGGAAGGAAGGAAGAAAGGAAGGAAGGAAGCTCGGAAGCTGCCGGGCGGACTCCGGGATTTTTGCCACGCTCCCTCCGCGTCCGTCGTCGTTGCAAAGGGCCGAACGCGCAGCTTCGGGGTGGGAGGGGGGTGGGGGGCAGCGCATCAAGATGGCGACAACCGCAGTTCCTCCTGCAGCTCCCCCACCTCCGCAGTCCAGCAACGCCTTGCGGGAGACGTGCTAGCGCGGCGGCCGCAGTAAGTGACAGCCCGGGGCGGGGGGGAGATGCTTGGAGGAAGGGGGGAGGGGGGGGTTACGAGCATCGCCTGTATTTTATGTTATTTTTTTATTTGATTTTATTTTTTGTTAATGATTGTGATTTTGTAGCTCTCGGTGCCCCCACCGCCAGCACGCTCTCTACCTGCCATCCCCCCCCCCTCCAACACACGCACGCTTGTTGGGTGGGGGCTTTGCCGCAGAGCGATTTTCCAGCCGCTCCCCCCCGCTTGCATCCCTCAGGAGGGGGATGCGGGGGTCGCTCCCTCCTCGTCCCGCTCCCTCCATCTCCCTCTGTTTGCATGGGGGAAGCACTCGAGGGGTGGGGGGTTCCCCGCTGCAGCCCCCGCGGGTGCCCGTTGGCAGCGGGGGGGACTGCGGGGTGCCCCGATCCCTGCCGTGATTACCCAGCACTGCGCCCAGAGCTTTCCCCTACCCCAGGACACCCTCTGCTCCGTCCTCTCCCAGCTCTGCCCTATGGGGAGGGGGCACTGTCACTCCCCTCCCCCCCCTCTCAGCCTCAGTCTGGGCCTTTGGGAGGGGGCAGCCTCATCCTGGAGCGGTGGGAACCCCCCTTATGGCTTCCCTCCTCCATCCTTTGGTCTGGGGCCCTTCTCCCAGGCCCCAAATTCTGGGCCGTGCTCTTTGTCTGCATTGTGGGAAGGGAGAGACTGAGGATAATTGGAGTTGTTCTCAGGATCCCTTCCCCCTCAGCCCTAGCTGCAGAGCTGCACATCCCTCCTCCACCCTCCCTGTTCTCTTCATCAGCATCCCGAGGCTCCCACTGCCAGGAGAGGGGGAGAAGTTGGAGGACGGAGTTTTGTGGGGAGATGCATGGGGCAGCTTTGAGGTTCCAGCCTGACCTAAATGTTGGCGTTGTGCTTTGTGCTCTTACTTTCTTCCACCATACAGATTTGGGGCAGACTTCTTTTATTTTTCCTCCCCGATGAAAGCGAATTGCACATTCTCAAGCTTTTTTCTACTAAAAATCTGGGAGTCTTCTTCCCCTCCCCACCCCCCTTCTTTTTTTCTGGTGCAAATCCTGCCCAGCTGATGTGGGGGTGGGGAAGCTGGAAGGGATGCTCCATGGCTGCAGATGATCCGAGGTGAAGCCTAAAAGTCTGATGGAGGGGGAGTGTGTGCCAGGGGGGACACAGCTGGAGCTGGTCGGCTGTAAGGGGCCAGGGCTTAATTTTAGATCCCAGTTGTGGTAGGTTAACCCACGGCTTTGCTTTCCATGTGTGCCATGTTGCAGGTAATTGGCATATGATCGTTTAGAACTTCGACAGGTGGGGTCTCATGAAGGGGGTGCTGGTTGTATTTCTGCTGTGTGTTGGTGTGTAACCTGGTCTTTGTAACACTGCAGCATTCCACCCCCAACGGGAACCCATGACCTGTATGTCCTCATTTCACACTGGGAAGGATTAAATTAGGAGGAGCGAGGGTGTTCTTAGGAGCCTGATTTCCCCCTCTTAGTTGTATCTTTAGCATCAAAAAGGGAGGAAGCGTTCCATCAATTGTTTTCTTGCCGTTGCTGGCTGACAGTCCATTTCAATACTGCTTTGGAGGGAGGGGGACTGCTAGTATCCTTGCGTAGGACTGCTTATTAATCCGTGCAGCCTGACGGGTGCTCACCTGAAAAGAGATAAAGATTTAGAATAGGGGATGTGCAAAACTCTGCCCCGTCCCGCCGTGGTGCTGAATGGACAGCTCCCGGAGCTGGGCTCGGTTCCCCCGATGGGGTCGGCTGCAGGAGCGGCTCCCGGCCCCGCGTTCAGGGCGGCGGGGAAGAACCGGCGGAGCAGCCGCTGTCTGTCGCGGGGGGCAATTATGTAAAGTTGATGAGTCTGATAGGGGTGTGCAAACGTCCTCCGGTAGGAACCGACACTGAGAGCAGTGAATGGCGTGGAGCTGTGTCGGGGGAAGGTCTGGATGTGTTAGAAAAGGTTCTTCACCATATTGTGGTGGGCATGGCCCTGAGATGACAGAGCTCAAGGAGAGTTTGCTGTGCTCCCTCTAACACAAGGCTTAGGTTTTTGAGTGGTCCTGCATGGAGCCAGGGGTTAGACTTGATGATCCCCGTGGGTCCCTTCCAACTTGGGGCGTTCTGTGATAATATACTTTAACAAGTTGCTGGCACTCATAGGAGAACTTTATAAAGGCAATTATCCATACAAGCAAAGCACGAGGCCTGTTAGAGCTTGGTTTTCCAGCAGCTGTGTGTTTAGATAGTCCGCATACTTGTGTGGTGTTAATATACTACATTATATTATTAATTATTATTAATGCACATCCCTCCTCCACCCTCCCTGTTCTCTCGATCAGCATTTATAATATACATTATTATGCATTAATAATATACATTATTAACTATATGTTAATAATACTTGTGTGGCGTTACATAAAATGACTGGCAATGTGTCTGAAGGGCTACTTGATCCTTTCTTCCATTACAACACTTCTACAGTGTCATTCATGCTGAGTGCTGGGGCCTGCATCTGTTACAAATAATTTAGCTGGTTATATAAGCTCATATGTATGGCTTACATCCAGATCACAGTACGGATAATGTAACTTGCTCCAGTGAGCAATACTAATTTTGTGGCTGTTTTGTGAACAGAGTTGTAATGCTAAGTTTATAATAAGCAAAAGGAAGGGTGCGTGTTGCAAGAAATGGAGCTTTAGTGTGTTTTCTCTTATATGCAGTTAAAGGAGATGAAATAAAATAGAAACAACGTCAATATTGAATGAAAGTAAAGTAGCTCGACTATCTGAAATACGGCATCGCCTTTCCTCTTTTGGTTATTATGTCAGTATTCACTTGTGGGTTTGTTTGATTGGTTTGGTTAGCGTGTATTTACATTAAAATGAACAGATATGGCCTAACGTATCTGTTGATACTGAATATTTTTCAATGACTTGAGAAGCAGTTGGCTCCAGCGACCATATGTGACTCCTGGGGCATGCAGTGCTCATGTGGTCGCAGGGTTTCCATCCACTATCGATCGCCTCCCAACTGAAGCAGCTGCAGCTGCCATTGAAATAAACAAATACAGAAGGATCGATAATTCGTGCTCGGAGAAAGGGTTTGGATTAAAGCTGATGTGTTAAAATGACCAAACAGAAGATTCAGCGTTGAAAACAAGCATGGGAAAAAATAATTTAAAAACCCACAGAGAGGAAATTTCGTGGCGTGGCTCACGTTGCTAGTAGTACTGCGGAGAGCTCGTCCTCATTTGGTGATGGGTTTGCATCCCATGTGGTTCAGCAGTGACTAAATGGTCTCTTGCTTGGACTGTGCTGATGATCTCGGTCCAGCAGGTCATAGAAAGTCATATGTGCTGCAGAAGAAAAAGAAGTGTTAGTTGTCATTGATGGTAGTTGCACCAAAGAACAGCCAGAAAGTCCATTCCTTGGGCTCTCCCCTTATTCTCTGCTATTCACACTCAGAGCAGAGTGGACAGTCACAGCTTTAGGGGTTTAAATACAGCTTTATTTTATGTGATGCATGTGGGCCCTTCGGTGTGAGCGAAATCCACCTGAGTGGGAAATGCTGTTGAGCCGTAAGGCTGAGCGGCTCACGTGCTGTGTCAATGACGTTCTGGCCATAGCAGGAGGTGAACTTTGTATTGTCTTCCTAGCAGGATGGCCGTGTTATCAGAGCCAGGAACAGCTGATGGCCGTAGCAAGTGATAATAAGGAAAGATGAAGACATAAGGAACTGCCAGGCCTGCATGGGTTGTATTCCAGAACGCCGTAGAAGTTTTGTGATCTATGTTGTGTAAGGGCAGAGGTCTGGATAAGGGTTTGTTTATTCTCCTTCCTTTTGTGTTTGCCCACGTTTGCACTGTTTTGAATTGTACTCTTTGAGCTCTCCGCAGCCTCGAATGGATTCCTCCAAAATGGTTGTTAAAAAACAAGTTGCCTTTCTGCTTTATAGGTCAATGGTAGCTGGATGGATTGAAAGAGGAGTCAGATTTTGCTCTTCTGAGCAGCTGAGCTACTGTCTTCATAATTACACAGTGGCTGTTCTGAACAATTCCCTGGTCAGACATTGGGCTTGGTGGAAAGGGTGAAGCCAAAGTGCTGTGTGTGAGCTGGCGGAGCTTGTCCTGATCCCCGGATCCCTTGGTGAGATTGGTGATAAATGCAAGTCAGCTTCGAGTAACGTCTAACAGAGGGAACTGGTTCTGCTATTTTTAGTTCTTGTAACTCACTAGGAGACAATAAAGAAGTCATAACCCTCCTGATAGGCACCGAAAAACCCGCAGTACTAGATCTACTTTTTCAGTAGCTCTCCTTTAAATGCTAGGGCCAGCATTTCTTCAGGCATCTTTCTCTAGCGTTTGGTGCTGCTGCGCTTCTCTCCCCTCCCTCTGCTTCCGTTCCTTTTTGACCTTTAGATTTGTGCATTCAGCTTCAGCTCAGTCTCTATTCCAAGAGCATCAACTCTCTCCTTGCCCTGTCTGGAGTCCGCCCTCGAGCACAGCGTAGAACCGAGCGCCTGGGGAACCCGTGCAACGTTCAGCATAGGGTGGGGAGATCCACCAGCAGCACGGCGATAAATACGGCTCGACAGTGAAAGCATCCCCTTTTTTTCCTTCCACCTTACAGCATCGAGCATCACATGATGCCTTTCCAAGGCTTCCTCCCGCATCGCAGCCGGTTGTGTTGCCTTTCATTGATAAAATTGGCCTGCTCCAGGCTCTCGGAATCCACTGCAGATGGAAGAGATCTGTGAGCTCCTTGGAAGGCTCTTTGCAGCCACGCTTTTCTCATGCATACATGGTTTGAATTGGGGTTTTTTAGGCCTTTGTGAAGAATTTCACAGGGCTCTGCATCAGCACGGTGCTTTCCTTTCTGCCCCAGCACTGTGTGTTCAGTTCCAATCCACGTGCATCTATGTGGGTTACATAAAACCTCCTATGGAAGGACCTGCTCTCCGGGGAGATGGAAGTTGGACCGCAAATGACTGAATCTTGCAAATTAATAAGTGAAGAAATGCGTTAAAGCGAAGATACTGCTTCAAAAGTGTTTTGGTTTTTATTTCATTTTTATTTTTTTTAAATTTCTTTCAACAATTAGCTTGAATAATTTATCAGAGTATTTCATAATGAACCAGTGAACGGACTGCTGGGAACACTTATTAAAAAGCAATAATAATTGTAATTGGGCATCACAGTGCAACCTTTTCTTTGCTGGTGTAAAATCTTGGGCCCATAAAGCACATGTAGTTCTAAGCTCCAGGTGCACAGGGTGAATTTCGGGGTGCACAGTGATGTGATTCCATTCCCAAAGCATTGCTTGGTGCAGCACCCATCCCTATGTGTTTCCTATGGGCTGGGTGCTCCAAGCATTTCTCCTGTTGGATGCTGTAGAATCAATGCAGAATGTGTTTTGCCAAACCAAGCTCTGCTCAGTCGGTGGCCTGGCTGTGTGCTTTGAGTAGGTGATGGTGAGTGTGGAAAATGTGGTGGGAATGTGTAGCTAGAGGCGTTTCAATGTATTGATCTGTGTGATTTTTGTAACAGCACTGACTCCCTGAAGGACCCTGGGTGGTTCTATTGCTGTGGGTTGAGTAAAGGTGAGGATCAGACCTTGGCTGGGGGAGCTGCAAAGCTTGACTTGTCATTGTGGGGATATGAAACGCGATGCCATTAGTGCTGTGGAATGGGGTATTTGGGTCTGATTTAAGGAACTGAATGAGCGTTGAGTGCCCATCCTTTTAGTTTACATCTCAGTTTTGTTTGTTCAAGGGGTGATTTCATGGGGAAACTAATGAAATCGGGGTAGGCAGAACTTCCTAAGGGATGGGGAAGCTGGATTGCTGGTGTGTAGTGATATCAAGCAACAAATCCTGATACAAAGGCAACCACAGCAGAAGAAACTGCAGCCACCCAGAATGAGCACGAATAGCACAAAGTGAACCTGTAGCCAAGTTTATCCGAATAACATCAGAGTGTCTTGTGATTTATTAATGGCCATAAACCCTTCCGAGGACGGGCAGTATTTGCAGTGGTCCCCAGGGGATGGGGAGAGTTGGGATGTTTTTGGCCAAGACCTGAAGCAACGCCGGATCTGAGAGACTTTGGGGTTTGTCTTATGGGAAAGGGAGTTTTCCATTTCAAATATTGAAGGGCTCAATGAGTGCCAGACATTTACCGCCACTCTCATCCTATAGGAGGAGTTTGCTTTGGGATGCAGTTGTGAACCAGTCTTTTTTTTTCTTATTTTTCCCCTTTTTTTCTTAATTTTAAACGACCATTTATCATATTGGTTGGTTGCTTCCACTTGCTGGTTGTGTAATTATGCATACAGATCAGGCATTCATTTGTGCCTTCGTTTCCAACCCCCCCCCCAATTTTTTATGCTCCTGTGTCCCTGAGCTACTTTGGTTTCTAAATTCAGGCCTTGCATATTTATCTGTGCCATTCAATTAGACCACATCCCCAATGCTGCCGTATAGTTTCACAGTATGTGGGAAATTTGGTAATTAAATGCATGCAAATGCTGCGAGAATAGAATAAATTAATTTTTTTTTCCCCCCTTAATATCAGCCAGATATTTTGTGATGTTTCTAGCGATAACACAGCTAAAATGCTGGCATTTCTTCCTTTTTCTTGCCTTGCTTTTATTGCATTTACTCCAGGAATACCTGATCGAGTTTAAATAAAAAGAATCCCAGCCCATCTGCACTGTGGGCTTCCATAAGGAGTTAAGATCTGTGATTCTTAGTTTTGGAGTACGTGTGTCCATTGCTGAGCCTGGGTGATGTGTCCCAGCCCATCCATAGGGATGGGAGCATAACTATGTCTTAGTGCTGTCTGCATTCCCCCTTTAATTCAGGGTGCTCTTTGAAACCAAGGCATGGAGAAGCCATTGGTGGCCAAGTTCGTGCTGAAATAGCTGAGTGTTAATTCAGTGCTATGGTGCAGTGTTCGTGGAATTTGAAAGTCATCTTTCTATCAGAGGCTCAGGAGCTTTAATACGTGTTTCAATGCAATGTGTTCATTAGAATAAGGGGCCGTGTTGCTGGTGGTCTTTTCTCTTTTGTTAGGGACCCCAATCCCATGCAGTGTTTGGGCTCTTTCTATGCCATGTGCTGGTGTTTTGCTGCTGCTCTACAACCCCTGGCTGCTTTGCATGTGGTTTCCTCCCTGAAAGCAGCAGCCCGGTGTTCCTGCAGCACTGCAGTGTGTTGCATCAGTGCAGGCTCTCAGTGATTCCTCAGCTTTTGTGGCCTTTTCCTGTTGTGTGAAGAGCCCGAAGTGGGAGCACAGTCAGAATTGCAGCGTGTTCTCCTTGCTGGGTCTCCAGCAAAAGGTGCAGAGCTGCAGAGGGTTTGTAGGCAGGCTGGGTTCAGATGAACATCCCAGCTGCTTTTCTCTCTTGCAGGAGGAGAAAGCAAGCTGCTCTCTGTAGGGACGGTGTGAAGCCCTGTGCAATGTCTGTGCTGTTATACAGGCTGTGAGCCCATCCTCAGCTGCTGCCTTCCCTTCTCTTTGTGCTCTGTGCCATAGAGAAGAGCTCATTCGTGTTGCATCTGAAAGAGGAGTCTGTATTTAACCCACATAGTATGGAAGTTTAGTTTGTAGCAATTAATATTGTACTTGATGAAGGCCTTTATTTCATTCTTAGGCCTGAAATCAATAGAAAACCTGAAAAGTTATATGCAAATAGATTCGTAAGATAAATTTTCCATATGAGTCCCATCCAAGGTCCCGGAGCTGCATGATGGGAGCTCCCTGGGTCATCAATCCCAATAACTGCAGGAAGGAAATCTTCCAGAAAACCTCTCCTAAGCTGTAATAACTTGAGATGGGGCAGGAAGGATCATTTTGGTCAAAGCCATAGAGTTGTTTGGTTTGAGAGAGCCTCAGTTCTCTGCTTGTTGGCTGCTGGGCTCTCAGAGAGGCCTAAGCCCAAGGTACTCCTCTGTGTGCTGGGAGCAGTGCTTTGCCTTCAGCCTGGTTAGCAGGAAGGTGATAATATCTGTCCCCTTCCAACATGGTGAAGCACCTCATCCAGACCCTAGAACAGAGCCGAGTTGGTTTTTGTGTCTAATAATCTGTTTGCAAGAGAGCACTGGCTAGTAATGAGTAGAAAGCAACAGTCCCAGCCCTGACAGTGCCTTGTAGGTTGCATGGGGTTGGAAACCCAGCGGTGCTTGCTGAATGCCTGCAGACCTTTGGGTGCGTGGTGTTTGTTGTCCTGCTTTTGCCAACGCTGACTGTTCTGCCTATTCTCTTTGTCCCATGCAGAGCTGACCTGTCCGGGCTGCAACATCACTAAAGAAGCTGCTGCAGGATGAAAAGATGGCAGCACGGCTGCTCGCACCACCAGGCCCTGATAGTTTTAAACCTTTCACTCCGGAGTCTCTGGCTAACATTGAGAAACGCATTGCAGAAGAAAAGAAGAAGAAGCGTCCAAAGCAAGACAGCAGCCATCGCGACGACGATGAAGACAGCAAACCAAAACCAAACAGTGACCTTGAGGCGGGGAAGAATTTGCCTTTCATCTATGGGGACATCCCTAAAGGCCTGGTTGCTGTACCACTGGAGGACTTTGACCCTTATTATATGACCCAGAAAGTGAGTCTGCAAGAAAGAAGTCACTAAACCGCCTTTCTCATAGGAGGTTGCAGGTTTGGGTATGGTTTAAATAGAAGACAAAGAATGGAGTCTTTGGATGGGGCTTTTTTTGTTATTGTTATCTGTCGTTTTCTTTTCTTGAATGCTAACAATATTTCCCTTGTGCTTCATGCCCCTTGGAGCACTCATTGGGTCCATCTAAGATAGAGATGATCTGGTTGGTCTCTAAGCACCTGCTTGGATAGAAACAGCAGAACGAGGTTTGGAAGCTGAAATAAATTGTGCTAATGTGCCAGTTTTAACCATGAGGGCAATGAGAAGAATCTAACTTGGGGGAATAGGGGAGGTTTTAAGCATGTGTTTCTTTACCTGCATGGAAATCTTTTTGAAGTTGATCATAATGAAACTGTGGGATATCAATTTGTAACCAAAAAAAGGGGGAAAAAAAGAAGCGAGATAACATGTTTAAATTGCTTTCGTTCTCAGAATTTTATTTATTTATTTTTTATTGTCTGTGGAATTGAGGTGATGTGGCATTTGTTGGTGCTGAAATGTGTTAAGAAATGAAGTGGTGTCATTGAGGGAAGTGGTGAGTAAGCAAATGCTGCTGGAAACAGAGGGGAGGAATCTGGTGAAGTAAGGAAGAGGGAAGGTTGGGGGACTTAAAGCTGAGTTTCTGCTCTTTAATTGCATTGCTTTCTTTGATAGAGATTTAGTTTGATTAAGCTGATGAGATAATAATGAGAAAGATGGGCTTGTGTGTGTGACAGCTGAATGTGTGATGACTTTGATGGGGTCATGTTGTGTAAAATCAGTAAGCTGGCAAGGGCAGCAAAATATTTAATGGTTTTGTGTTGGAGCAGATGCTTCTTGCCCTAACATGAAGTCAACTGAGTTTGGCCACTGAAGTTTATAATAATTAATTCTCCTCTAGGTTTGCACTCTAGCGCTTATTTGCTTTGTTAACAGTGCTAATAGAACATGTACCAAGACAGGCTGGTTTGTGTAAGTTGAAAATGAATTCTATTGGTGTTTAGATGGATGTTTGACTTAAGGAGCTGTATTGACAACTGGTGTTGTTGGTAGGAAGGAAGCTTATGCTATCCCTCAGAAATATTTTCTCTTTATTAAGCAAATATTTTCTCCTTATTAAACAAATCTGTTGTTGCCTGGTTTCGGTGTGGGCAGGCTGTGAAACACATGGAGCTAAGAGTGGTTCCCAGGATCTCTGGCTGTGGATGGCCACTTGCACCCCGCCACGTTGGGCACTGGGAAATGTCACCATAAATCCAGCATGGAGTGGTTTGTAGATGTGCGTTGGAGGATCAGGCAGTGTTCCTTCCAGCTAGAACAGGAAAATAGCGCTCAATGGGTAGGAAGTAACGCCTGGAGCGTTGGGTGAAGGCTTGGTTGTCTTTGGTTCCACCAGGAATAGGAGATGGGTTGAGCGCCATTGGCCAAACGTGCTTTCTTGCTCATCATATTTGCATCCAAACTCAGCACTCTTGATAAACCTCCCAGTTTTAGGTTAACTGAGGCACATTCCCAACTCCAGAGACGTCAGCCGTGCCTCCAGAAGAACCGTGCCTTTCTGCATGGAGATGCTCACAAGGTTTCTTCAGCTGCAGATGGAGAGAAGGTTCTGGAGGATGGAGCAAACCCACCTCCTCCTTGCTGCTCTGCAAAAAAGAGCCTCGCTCGCCCTGCAAACACCAGATTAACATTTTGCTGGCTTGCTTTCTTTTGCATCCGCTTCAGGATGGCAAGAACTTAGGTACGTGTTCCTTCTTTGCTGCTTCAAATAGTCGGTGACTTCCCACAAGGAATTTTTTAAGGCCATTAAAAAAGGCCCTTCTCTGAATCATCAGGAATTGCGAATCTGCCTGAATCATGGGAAGTTTTCCAAGAGATTTTTTTTCCCCTCCTCTCTAGCATTTGCCAGAAGGCTTTGCATCACAGGTCTTTTCTTTTAAAGCAAGATGTACATGCATAGGAACGAATCAGCTGGTTACTTTTCCTTGCAGTAGGATACAGCAATCTTGGTTTATCTACAGAAACCAAAGCTGCATTTTTAACTGGTAAGCTGGTTTTGTCTGAGCTGCTTTGTTTTCCTCTACTCAGTTTCTTTGCTTTGCAAAGTGGGAGCAATGACACTTGGTAGGATCAGGAGAATCCATCTGCTCACAGGTACCTGTTCATGGAGCTGAGGTAGCTCCTCTTTGTCTTAATGTAACTGCCAGAGAGAAATTCTTCCATGCTCCTTTGTGTTGACAAATAATGGTCATTTTCCAATTCCTGGCATGAAGCACGTGGTAGAAGCATGACTTGCCCATGATATCTGGTGCAGACGTCGGAAAAATTCCAGTTAAAAAGCAAAAACTCACACAGGAACTTCCTTGTTTGAACGCAGAAACAAAATTCAGACAGCACACCAACATGAACATCCATGGCGCTGGAAGCAAACCAGCTGATTGCTGTGGAGCGCCAAGGCGGATTTTGTGCATTTTCCTATTGCCTGCTCAGTTCAAACACCTTCTGCCTTAGCAAGTCTTGGGTGTTTCTTGTGAGGGGTTTGGGTGCCCTTGAATGGAAGGCATTTGTAAAAATATCTGTGGTCTCCTGCAGTGGGAAGAATTTGTCACTTAATTGCATTGTCTGCCTTGTGCTCTTGAGCCACTGGGCAGAATGGGGAGAAATGGGAGATTCCCCAGTTCGGGGTGTACCGTAAAGCTGAACATCCTTCAGTGCTTGCTTATGCAGGAGGTAAGGATTGTTGTCCTCTTTTATTTCTGCAAACTTATTTCTCATTTTTTACGTTTTCCCGTTTTTTTAGGCCTCTCTTTCTCTTCAATTTACAGCTTGGGCTGTCATTCCTTCCAAACAACTCCCTGCCTCTTTCTTTCCACAGAATGTGGCTTTGGCCAGACTGTGGCCTTTCTCCCTCAGTAATTCCCATCCATTTTGCTCAGTGAATCTCCTTCCTAATGGCTACAGAGCAAGGTGAAGGGTTCAGATGCGTCTCCAGTCATTCCATTTAGAAGGCAGTAGAAGGTCCCTACTTATTCTACAAGTGGTTGGGTTGGTTTCAGTGGAGAAATCGACCTTGGGTTTGTAGAGAACTGTTTTCCCACTAGAGTGGGATTGTCAGAGGTCACCTATATCTTGCAGATAGACACCTGAGGATCCTGCTCGCGGGTACGTGCCAATGGAGTGACTTGCAACTTCATCAAGTCACATGCATGGTTTGGAAATGGGCCCTCCAGCCCAGAATGTCACCTTGAGGGTGTGGACTGGGAAAATTACAGGGATGTGAGCAGGAAGCATAGGAGAAGCAATTGTGTAGCACGTGCTTCAAGAGCCTCCACTTAGGACTTCTCTATGACCCTGTGAAGGGATGCCGTTACTGAGCTTCATGAGCAACTCAAGGAAGGAACAAGAGGGAAGAAGCGAAAGGTTGGGACCATCTCAAAAATCAGCCTTTTAATTTCATTTCCAAAAGCCTTCTCCAGGACTTGGTACCTAGCAGTGTTTTTCTCCACTCCATCTCTTCAGTAGGCTTAAAAGGAGCAGGCAGGAATGGGAGGTGAGAGAATCTTGGCTGCGATGGATGGGTGGAAGGCAGCAGCATCCCTTCTGCTTCTGAGATGGAACGAGTTTTCTTATGTAGACAGATTGTGGTGCTCTTAAATTTCTACATCTCCAGATATTACACGTTGAAAGCTGCTTATTGTCTTAAATGCATCTTTTTGGAAATGTTTTATTTGATAAATCTCAGAAAGATGCCACGTTTTCTTCCTATTTTGGGCTTCAAATAAGGTTAAAATGAGCAGAACGTGGCAATTATTTTCTCCAATCTATGAATAGCTTTACTATTGAAGAGTAATTTTTCCAGCTTTTTGTAGGGGTGGAAAAATGTTTTCTCTATCAGAAAGTACAACTTGATGAGCCAAAAGCAGATTTAATATGCATGTAAAATATTTTTCTGTTCTTTTGTGCATATATATGTCCATATATATATATATAATATTCTTGCAGCATTCAGGGTGCTGGAGATCCCTGTAAATCCATCTTGGAAGTAGTTGTGTCAGAGGAACTTGCTCAGATTGCTTTCAGAATGTCTCTGCTCTCTTTTGCTTCTCGTTGGGAGTAAGGCAGTCGTCATGTTACCACTGTAGGAATGTGGTTCCATATGTTCCTATGCTGTTCATAAAGCTGTTTTCTTCTTTAGACTTCTGCCCACTCCTCCTCACTTTTCAGCCATTACAGAAGTGCTTAATGTAAAAACCAGCATGAAGCAGGATCAGCCCAAACCTTTGTATATCTGGAGTTCTTTTTGCCATCACTTGATCACTTCCGTCGTACCCTCCAGCATGGCTTCTTTCATGCACTGTTTTGCAAATAATTGTAGAGAAAACTTGACTTTTGTGATATTACTTCTTTCATACATGAACTATTTTTAGAGCCAGTGTTAAGGAAACCAATGTGTTCAACCAGTTGGATATCCAACAAATTGCATTTATAACCATCACGTCCAACCAGTTTGATGTCCAACCAATGAGATTTCCAGCCAATCTTAAGAAAGCTAAAACGAGCAGAATCTTTCTACAACTCTTTAGCATCAGAGACTTTTGGAAGTTCAGCCAGTTGTCTCTTAAAAGAAGACTGCAAAATGCCTTTTTCCAGGTATTGCCTTTCTCTTGAGTCTTATGCTTTGCCTCAGCAGATCTTAAAAGAGCTTAAGGATGTTCTTGGACCTGAACCAGTGAACGTTTTAAGAGTGTGCAGCCATTTTGAAATTGACTTTTAATATGTCAGCAGCGTACAGGAGAACGAAGAGAAGGTTTTAAATTGCCAAATGCTTTTTGGCTTTTGTGCCCATCTTTCTATTTAGAAGGCCAAGTGGAGATTTACCCAGGATTTTATAAGATACACCTGGGAGATCTTGGAACCACCGGAATCGATGAGCAGACTAGAATGCACCGAGCTACTGAAAGGCCAGGCCGAGTTATAATGAGCTTTATAGAAAGCAGTAAAGTCCAATGAGCATTACAGCAGAAAGAGAGAAATTTGGACAGAGCATGGAAGAGAAAACACGGATCGGCCTCATGGAAGGTCATGCAACAGGAGGTGGACCGAGCTGGCAAGCAGAATGCAGAGCTCATGTGTGGTGGGCAGTCGCTGATCACTGGACAGCTTGTGTTACCAACAGGGTGTGCCAAATTTCTGGCTCATTCCTCATGGAAATGGCTCTTGCAAACGTGTGTGACCCTCAGCACGGAGCCGTTTGCGTTTGCTTCCCGTTGAGTCTGGCTTGCTTTTCTAGCTCAGCGCTGAGTCTTGGCTGGGCTCACATCCGCGGTGCCGCGTGCGTCGGTCTCCAGGTGAGGAGTGGATTTGCTTTGGGCTTGCAGGTTGGAGTGCTGCTGCACGCTGATTCCCCCATGCAGAACAGAGGCAGAATGGAACTTGCCCATCTCACACAACCATTGCATGGTGGTTTTTAGGTTTTTATGTCTTTATCCGCAGTCACACTGGAGATTTGGTTCCTTTAAAAGCTAGCAGTGTTGGGAGTTACTGTTGTGCTAGGGCGACAAGTGGGGCATGTGAGCATGGGGTGGATGTTCCCCTCTGAATTTGGGGATGAGAAGAGATTTGAGTGTTGGGTGAGCTGTGATGAGTTTGCTATGCTGGGAAAGGAGAGAGAGCTGGGTCTTAAAACTGAGAGGCCCTTGAGCGCCCTGTAATCAGCAGCTTTGGAAAGCTTCTGGCCTTCTGTAATATTCTTATGTGTCAAGGTAATCTGTTCATTAATTCTTCATGCTGCAATTTAAGAGCTCTCTCGAGTTGTCTTTAAAGCACTCTTTGTTGGGAGATGCATTAGCGGTTGTGCTAACTAATACTTCTCACTTAGCACGGAACCACAATCTGATTTTCATTTCCTTCTCAAATAATTCACCGCTCAATGGCCTAATTTACCCAAATGAGCTGAAACGTCTCGTTTCCCTTACAAGGAGGGAGATGACAAATCTCTGAAGAGTGTTGCTCCTGGGGGAGCTCAATGGCTGCGTGGGCAGAGAGCCCCCATGGGTTCCCCTCTGCAGGGCTTTGGGAGCCCAGATTCACTAATTTTCACTAATGGTCACTAATTAATAGCAGTAGGAGCATGTGGTGGTGACTGAGGCTTGTGCTCTCCTGGCAGGTAAGGTTTGATAGTGGTTAGCAAGGTGTGGGAAGGAGGCACAACCCCAAGTGCTGCCCCATAAGGATGGGCTCATGCACAGGGCTGTGGCTTGAGGGCTGGGTTCACGTTGTGCAAAGAATTTTGTGATCCTTGTGTGCCTCGGGCCTTGGTTCTTCTGTATCGGATAGGGACAATGCTTCTGCCCTGTGGGATGGAGATGTGTGCTCCTGGATGGGAGATGTTGCTTCTGCTGTCTGTAGCGTCTAGCAAAACGAATGTTTTGGAGTAGGATAATTCATGATGTGCTGGTGGGTATATTTCACCCTAATGGGAACTTCTTACAGGAGGTTATCATTTAAAAACGCAGAAAACACAGGATTTTCTTTACAATAAAAGTTGTTGGTCTTTTCTTTGTGCTGCTCCTGCTTTGATTTTCATGCATTAACTCTTTCTCTCTTTCTTTCTTTCTTCCTCTCTTTCTTTCTTTTCTCTGCAGACCTTTGTAGTACTAAACAGAGGGAAAACACTCTTCCGATTTAGTGCCACACCTGCCTTGTACATTTTAAGTCCTTTTAATCTGTTTAGAAGAATAGCTATTAAAATTTTGATACATTCATATCCTTTTTACTACTGCGGTATTTTAGTCTTTATTGGTTGAAAGATCTCTTGCCTGTCCTGTTGTCTTCTTGCTCAATTCAATCATGATTTATTAACTGCAGTTCTAATGGAGCTGGGTTTGTTTTGAATGAAGAAGCATGGCCCTTTAGTCAAATCCAATCAAGTAAATGTTTAATTTATGTATTCCTTGCTAAATTGTGCCTTTGTGTGTCCACTCCGCCATCAGTACATGGCCATGGGTTGACCATTGGACTGGATGGTCCTCGAGGTCTTTTCTGATGTCGATGACTCTATAAGTGGGCATTCTGGGGGTGGGTTTGGGTTGGACTTGATCTTAGAGCTCTTTTCCAACCTTAATGACTCTACAATCCTAAGCATTGGAACAGACAGCTGTAAGATTGCACTCCACAGTGAAGAGCAGTTGAGCTTTAACTAGCTGCTGGAATGGTTAAACAGAATTAATATTTGGAGAAGGAGCCAAAGGCACTTTACATGCAATTAGACACCAGCTAATTTCCTGCTCCTTTGGCAACTCTTAAACCTCCTTCTAACGGGAAGGCACTTCCAAGATATTCTGCTGCTGGGCTCCAACTGCTCTGAAACTTCACCTGGGTGCACTATTAGGAGAGGAGGCACTGGATGGGATGCAATGTCGTGTCTGGTGGTTTATTCTCAGAAGGTGACACTAAAGCACATCTATGGAAGCACCTTCATTAGTTGCATTAGGGGTTTCTCCTTACTGAACTCGCACATCACAAGAAGAAAAGGGTTTTCCATCTCTGGTTGCTTCAATCTCCGCTATGGAGTGAGGCTGGGAATGGCATCTTGGGTTCTGTGCTACTCAAGAGTTTTCCTCCCATCAGGGGGGATGTATCAGCAGGTTGTAGTTTTTGATGACCCTGAATACACAGAATTATTTGGGAATGTGTTTTTATGAAGGCATGTGAACTTTGCATTGCAAAGACATACCAGAAAGCAGAGAACAAAGAGACACAAGGGCACTATTTGTATATATTCCCCTGTTCTTATCTCCCACGACTGCAGGAAGCTGGTTGGTGTAGCACATGGGGAATAGAATGGGAACTGTTGGGCTGTGTTGTTATGCAGAGGTCTTTGGGAGCTGATGTGAAGAGCCACCCCAGTGTGCCATTGATCCTTGACTTTGTTCCACAGTATTTAGCATGATCATTATGTGCACTATTTTGACCAACTGTGTATTCATGACTTTTAGTAACCCACCTGAATGGTCGAAGAATGTGGAGTAAGTAATATTTCTTCTATTCTTATACAGAATGTTGCTTTTCTTCTCTTCAGAACCTTGTTTTTCTTTGTATTTCGGTTAGCTCAAATGCAAGTTGCCTTTCTATCTGCTTTGTTTAGACAGAAGTCATTGTAATTCACCTGTTTGCATGCCTAGCATTACCTTCCTGCAAACTCAGCACAGCTCTCTTTGTTCCATTTAACAGGTATACATTCACTGGTATTTATACGTTTGAATCACTTGTGAAAATTATTGCCAGAGGTTTCTGTATAGATGGCTTTACTTTCCTACGAGACCCATGGAACTGGCTAGATTTCAGTGTGATCATGATGGCGTAAGTGGCATTTTCAGATTATTTCAGGTATTTGTGGCCCATGGGATGGAGTGAGACCTCAGGAGGGGGGTGGGTGTGGATGGAAAAGCATAAATTGAGGGAAGCTTAAGCGAATCCTTAGATTTTTACCTTTTTTTTTCCCAATAGAAAGACTGGCACGGAGGCGTAGATCTCAATTGCGACTCCATGGATGTAGCGGCGATGCTGCTGTAAAAAAAACTTACTTAAAAAAAAGCAATTTTCTAAGGATTGCCTTTGTTGGTACGAGATTTTGCAATAATATCTAGCGTGTAGATGTGCTCAGGTGCCAGAGCAGCAGCGTGTTCTGTTGAGTGTAGGATTAAGAGCCAAGCATCTTTACGTTCGCTCTCTACCACCCCTTCCCCTTTGGGTTTGCATGCAGGAATTGTTGCAGGTTGAGCGGTTTCTGATGAAGATGCGCTGTCAGGAAAGGAGACGCCTATTTTTTTTTCCCCCTTCCTCCTCCTCTTCTCTTGTGCTGGATCAGCTTCCATTGGGCTCACAATGAGGAGTTCACGTGGATGCCTGAACTCGCAGCTGGACCTGGGGCTGTAGCTGGCAGTTGCTGGTGGAAGATATATATATTTTCCTCCCTTTTCTACGTTTTGAAGTATTACACGTGTACATGTTTGGGCTCCCATAGTCAATGGTGGCCAATGAAGACTGGAGGACCATGCAGAAGGCTCAGGAGCCCAGTTCTTAAGGGATGGGAGCAGTTGAATTTAATCAGAGTTGAAATACTTCAATTGTATGAACTACCTGGCCCTGGTTGGGTTGTATTCCAAGGTCTGGGCCGCAGCTTTTCCTGAGCAGACACATTTTGTGCGTTGAATGGAGTTGTGAAGATTTGGACTTTCATGTGCAAAGTTGGAGAACCCGTAATTCGCTGCCGTTTTGGTTTGACTTTAAGATGGACAGGGATCTGCTGAGTGCACAGTAAACCTTTGTGAGCCATGCTCCCAGTAGATGAGGTTCACTGTTAATTGGTCACTTGCTTTATTTCTTAATCAATTAACAAGTAACAGCGTGATGCCTTTAAAAGGCCCAATGCAGTAATATTAAGTCTGCCAAAACTGGAGCTGACCTAACTATGGAATAACCCTTTATTTCTAGTGGGGTTGCCTTGCTGTAGGAGAGTCCAGGCTTGGAAACCATTGAAAATAAGATAAAATTCTTGATATAAAATGCTCCTGCAGCAGGAGGAATCTTGAATAAAGCCCATTTTCCTGCTTTTTGGTGCACTAGACAGCTCAGCAGAGGGGGATACGATCCGACTCTGTCACCCTACACTAAGCCTTTTACCCTCTGCGTTCCTCTATAAAATGGGGATAATCCCACCTACCTGTGGCTCACAGGTGAAGCCAAATGGATTAGAGTGGAGCGAGCAAAGCAGAAGGTGGTGATGCTTTGTTAAGACTCAAAGGAAAGCAAGGCGAATCGCCCTGAACCCAATGAAGAGATGCGATGTCACCAAGACTCCTGGCATATCTGGCCTTGGTTCTACATTTCCCTTCTTCTGTAGAGTTAGCCTCATGTTTTCTTGCCCTGTGTAGTCAAGAATGCAATGTCCATCCATTCAGCTGGCCCAAGAGTTCTACATTCCCTTCTTTTATAGAGTTGGCCTTCCATTGTCATGCCCTGTGTAGTCAGTGCAATGTCCATCCATGCACTTGGCCCAAGAATTCCACGTTCCCTTCTTCAATAGGGCTGGCTTCCCATTTTCATGCTCTCTGCAGTCAAGAATTCAATGTCCCTCCATGCAGCTGGCCCAATGTGAAGAGCCTTAAGCTGAATTTTCCCTTTAGGGCTCTCTCTCTCCTTTTAGACGCTGGTTCTGAAGGGTTTTAATTGACGAGCTGTTTCCTACAAACAGCCAGCTGTGTTGCAGGGTGACCCCAACGGTGCCATTAACTCTGGTTTAATTCTGCAGGTATATAACAGAGTTTGTAAACCTAGGCAATGTTTCAGCTCTGCGCACTTTCAGGGTTCTGAGAGCTTTGAAAACTATTTCTGTTATTCCAGGTAAGGCGTCCTGCGGTTGGTGTTAGCTGTTGGGTACAGGGCCCCTGTGAGTGATGTATTGCACTGTCTGTAGTGGTGGTTTTATTTTTTGGTTTTTGGTTGTTTTTTCTTCTTTTTTTTTCCCTCCTTTTGGCGTGTGTATTGTCATTGTGTATTTTTTTTGTGTGTGTGTGTGTGACCTCCCTCATTGCAGATATGTCACAGAGTTTGTGGACCTGGGGAATGTCTCAGCATTGAGAACTTTCAGAGTTCTCCGAGCTTTGAAAACTATCTCTGTAATTCCAGGTGAGAACCATTAAGCATTAAAGGCCGGTCTTGCTGTATCTCTTTGATATTCCCCCCCCTCGTTCTGCATTGCTTATCCCAGTGGCGCTGGGATATCTTTGATGGGTTTGCAGTCTGTATGGTTGGAAATTGAGGCTCCTGGGCCATTGGATGAGCAGCCTGCTGTTCCATACGTCTCCATCCCTGTGTACATGTATGGCTCTCCAATCTCTAAAATGAAAGCCAGTCTGAAAGTAGAGTCCAGAATGAGTTGAGGGTGGGTTTGGAATGAGTTGCTTCTTTCTGCTACTCTTGGCTGCCCTGTGGCCCAGACTGTTGTGTGAGCTTTCATGAAGCCCCAGGTCCTAATTCCCAACGTTGCCCATTTTGCATGGCACCCCAAGAGCAGGGCTGTCCCTTACAGGGATGTTTCTGGCCTTTGTCTGGGTGGCCAAAAAATGAGCGCTGCCCTTTACTACAAGAGACCATGGAGCATCAGGGACTGAGAGTATGACCAGAAGTGAGAAACTCTCCCATCCCCATACAGAAAGCACTTGGGACACGTGCAGAACCTTGTGCAGGTGGTTCCTCAGGAGCATCCCTCATTTTAAGGTCAGGCTTAAGACTCAATTCATTGCAGCAGCTGTGATCTTTTTTCCCAGCTATTACTTGATCCATCTCACCCTCAGGAACCACTTGCTGTGTTTTGCTATCCTATTTCTTCATCTTATTCTCCCAATGCATTAAATGACAACGGGAGTTTTCCTTACTCAGGGATACGCTCTCATATACACTTAGCAGAAAATGAACTGTGGATTTATAAGGGCCCATCACTTTGTCCCCATTTCAGACTGCTAAACCCATCAGATATACGTGGCTGTTGTGCATGATGGTCTCAAGTGGCACCCGCTTTCCTTGCACTGAATGAGAGAACGCGAGAATAATGTTCTTCCCTCCCTTAATGTCTGGCAGTGCACACACAGAGAGCAAAAGGTATTTTGGTAATTGCTGTTAGCAGTGCACTGGGCAGACCTGGAGTGCAGCTGCGGTTCTATCAGCTGCCACAGGTATTGACTGCATTGCTTGAAGAGAAGCAACGTTGTTGGAATGAATTTTGTCTGGATTTTGCTTTTGTTATCGTATTAAAAGCGAAGGCGATGCAGCTTTAATGAGCTGGTTGCTGTATGTGCAGCAGCACGCCTTGCCTTTCTATGGAAAGGAGTAGAACAATTTCCTATCGTTCCCTCCATGCTGCTCAAAACCAATTTGGATTTTCCCATTATATCAAATGGCAGCGAAGGATGAAGGGATCCGAGCTCTCAGTTCAGTGCAGCCACACTTTTCCTGCACCCAGCTGAGGGAGTCCTGGCTGAGCATTGGGTGCACTGCATTTATCCATGGTCAGGACTCACAATGTGGGTTGGTTGTGTGGGTTAGGCTCTGGGATAGGGTTGCCCCAGTTGTGGTTCTGCAGCATGGACCCAAAGCACAAACCTTGCTCCCGTTTTGGTTTTATGACTGGCAATATATGAGGAATGTGAAGCATTTGTGTAATTAACCTTTCTGCTTACTTGATGTAGAATTAGGTTGATCAAGCCCAAGAACAGAGGGAACATATTCAATATAAAGGGGTTCCCTTTCTGCTTCACTCTGTAAAGCAAAAGGCATTTTAACATTGTGCCTAATGAGGAAGTAATCTTACTGTCATGAGAAGTGCTAATTGCTTTCCAATCAATAATTGGAATCATCCTCACGGTGTTTTATGGATAAGATAAAAGTGGGAAACCCCACCAAGGCATTACATGCCACTGGGTAAAGTTGATGCAGGTGGAGTCTCTGTATGGAACCATATCAAAATACTGCATTCATATTAAAGCTCCTTAGACCACATCAACGCATTGTGGCTTATTATTAGCACTTTGGTTATTGCTAATTGATTTTTCCAGTGCCATCAGCCTGACAACATCCCACATCAAATCACCCCCTAAATGAGGCTCGAGGCCGCAGTGAGAGATCACCATGCAAAACAGAAACACAACTGCTGGGGAAGTGGCTGCATGTGCAGAGCAGAGCAGTGGGGCGACGGGTTGAGCATGCAAATGATGTTGTAATGGGGCACTTGTCTGCCAGAACTGGGAGCAAACAGCCTGCTTGGTGTCTGAGTGGGGTTTGGCATTGACTTAAAAGTTTTGAAGGAGACAAAAGACGTTGCTAAAAAATCATTCCTCCATGAAAAAAATCCCCTTTTACTTGATTTAGACTCTTTCTGTTCCTGGTATGGATCCAAACCCTCTGTTGGTATAGAGTGGTTTCTTGTCCAAGGTTTACTGCATGATGCTGAATGTGGCCTCAGACAGAGACCCTAACTGTATTCAGGGATCTGCTTTTACAACCCCCCTCGACCCTTTATTTTTCACCCCTATTTCACTCTCCTCCCTACCCTACCCTCTCTACCCTACTTTTATTTCTGAGTTGGGTCCTCATGCAGCCCGTTGATTACCAGGATATTTTGGCTCCTTGACCAAAACTAAGTCTTGAAATAAGACTGAAATAATTTATTGAACTTGAAAATTCTTCTGCTGATTGAATCTTTAAATTCTCCAGAAGAATAACATCTCCTTTAGGGCCAGAATCATTGATACAAGCATGAAAGCACTGGGAGATGGGGGTAGGGCAGAGGTGTTGAGGCATGGATAGAGGGCATGATTTGGGAATGTAAAAATGGGCCAAATTTGAGTAAAAGGAGCACAGTACAGAACACACAATTTTTCAGTGTGTGCCTTTTCATAGAATGAATTAAAGTACAGGAGGAGGAGCTACTTCTGTGGGGCAAAAAGAAAGGCTTTAAAGTGGTTTTTTTAAGCAATGGGCAGCATCTCCTCTCAGATCTCTCTGTTCTGAATTTCAGCATTTCCAGCTGACTTTGACTTGAGCTGTTCCCTCTTGGTGTATTTTATTGCTGCCCTAAGTAGGAGCGTTCCCGAAGCTCTTAATGGCTTCGTGCACAGAGGCAGTTTGTTCAGTGCAACTGCTGAGCTTTGTGAAGTGGGTGGTTGACTATAGGAACTGCCAAGGAATGGGGAAAAGGGGAATTCCTCCTCAAATTTCACATAAAAATCTGGGAAAAGTTCATCATTTTCCTCCTCCTTCCCTCCATCCTGCTTCCCCATTCATTTAAAGACTCCAGTTGACCCTACTTGATGTCAGAAATGCTAATTAATGGGCCAATGTTCCTGCATCTCAAATCCTTGCTTCAATCTGGATGGTTTTTATGCTGCATTTTGCCCCAGCAGCACAACCAGAGAGTCATGGATGGTTCCTTTTCCAGACCAGATGGTTTGGGAAACAAATGGGGTTTTGTCCTCTTGGCTTTTATCACTGAGCCTTGTTTAATGAGGAACAGTGTTGGCTTCCCAAAACCCAACCCCTTTATGGCAGCATTATTTTGCCACCCCGTAGCCAGGATAAGGTACCATATATATTTGGGTTTTCAATGCCTTTGCATTCTTCAGGAGTGATTTCCAGCCTCGTTCTCCTCTCCGCAGGCCTGAAGACCATTGTGGGTGCCCTGATCCAGTCGGTGAAGAAGCTGTCGGATGTGATGATCCTGACGGTGTTTTGTCTCAGTGTCTTTGCTCTGATTGGGCTGCAGCTATTTATGGGCAATTTGAGGAACAAGTGTGTAATATGGCCAATTAACGTGAATGAGACCTTCCTGGATAATGGCTCCCGGGGCTTTGACTGGGAGGAATACACCAACAATATGTGTAGGTATTTCTGCAGAGACGCTCCTTGAAACCTTCTTGTTTCACTTAATACTGCCGCCCGGAATATCTGACCTGGTTATGACGTGGTCTGCCCAACTTTACGCAATGAAAACCCCTTTTTTTGTGGGTGTTTCTCCATTTCTATATTTCCTTTATTAAAGTGCTTCAATTGAACTCTGGGCTGAGGCTCAGCTCCTTCCTTTGGTTCTACTCAGCTCTGGAGTTGCTGGAGATTTACCAGTAGGGGACAACTCTCCGGTAGACAACACTCCAGTTGAGGTTTTTATCATGCTGTAGTATGTTAAATCCTCTACTTCCATATGTGTGGGCATGTAATCTTTCTCTTTTTCATCTCCTTCAGCAAATTTTTACATAATTCCTGGTGCCCCTGATCCTTTGCTCTGTGGTAACAGCTCCGATGCAGGGTGAGTGGTTGAGCTTTATTAAGAGGAATGACTAATTACCGCTGATGTTTGCTAATGATGACAAAGCCTTTGGAATGTCTCCTGTTGCTTTGCTATGTTGGTTCTGGTGTTATTTCCAATGTGAAGCATAAACGTTTCATGTTCCTTAATCTAATTACGAAGCCATAGTTGCTGTCTGTTGCACTGATGCAATGTGAGTTGGCATTTCTTGTCTCACGTCTGGGGGATGGGATGCCTAACAATGATGGCTGGTGGCATTAATTCCTTCTGAGTCCAATCAGAGAAATAAGGGATGGAGGCTCAGAAAGAGAAACTTTCCACATGCCTTTGCCTCCCATTGGTTATCACATGTGATGGATTTGCCCTATCCCTTTTGTTTCATCAGTGCCCTGAAATCTCTTCCCTGTTCTCCGCAGTCAATGTCCAGAAGGTTACACGTGCATGAAAGCGGGACGGAACCCAAACTACGGTTACACGAGCTTTGACACTTTCAGCTGGGCTTTCCTGGCTCTGTTTCGCCTTATGACTCAGGACTTTTGGGAGAACTTGTATCAATTAGTAAGTAAACGCTTTGCTGCCCAACATGAGAATTAGGGGAGAAGATGTTGAGCTTTATTTGGGTTTGTCCTTGGAACTTTGCTGAGATTTTTGTTGGTTGGTTGCTTTGATTTCATTTTTGCATTGCTTTGAAGGAGTTTAGGCTTTGAGTTTTGCGTTGTACACCCAACTCCTTTTCATTTTGCCTATATTGGATGATCCCTTCAGAAGGGAGATGTCATCACTTTCTGTGTTTATGGCTTTGAACGTGCAGGCTCCTTGTGCTTTGCAGTAGGACCACTGAAATCTTAAATATATTCAGAAAATACTGTAATTTTCTTCGGGGCATTCAAGCTGAGCAACTTTGGATTGGCTCACACACACGCGTCCCTCTGGAAATGGCCTCCCCATCTCCTTTCCTCTTCCCTCTGCCATTCTCTTTCCTTCCAGACCTTAAGAGCGGCAGGAAAAACCTACATGATCTTCTTTGTCCTGGTGATCTTCGTGGGCTCGTTCTACCTGGTCAATCTGATTCTGGCTGTGGTGGCCATGGCATACGAGGAGCAGAATCAGGCCACGTTGGAGGAGGCGGAGCAGAAAGAGGCCGAATTTAAGGCCATGTTAGAACAGTTGAAAAAGCAGCAGGAGGAGGCACAGGTGAGTGCTTTGATTATCAATTCTTTATTCATGACATGTAATAAGAAATGCAGCAGTGCCACAGTTGGCTTTCTGGCACTCTCTCTCAAAGCAGCAAATGGAGTGTTGTTCATCATGAAGCTCTGGTTTTATTTCCCTGTTCTCCTTCAGGCTGCTGCCATGGTCACTTCAGCAGGGACGGTCTCTGAAGATGCTGTGGAAGATGATGGCGGTGGGAGGATGTCTCGGAGCTCATCGGAGATCTCTAAACTGAGTTCTAAGAGTGCCAAGGAGCGCCGTAACCGGAGGAAGAAGCGGAAGGACAAAGAGCTGTCGGAAGGAGAGGAGAAGGGTGACAACGAGAAAGTGTTTAAGTCAGAATCAGAGGATGGCATGAGGAGAAAAGCCTTCAGGCTGCCAGATAACAGGATAGGAAGGAAGTTTTCCATCATGAACCAGGTAGTATTCTTTTCTTTCCTTAGTGTTTGTGCTTATTTGTAGTCGGGATCATACTCTGCTTCATCCTGACTAGAAAATCAGAGGGATCTACCCCCTCCCCCCCATTAACACATCTAGGGAATCAGGAGGTCACTCATGGCCCAGGTTTGCAGACCACGTAAAAATCACTCTCCATTGCAAGTATTAGAAGGTCATGATGGTACTTTGCGTCCATGTAACTCACCCCACTGTCCTTCATTCCCTACTCCCAGTCTCTCCTCAGCATCCCGGGCTCCCCTTTCCTCTCCCGACACAACAGCAAGAGCAGCATCTTCAGCTACAAGGGTCGATTCCGCGACCCAGGCTCGGAGAATGAATTTGCTGATGATGAGCACAGCACGGTGGAGGAGAGCGAAGGCCGCAGGGATTCCCTCTTCATCCCCATCCGCGGCCGTGACCGACGGAGCAGCTACAGCGGATACAGCGGCTACAGCCAGGGCAGCCGTTCCTCAAGGATCTTCCCCAACCTCCGCCGTAACATCAAGAGGAACAGCACGGTGGATTGCAATGGCGTCGTGTCCCTCATTGGCGGCCCACCTTCCAGCATGCCCGGCGGGCGCCTTCTGCCTGAGGTGAAAATACATAAGGCAGCTCATGATGGCAGCTTAAGGAGGCTGATGTGTAGCTAGTATAGGCATGGCAGCCTTGTTGTCCTCCTCTACTTCCCCATATGCCGCCCTCTGAGCCGTCTGGGCACCCCAATGCGTTGAATGTTGGTTTGTCTGACCGCAGATGCCGGTGTCTGTTTTGGGTTCCAGTCCCCACTCTTTGGCTTTTCCCCTTTTTGAAGGGAAGTAGAGATGGTCATTTAGCCCTCACTAAAAGGCCTCTTTTTCTTCAGAGGAAATGGGGGTACCAACAAGGAACTTGTCTGACTGTTCTAGAATTCTAGAATGGAATGGTTTGGAAGGGACCTCAGAGATTATAGAAGCTTGGAGTGGTTTAGATTGGAGGGGACCTCAAAGATCATGGAAGCATGGAAGGGGTTGGCTTGGAAGAGACCTTAAATAATGTCCAGTGCAACCCAATTCCATGGGCAGGGTTACCAAACACTGAACCAGACACAAGGTCAGGTCACCCAGAGCCCTATCCCACCTGGCCTTCATTCAATTGATTCAATTCTAGGCTAATAATTCATTCCTAGGCTAATAGCACGTAAAACACAGGGAAGATGAAAAGCTTGTATTAATCTGCACACAAATGTTGCAGGGTACGACTGAAATTGAAATTAAGAAGAAACCTGGTGGGTCTCTCTTGGTCTCAATGGATCAGGTGAATGCCTCCTATGGAAGGAAGGATCGTACCAACAGCGTGATGACCGGCTTGACCAACACCCTGGTTGAGGGTAGGTGTGGTTTGGACGTTTGCTTTTGGGTTTTATGAGTGCATATGGATCGATTGCCCTCTCGTGGTGTGTTTTAGGAAGGCAGAGGATCCATCCACATCTGGTTTCCTTGTGCTGAGCAGGGCTGGAGACACGTCTGCCCTGAATGGTGATGCTGGTGATGTTGTGAGATGGTTTTGGGGTGGCTGGCATGACCAGGGCAATAGCTGCTTGCTAACGTTGGCCTTCCTTGGACTAGGAAAAGTAGGAATACTAGAGTCATGTCAGGGCTGGGTCTTTTCAAGCTATATTGCACAATGGAGATAATAATGCATTGTTTTTACCCACACCTGCTTCTTCCAAGCCAACATTAATACAGAAGCATTTATGAGACTTTATTTCACTTGGTTTTAAATATAAATCACGTAGATGTGGAGGCGAAGACAACAAAGAGTTGTAATTTTACAGTGATGAATACACAGTTATGGGAGTAAAATAATGGTATGGGTGCCCTGCCGTCTCCCAAGGGCTGGAGGGACCCTCCTTTGCTGACAGCCATGGGGAGAAAAGGTTTGAGCTGCCATAAGGTCTCTAGTGCAAGAGCTGTGAAAGGAGAAAGGGGCTTCTGCACGATGGAAGTTCTGAAGTGCACAGCGCCTAGAGATGTGATTTCCAAATCTGTTATACAGGAGCCAGCAAGAACTGGTGAGCAGCAGCCATATGAGGTTGGTGATCTCAAATTCCTGCTGTCTCCTGCAATAAAACTGTATGAAGACTAAATATACTTAGAAACAGAGCAAGGCTCTTCTGCTGCTTTCCTCCTGCGCATACGCCTACAGGCTCCAGTGCTACGGTCCTCTTTTTTAACTTCAGAAATTCCAAGGCAACTCAATACTAGGCAACCAGAGAACCAATGAGGAAGGGAGCAGCGGTCCTTTCCCTCCTCATAAAAAATAAATAGAACTTTAGTGAGAACAGCTGTATGGCTTCAATAAAACCATTGCTAAAGTCAAAGAGCGATGGGGGAAAGCTCCTGGTTTGTTTTCTTTCTAAGCACTTGAAATGAGTTGGTTTAAATGATGGACACAGCGTTAAGTTTGGTTTCTGTACGTGGATGTGTTTTGTCTTTAATCAGGTTATTCCTGCTCAGAATCCTTTGCAGCACCATGTCATGCATTTCCTCTTTTAGATCATGCCTGCGTTCAACGCAGAATCCATTTAACTTCAAGTTATTTAAGAACTGGCACCGAAGGCAGCTTAGGATTTGCAGCTTTTATTTGAGCCATTTTACCTCGGTCTGTTCTGAGTTATCTCATTTAAAACAATTAGTGCTCGTCCTGGTGGTCTGCGTGATTGGCCGTGGCCATCAACTCCCCTGCTTGCTAAATCTTTGTATTAAGCCATTGCCACACAGCCTGGGTTTATTTCTTTAGTTTTGGGTATTGCTGAAGAGAAGGCAAAGTGTAACTTTGCTGCAAGGAAGTTGACTTATTGTGCAAGCAGAGAAGTTAAAGGTGTCCAGGCTGGGAGCATTTTAGCCATGCTGAGAACCAGGCAGAGCCAGCAGTGATAGAGGGGAAGACTGAACTCTGCTGCTGTTTCCTTTTGTAACCACAGAGCTGGAGGAGTCCCAGAGGAAATGTCCCCCATGCTGGTACAAATTTGCCAACACGTTCTTGATCTGGGAATGCCACCCCTACTGGATCAAGCTGAAGGAGATAGTGAACTTAATCGTCATGGATCCTTTTGTTGACCTGGCCATCACCATCTGCATTGTGCTCAACACTCTGTTCATGGCAATGGAGCATCATCCTATGACCCCCGAGTTTGAACACGTGCTCTCCGTAGGAAATCTGGTAAGATGGTGTCGGTAAATATTCATAGCACCACTGAGGCTGGAAAAGGCCACTAAGGTCACCAAGACCAACCCCAACCCATCCCACCATGCCCATAACTGCATCCCTCAGTGCCACGTCTCTATGGTTCTTGAGCTCCTCCAGGGATGGCGAGTCCAACACTCCCTTGGCAGCCCTGTGCCATTGCATCTCCACTCCTTTGGAGAAGAAATGTTTCCTAATACCCAACCTGAACCTCCCCTGTCCAACTTGAAGCTGCAATCTTTGGCAGCTTGGAGATATTGGGTGCTCCTTTCTGGACACAATGTAATGCTACTTAAAAATCCATCCATTAATCCCTGTTATGCCTGAGTAGGTCAGTGAGATTTGTGCTAGTGAAGCTGAGAACTGTGGGCAAGCACACGGTGTTGAATAGACTGTGTTTGAACTGTCATAATGAATTGAAAGTTCATCATGAAGGCTGAAGGCCACAAAATGGACAGATGTGGATCTGTGCCCGTTCTTTTCTCTGTGTCTCTCCCAACACTCCAGGTTTTCACTGGAATTTTCACAGCAGAAATGTTCCTGAAGCTCATCGCCATGGATCCCTACTATTATTTCCAAGAAGGCTGGAACATCTTTGATGGATTCATCGTCTCCCTCAGTTTAATGGAGCTGAGTCTGGCCAACGTGGAGGGGCTTTCTGTGCTGCGATCTTTCCGATTGGTATTCATCTTCCAGTCCTTTCTGAATGTCTTACCTAAAGAAAAAGGAATACTCCCCTCTAAACTCCCTTTTTCCCTGCTTTTGGGGGAGGACAGTGGATGGAATTGAATCATTTCTTTGGTCTCTACTTTCTTCACAGTGCTGTTATGTTGTATGAAATCTGAGCAGCAGCTCATTGCAGCGAGGGATGACTTGGTAGTGTCTTGGTTCAGAGTACTTGATACGGATGTTGTTTGACCTCATTAGAACACACCTTTCATTTTCTGTGGTCTCTTGAGGCGATTTAACAAGTCAGGTTTGCTGGGCTGCGTGTGAAGCTTTTCCTTTGCAAACAGAGATCAGTATGTGGGGGAATAACAGTGCAGAGTACACAGGGTTGAACTGGCAGAGGATTTAAGCATTCCCTATTGCCAATGATTTCAGCAGCGAGAGCAGGAGGTTATGGCTGCATAGAACACTTGGTGGCTCTGGTTTATAAACTTCTGCCTGATTGTGCCCTTTTATAAAAGATGATAGATTTTATAATAGATGAAATTAACTATTGTTTTTTCTGTTTGTCTGGCTTGTTTTTTTGTAGCTGAGAGTCTTCAAACTGGCCAAGTCCTGGCCCACTCTGAACATGCTGATAAAAATCATCGGTAACTCAGTGGGTGCTTTGGGCAACTTGACCTTGGTGTTGGCCATCATCGTCTTCATCTTTGCGGTGGTTGGCATGCAGCTCTTTGGCAAAAGCTACAAGGAGTGTGTCTGCAAGATCAATCCGGAGTGTGAGCTACCCCGCTGGCACATGCACGATTTCTTCCACTCCTTCCTTATTGTCTTCCGTGTGTTGTGTGGGGAATGGATTGAGACCATGTGGGATTGTATGGAGGTGGCAGGACAGGCCATGTGCTTGATTGTCTTCATGATGGTCATGGTCATCGGAAATTTAGTGGTCAGTAAATGGTTACTGATGGTCTTTATCATTTCCTTCTGGGTGGGGTAGAGCGTGGGGAGACCACAGGACTGGGGGGAGACCACACATTTAGGGAGTCTCTTTGAGTTTGATTGGGGTCCTTCATGGCCTTTGGTGGATGAACAGTCCTGTTGGCTTTGGTAGTTCAATATTAAGGCTGTGCTTTGTTTTGGCTTAGCCAGTTGCCCACAAAAACAGCTTCCAAGCAGTCTGGGGTAAAAGCTTTTCATATCCCAGGAGAGGAAGGTCCTGAAGTGCTAAAATGAGGTTGGAGGTTTCTAAAATCTGCCCGTTCAATCCTGCAGTGTTACTGTATGCAAGAAGGGGCTGTTGGAATGGCACGGGCTGTCATGATGTGGGAGCTCAGACTGGGTCAGCACGTATCCCTCTAGCCTTGTATTTTGTGAAGAAAAGTCTATGGAGGACAACATAAGCAAGAATGAAGCAGAGTGAACGGTTGCGTATCTTACAAGTAGAGTTTGAGCCTTGTCTGAAAGGACTTGCTTCTCATTAAAGGGATTTAAGCAAAATGAGCCCTGGGACTATCAGTAGATGTGGGCATGGAAATAAATCTGGGAGTGATCCCTCAAAATGCCCCTGTGTGGCCCATTTCCTTTGAGCTTTAGATGGGGCCCGAGGTGGAAATCTTGCCTTCATGTGCAGGCTCTGCCAAGTGTGACCTCTTCTCCTGCAGGTGCTGAACCTGTTCCTGGCTTTGCTGCTGAGCTCCTTCAGTGCAGACAACCTGGCAGCAACGGATGACGATGGGGAGATGAACAACCTGCAGATCTCAGTGATTCGCATCAAGAAGGGCATTGCCTGGATTAAGAAGAAAGTGCGTGAATTCATGCAGGCTCACTTCAAGCAGAGAGAAGCAGATGAGGTCAAACCCTTGGACGAGCTGTACGACAAGAAGGTGAACTGCATTGCCAACCACACAGGGGCTGATATCCACAGAGACATTGATTATCAGAAGAACGGCAATGGCACGACCAGTGGGATTGGGAGCAGCGTGGAGAAATACATCATTGATGAAGACCACATGTCCTTCATCAACAACCCCAACCTGACCGTCCGGGTGCCTATTGCTGTCGGGGAATCAGACTTTGAAAATCTCAACACAGAAGATTTCAGCAGTGATACAGACCCTGATGGCAGCAAAGAGGTATGTCGTAATGCTCATTATCCACTCTTGTCAATTGATGTCTGAAGCATCTTAGGAGGGGGAACTAGATAGTTCCAGCACTGGACTTGGGTTTGCGTTACGATATTGGCTTGCACCTGAGATAGAAGCTTCTTGTTTGTGCTGGTTGCTTTATGGAGATCCATGCATGCTTCTGTGCTTACTCAGGGCATTTAGATATGTGATTAAAGGGACCAATTGAATGAGAGGTGTCTGTCCATCCTGTTGACATGAGATTTAAGCTGGGTCATGGTCTTAATGAGGTCAAGTGAGGAGACAGCTTTCTCTACAGTAAATGACTTGCTGAGTCACCACGAGCTTTGGTGGGAGCTAATTATAGGTTGGGATGTGTTTCATTTTGTGTTCAAGAAACTGGATGATACCAGCTCCTCCGAAGGCAGCACCATTGATATCAAGCCTGAAGTGGAAGAGGTCCCCGTGGAGGCACCAGAAGAGTATCTGGACCCGGATGCGTGCTTCACAGAGGGTACGTTGAGTTAGATGGAACCTCTGAGCTGTTACTGGGACCCTTATCTGCTGTAAGCTTACCTTCAGGATAGGTCTGGTGTTGGGTTTTAGCTTCTTTTGAGAGCCTTCTTGGGCTCTCCATCACAGCTGAAGTAGGCAGGAAGCATTTGCAGGGTGAGGGCCTCAGGGATGTAGCTGCCATTGCTAAGATCTACCTGAATTGCAGGTGGGGAAAGCTGATTGTACAATTGGTGCATTGAGTATTTAGAAGCAGAAGAATCTGATTCTGGGTTTGTTTTCTTTTTCTTCCTCCCCTGTCACTGGCCTCAATGTCTTCCAGCAGCTGATCCGTTACAGGTATTCCCAGGGCGAAGAGAGATTGTAAATGGCTCAAGGTTATTCTATGGGCAGGTTCTCCATTCCTGTCCTGTCAGGTGTGTGGATCTCTCACCAAATATAACTAGCTTAACCTGTTCAGGAATTCTAGTTAATTCAGGTTCCCAGATACAGAAATGATGGAAGTAATCCTCAAAAACTCAAAAACACGCAGAGTTTGAACTGAAACTCATATGATGAGCATCCAAATCAATTCCAGGTGCTGAAAATGTTACGTTCTTGCAGTATCTCCTCTACTACCCAACAAAATTTGGGGCTCACATCTCTTTGTGCATTGTTCCCTTTCCAGGTTGCATGCAACGCTGTAAGTGTTGTCAGGTCAATATTGAGGAAGGGCTGGGGAAGTCTTGGTGGACCTTGAGGAAGACGTGTTTCCTGATCGTGGAGCATAACTGGTTTGAGACTTTCATCATCTTCATGATCCTGCTGAGCAGTGGGGCTCTGGTAAGCAACATAGAGATGTACATGTAGCTTTGGGGCCACTTGGGAGAACTGTTTGTAGGAAACATGGTGAAAGACGGGAACTGTGATGGTTCTTATTGGAAAGCAGCAGGTCCGTGTTGTGGTTGGTGCTGTACAAAAGTCTTTCTCAGTGAGTTCCTTTAGTTTAAACCTAAGATGAAGATTCTGAGCCCAGATGTCTCGTTTCTGCCCATATTTCAAGTAGAAATGTGCTAAATTGAGATAGTTGATGCGACTACTAGAGCAGATGTATTGCACTGTGTAAAGAATGTCATCTCAGTATTGTTTGAATGAGCTTCTGGATTAATTACTGCATTGACCCATGGAGTAAATCTGGTGTAATGACATCAGGACCTGATTATTCCCCAGGCCTTTGAGGATATTTACATAGAACAGAGGAAAACCATCCGGACCATCCTGGAGTACGCAGACAAGGTCTTCACCTACATTTTCATCCTGGAGATGTTGCTGAAATGGTGTGCCTATGGATTCGTCAAGTTCTTCACCAACGCCTGGTGCTGGCTGGATTTCCTCATTGTGGCTGTATGTATCCTCTCCTCTTTATTTCTGACTGGGGGGGTATGTTAGTTAGCAGAATGTTGGGATGTTACTTAGCAGAACGTTGGGGTAATGCTTTCTCCTGTAGAGTGTCCTAATGGAGCCATGTGTGCAGTGTGAGCTCAGACCCAGATGTGTGTCCCAAACACGATGGAGGGTTGAGCCCTTTGAGTATGGAGAGCGTTTCCCGTGCAATTTGGGGTTCTCAAGAGCTTGGATTCTCTTAGAAACATTTTGTTGTGAAGCAGCTTCGTAGTGAGTATCCCAAGAGCAAAGAGAAGGCAAAAAAAATGAACACCCTAAAACCCTTCCAAGGCTCTCGTTGGGAGAAAGGAACATTTTGAATATGATTCATTGAGTTGCTTTTCAGCAACGTTATCACTCTGGAAATATTTCCGAGTAGGTGGAGGAACTATCCTTGGGATTCAGGGGCAGAAGTGACTCAGGATGTCTACATTTCCTGTGGAAAACTGACTTTTTATATGTATATATGTATTTATATTGCATTTTTTTCTCTTACGAAAAGATCTGCTCCCCATAACACCTTTGCTTCTTACACACATCTCAAAGAAGTAACTCTTCTTCTTTGAAAATAGCTCTGTTGCTGCCTTGTGATAACATGAGAACCTGCCATAGCCTCCCTATTCCTTCTTAGGTGGAGGGGGGAGATTTTCACAAGGCAAAATTGTTTGGGGTGCAGAAAAATAGCACTCATGGTCCTCATGCTGTGAGTTGAATTCCAGCTGTTGGGAAGGAGCAAAGCATCGTTTACAAATTGCACTGAACGTGGTGGTAGATTTGCAGGATGTGGAGCTGGTGGTCCATGCAAGGAGCCTGAATCCACTGTACTTAGGGTAAATTTCTCTTTGCTTGCTGCCCTAGATGGGAAATCTTCATGTTTTTGTCCACAAAAAAATAAATAAATGGGGATTTGAGGTGCTGAAAGCTGTAAAATAAGCTGATGTTGCAATGGATGAGCCAAAGCTGAATGTTACTCAACGAAACCTCAGCTCTGCACAGTATCCTGTAGCTGTTAAACACTTTTTACTTCCAACTTCTTTAATGCAACGTCAATGGGGTTGAATGGAGTCACGCGGTGGCAGCCGTAACAGATAGAGGATAAGACTTTGCATCATAACAACGCTCTTGAATGTTATTTTTCAGGTTTGGTAGCATTGTCAAATAACTCTCCTCTGATCCCCAAAGCTTGCTGGGTGTGTTTGTGAAGACAAAGTCTTGTTCTGGGTGATCATGAAGGCTTCTGCTTTTCAGTCAATCTGGGATTCCTTTGGTCTGACATCGGCGCCTGCTGTGTCTTCTGTTGGAGCGTGCGAGAGAATAACACTGGAAAGGCCCCATGAAAGCTGAAAGAGCCTTTTCCTGCTGTTCTTATAGGTTCACGCTCAGGAATGAGGCGTTATCCCAAGGGGAAGAAGCTCTAAAAGCATGGATTCCTTAAGTCTCTGTGTTATATAGGGAGTAAAACTGGTTCTGTATCCATAGACCATAAGACCGAACACTGTTTGATGTTGGTCTCACCCTTTCTGTGGGTGATTGATTCCTTGTCAGCCTTCCCATTCTGCTCATTCCCAGCATAATTTATATGTTCTCACTTTTCTGTGCTATCGAAGTCCACTCTTTCAAACGTGACGTGATGTGGATGTGCCAGGGTTGCACCGCCCTTGGTCCTATCCCATGCAGGCTGGTTTTGCTCCGTGAGGGCTTTTATTTAAACCCTGGGGATGCCCGTGGTGTTTTGTTTTGTTTTCTTTTTTTTTTTAATCAGTGTTACCTTAAAAGAAGAAACAAATAACCCAAAACCACATGGGAAAACTCAAAGAGCCCTGCTGTCTTGTATGGGACCATTTTGGTATTTAGGAGCATTTTGAGGCAAAGACAGAAGAAACACAAGGTAGACGCAGAGTTAAGCAAGGCAAGGCCTGTGTCTTTCCAACACCCTTTTACCAAAGAGATTGAAATTATGCCCCTGTTCTGCTGCCTGGGTGGCGTTAACCATGTTGTGTAGAGCTCATGTAGTGGTGTTGGATGATGTGATCAACCCACAGAGATAAAGAGCTTTTCCAACTCATCATACCAGCAGCTGATTCTTCAGGTCAGATGGTGCATGTGTTGCTTGACTCCCCTTTGAGCCCTTGGTTTGGTCTCATATATCAGGTGGGAAGAGGATTTTCCACCGCTGGTGAAGGCCAGGACAGAGAACAGGAATTCACCCTGTGTGTGTTTGTGTTTGAAATCTGGTCCTGGATATTTTTTTTCCTGGAATCTGTGGTGTTTTGTAAGGATCATCTTTGTGATTAATTTCACGTCAATGTCTGCTTTAAAAAAGGAGGAGGATAAATGGGAAATGCCCTCTACTGGGAAATAGGATCGAAACAAAACACCGCCACCAAAACACAGAGGAAGGGCTCGTGTTTTTCCATTATTTGTTGCTGTATATTGATGTCTTCTTTTTTTTTCTCCCTTACAAAATATTGGCATTTCTGTTCTTATCTGTGTCTGTGACGTGATGCCAGCCAGAAATGGAAGGTAGTGGGGTGCTGATGGGGTGCTGCTGTCTGTAGGTGCTGTTTGTGTATGGCCAAATCATGCGTAATGCAATCCAAAGAGTTTCCCATGGGCTCACCTGGGGATCGGAGCTCTGCCCTAAAGGCTCGTGCCAGCTCCAAAAGGAGATGCCCCCATGCTCTCAAGATTTCAGTCCATGCAGTTAGAGCTTGGGCTGCACCAGTTGGCCAAAGGCAGCCAGGAATTGATGGGATCCATAGAATCTTGGAATCACAAGGTTGGAAAAGACCTACAAGGTCATCCAGCCCAACCGTCATCCTATCCCTGTTACTAAGCTACTAAATGCTTCCTAGAATCACAGAGGTTGGAAAAGGTGTCCAAAATCATCAGCCAACCATTGATCCATCCCTACTAAACCATGTCCCCAGCTGGTTCCTGAGCCTCCGCCAGTCCCTGCACAGCTCGTGCCAATGCATCACGGCTCCTTCAGAGGGGAAACTGTTCCTAATATCCAACCCGACCCTCTCCTGGTTCAACTTGAGGCCGTTACCTCTCATCCTAAATTCACGAGCCTGGAGCCTGGAATTGATTGTAGGCTGTGACACAGGTTGTCTTCGTGGCATTGAAAGAGGGACCAAAACAAACCAGTCCCGGTTCTGCCGTCGTTTTGGGATTAGAGCCTGAGCAACCGTGTAATCCTGCATCCCACCCAGCTGCAAGATGCTCATCTACCCTCACCTTCTCTTGGAGATGTTTCCCCAATGCTGCTTGGGTTTATGAGCCATCAGAGCTGGGATCAGTGGCCGTGTGCCCTCCGTTGGGTGCTCCCATCTCTGCCAGAAGCCGGCTGGGCTGCTTGCTGTACAAACGGAGCTCAGGTGGTGCAGTGTGTGTATTTATCTGTATTCTTTCTCATAGGTACCTTTAACATTTGTCTGGCTTAATTTAATGGGAGCTGCTGGGATCCTGCAGACAGTACAGGGCGAGGGTAAGGTTTTTGTCATCCGTTTGGGCTCTTCCTTCCGACAGACCCCTTTACTCCGTCTGTGTGTCTCTGCCTCTCTCTCACTTCTCTTTCCCTTATGTTCTTTTCTTATTGCCTTTCTCAACCGCATTATTTCCTTCCAGGTCGTTTCAGTCAAGTGAAGTAGGCAGCTGGTGTCATGTCTTCGGTATTTCTCTATGGGGGCCGCCCAGGCTGGCAGCTGGGGTTGGGCAATCAGGGTTAGGGGACTCGTGCTAACAGTCTGGAACCTTTTTTTTTTTCTTTTTCTTTCTCTTTTTCCTTTCTTTTTTATTTTTTTCTTCCTTTTTTTTTTTTTTTTCCTCTTCTTTTCCTTTCTTCTTCTTCTTTATTTTTTCTTCTTATTTTTTTTTCCTTTTTTTTTTTTCTTCTTTTTCTTTTCTTTTTCTATTTTCTGTGTAGGTCTCTTTAGTCAGCCTTATAGCTAATGCCCTGGGCTACTCGGAACTAGGTGCCATAAAGTCCCTTAGGACCCTAAGAGCTTTGAGGCCTTTAAGAGCGTTGTCCCGATTTGAGGGGATGAGGGTAAGATGCCATCAGCAGCTGATCCTTCTGCATGCCCGTGGAGCGGTTTTATTTACGCATGCTAGAACTGATCAAAACGGGTGGAAAAGAGAATTCCAATCAGAAATGTGGTGCAGCTGCTGACTCGATCACCTCGACCGTCGATGTCCCCCCACCCTGCCCACCGCTGCGCACTCCCCACTTAAGAAAGGGAGAATGCATCCAGCTGCCTCATTACATTAATGACCGGCCCCAACCACGTGCCGTTTGTAGACGATGTTAACACTTGGCTGTTCTCATTGAGCCTGGCTTTGACCTCTAGCATCCGAGGGGGCTTCTCAGCTGTAATTCTTCTATCTAGGGAGAATCACCAGGTGCAAAGAAGCTGAATTCGAACCACCCCGGGCTCTCCGCCGCCTCTTGGTGGGGTTGGATGGGAAGAATCTCTGAGGGGCTGCCAAAAATGCATTGCAGGGGGGGTGAGAGGCTCCAGGAAGGGACCAGTGGGGAGCTTGGCTGCTTGCAAAAACGGCCTTGGTTTAATTCCTCTTGTTGCACCTTGTTGTTCTCGATCCAGTCTGGCGGTGACTGGAAGCCTTGTCTGGTAGCGAAGCTTTTTCCCTTTCCACTCCCTCCCTTGTACCATGCTTTGACGGTCCCCTGTCCTGTCACCGTGACACGAAGCACAAGCAAAGCATTGAACTTAACGAGCTTTCCTCAAATTGATAGCCGGATTTGAAAGGATTCGATATTATTTCAGTGCCTTCTGCTGCTTTCCCACTCATATCCGTATTTTGGTGCCTATATATATAGATATCTTATTTCCCATTTGGGATTGAAGCACTGTTAATAACACGCAGAAGAAAATAAGTGGAGGGTATGTCCTATGGGATCCTATGTCCTGGAATCCCATCAGTTACCAAAAACCAAAGGTTTTCTTCCTTTCTTTTTGATTTTAAGATGAGTGCTGACGCACTGTAAAGCCAGAACCATCCTGCAGAGCCAGAGATTGGAAATGCCTTTGCAAAGGAAACGTGCAATGCAGTTCTTTGCTTTTCTCTACTCCGTAGTAATCTGCATTTTAAAGAGCCTGCTCTGCTCTTCAGTTGTTCAGGGAGTCTGGAAGTAGTGCTGTGAAACATGCATGCCTTTTTGTCAGTTGCTGGTGTTCAGTCCGTGCACAAAAGCCATGTTCCTTCGCTCAGATCTCCTTCAGTGGTGCAGAAACATCATGCAATAACACGTAATGACCTATAGATTTGTTTTGGGAGGGTACAGTGGTTTCTTTCAATGTGATGAAGTGGATATCTGGAGCATCTTAGAACAAAGAGGCACGTTGCTGTGCTGGAGCGCACCCCATTTGGACAATGGAAGCAAAGCCTTGTTATCTCTAGTGCTTGGCTCTAACCTTTGCCTTTTTAACCCTATGCAGACAGGGGATGAAGTCATGAGGTCATTTGCTAATTGTTGCATTGCTGCTAATTGCCTGGATTGCTGTTTTCTTCAGATTTTCTCCATGTTGGAGGGCAGGCACTCAATACAGAGCTTATTGCACACACAGCAAACAGACCTGGTGGGTCAGGGTCGTGTTGCAGTGGTGTTGCTCTCTGTGTGCCCAAGCTCAGGCAGAGGAGTTTAAAACAGTTTAGATTCTGCTCTTCTATTAAAGGAACCTGAATTAAGAGCACATAAGAAAAGATTTAATCCTACTGCCCTAACTCTGGTAAAAGCCTGGGAGCTTCAGTTTGCTCCTGTGGTGGCAAGGGATGCTGAAGGACGTGGTGGTCTCAAAATTAGGGGATGGTGCCCACTGCCATCTTTGCGTTCGCTGCCATTGGAGGGAGGAACATGGCTTCTCTGTCTTCTTGAGCCTGCCTAGCTGCATGCTCAGCTGTCTGCCTGAGATGACACGGTTGGCCTTGCTTAGTCACCCGGAGACCTTGCAAACAGAGCACTTCTGCCTCGGTCCCGTTGCCATCGAAGTTGGCACCATGTTGGGTGCTGACCTTGGTGGGAGCTGGAAGCAGGCATCCACGCCATCGCAGCCTTGTTTGACAGTGGGGAATGGCCGTAAGGGCCCCTGGAGGCCAAGAGCCACCAAATGCATCAGCAAATGCACCCTCAGATGAGCTCTGAGTGGGCTGCAGTCAGGAGCCAATATGAGATCACTGAGCCTCGCTCATTAATGCCCGCATCTCTCTTTGGGTGATTAAAATGATGGGAAAGAGCGATTGCTGGCCTAAAGAAGTGACCAATCCAAATCCAAACCCAGTAAATTCAACACTCCGCCCTGTTCTAATTGGAAAATGGAGTTCCAGAGGTGGATTTATGATGGTTTTTTTTCACAGCTTGAAGTAAGTTCACTGCTAACTTCTGCATGGAGTCAATGCCACCGATCTGTCCGTGGCCTTACCTCCTATTCCCCCCCCAAAAAAGTGCTGTATTGATGCTTGCTGTCTCCTGCCTTGTGTTTTGTACTGAAACTTTTTCCCACCCCTTCCAACACAGGTGGTTGTCAATGCCTTGGTTGGCGCTATCCCTTCCATTATGAATGTCTTGTTGGTCTGCCTTATCTTCTGGCTGATTTTCAGCATTATGGGGGTTAACCTGTTTGCTGGGAAATACCATTACTGCTTTAATGAAACGTCTGAGGAGCGCTTTGAAATAGACATTGTCAACAACAAGACGGACTGCGAAGCGCTGATGCCGCCCAACTCCACTGAGATCCGATGGAAGAATGTGAAAATCAACTTTGACAACGTTGGGGCAGGATACCTGGCTCTTCTGCAAGTTGTAAGTGTTGCCTTCATCTCCTTCATAGTAGTGGTAAGAGTGGCTTTTTCTCATGTATTTTCTGTATTTTGTCTGCTTCCCCCTCTCCGTGCAACAGAACATCCCATAGGTTCCACCCTGCTTTGGGCTAGGGGTAGAATCCCTGTTTTATTGTTCATCCATTGACCTGATATGGGTCTCCCAGCACAACAAGTGGCCCCAATTCCACTCTTTAAAGGTTGTACCCAATCATCCATGGGCTGACAGTAAACCTGCTCATAAGTATTACTTAATATTAACTTTAAATATTGGTCTTTTCCTTTGTGGGTTATTAATAAGAGACATTAAGGGTGCCATTGTGACACAGCTGGCACGAGTCAGACTTGTTTGGTTTTATTTCAAGTGATTTTTGTCTAAGAGAATGTGTGTTTTCTTTACTAGGCAACATTCAAGGGCTGGATGGACATCATGTATGCAGCAGTAGATTCCAGAAAGGTACAGTGCATGCTCACAAGCAGATTCACCCCCTCCTCCCCCCCCCAGCAGCTCACACTGCTATTTTGCTTTCCTAAAATCAGGAGCAAAAATGGTAGGGCTGTGTTTATATCGCGTGTTTCGTTTCCTTACAGCGTGGTTTTTCATTTGCTGGTGTTAACTGTGTTGAAGTTAAAAGATGCTGAAGCAAATCCCCAAAAGAGCATTTGTTTGGTTGCTGTATTAGGGGCAGGGAAACTCCAGATTGCCTAAAAACACACAGAAAAAAGGTCTCGTTTTGACTCCATGGGTAAGATGTCTTTGAAACGTCATTTCCTTCTCTTCTCATCTCCCATTCAGCAAGAAGAGCAACCCAAGTACGAGGACAACATCTACATGTACATATATTTTGTTATCTTCATCATCTTCGGCTCCTTTTTCACTCTGAACTTGTTCATTGGTGTCATCATTGACAACTTCAATCAACAAAAGAAAAAGATAAGTGCTCGCTGTTTGCTCTTGAAGTGAACACCCATTTGAGGAGCATTGGCTCTCTATGCCAATGGGGTTTTTCTGCATCTTGAGGCCGAGAAGCTCCATCCCCAGCACAGTTCAACCCCTCTTAGAGCTGAGAGCTGCAGAACCACTGCGAAACTGAGGCAACCCAACACTTTATATAAGAACTCTGCCTAGATAGAGCTTCTCCCTTGCATGAATTTGCATGTGTTTGGTTTTTCATTTGCTTTTCCTTGTCTGAAGCAGACAGGCTTGAAGTAAGATGTCTTCCTCGCCACTGTCATTTTCAGTATCTCTCTCTGCTTTTCTTCCTTGGAAGTACAGCTAAGGTTTTGTGTGCATGGAGCGCTTGCTAAATGGCATCAGTTTTAGTTAGAGCTCTGACACCACTGCTGCCTGTTTACCACAAGTGAGACTGAGGGGATGAGGAAGAGTAGAACACAATAAAGCTCTATAGGGAAAAAAAATATATTCCTTTTTTTTTTTAAGGGAAAATTGGTACATCTTGGGTATTAATGTAAGTTATTGCTGTCTGAAATAGCTGCCACCAACTTGCCATATGGCAGGTATCCTCATGACTTGCTGCTGTGTTCTTCCTTTCCCTTCTGGTGCTTGAACTGATTGTAACCAGTTTTCCTTTTGCCCCTTTACTTTGGAGGTCAAGATATTTTCATGACAGAAGAACAGAAGAAATACTACAATGCCATGAAAAAACTGGGCTCCAAGAAGCCTCAAAAGCCAATTCCCCGACCTTTGGTGAGTACATTAGAAAGGGAAAAAAATGCAGAACAGGCTTCTGAAGGAGACTTTTATTCCAATGTGTTTGGCTCACGGCCTTTCTCCTGTTGCACAGAACCGCATTCAGGGAGCTGTCTTTGACTTTGTCACCCAACAAGCATTTGACATCGTCATCATGATGCTCATCTGCCTCAACATGGTGACCATGATGGTGGAGACGGACACGCAGAGCAAGCAGATGGAGGATATCCTCTACTGGATCAACTTTGTGTTTGTCATCTTCTTCACCTGCGAGTGCGTGCTGAAGATGTTCGCCTTGCGGCACTACTACTTCACCATTGGGTGGAACATCTTTGACTTTGTGGTTGTGATTCTGTCCATTGTGGGTGAGTGTAACACCCATTTTTCTTTCTTAGTGTTTGCAGAGAGGGTGTGTTCAAAGAGAAGCTGTAGGTACCCGGACTTCTGGCTTCTCTTTTCACCCATGGCAGAGTTTGGCAGCTCAGAGGCCCTACTTGCCTGCCTTCCTCCCTCTGTTCTGGCATTCATTTCCAGTTGCATGGAGTAAAACACTCGACAATCACTCTCCTTATCTTTAAAAGCAGACTTTTTACTCGCCTCCTTGGAATGTGATAATGCTTACCAACCACTGAAAATAGCATTGCAGCGCTTCCTACATCAGCATGTGATTTGCACTCTTGCTTTCTGTTAAATATTGTTGGTTAAATATCGAATTGAGCAGTTTCCTCCAAGAAGTCTTTTTGTTTTTAGTGGCTAATCTATGAGATGCTTGTAACTTCACAAATACAAGTTATACAAATGCAATTTACAGGTCGTTTAAACCTGGGTGGCTCAAACATGCTGACAAAACCCAACCCTTTTCTTCTTCTTCAGGAATGTTCCTGGCTGAAATCATCGAGAAGTATTTTGTGTCCCCCACTCTCTTCCGAGTCATCCGCCTGGCTCGTATTGGACGTATCCTGCGTTTGATCAAAGGAGCCAAAGGGATCCGCACCTTGCTTTTTGCCTTAATGATGTCTTTGCCTGCCTTGTTCAACATTGGCCTCTTGCTGTTCCTGGTCATGTTCATCTTCTCCATCTTTGGCATGTCCAACTTTGCCTACGTCAAGCACGAGGCTGGCATTGACGACATGTTCAACTTTGAGACCTTTGGCAACAGCATGATCTGCTTGTTCCAGATCACGACATCGGCCGGCTGGGATGGCCTCTTGCTGCCCATCCTTAACCGGCCTCCAGACTGCGACCTGGATAAGGAGCACCCTGGGAGCGGCTTTAAGGGGGACTGCGGGAACCCCTCAGTGGGAATATTTTTCTTTGTGAGCTACATCATCATCTCCTTCCTGATCGTGGTCAACATGTACATCGCCATCATCCTGGAGAACTTCAGTGTGGCGACGGAGGAGAGCGCGGACCCGCTGAGCGAGGACGACTTCGAGACCTTCTATGAGATCTGGGAGAAGTTCGACCCCGATGCCACGCAGTTCATAGAGTACAGCAAGCTGGCAGACTTTGCTGATGCTTTGGAACATCCTCTACGCGTCCCAAAGCCCAACACCATCGAACTCATTGCCATGGACCTCCCTATGGTAAGTGGAGATAGGATCCACTGTTTAGACATCCTGTTTGCCTTCACCAAACGCGTCCTGGGGGACAGCGGAGAGCTGGATATACTGAGACAACAGATGGAGGAAAGGTTTGTGGCTTCCAACCCTTCCAAAGTGTCTTACGAGCCCATCACCACCACGCTGCGGCGCAAGCAGGAGGAGGTCTCAGCTGTGGTGTTGCAGAGGGCTTACAGGTCACGGTTGGCGAGGCGGGGGTTCATCAGCCGAAGACCCCTCCCCACCAAAATGGAGAATGGAGGAGCAAACAGGGAGAAGAAGGAAGGGACGCCCTCCACCGCATCGCTGCCGTCCTACGACAGCGTCACCAAACCCGAGAAGGAGAAGCAGCAGCGGGCGGAGGAGGGAAGAAGGGAAAGGGTGAAAAGGCAAAAAGAGGTCAGGGAATCCAAGTGTTGAGACAGACAGAACGCTGGGATTGGACAAACCTAGGAGAAAATAAATATATATCTATATTTGCAAGCGGAGAAGAAAATAAAATAATAAAGATTGTTTACAAACTTGGTGAAATATATCCATACAGAACAGCTGTGGAGACACTTAACCTGAAGATCTTATACCAAACATAGTCTGCTTTCCTGTGTGACAGCGTTGCATCTTAAAGCAGTGACCTTCCGCCTGTTTGAAGGACCCCTGTGAACAAACATTTAAATCAAAACAGGGGAGATTTAAAAAAAAAAAAGGAAAAAAATATGGATTTTCTATTGTTCGGGCAGGTGGATACTGCATGTTCCACATCAGTCAATGCAACTTAGGACAAACAAGCAAAATAAAACACACACAGACACACAAACACACACACAGAAATAAAACCCGCTGCTGGGATTCATATATTTTTCCAAAGCAGCCAAAAAAATGGATTTTATTTTCCCATTTTGTTGGTTATTGTTGAAAGAAAACCCAGAAGTCACGACGTTAAGGGGTTTTGTTCATGCAAAAGTAGATTTGCATTTAGTTAAGCAGCGAAACAAAGCAAAAATTACAAAAAAATGAAAAAAAAAAAAGCAAAAACAAGCGAAATGACAAAAAAAAAACAAACAACCAGAAACGAACCACCCATTTAGCCCATGCCATCTGATTAATTGTCATAAGTTTATTTGATATTTATTATCTGCATTCTACTTTCTACATGGGCTTTACTTGGTTTGGGAGATGGGGTAATCGGGAACCTTCAGCCTGGAACCAGCTCAGGCTGAGCCCCCCAAAAATAAAAGTGCTCGTTCAATGCATAGAAACGATTTGCATGATGGCATGCCGTGACCAGGAACCATGCATGAGGAACCATTAAACCACAAGACACTCAATAATCTGTCCACAGCAGTGTGTTAAGCCATAAATTCGAGGCACTCCACTGACTTACCGTACACTGTATTGGGAGATTAACAATAATTGTGCCCTTCACCGGTACTGACCCGTTCTCAGCAATCTTTCATAGACCTGCCAGTAAGAAACAAACCAAACAGACAAACAAAAAAAGAAATGAAATAAGCAGATGAAATCCGTGTGTGTATGTTTGACGACGTGTCTTTCTTTTCCATCCAGCCATCTTTTTTGCACACCGTTAATAGAACTCAACTCGATGCTGCTCTGGACCCAGTCTAAGGGGGGAGATGTTAGGAACTGGGAATGGCTTGTTCTACTCTTGTCACTGTAAAACCAAAATCTAGGGCTCGAATACCGGTCAGCACGTTGATTTGTATCCTGCAATAGCTGTCGTTAGCGTTAATTACGACTCTGCCTCCATCCTGCAGCGTAGACACACTTGTTTTGTTTTATAATGTAGGGATAAGTGCTGAGGGCCGTAGAGATAGGGGGAGCTGGCAGCACACAGCCCCCCAGTAGGGCTGGGGAAGGGGATGTCGCTCAGCTGTGCCATGGCTGTTAGGTGGAGGGGATGGCTGGGAGCTCCCAGCCCCTTCTGCTCCTCCATCAGCACTGTGTGTTGGCGCAGCACTGTTTGGTTTTCTTGCTTCCGTAGCCATAGTGGGTTTTTCTTGTGTTTATTCTGTTGTCGGTTGGTTGTTCTGGATTTGTCTTTATTGTTTTGTTTTGGTTTGGTTTTTTTTTTCCCCTTTTGTTGCAAACAAAAGGCAGCACATGCCCGTGGTCAGTGGGAAAGCACCAGCCCGGGGGTGCAGGGGGAGAGCCGGGCGCCAGGTGCCTTCACCTCCTTCCCATTTCTTCCACTTCCATCGAGTGGTGAACTCGAACGGCCCTGCAGGGTGGGTAGGAATCAGAGCTACCTCTTGCCTAGTCTTCTCGCTGCAGCAGCAACCAATGCCACAGAGGAGAAGTTCCAACGTTTCTTTTTCTTTTCCTTTTCCCTAATGACCGCAGCGTCCTCGGCACCCAACCACCGCTCAGTGGAGGTTCATTCTTCAGGGCCAGGATGGGTTTTCTTCCAGGGTAGGAAGGGCAGTGATGGCTGAGGGCCAAACCAAGGGGACCCCAAAGAGTGGGAGAACCAGGACCTGGCGGTAGCAGGAGGACAGAGGCTGGGCATCATCTCATGGCCCACGCAGGGTGCCCAGCGCTGTGCCCACCACGATGGCCATGGAGCCATTCTGCCGCCCCAGGAACATGGCGAGGAACCTTTTCTACCCCGTCAGCTCTTTGCCCCAGTTGCTCCTAGGATATGATGTATAATAAAACAGAGAAAACATACATATGTACAGGCTACGTTGTAAACAGCACAAGAGAAAATAAATAAATAAATAAAAAATAGCTGAAAAGTGTGGTTGAACTTTTTAAGAGAATATTATAAATACTGTAATATACCATTTTATTTTATCAGCATGCCTTTTTGTAAATACAAAGATCTACGAAAATAATAGAATGGCTTCTGGCTTATGCCATTGTCCATGTTTATTTTTATTTTTTTAATATCTTTCTGTTTTCCTTAGACTTTAGATAGCCAGGAAATGTCCTCCAAAGAAAGAAAAAACAAAAAACCTCTACCCCCACCCTTCCCAAAAAATAGATTTAAACGACAAAAAAAAAAAAAAGCTTTATTGCAAATGGTCTTTGCAACAGCAAAAGTATATATTTTTGGGTTCCAATGTGCAATAAGTTGACCACTTCTATGCAAGATTTGGCTAAACTTCATAATTGTTCTTAAGCTGGGCTATTGACTCGCAGGTGAAGCTTGGTGCATTATTAGCGTTCATGCTGGCAATCCCATTCAGCTACTCAATTCCTTCGAAGGGAAACCCCTCCAAACTCTGTATATATATTTATTTTTTTAAAGCATTAGATCCGTAATAAACGTGAGAGGTCGATGGTGGCGTTTGTTGGTGGCAAGGGAACAGGAACGAAGGGTTTCTTCCACTGTTCTTTGGCTGAAAGGACGGTCTGGGGTATTTTGGTATGTTCTCAACCTCTTTGTTTCCTGCTTGGGGCAGACGGTGCCATCAGCCACTGCAGCCAATGGATCTGCGTTTCTGGACGTCTTCACTGGGTGAAGCCAAGGGCAGAGGGGAAACTTTGGTCCAAAAGCATGAAGGACGTTGGTGTCTGAAGTCAAAGGTGTACATGGGATTTATATTCCAGATTCAGAGTTATGGGAACAAAGCTGAGGGTGTTGTTGTCGATGGAAAGGACGTAGCCAAAAAGCCAAGACTACAGCAAGTAGCTCTTTTCCCTCCCCCCGTGTCCAAGTCCTCCCTTTTCGGTTCATTTGTTACTGTGTAAAAGAGCAGAGGGGAAGGGCAAAAAAGGAAATACCAATCCAAGCTGCTTATTCACTTTTCCTGTTCACCTTTTTTTAACAGTATAGAAGCCAATGTTGAACAACAACAAGAAAAAGAGAAATTAAAATAAAACCATGATGTTAGAGGCCACACCCGAGTTTGGATTATTTAATTTTCCGCCGCAAAAAAAAAAAAAAAAGAAAAAAGAAAAAAAAAATTGTTAAAGCTGTAAAAGATCAATAGTGAAGATTAGTGTATTAGAAATTGCATGGTGGCTCATAATGATCTTACCCAACATGATTAAGGATTACGTTACTATAAGCCAAAAGACAATAAAATAAATGTTACCCTTTTCACTGTACAAGGTCGGGTTGTCTCAGTGTCCCAGTTATTTGCCTGGTTGTCCTCTCCATCCTTCCTCCAAGGTCTGCTTTGGTTTGGTTCCATGTTAACACGATGACCGCAGATGTTGGGGTTACAAAGATCTGTCCTCTCCTGATGGGAGCTCTGTCCTGTGCCACAGTGGGGACGTCCCTGGGGATGAGCTCGGTGGTCACGGGGCATCACCTGCCCACATCCCCAGCACTCCCTGCCCTTGGTTGTGCAGCATCGATGTGGCTGGACAGCTCCAGAGCAAGAGACACCCAACCAAGGATGGTTGCCCATCTCCCATCCGTTGGGCACTTCCTACAGGATCACCTCTTTGCTCCAGGAGCTCAGATCCCACATCTGGTAACAAAGGGGCAATGAGGACCGAACCCACGCATGGCACAGGGCCATAGGACTGTAGAATCCCCCCAAGGTTCTGCTGCATGGCGTCGCTGCCTGGCCCCTAAGGGGGATGAGGTTTGAGATGCACACAAGCTCTGTACTTTGCTTCTCCTGGGGTTAGGATCTAACTTGGAGTTGTTGCAAGGCAAAGGGCTTTGTAATAATCAATGCTCCTAGAGGAGTTTTGGTCCAAATTATTCATCAGATATCTAATATTTGCAGGTCTCTGTTTGGTTAAGGTTGGTGCCTTCACTCTGCTCCCAGCTTGGTCTGAACACTGTTTCTCCCCCCATCACCTCCGGGTTTTATTCTCTGCTGTTTTACATGAAGAAAAGAGGAGGATGGAAACTGGCTGGGGTGGGAGGGAGGAGGAATGCCTCCAGGGAGAGCAGTGGGACGGGCGCTCCGTGTCTGAACATTGAGTTCCTTTGTACTGTACATCTTTTTACTTTGGAATTTGCAATAAAGAGCTCTGTCCATCTGATTTTAACTCCTTCTGCTGGGTGCCCTGTCGTTCTGTTCCCCTCACACTAACAGAGAGCATTCACCACCAAAAGCAATGAGTGAATTCACCCTGGTGTCCGGGCAGCTCTGGGAATGGGGAGACACAAACTCCTCTTTCTGCTCCAAAAGCACAAGAAGTACAACAGTAACACGGCCTAAGCCTGGCTAGGGATGTGCTACTGGAGCAATGCATGCAGGGCTGAGCATTTTGGGATGGAGACTGGCCATTTGCAGAAGGCGCATTGAGCTGCTGCAGGGCAGAGGCTGCTCCTGGCTCTGTAAGGAGTTCTGTAATGCCCTCAACCCAACCAAGCAACCACCACTGGAGTGGTATTCCCCTTCCCCTGAGCAGCACCACAGAGACAGCCCTCATTCCGCTCCAGAGTTAACGCTGCTGCTGCCCTTTGCTTGGGGCTGGCAGTGACCGACGTGCTGCAGCGCAGCAGATGGCAAAGCAGCATCCGGGAACAGCGGGGCGGCCGTGCAGCTCTGACCTTCCCTTCCTGGAAGGAGCAGCCCCGAGAGGAGCAGCGCTGTGCCAGGAACCCACGGTGCTGCTGCTCCAGGAAACAGCACTCTCTGAAGGGAAGGAGATACAATTTCATCTAGAAAAGCATTCTGTGGTTAACTGCTCCGTTCGTCTTTTAAAGGCAACGCCGGTGCAACTCGGCCTTTATTTTCTTCTCTAATGTTTTCCATTTGGTTGGATCGGTGCAATCTGTTTCTTGATGCAAAGTTAGAGGTTTCAGTTCTAATGACAGCAGTGCAGATGGTGGAATCAGATCTGGAGCAAAAGACGTTTCATTACTGCAGGGAACTTCCTGAGAAATGGAGACAAACACTCAGACGTGACAAAACAGCAGCTGAACAACAACTGCTCCCAAAACAAAGCTCCAGGAGAGCAAAGGTTGCTGAAATGCTCGAGTTCAGCTGGATTCCTGCAGGGCTGGGGATGTTCCCACATGGGAAGGGAATTATTTCCCCATCTCCTTCCCTGTATGAGAGCATAATGGCAAATGTTGCAGCAGAGAATCCCCACTGAGGGGAAGAGAAAAGAAGAAGTGCTCAGAGAACCCACACAGTGCTTGGGGACCCCCACTCCAGAGGGTCAGAGACCCAACCAAGGCTTGGAGAAACCTGTAGTGACTCAGAAACCCAATCAAGGCTTCAGAGACCCTATTGGAGACTGGGAGACCACACTGGGGTCTTGGAGACTCAACCAAGGCCTTGTTGACCCCATCCAACAGAGAGCTCCAAGGACTGCAGCGGTGATGTGGACAAGGGAGCTCAGCCTGGCTCCGTCCCTACCCAAGGACATTCCAACAGCCAGTGACAATTCACAGGGGATGCCCATTGGACATCCACCTTTGGAAGCTCAAGGCAACCCAAGCCAAGGGCAACACACAGGGCCGCCCTCTGCTCCACAACTCTTTATTGGTACGTTTTCCCACCAGCACCTGATGGTGATGCTCCAGTTCAGTCCTGTCCTCACCTCAGGAGGTGTCCGAGTCCAGCACCCAGTGACAGGAGAAGGCAGTGATCACAGCGACGAGGATGGAGGCGATGAACCCCCCGAGGATACCCGAAAGCACGGGGCCCACCCAGCCCAGGAGGCTGCGGGTGTAGGGAGGGGGTGGCCGCCTCTCAAAGCGCAGATCCCCCAAATCCCCTGTTCTCCTCCTAATCCGTGCCGTGCCGTGCTGCTCGCCCTGCAGCAGCAGTGAGGAGGTGAGATGCTGCACACCTTGGCCGTACTCCTCCACATTCCTACGCAGCTCCAGGCTCCGGTCCTGATTCAGGTTTTTCCCCAACTCCCGGGCGATGTCGGGGCGGCCGATCCGGCGGAGGCTGCGAGACAGTTGGTCCCACGATGTCACCTCTCCCTCCGTTTCCATCCACTTCCGTAGAGCCTCCGAGCAGCCAGGGCGGTGGCGTGGGATGCGGAGATGACTGCTGTCCTTTGGGCTCTGCCCCAGTCCCCTCCTGTCCTTGCTGAGCATCATCAGCTGCTCCTGGAGCTGGCGGCACTCGGATGGGGACAGCATCGCGGCAATGCGGGCCATGGTGTGACGGCCAACATTGGCTGCCACTGTGTCCTTACAATGTCCACCCACTGCCACCAAGAGCAGGATGAGACCCACAGGTGCCAGCATGGCTGCAGTGCCCATTGCCACGGCTGTGTCCCCAGCTGACATCACAGAATGGCACGTTCCAGGGATTCTCAGTCCCTTCCCAGTGCTGAGCATCTCCTGCTCTCAGCTCAGCCCCAGACCCACCTCTCCCCCAAATTCAGCATGGAAACAGCCTGGATGGGAGCTCTGTTCCCAACAGAGCAGCATCAGAAACCGCTGTTTAAGAACCATTTGGTCAGTGCTCTCAGAGTTTGATTTTTGGGTGTTCTGCCTGGAGCCAGGAGTTGGATGCAAATGATCCTTATGGATCCCACTTGGGGTGTTCTACGGAAGGGCCAAGAACCTCACACAGCCTGCAAAGTGCCTCAGGGCACCTTCACCATCTTTAGCAGAGAGTCCATCCATCTGTCTGTCTGCTCATCCATCCATCCATCCATCGACTCAAATCTCATCCATCCATCTGTCCATCCATCCATTCACTCATTGCTCATCCATCCATCCATCCATCCATCCATCCATCCATCCATCTATCCACCCATTCAAATCTCATCCATCCATCCATCCATCCGTCCGTCCATCCACCCATTCAAATCTTATCCATCCATCCGTCTGTCCATCCACCCATTCAAATCTCATCCATCCATCCATCCATCCATCCATCCATCCATCCATCCATCCATCCATCCGTCCATCCATCCGTCCATCTATCCCTCCACCCATTCAAATCTCATCCATCCATCCATTTGTCCATCCATCCACTCTCCCGTCCCTCCAGGACGTCTGTCCGTCCGTCCATCCGCTTTAACCACGAGGTGGCATTGCAGCTCCGACCAACAACCTCCTCCCTTCGGTTCACGCCGTTCCCATCCCGTTGCTGCAGCTCCGCTCTCCTCAGCTCAGCCCCAGCGCAGCCCCAGAGTGAGTGGGGCAGAGACCCGGAGATTTCCCTACAGACTACAGCTCTCACAAAGCCTTAACGAGATCACTTTTTCCACTCATACCTTTGCATTTGCAACAATCACTCTCTCCCCCCACCAAACTGCCTCTAATGAGGGGATACGAAACACCTGGACCCCCCCTCAAATGAGGAATGGGCACAGCTGGACCCAAACTGCCCCTATGGAAGCTGAGCTGAGCCCAACTGCCTCTATTAAGGGGCATGTCCCCTCCCCCAAGCTGTCCCCTATTAATGGGATGGGGCACTCCTGGACTCCCCCAAAGCGCCCCTTGCAAGTGATTGGGGCACACTTGAACACCCCAGATAGCCCCAGTAATGGGGCAAGGCTCATCTGGCCCCACAACAACCCCTAAAAGGGGGATGGGTACATCTGGAGCCCCCCAGCTTTCTCCCAGTAATGGGACAGGGCACACCTGGACCCCCCAATCCACCCCCAACAAGGGATGGGGCAAACCTGGACCCCCACCCAATGCCCCTCACTGTGATGCTTTCTCCTCTTGCAGTGCCCCCCATATCCCTCTGTCCCCCACAATGTCCCCTTGCACTCCCAGCCACTCATACCCTCCCCCCCCACCAATTTGGGTCTGAAAATGACAGGATTGGGCAAAAGCTGGTGCCAAAACCATGGGCTCTCTGGAGGGGTTTCGTGTAATCTCTTTAATACTGTGTAATACTTTTCTTTTTAAAATACAGCATTTCTTGAGGTAGACCATTGCAGCTCAAAAGCATTTCTCATTTTCAGACATCAATAAGACATGAATTAAATATTTTCATGTACAATACGTTGCAAAATGAGGTAGAAATGGTTACAGAGAGTGTACAAAGTCAAATAATGATAATTAATAATAATAATTAAAAACAAAAACAAAAACAACAACAAAAAACAAGTCTTCAGGAACCCAGTACCACTTTTTGGAAGAGATGGGGAGGAGGCAGAGGTGCATCCCCATTAATGCCCTTTGTGCACGCGCTCCCGTGCACACTTCAATGGGAAAATGAGAAAAACTTGGGGGAAAACCCCCCAAAATTGGCTCCTTTGGCATCCTGAGCACTGCGGGGGTGGGAGCACCCCATGCCCACAATACTCTTCTCCTGTTCTGCATGCGCAGACCCTGAGATTCGGGGGGAGAGCGACTCCCAAACACAGTACATAGCACTAAAAATAATAATAATAATAATAATAATAATAAAAATTATTATTCCTGTTCTTTCTTTTTTTTTTTTTTTTTTTTTAAGGAGAAAAACAAAATGAAACAAAAGCAAAACACGACAACCCAACCAGGTGCCAATAAGGGAGAAAGACTGAACCAAAAAGTGGTGCTGGGGACAGCGCCAAAGCCAAGGCCCTACAACAACCTCCACCCAACGCCATGAGGGCGACGGGAAGGGAAACAAAGCCAAACTGCCACCAGAACGAGGGCACAGAAAACGTGAGAAGCACCCGAAATACATTCAACTTTCACCTTGGTAACAGCTTCAAGTTTTTGCTCTAGTTTCATGGGGTTTTGTTTTGATTTCTGTCACTCTTTTTTTTTCTTATTTTGTCTGTTTGGGAAGCAAACGCACGAGAAAAAGAGAACTTTTTTTTTTTTTCATTTTTTTTCATTTTTTTCCCTTTTTTTTCTTTTTTCTTTAACTCTGAGGTAATTCATTTCCTGAGTAGTTAAAAAAGAAAACAAAAACACCAAAAAAAAAACCAACAAACAAAAAACAACAACAACAACAGCAACAACAGAAAAAAAAAACACCCCTACATACCTTACAAAAATAAAAACAAGTCTAGCATATTAAACAATCTACAGCATTTCACTCCAAAGCCCTGGGTTGTGTGATCCCCCCGCCTCCCCCTTCCTGCGCCGCTTCCTCCATGGCTGTGGTCAATGTTTTGCTTGGGAAGAAGTGAGAAGATGGAAACCCTCTGTACACAGGGACAGGGGTTTGTGCATGGATCAATAGAGAGTTTTAATTGTGGCTTGTTTTCAGCTCTTCTCATCACATCTGAGCAATGCCATTGGGCTGCGGATGTCCACTGCGCGAGATTGGAGAGGATGAGCCTTAAGGTTCTCTCCCAACTCAACTGATTCTGTGGTTCTGTGATTGAGATGTGGGTGTTCGTTACATGGGGGTTGCGCTGGATGACCCTTAGGGGTTCCTTCCAACTCAACCAATTCCATGGTTCTATGATGGAGATGTGGGTGTTCATGGCATGGGAGTTGCACTGGATGAACTTTGAGGGTCCCTTCCAACTCAACTATTCTCTGGTTCCATGGCTGAGATCTGGACGTCCCTTGCACAGGACTTGGAGTGGGTGACCCTTAAGGTTCCCTTCCAACTCAACCAACTCTACGGTTCTATGATGTGGATGCTCACTGCATGGGAGTTGCACTGGATGACCCTTCAGGTTCCCTTCCAACTCAACCAATGTTATGGTTCTGTGATCCTACGGTTCTACGACCACTGGTCTGGAAACGGCTGCAAGGGGAGGCGGGTGAACAATAAATAGGTTATCCTGAGTTCAACGAGCGACTGCTTCAGAAAAACAAAGGACCAAAAAAGCCCAGTCCTATCAGAAACCCTAAGAAAGAGGTACGTTGGTTGTCGCCGGGTCTTCCCGGTCAGTGCCTGGACCCGTACATCTTATCCCACTCAGCAAACAAGTCCAGCTCCTTCTGCGAGGCAGCAGGGCGGACCTTGCAGAAAGCCTTCTCAAAGTCCTTGTAGGAGGTGGGTTGGATCTGGCCCGGCAAGCCGTGCAGCGTGGTGGCCCCAGCGTGCTGGCAGAGCTGGATCAGCTCGCTGCCCGAGAAGCTCTCGGTGTGCTGTACCAGGGAGGCCATCTCCCGCTCGCTCAGGCAGGAGCTCTGCTGAGCCAGGGCATGGTGGAGGATCTGCCGCCGAGCGATGCTGTCCGGTGGGGAGATGTAGAAGCGCTTGGCAAAGCGCCGGTGGGAAGCTTCATCCATGCTGCCGGGCCTTGAGGTGGTCCCTATGATGACCACGTTCTGCTCGGCCGAGGTAGCTACGTTGTCCAGGTAGGAAAGGAGCTGCGACTTGAGGTTTCCAGCCTGGCCGCCATCCTGGGCCACCAGCAAGGATTCCACCTCCATGATGAGCACCACCGAGGGCTGCCGGCACTTGGCCACAAAGAAAACGGTCTGGAGGATCTTCTCAGCTTCAGCTTTCCAGGTGGTGAGCAGGGCAGTGGCGCTGAGCTTCAGCAGTGTGGAGCCCAGCTGGGTAGAGATGCAGCGGCTCAGGAGGGTCTTCCCAGTGCCCCGTGGCCCAAACAGAAGGATGGTTCGGGGCAGCCTGCTCGCCCCAGTGTAGGCACCAGGCCGCAGGATGGGCCACACCAGCTCCTCCTCAATGGCTGCTTTGATGGAGACCTGCCCGGCGATGTCCGTCCACTGCACGGGCGGCCCACGCTCCACAATCTTGGTGTTCACCAACTCCAACACCAGTGGGTCAACGTTTTTGGGTTGCTCCTCCACTGGTTGGCTGCTGAAGACGGGAGCTTTGGGTGGCAGCCTCAACGGGAAGGGGTGTCCCGGCTCGGCCGCCCGCTCCCCATTGGCAAGGGGAGGGCTGAACTTCTCAAAGGACTCTGTGGGTCGCAACGGGGCCTCCCCAGCTCCGTAGGGTGGTGAGACCACACTCTTCATCGCCTGCCCACCATATTTACTGCTGTGTTCCTCAGCACTGCCTGTTGGCCGCTTGCTGGCGCTGGGGAAGCCATTGCCTCGGCACTCACCGTTGTCCGACATGGGGTAGGGGGACTTTGGCTGCTCATAGCTGTATTTCCGATATCTGCCCTCTGCTTCATCCTCCCCACCTGAGATATCAAAAGCTTTCCTCTTCAAGGCGCCTGTCGCCTCGGTGCCCAAGGGTGGCACAGCCAACGAAGCCAACCCGGCGGCTTGGTAGCCATAGGCCGGCACCACAGATGGACGAGTGGTGGGCCCGGGGGCTGGCAATGGGGTGGGCGCCGCGATGCCTGAGGGCAGGTAGGAGGCAGAGGGATGGGGCGGGTGGATGGCCCCATAGCCCGGCTGTGTGGCGTAGCTGCCTGAGGCGTAGTTGTAGACAGGGCCAGAGGAACCATAGCCCGGCACCAGGGCAGATGAGGGGTGTGTGGGCTGCAGGAGCCCAGAACTGTGCAGGGTGGGTGGGTGCGGAGGGGCAAGTGCTGTGCTGGGCTGGCCGCAGTAGCCAGAGGGCAAGTAGGTGCTGCCATAGCCCCCAGGGTACTCCTGAGATGAGCCCAGCCCTCCTGAGCCAGCTGCTCCTCCACATGAATTCCCAGCATAGATGGGATCAGCGAGGTTGGCCGACACCACTGGGGAGCCGGCGAGCCCCAGCGGAGCGCTACCAGCCGGCACGGCGGGCGGCACCACAGCCTTGGCACCGGGGAGGCCATCGTGGATGGGTGTCAGTGGGTAGGCGCCATCAGAGCTGTGAGGCACAGGCCAGGGCTCACCATCCCCTTTCTGCCCATTAATGGGCCCAAAGGCACCGTCCCCATAGCCGCTCAGCGCCGGGCGCTCGTAGGGCGCATCCAACACCCCCGAGTACTTCTCGGCGTACCTCTTGAGGAGGTTGGAGGCGGTGAGTGCTGAGATGTCGTCGTTGGCCCAGGCGTAGTTGAAGCGCTGGCGGGTGCTGGGGTAGAGGTCGGACTTGTGGGCTGGTGAGGAGGTGGTGGAGGAGACATCGAGGTGCTGCTCTGGCCACTGGTTCAGGGACTGGGCATGCTCTGGTGACCAGTGCATCTTCAACAGACCTATGGGTCACAGGAATCGTGGTGTCATTAAAGGATGTCAAAGACCTCCAGGGTCATCAAAGTCTAACCCATCAAGCCATCTCCACTAGACCATATCCCCAAGTTCCACATCTATAGCAGCGTGAGACCACCAAAACTGGGACAAGTGCCTTCCTGCACTGCTCAAAACACACCAAACCACCCTGTTCCCCTGGACCATGTTGCACCTCCTAATCCCAATCACACAGAATCATGGAATTACAGAATAACAGAAAGGCTTGGATTGGAAGGGGCCTTCAAGATCATCTACTTCCAGCCTCTGTATCCTAAATTACACACTTAAAGTCAAAAAACCCCCTGACCACCCTTTTGCATCACCAGAGCAAACTCCTTGCGCCACTGATGGTGACATTCCCAACAAGTACTGCAGAGCAACCATCCAGCTCAAGCTTTGATGGTCACATCACCCTACAGAAGTCAACACCCAGGTCATCAAACCAACCCAACAGCCAACAGAACAACCACATAATCACACCAACCCAACACCCAACTGAAGATGACACCCACATCAAACCAACCCAACACCCAACAAAATAACCACATCATCAAACCAACCCAACACCCAACTGAAGACGACACCCACATCATCAAACCAACCCAACACCCAACTGAAGATGACACCCACATCATCAAACCAACCCAACACCCAACTGAAGATGACACCCATATCATCAAACCAACCCAACACCCAACAGAACAACCACATAATCACACTAACCCAACACCCAGCTGAAGACGACAACCACATCATCACACCAACCCAACACCCAACTGAAGATGACACCCATATCATCAAACCAACCCAACACCCAACAGAACAACCACATAATCACACTAACCCAACACCCAACAGAAGATGACACCCATATCATCAAACCAACCCAACACCCAACTGAAGATGACACCCACATCATCAAACCAACCCCGCACCCAACTGAAGACGACACCCACATCATCACACCAACCCAGCACCCAACAGAATACACACATCATCACACCAACCCAACACCCAACTGAAGATGACACCTATGCTATCACACCAGGCCCACCCAAACCCCTCCAGCAGCTCCAGCTCCTGCCCCCTGCTCCCTCTGTTTCACCTGGACCTGAAACCAGGTGTTGGCTGGCCACTTCACACCCAGCATTAACAGCATATTAAGAGCTATATAATAATTACAATGAATGGAATATTAACAAGGGCTTGCCCCAGTGACTGAGCACCTGGTGTGAAGGCAGGGCCAACCCAGGGGAGCTCAGGTGCATGCAATGTACCTGAGTGATGGAAGGGCTGGAGCCAGGATCCACCCCTTCCCAGCCCTCATTTAAGGGTTGACAGTGGAGGTGAGGGGTGTCTTTTTGGAGCTCCCTGTGGATTTCAGGTCTTCTGAAGGTAAGCAGCTCCTTTCCTTTGTTTCTGTGCCCCTGGCTGTTGCATTTGAGCAAGTCCTTGCTTGCTGCAGCCTAGGGCTTTGCTGCTCTGCTGTCACATTGCATTGCAATGATATATTAGTAGTTTTTGGTGTGTTATCACTCAACTGTAGAATATCCTGGGTTGGAAGGGACCCATAAAGATCACTGAGTCCATCTCCTGGCTGCGTGCAGGGCACCCGTATTAATTGCTTCTGGCTCATTAATAGCATTTGGTGAATTCTTAGCAATGAGAGAGCTGGGATTAAGCACAGCCAGCTCTGCAGTAATGCAACGGGGAGGATGCAGTGGGGAATGGAGCAGCCCTGTGCAACCCCATGAATCCCCCACACTCCTGCCTAGGGAACAAAGCCTGGCTGGGAGCTGTGCATCCCCCCACTTCCCAAGGCAGATGGGGATGTGGGCTTACACTGCACACACATGGAAGCACTGTCCCACCTGGGCCTGCACCCCTCAGCTCATGGTGGTGCATGTCCCTGCTGGTATTTCTAGGGTAAGAAAAGGCAGAAGAGCCAGGGCAGCCCCCAGCCCCATTGTTATCTGCTGTGCTGAGTCCAACCCAGCCCCACACAAAGCTGCAGTGGGAGCAGGAGGACCCTCGCACCCCATTCAGCCTTTAAGCCACTTTGTGACCGCGGCACAATTAGATTACTTAATGCTTTAATTGACTTATATGGCATTTGTACTTCCACTTTGGATATCAAACTTCCACAAGAGGATTTAAATGGCAGCTTTGTGTGGCTTTATCCGCCATCCCCCCCCACCCTGCGTTTACTCACCGTTATTAAAGTGCTACTGATAGATCAGCACTTGCCAGAGCAGCCTTGCAGTATAGGGCCTTTCCATTGAGCACAAAGAGGGGGCTTCCCAGCAAAGCTTTGCTCCTGTATTGCACAGCTTAGGTAGAATGGGGTGGTAAGGGCTGGAGGGGAGCAATGAGGAGCTCAGGAAGGGAGAAATGAGGCTTTGCTGTGGATTGAGATATTATGCAGAGGTGCAATTTATAGGGGGGGGAGCTGAAGGATCCTGAGTTTCCATCCTTGCTCAGTGCCGTGACACCAAACAGGGTTGTGCTTTCTAGATCAGGATCCAAATGGTTGCTAAGCTGCCCAAAAAATGCAGGTTTGGGCCTCAAAATGCTTCCTATGGGTGCTCAGAGCTGTTAGCACCAAGCAAGGAAACACAACTTGTTTTTCTCCCTTTAGTGCGGATGGACACCAGCACCCAAAGCCTAAAGTGCTTAAAGAAAGTAATTAAGTGCAGGCGTTGCTTTGCAGCTCCGGGGTCAGCTCGGATGTGATGCTACAGCTCCATCTCAGATCTACACGGTACTGAATGCTCACTATGCATCAGGACAGGGCTGCAAAACCCAACTGCAAAACGCGGAAAGGGAAAGCAAAGCCATGCGAATGCATCGCAAAGCCGGCAGAGGGGGAGGTGGGTGGGGGGTATGGGGATGTGTGGGGGGGGTATAAGTTGTCAGGGGGTCGCGATGTGACGTGAATGAGCGCTCGGAGCGGGGACAGATGTTTCAATGCTCCCCTTGGCAGTGTGAGAAAATTACTGTCCAGTGACCAAATGGCACGGCCGGTTCCCACCCTCGCTGCTGCCCCCATTATCCGCAGAGCAAGACAAAGGAGGGGCAGGGGAGGGAGGGGGGGGGCTGGGCAGGGGAGAATCCTATTGTTCCCTCCCGCCCTAATTATGGAAATCTTGTTAATCTATTCAGCTGAGACTCTGAAGTGCGCTTTTGTTCGGGGCCCTTCTTGATGCGCAGCGCAGGGGGTGTCCCGATGGAGCACCCCCCCTCCCCCCAAAACGACCCCTCTTGGGGGGCACCTCGTGTGGATGTGGGTGTCAAACGTGTGTGTGTGTGTGCATGGCAGGGCTGTGTGTGCATCTATTGCTGCTGCTCGTGCAACAAAACCCATGCGGATGAAGTGGGTGCTGATGGTGGCAGCCATTCAGCTCTCCCCAAAGGGATGAGCCCATCCCGTGGCTGTGGGGTTCCCGTGGCTGTGGGGTTCCCGTGGCTGTGGGGTTCCCGTGGCTGTGGGGTTCCCGTGGCTGTGGGGTTCCCATGGCTGTGGGCAAATGCTGCCTGTGCCTCAGTTTCCCCTTTGCTTTGCAGCCCCCAACCAAAGCAGGGAGGCAGCGTGTGCAGCAGAAGCAATCTGATGAGCTGCTCACTTTGCTTGCATCGCTGTCATCTTGCTGAGGCCCCTTTTAAAGGGGGAGGATTTCTGCTTTATCAGGACTCTACACAGCCCCCATCATCCGTCTATTGGCCCCAGAGCAAGCACACTCAGCTGCTGGGGGTCCCAGCTCTCAGCCCAGCCCCTAAGGTTTCCCATAGTCTTACAAACACAGCTCACCCCGATCTCTTTACATCCCACAGATGGCTTTTCCCAGCAGGATTTTGCTCTCAGCTCCATCCAGGCAAGGCCCTGTTGCGCGCCCTTACAACACGGCTGCAGTTATTGCATCAACAGCTTTGCTGCTTGCAATAGGATTTGCCCCAGGTCTTGCATTGTGCCTCAGTGCTTTGCAACCACGGTTCAGTGCTTTGCCACTGCAGGAGGTGAGGTGCTTTGCTGGAGGTTGAGCAGCACGGGGTTCTACATGGCATGGGGGGGGTGGGAGGGGTGGGTTGTTTCTTGTAAATGAGGCATTTCCTGATGATCTTTTTGGCTTCTGCAGTGCAAAGCTCATCCCTGCTCACCCCTGGCTCACAGCAGCACCGTTGGTGTTATGGCAAGTCAAACCCTGGCAATAAAGGAGAATTATGGCCGATGGAGGCACGCTCGGAGCTGGGGGCTGTGGTGAAGGGCTGAAGTGTTTTTGCAGTGCTGCTATAGATCACAGCGATGTTCTGACCTCCAGGAATCAGAAGGGACCCCCTGGACCCGAGGCCACAGAGTGACATGAAGAGCCAAGGTCTCTGCAGCGCTCCGTTCTCTGATGGATCTTCCAGATGTTCCCTCTTTGGGGTTTCTTTCTTTGCTAACACAGCACTCCAGAGGCTGCATCTCAGAGATGGATGGATATCGGCTTTGGCAATGCCCCTCCTGCTCCCATCTTCTGTGTTTCTTGCACAGCTGTTTTGCTTCTCATCAGAGCAGAGAGAGGAGCACCCAAATCCCTGCTGTATGGCTCAGCCACGAGCTCTGTCTGCTCATGGTGGTGAGATGGGGACGCTTCCTTCTCCCACTCCTCCCATAGGAACTCCATGGACCCACAGGGGCACCGTGGATCCATAGGGACCTCAGTGACCTGTAGGGATGCCACGGACCCATAGGGACACCACAGACCCATGGGGAAACCACATATCCATAGGGACACCATGGACCCATGGGGATACCAGTGACCCATAGGGACACCACAGGCCCTTAGGGACACTAGTGACCCATAGGGGCACTACAGACCCATGGAGACCCCATGGGCCTCCAGCACAGCTTTGGAGTTTAAGGAAGCTGACCACCAAGGCACCAGCTTTGTTTGCACTGTGAACCCAACACATTTGCAGCTGCCCCCCAGCAAAGAGAAGGATGGGATAGTGACCACAGCATAACCAACACAGGTATGGCAAAAGGAAGGTGGGCAGCCCTGATGTGCCCCATCCCCACCCTACAAGGATCAGCAATTACATGGGAGCTTGAGGCTCATCCATTTGCCCTGCCCAGCCATATATCACACCCGGAGCAGCTGGACATCAGGATGCAATGCAGAGGGCAATGGGCCACAGCCCATCTGTGCAGCTCCAGGACCCACCCAGGGAATGAAAAATTAATACATGTCTGTTTGGTCCGGCAGCAGCTGAGCATCATCCTCCATCTGGAGGGGCAGTGCTGGGGGTTGGAGGAATCCCCAGGATCACAGGATGTAGGTGTGGGAAATGGGGTGGGGGTCTCTGTGATAATGGGTGCCAATGGTGGGTTTAAGGTGTTTTTGCTCTGTGTTTCAGCATCTTGAGAAGGAGGGACGATAAGGATCTAAAAGGAAGTGGGAATTATTGGCTTATTTCATCACAGCATCACACGGTTCTGGCCCATGGAGCGCTCAACGCTGGGATGAGCTGCAGTGTGAATCCATTCCGGTGCTGCCTGCTCTGCCATAGGGAAACTTCAGCCCCGATTCCTCCTGATGTTTCCTCTGCCGTCACTTCTCGCCCTGCGGATGCTCTCCTGCACTAGAAGCCCTGGGTTCTATCAGAAACTGGCTGGGTTGAGGTTTATGGCCGCGACCTCCAAGCAAGAGCCCACCTTGAAGGGCAGCTCCCAGCAGGAAGGACTTTGGTATTAACTTCATTGAGGTCCCTGAAGTCCACTTTAGGTAAGTGATCCTTTCCCTCAGGATGTGGCCCATGTGTTGCTGCTCCCAGAACCAAAGCCTGGCACCAAAATCTCTTCCCTCGATGCCATGTGAGCTTTCCAGAGCCAGACTTGGTTGCGGCGCATTGGACCCATCCCGTTTCCTGAGGATTCCAATGGGGAAGAAAAGCAAAGTCCATTTCTGATCAGCGGAACCATTTCCCCAAGCAGATGCTGTCCCAGAAGAGGTGAAATGGACCCAATTTGAACGCAACCTGCACAATGAGGTGTGCCGCAACACAGCCCTGTGCTCCACCCCATAGCGAGCTGTGGGCTCTGCTTCTGCCCATGGACCTCTACAGGGAGATGTAGGGGAACAGAATGAAGGCATCTTCGTGCCATCCTCTGCTCTGCTGCTCCACAACCACAGAACCACGGGATCCTGTTTGGAAATGACCTTCAAGATCCCCACATCCATCCCATCCCAATGCCCACATCCTGCTGTTGCACCCACGGTTTGATGTGCACCCAAACCACCTGCAGGATGCGTGCACGAACCCCAGCAGGTTGGTAGCAGTTCTCCTCCCTTTGCAAGAAGAATTCATCACAGCTCTATTTCATTACCCCACAAACAACAAACAGCCCTTCATGCTGTGAGGGGCTTAGAAGACCCCCATCCATAGCCCTCCCTTCTCCGGGTGCTTTCTATGCTGCAGCTCCAACAGCAGCCTCCCCTGGGGGCAAAGCAACACCAGCAGCCCCCTCTACTCCCCCCCTGCTCTGTGTGCTGCCATAGGGCCGGGGGGCTGCAGAGGAAGCTGCAGCACGGAGATAATTTGCCGCGTGCAGCGGAGCCTGGCGCAGCGGTAGCTGTAACGCTCCAGCTCCTATCCTCCACGGAACGAATCAATCTTAATTAACTCTAATTCTGGAGAGCCTGCCCTGCCCTGGCCAGCACCTTTAGCAACGCGGTTGGATTTTCTGCCTGGCTGCCCTCCCTGGGCTGGGGCTGGATGCTCCGAGGGGGGAACGGAGCAAAAATCTCCCACTTATTTTACACCAATCCATCCCTGCTGTGCACCCTGGGGGAAGGCAGAGCCCATCCCACACCCACCCCAAGGCATGGAGTGGTGTGGAGGCCTCTCTCCCTCGGTGCCTTTTGTTTTCTCAAGCCTTTTGACTCCCCGATTCTTTCTTCACCGCCGCCCCAGCAGCAGCATGAAAAGCCAAAGTCCCTCCTGCACTCCATTCACTAATGGATTTTCCAGCAGTTCCCCTTCTTTGGGGATTCTTTCTTTGCTGACAGCGCTGCCCTATAGGCTGTATCTTCCCCTCTGCCTGCAGGGATGGATGTGTGGGTCCCCAACGCCAACATCCATCCCTGCAGCTCCCACCTCCTGTGCTCCTCGTGCTGATTTGGCTTCTAATTACAGCTGGGTCGGAACATCTCTGCTGCTTTTAGGACAGGATGGTGCAGCGCTGCTCAAAGCCAGAAGGTAAAATACCACCCAGCTGGGAATTCACCCCCCACCACTCTGGGTGTTGGCCCCAAAATGTTGGAAATTCACTCCCAACAAGTCAAGATTCACCCCTAAAAAAGGGAGATCCTGAGGACAGCAGACCCAGTATTGACCTATGAGGCCATAAGCTGCTTCTTCAGGTCCTGATACACCATAGGAAGGCTTCACCCTATTAACAGAGTGATATTCCTAGTGCTGGGAAATGGGGAGCAGCCCTGAGCTGTGCTGCCCCTTTGCAGCCTCCATCGATCGTGCAGCACCGGGCCCATCTCCGGGAGATAATCCTGGGGCAGAAATAATTCATTTTCCTCCCTTTTCAGCAGCCGCTCATTAAAAAGTAATCACCTTGTGCCAGGAGGATGCGAACAGCCCAAGGTCAGACCCATAACTGCCTTATTTCTGTGGTGAGTACCTGGACAGCATGGCCAATGCGGTGACCCCCAGGAGCTGAGAGCTGTCATGGGGATGGGATGGGGGTAGGTGGCACGTGGTGATGTATCCAGCCCAACAGTGACATTGGGGACACAGTGCATCCTAAACCTTTATAATGGCACACGATTGCAGCCCATTGCCTTTTAATTACACCATTCTGCAGCCATAGCTGTTAATTATGTTATTTCCCCCCTCTGGGAGGCACTGGGATGTAGAACGCAATGGTGGTGGCTTGGGGAGCTCTCTCCATGCTGGAATGGAAACATTGGTTGGGTTGGAAGGGACCTTAAAGATCATGGAACCATGGAATGGTTGGGTTGGAAGAGTTCTTAGGATGACAGAACCATAGAATGGATGGATTGGATTGGACCTTGGGGTCATAGAACCATGGTTTGGGTTGGAAGGGTCCTTTAAGGCGACAGAACCATAGGATGGTTGGGTTGGATGTTGAAGATCGTGGAACCATACAATGGGTTGGAAGGGTCCTTTAAGGTGGCAGAACCATAGGATGGTTGGGTTGGATGTTGAAGATCATGGAACCGTACAATGGGTTGGAAGGGTCCTTAAGGACCACAGAACCATTGAGTGGTTGAGTTGGAAGAGACCTCAGAACCACAGTTTGGGTTGGAAGGGACCTTTAGAGGTCACGGAACCATAGAATGGGTTGGAAGGGACCTCCAAGCCCATTCAGTTCTTCCCCCTCCTGCCCCAAATACATCCTTCCTTAGGCAAACAGCATTGCCACACACAGACCCTATGGGACAAGGAGCAGAGCTGGGTCCAACCCCACTGCTGGGAACATCCCCTCCCTTCTGCAGACAATACCAGCCCGCAGCTGATGCCGTCGCTTTGGGAACACAGAGGGAGATTAATGACAGTGAGCAGCTGAGAGCCACCAGGCAGAGGATGGGGAGTGGGCTGTGGGGTCCCTGTGGCCATGAGCCCCTTCCTTGCCCTGTGCTGCTGCATCTCTCCTCTATTTACACAGCAAATTCTTTGGTGGGGATGGCCTCCTCCAATGGGTTTGGTTAGGGCAGGAGGAAGGGCCACTTATTCTGCTGTTATTGAGCCTTATTCAGTGTGGGTTAAAGTGCAATTTGTGTCAATGTTTGTTTTCATTTTCTTGTGGTTGGGGAAGAAAATGAAGTGAATCTTTGGAAGGAAAACAGCCTGAAGACGTCGCTGTGTGCAGATGGCACTAAAAATGGGGCAACCAGGACCAGGGCATCTGCAATACAAGCAGTGAGGACACTGCTGTCATCACACGCATCTGCCCATCCTTCCCATCATCTGCACTCAGCTGAAGGGAGGAAAGCCACGCAATGCAACCCCTGCCCCGCTCCCTGCTGGAGGCAGAAAGGCCTTGGCTGGGTTTATGGTGGCCCCCATAAAGATCAGGGGCTGCTGATAAGAGACCCCAGGCATGCGCTGCTGCAGGGACGGCGGTGCTGGTGATCTGTACAATTTAACCAGCGTTAACTGCAGCTGATGACAGGGCACGGGGCTGGGAGAAGGAGTTTGCAATTTCCCATCCAGCAATGGGGATTTTCTCAACCACCAATGGGGATTTCATCATCCAGCAATGGGAATCCTTTCAACCTCCAATGGGGGATCTTCCCACCCACTAATAGGGATTCCCCCATCCACCAATGGGAACTCTCCCATCCGCCAATAGGGATCTTCCCACCCACCAATGGGAACTCTCTCAGCCCCCAATGGGGATTTCTCCATCCTCCAATGGCAGTTCTCCCATCCAGCAATGGGAATGTTCCCATTTGATGCTGACAAAGCCAAGTTTGGTCCTGGTGGCGCAAACCCAAGTGGTGGCAATGAGGTTTTATGGAGCCTGGGGGTGACAGCAGTGCTGAAAGCTGCACGAAGCCACACGTTGGGTCAACGCAAAGGATGACAAAGGCTCCGCTCAGAGCCATGGAATCACCAGAGCTCAAAACCTACAGCTGAAAAGTGTTTACAATGGCGTAAATGCAAAAGGTCAGCGTGGCGCAGAGGTCACCATCGCTTCTCCAGATGCATTAACGTCAGCTCCGAGAAATCCCTTGTAGGAATCCTCCGGTAAATCCGGCACCGTGGGGACGTTCCCTGAGCTGCAAAAGGGAATGGCAGCAAAGCAGCCAACCTGAGGAAGGAGGGATGGAAGGAAGATGGGATGGAAGGATAATGGGAAGACAGACAGGAAAACAGAAAGGAAATGGAAATGGAAAGAGAGAAGGGAAGGAGAAGGGAAGGGAAGGAGAAGGGAAGGGAAGAAGGGAAGGGAAGAAGGGAAGGGAAGAAGGGAAGGGAAGAAGGGAAAGGAAGAAGGGAAGGGAAGAAGGGAAGGGAAGAAGGGAAGGGAAGAAGGGAAAGGAAAGGAAAGGAAAGGAAAGGAAAGGAAAGGAAAGGAAAGGAAAGGAAAGGAAAGGAAAGGAAAGGAAAGGAAAGGAAAGGGATAGGATGCAGAAATAGGGAGCTGGGAGCAGCCTGGGGTAGAATTGTGGCCCCTCCGTTTGGATCAAACACTGAAAGCATCTCCACATCAGCTCCAGTGATCCACAAACAACACAGATGGAGCTTTGGCCACGCACTGCACGGACCCACGGCCACAAATTCCTGCTGCTCCCTTCGCTGTGATGAATTTTCCTTATCCCACTTTGGAGCTTTCCCTTCATTGAAGAATTAACTCCGCTTTATGCTATGGGAGCGCGGCCCTGGGGATGCTGTTTGAGCCCCGATGTCAGGAGGGAGAGAAAGGCTGTAGGGGGGGAGAAGGGAGGGAGGAGAAAACACCGCTTCCAGATAAGCAATTGTTAACATGATCCATATGGTACACAACTCGCCTTTCTGTTTAACCAAAATGATAATGGCAAAAGGGAAGAATGCGGCGGGGGCTCCGCGGGAGAACAAAGGCTCTGCCCAAAGCCTTCCCTGCAGAAAAGGGCTTGGAAAAGAGGGAGGGGGGAGAATTTCTTGCCTTTCTGTGCCAAAAGCCCACCCTGAGCCCTCAGAACCCCTCATGGATAAACAGCATCACGATCCCACAGCTGTCAGCCATAAAATACCCCGCCACGAATGAACGGCGACGCTGTTTCCAGCCCTATAATAAACTTTGAAGGAGAGCTGCTGTAAGGATGGAGCTCGAGGAGCGCCGATGAATCCAGGCTGCTGTGTTTACGTTCCCTCAGATCCGAGCAGCACAATGCAGTTCGTGCCATTCATTATCCCCCAAAGAGAGAAATGTCAACACAGTTCTGGAAACCAAACGTTGGGGTTGATAACAACGGCAGCACTATCAGCCCCAGCATCACCCACAGCATCACCCACAGCATCACCCCCAGCATCACCCACAGCATCACCCACAGCATCACCCACAGCATCAGCCCCAGCATCACCCACAGCATCAGCCCCAGCATCACCCCCAGCATCACCCCCAGCATCACCCCCAGCATCAGCCCCAGCATCACCCCCAGCATCACCCACAGCATCACCCACAGCATCACCCCCAGCTCAGCTCGGTTCTGATCGGATCAGTTCTGCGCTCAGCTCCACACTCAGCTCTGAATTCAGTTCGACACCGAATTCGGTTCTACTCTGACCCAGTTCCAAACCCAGTTCTGAATTCTGCTCCACATTCGGTTCCGCGCTCGGTTCCAAATCCGGTTCTGAGTTTGGTTCTGCCTTCAGTTCCACATTCAGTTCCGCGCTCCGGTTTGGATTTACTTCTACATTCAGTTCCACACTCAGTTCCGAATTCAGCTCCAAATTCAGTTCTGAATTCAGTTCCAAATTCACTTCTGCATTCAGGTCTGAATTCACTTCCACACTCAGTTCCGAATTCAGCTCCAAATTCAGCTCCAAATCCGAATTCAGCTCCAAATTCAGTTCCGAATTCAGCACCGAATCCAGCCCCACACCCCGTCCTGCCCCCAGCTCCGCTCCCATCCCCACACTCAGCTCCGATTTCAGCCCTGCACGCTTTTCTCCCTCTTAATTCTCTCCCTTCGATCCCTCCGGCTCCGTTTCTCAGCCACGCGTATTTGGTGCTCCGGGATGGGACGACGCGGACGGAGACCCCAGAACCATCGCGATGGAGGCAGCGATAAACCCCACAGCGATAAACCCCACAGCATTAAACCCCACAACATTAAACCCTACAACATTAAACCCCACAGCATTAAACCCCACAGCGTTAAACCCCACAGCGTTAAACCCTACAGCATTAAACCCTACAGCATTAAACCCCACAGCGTTAAACCCCACAGCAGCAGCATCCCATCGCCGTTCCGTTCCGCTCCTTCTGCCTTTTACCCCCAAATGCCTTTTGTCCACCTCAAAACAACCTCCCCCCCCACCCCTCCCCAAGCCCACCCCCCCCTATAAGCGCTTTCTGGAGCGCACCGCGGCGCTTCGGGGCCGTTTGACGTCCGTGATCCCGCATTGTTCGGGGGCCGGAACACCCCCCGCTCCGGGAATGGGGCCGGACCCCCTCGGGGGCACAACTGGGACCCCCCTCCCCCCCGATAACTGGGACCCCCCTCCCCCCCCGATCCCTTTCGAGGGGTGGGGGGGCGGGGTTGGCTCGGAGGATGCCCGACCCCGGGGTAGGGTTGGGACCGCTCTACAGCCAGCAGAACCGAAATCGCCTCATTTGACCCCCAAAAACTCGTTGATTTCCGGAAGGAAGTGCCAAAAGAGCCGAAATCGCCTCATTTCACCCTAAAACCTCCGAGATTCCGGCCTGGATAGGGAGGGTTCCCAGCACGGGGATGCGTGGCCGGGAGCCGCCCCTCCCTCTTTCAGCTCCCCCCCCACCCCCCTCCTCGGGGACCCCCCCTACTCACCTCCTCATACCGACGGGCCTTAACGCAGCCCGGGGGGGGGCGGCCGTGCGGGGACCCCCATCCTGCCGCTGCCCCCGGACAATGCGGGGCGGCCCGCGGGCGGCGGGGGCTGTGGGGCCGGCGCTGGGGCTGCGCTGGGGCCGAGGGTTGGGGCTATGGGGACGGCCCCCACGACGCCCACGGACCGCCCCCCGTGCACCGATGTGGGGCGGAGCGGAGCGGCGGAGCGGAGCGGCCCCTCGGGCGCAGCGGGGGTGGGGGTGGGGGGGATGGAGCGGGGCGGGGGGCGGAGGTGGATGAGGAGAAGGGTTTGGGCACGGGTGGGGTTGGGGAGGCACAAAGGGGGAGAGAGGGGCGGGTAGGGGGGGAGACCGGCAGCTCTGAGCCCGTGCAGCCCGACCGCCCCCATCCCAGCACCCACAGACCATGGTGTCCCGCATCCCAGCAGCCACGGATTCCAACATCCTGCACCCCCACATCCCCGCGCCCGATGCACCATAACATCCTGTGCCCCAGCACCCACGTACCCCAACCTCCTGCACCCCATCATCCCAGAGTCTGTGCACCCCACTCCGTGCTGCCCATGAACTGCAGCATCCTGCATCCCAGCACCCAACCTTCTGCATCCCAACATCCCACAGCCCGAACTCCCATCATCTCAGCACCCATGGACCGTGGTGTCCTGTACCCCCGTGCACCCCAACCCTTTGCATCCCAGCACCTACGTCCTACAGCATGCCATCCCCTGACCCCATGCCCTCAGTATCCCAGCACCCATCCACCCTGACACCCCATATCCCAGCACCCATAGACCCTGATACCCCATACCCCAGCACCCATAGACCCTGATACCCCATATCCCAGCACCCATAGACCCTGACACCCCATAACCCAGCACCCATAGACCCTGACACCCCATACTCCAGCACCCATAGACCCTGACACCCCATATCCCAGCACCCATAGAACCTGACACCCCATAACCCAGCACCTATAGACCCTGACACCCCATACCCCAGCACCCATAGACCCTGACACCCCATATCCCAGCACCCGTAGACCCCGACACCCCATACCCAGCCCCATCCCCTCCAGCTCACACCCCCTGACCCCCACACCCCCCATCCCAGCACCCACTCCCTCCATCACCCCACTCCACACCCCAGCCCCCCATCCCTGCCCCACAGATCACAGGGAGCCCTGGGCCGGGTGCTCAGCTGCTGAGCTGCACCGAGAGGGATCCCAAATACCTGACATACTTTCCTACTATTACTTTACCAGGCCCAAATCAAACAGTTGCCCCCAAGGATGCTGTGGCAGCGGGAGGCGTCGAGCAGACAACCCTTTATTAAGGCATTATCCGCCCCACTGCATTGCATGGGGTGATGGGAGAGCTCCTCCAGACCCCAAAATCCACCTTTTTTAAGGTCATTTTGCAGCGAGAACACCCAGCAGCCGCCTCTCATTCACTACACAGCCCCAGTTCCATTGTATCGAACCAGATCAGGACCTTCCCTGCTGTAATCACATTACGGCCCTAATTCCCCCTGCATGGAGGCAGCCTTGAATCCCTCAGGGAGCAGCAGCCATTGGGGATGCAGCTGCATCTCCCTGCATGCAGCTCACGTGCTGCTGCTCCATTGCAATCCATGCACTGCAATGCTGCTCATCCCCTTTGCAATATGGGGGTGTTGCTTATCCTGTTTGCAATACTCATATGGGGGTATTGCTTATCCCATTTGCAACCCATGCATGGGAATATTGCCTGTTCTATTTGTTTGCAGTCTGTGCATGGGGATATTGCTCAACCCTTTTGCAATCCATGCATGGGAGCATTGCCTGCTCTATTTGCAACCCATGCATGGGAGCATTGCCTGCTCCATTTGCAACCCATGCATGGGAGCATTGTCTGTTCCACTTGCAACCCATGCATGGGAATACTGCTTCCCCCCTTTGCAGTCCATGCCTGGGAATGTTGCTTATGCCTTTTTGCAATCTGTGCAAGGGATTATTGCTTATCCCCTTTTGCAGTCCATGCATGGGAGCATTGCCTGCTCCATCTGCAGTCTGTGTATGGGGATATTGCTCAGCCCTTTTGCAATCCATGCATGGAAATATTGCTCAGCTCTTTTGCAACCCATGCATGGAAATATTGCTCACACCTTTTGCAATCCGTGCATGGGAGCATTGCCTGCTCCATTTGCAATCCATGCATGGAAATATTGCTTATACCTTTTGCAATCCATGCATGGGAGCACTGCCTATTCCATTTGCAATCCGTGCATGGGAGCATTGCCTGCTCCATCTGCAATCCATGCATGGGAATACTGCCCACCCCTTTTGCAACCCATGCATGGGAACATTGCTCAGCCCTTTTGCAATCCTTGCATGGGAGCACTGCCTGCTCCATTTGCAACCCATGCACAGGAATACTGCTTCCCCCCTTTTGCAACCCATGCCCTGGGAATGTTGCTCATCCCATTTGCAAACCCCTTACGGGAATTATTTCTTTTCCCCGTTTGCAACCCATGCATGGGAATATCGCTGACAAAGCACAACCCCAACCCGACCAATTACTGGGATTGTTTCTTCCCCCCGGGGGGACGAGCAGAACGCTGTGCACTGAGGGATGGGGAGGCAATGGGGCACCACTATGGGCCAGGACCCTGCGGGGCAGCTGCAGGAGGGCCGACATAAAGCACTAATTGGGGCTTTGCCATTCTGCAGCGGAAACGAGCTGTGGCAGCTCGCTGCTCCTCTTTGCTCCCACCTCCCATCCTCTTCATTCCGCTCCTTTGCGTCCCCAACAAATCCTTCTTTTCTTGTTCTTTTCTCCCTTCATCCCGCTCCGGTTCAGCACAGCAGGGAAAGGTTCTGGAGCTGCTTCTTGCTGCAGCCGCTCGGTGACCCAAAAGGGTTTCTTTCCCCCACTCTTCCTATATTGGGGTCTATATGGGCACCAGTGCTTCCCATTGACTTTCCATGGGGGATAGGAGGGAGATGTCTTAAGAAGGGACCCCATCAGATCTGATCCCCCATAAGGTCAGAACCACCATCAGGTCAGATCCCACAACAGGTCAGAACCCACATAAAATCAGAACCCCCATCAGATCAAAACCTTCATCAGATCAGATCCCACATGAGATCAGATCCCAAATCAGGGCAGAACCCCCATCAAATCAGATCCCCCATCAAATCAGAACCCCCATCAGGTCAGAACCTCCATCCATCAGATCCCCCATAAGGTCAGAAGCCCCATCAGATCAGATCCCACATCAGGTCAGGTCCCACATCACATCAGAACCTCCATCAAATCAGAACATCCATCATGTTAGATCCCCCATCAAATCAGAACCTCCATCATGTTAGATCCCCCATCAGATCAGAACCTCCATCAGATCACATCCCACATGAGGTCAGATCCCATATCAGGGCAGAACCCCCATCACATCAGAACTGAGGAGCTGAGGTTTAATGGCACCCAACCATGGATGGGACCTTTGGGAGATGCAAGGTGGGAGTCAATGGTTTTTGGTACCCAACCCCACATGGATCCTTTGGGTGATGAAGAGTGGGAGCCAACATCTTTCGGTACCCAACCACAGATGGGACCATTGGGCAATGAAGAGTGGAGCCAATGCTTTTGGTACCCAACCATAGATGGAACCATTGGGCAATGAAGAGTGGATCCAATGCTTTTGGTACCCAACCATAGATGGAACCATTGGGCAATGAAGAGTGGAACCAATGCTTTTGGTACCCAACCATAGATGGGACCATTGGGCAATGAAGAGTGGAGCCAATGCTTTTGGTACCCAACCACAGATGGAACCATTGGGCAATGAAGAGTGGAACCAATGCTTTTGGTACCCAACCACAGATGGGACCACTGGGCAATGAAGAGTGGAGCCAATGCTGTAGCAACCAACCGAGTGGGTCTGGCCACCCTTTGGGTTTCACTGCCCTTTATCAAATGGGATGCCTGATTTCCAGCCCTTCTCCACCTCCCCTCATTAGCACAGAAGCTCCGGATGGGAACTGCGGGGTCAGGCGGTTTGTTTTCACTAATCACTCCCTGGGATGCCCCTAAAAAACGAGCTCCTCATCCAAAGTCTTTAATTACTGTTTGATCAGTGATAGAAACCATCAGCAGAAATGCATGCTGACACCTCCTTGCTTCGGAACACTGGGGGGTTTCTATGCTCCCACAGGGAGGGGACATTCCTGGGGTCGCGTGAGGGTTTAGTGACAAGATGGGATAATCCCAGCCCCTGCCATGTGATGGGCAGCGTTTGCTGCTGGGTGGGTGATGGTTCATAGAGTGGTGATGCTTTGGGGGGGGGGGAATGCTCTGGTTGTTGGATGCCCTCCCTCGGTTGGGTTGGGGGATTGGGAAGAGCAGCACGTTCTGCTTTGTGGGGTGTTTGGGATGGGAGGTGGTGGAATTCCTACTGGAGGTGGGATGGGGATGGGAAGCCCTGCAGCTCAGCCCACACATGTGGGTGAGGTGGGTTCCTGTTGGGGATCTGGGGTTTATGTTGGGGAGGGGGCTTTGGTCCTCTTTGGGACGGAGCATACATGGGAATGTATGAATCCCTTTGGGGATGGGATTTAGGTCCACATTAGGGGACAGGGATGATTCCCTTTGGGGATGGGGCTTATGTCTCATTTGGGGACAGTGCTTAGGTCCCCTCTGGGGATGGATCTTAGATCCCATGGGGGTCAGGGTTTAGGTTCCCCATTGGGATGTCTTATGTTCCCTTTGGGAATGGGGTTTCTGTCCCTCTAGGGAATGGGATAGGGACCCTGTAAAGCTGAAATCCCAATAGCAGAGGAGTCCGTGGGGTGGGGGCTGCTCATCCACCCCATCTTTGCAGGCAGTTGGAGAATTCAGGTTGTGCCAGTGACATGAGTTATGGGATCTGGATCCAGGCTGGGTCCCATTGCAGGCAGAGAACGATGCCAGTGCCCATAGGAAGGACAGGGTGTGAGTTTTGGTGCTCAGATGGGAAAAACACCTTTGTGCCTTGAGGGGACCTTAAGCAGAGCCACCACCGCAGCTGGTGGTACTGGTGGTATTGGTGATACTGGTGATACTGGTGGTACTGGTGGTACTGGTGGTACTGGTGGTACTGGTGTTACTGGTGGTACTGGTGGTACTGGTGATGCTGCAGCACAGACCTTGGGACCAGCAGAAGGGACAGAAGAGTCCAATGGAGGACTCAATCCCTCTGAGCTCACACCCACAATCAAGGCACCTTCTCCCCTATATAAAGAGGAAAACCTGCCCACTCCCACTGCAGGGTCCCCATGCCCCCCCTCCCTGCCCACCTCTGGGTACACAGAACCTCTTCTGCCCCAATGGGGAGGGGGGCATCACATCACAGAGGTCATTAAAAACCTTCCCAGGCCCCCAACCCACTGACGGAGGAGGACAACCATCAATCTCCCAATGATTTTAGAGCTCCGTGCAGGAGCTGGGGGCTGATTTACGCCCTACAAGGCACCGAGCTATTTTCATTTGTCTGATTTATTAACGTTCCATCAAATTACAGAGAGGTGCTGATTTACGACCCACCCGGCTGCCGCATCCTCACCCACGGCTGCTCCCTGCAATGGGGGGCTGAGCACAGGAGGGTTCTTAACGAGGTTCATTTCCCTAACGAGCAATTCTCGCCCTGCTTTGGGGACACACAGCCTGGGGAGGAGGGGGTTTATCTGCTTAGCAATAGCGGGCAGTGATTCTATTTGGAGGGTTGTGGATGGGGGATGGGAGAGGTCCCCAAATTGTCACCTTGATTTATGGGATCTGCCCCTGAGCGACGCCTCTGGGCTCTGTGCCCCCTTCCACCCCCCATTGCAGGCACAGAAGGACTTTCACAGCTCCATTGCCCACATCTGGATGTGCTTAAAGGCAGCGCTGCCCCCAGCTCCGCGCTGCGGGGACGCGGTCATCGGCAGCTCAAGGAGTGTTGGAAATGGGGGTTGGATTCGGGGTGGCATCGTGTGGAGTTGGGAACTGAGCTCGGTGCTGCTTCCTATTCATTGCACTGTGTTATTTTGGGGCAGAAAAAGGGATGATGAGAGGGGATGGAAGGAGCAATGGGGATTGCGCGGTGCAATTGGCTGGGCTGCAAATCAGAGCTCAGCCTTGCAAAGATCTCACCTCGATGTGGGAGCAAAGCAGCAAGCAATGAGCAAACCTGACTTCTTTTTATTCCTGCTGCAATTCTTGCTGTGATCCCAAGTCTCCTTCCTAACCCTGTTGGTCATTTTGGCCTCCATCTGCAGCAGTAAAAGGGGAGAGCTTCTCCTGATGGGTTTGTTTCTGTATAACCCAACCCTGACCCGTTTGCAACCCCTTTGCAGGACATGGGGTTTAAGAAGGGAATGGCACAGATTCCTCCTGCCCCACTTCTCCCAGGGGGCAGAAATACCTCTGTGCAAAGAGGGGCTTTGGGGTATTGTGTCCCCCCATAGGGGGAGAAGCAGACCCACATATGTGTATATGGGGCGGCCAATGGCTTCAGTGCATCCCAGCTCGTTTCTGTTTGGGGTTTGATGCTTTGATTTATTGCCCTCTGGGACCAGAAGGGAAAGGGAGAGGAGCACCCAATGTGGGCATGGATGAACAGCCCCCCCCACCCTGGAAAATACCCCCCTGCAAAGCAATGGGTGGGGAGCAGCTCTCATCTTCCAGCTCCGTAACCCAAAAAAAACCTGCAATTAAAGCAACCAAGAAATGGCCATTAAATCTACCCAAAATTACAACCAAAGCTCCTTTGCCCCTTGCATTGAACCCAGGCCGTTCCTAAGCACGAAGAGCCCCCTGCACCAAGCCAAGCCCCAATGGGAGCACAATGGAGTCTTGTTTCTGGTAACCCGAGCTGCCTCCTTCCCTGCTCTTTAATTTTAGCCTCCAACGCGCTCGCATTCCTCAGCACTACAATGGCAGATATTTATACTCTGGAATGCGGAGCCCAGCGCTAATTTAGCAGGGCTGGGTAACCACGAGCCGCGGCTCCGCCGAGATAAAATTGGAGCAGGAGGAGTTTTATGGGGCTGCATTTCCAGTGCGTGCTGAGCCAATGCTTGCTGCAATGCATCGAGCAGATGCACGTGGGAGCTGCGTGGCTGTGGGGTCATGGGGGGGTCCTGATGCTACATGGGGGCTCATGGAGGTGCAAAGCTCTCCGTGCATTGAAGCTGTGCATGCAGGGGTTGCTTCAGCTGCTGTGCAGATTTTGCTCCTGTTGTGACACCAAAGTGTCACTTTGACAGCTGCAATCGCCTTCCTAAGGTGGGTTATTTGCTGGGGAGGGGTCCATTGGTTGTATGTGGATGTCTCAAAGTGGTCACTTGGCTCTGGCTCAGTGGACACTCTGATGCCACAACGTTCCTCTTAACACACAGAAACGGGGAAAAAACCCATCCAGAGCACATTGCGTGGTGCTGGAGCAACAATGGGACCCTCCCAGCATCACTTCACCCCATCCAAAAGAGGACCGAGCATCCTTTGGGTGCTCCCATCCCATGTCCCCTAACAGGTCTGTCCCTAAGGAAGGGGCTGCGGATGGGACCGCCCCAATGAGCTCCATTTCGGGGCCACTCGTGCATGAACGAAGCCACGCTGACGCCAGCCAAGTGGTCCCAGCATCAGGGCAGGGGGATGGCAGCTAATTGAGAGAGGAGCAGTATTAGCAGATAAGGGAAGAGGTCAGCGCCGCCAAGCTAAATCCTTGACCTGTTATTTAAGAGGTCGGGCAGAGTTCAATAGACGAGTCCAGGTCAATTCACTCAATTAAAATATTAAAAGTTCGAGGCAGGAGTGTGGAGATGGAGGGCGTCCCACGCTGCTCCTCGTGGGGATGGAAGGGTCTATGTCTCACCATAGGGGTGCATGTTGTGTCCCACCATGGGGCTGCTCAACACGTCCCACTATAGGGCTGCACAACACGTCCCATCATGAGGCTGCCCAATGTGTCCCACTATGGGGCTGCCCAATGTATCCCACTATGGGGCTGCCCAACACATCCCACCATGGGGCTGCTCAACACATCCCATCATGGGGCTGCCCAATGTGTCCCACCATGGGGCTGTCCAATATGTCCCACCATGGGGCTTCCCAACATATTCCACCATGGGGCTGCCCAACATGTCCCACTATGGGGCTTCCCAACACATCCCACCATGGGGCTGCCCGACGTGTCTCTCTATGGGGCTGCCCAACATATCCCACTATGGGGCTGCCCAATGCATCCTACTATGGGTCTTTGCTTTTCAGCTGTGGTAGGACAGCCTGTTGTCCATCATCCCAACAAAGCCATCAGCCCCATCACCAAACCCAATGCCTGAATGTTGGCCAACTGGATGAGACCTTGTCGGCACCGACGTCACCTGTGGTTTGTTGCACCATGGAGGAGCCAAGGCTTTGTCCAAGGGAAGGATTGATCCCCCATGCTGTGTGCCGAGGCAGCACGCGCTACGAGAATAAATAAAAGCTTTCAGCAAAATTAGCAACTGAGGGAATAGATAAACACTAAGCAGATATTGACTTCTGTTGAGGTGAACGTCGAGATTTATTGAGCTGGGGAGGTAAATATTGACCGAGGCAAAGCTAAGGTCAATAATTAACTCAAGGGATGATAAATCAAAGCGCAATGAAACATGAACTCTGCGCGTGCATCGTTACGGACCTTCTGAACGTCTCCATTGAGGAAGATCTTGACTTTCTGCAGGACTTTGGGTGGAGAGCAGGACTTCAATCCTGCTGCTGAACCCCGGGAGTCAGGAAATAACTGAGTTTGGGTGAAGCACCAAATCTGGAGACTCTGAGACTCTTTGGATGTAACGCGGATTTGGAGCGGAGCCGGTGGTGGTGGAATGGAGGGCAAAGCATCAATAGTGTGAATGACTACAGGGGTGTAAGTGCGTGTTTGGTGCTTTTTGTTCATCAGTGTCATAATGGAAGGGAAAGGGGAAGGGGAAGGGGAAGAGGAAGGGGAAGGGGAAGGGGAAGGGGAAGGGGAAGGGGAAGAGGAAGGGGAAGGGGAAGGGGAAGGGGAAGGGGAAGGGGAAGGGGAAGGGGAAGGGGAAGGGGAAGGGGAAGGGGAAGGGGAAGGGGAAGGGGAAGGGAAGGGAAGGGAAGGGAAGGGAAGGGAAGGGAAGGGAAGGGAAGGGAAGGGAAGGGAAGGGAAGGGAAGGGAAGGGAAGGGAAGGGAAGGGAAGGGAAGGGAAGGGAAGGGAAGGGAAGGGAAGGGAAGGGAAGGGAAGGGAAGGGAAGGGAAGGGAAGGGAAGGGAAGGGAAGGGAAGGGAAGGGAAGGGAAAGGGGAAGGAAATGAGAAGGGGAAGAGGACTGGGAAGTTGAAGGGGAAGGGAAAGGGAAAGAGAAAGGGAAAGGGAAGAAGAAGGGAGTGAGCAAAGCATCAGATGGAAGGACGGACGCTTGCAGCCACGCTGCTGTCACTACACCAAAGGGAAGCACTGCAGGTGCTGGGCTGGCACTTGACACAAAGCAGAGCCCTGGTGCTCTTGTCAAGAGCTTTTCTCGCCCTGGTTACAGCACCCTGCACCCTGGCTGACCTCCGTACAAGAATTAAATAGGTTGAGATAGAAGAAAGCTCTGCAGTGTGCGAGCAAACCTTTCACCAGCAGAGGAGAAACCGTCCGTGCTGTGTTCCTTCCGCAAGTTTTGCACTGGGAATTGCTCACTCAGCCCATCCCCTCTGCAGGGAAAGCTCGGTGTATCCCCAGGGAGCTCGGGGATGGCTTGGGGTCTGGCAGTAATTACACAGGGAAAGCAGAACCCTGCTGGGCTGCTTCAAGCAGCGACGTGTCACGGCTGGGAGCGAAGGCGTTTTGCATTCCAACTTCAGATGTCGTCAGCAATAACACCAGGGGAGAAAGGCACAACGGCAGCGCTTGTGTGGCCCGTTCTGCTGTTACATCAGTGGGAAAAGAGCAAACACTGATAGAAGAGCCATGTGCTGAGTTGGAACTGAATGGACTTTAAGGACCCTTCCAACCCAACCATCCTGTGATTCTCCAGCCCAACCCATCCCGTGGCTCTGTGATCTGTAAGGACCTTTCCAACCCAACTATCCCATGGTTCTATGATCTTAAAGGACCCTTCCATCATCCGTAAGGACACTACCAACCCAATCCATTCTGTAGTTCTATGATCTTAAAGGACCTTTCCATCATCTGTAAGGACGCTACCAACCCAATCCATTCTGTAGTTATCTGACCTTTAAGGACCTTTCCAACCCAACCATCCCATAGTTCTATGATCTTAAAGGACCCTTCCATCATCTGTAAGGACCCTACCAACCCAATCCATTCTGTAGTTCTATGATCTTAAAGGACCTTTCCATGATCTGTAAGGACGCTACTAACCCAATCCATTCTGTAGTTATCTGACCTTTAAGGACCCTTCCAACCTAACCATCCCATGGTTCTATGATCTTAAAGGACCCTTCCATCACCTGTAAGGACCCTACCAATCCATTCTGTACTTATCTGACCTTTAAGGACCTTTCCAACCCAACCATCCCATAGTTCTATGATCTTAAAGGACCCTTCCAACCCAACCATCCAGTGATTCTCCAGCCCAACTCATTCCATGGCTCTGTGATCTGTAAGGACCCTTCCAACCCAATCCATTCTGTAGTTCTCTGACCTTTAAGGACCTTTCCAACCCCAACCATCCCATGGTTCCATGACCTTTAAGGACCTTTCCAACTCCAACCATCCCATGGTTCCATGATCTTTAAGGACCTTTCCAACCCCAACCATCCCATGGTTCCATGATCTTTAAGGACCTTTCCAACCCCAACCATCCTATGGTTCCATGATCTTTAAGGACCTTTCCAATCCAACCATCCCATGGTTCCATGATCTTTAAGGACCTTTCCAACCCCAACCATTCCATGGTTCCATGATCTTTAAGGACCTTTCCAACCCCAACCATCCCATGGTTCCCTGATCCTTAAAGTCCCTCCAAAAACATCCCAGCTGATGGTTCTATGATCTTCACGGTCCCACCACAGGCTGTTAAGAATGGGCAAAAAGCAGAAATTTCACCCAAAAAGAAGACATCCCTGCAGGCCGTCTTTGTGTATCACATCCATAAATCAGCTCTCCCTGTGGGCCGTCCCATTCGGGTTGGGTCATAAATAGGGTCGTGGGTCCTTTCAGGTTGATAAAGGCGGAGGGGGTGGAGCAGTGGGGGGGGTGGGCGTTGCGACCACATAACACTTTCATGGCGCTGTCAAAATAAAGAATACCAGCTCTGCTGACTCCTCCTGCGGCGTATATCAGCTTCAGTCAAAGGGGGAATGGGGGGTGGGGGGGAGAATCACAGCCCCCTACCCCAGACCCCAAAGTCTGCTCTCCAATGGGCACAGAGAGAGCCAAGGGACACTGCACAGAGCACTGCAGCACCATATAGCATTGCACTGCGTTTAGGATGCATGCAGAGAGGTGACAGAGTGAGGAGGGGTCACCATGGGGAGGGGACATCGTAGGGGGGGATCCCAGGGGTAGGGTACACAATGGGGAGGGGATACACATAGAGAGGTGAACCCCTATGGGGAGGGGACACCATGAGGAGGGGATCCCATGGGTAAGGGGCTTCATGGGGAGGGGATACACATAGAGAGGTGACCCCCCATGGGGAAGGGACCCAATGGGGAGGGGGCACCATAGAGAGGGGACCCCATGGGGAGGTGACACTATGGGGAAGGGAACAGAACAAGGGTTACCCTGAGCATCCCCCCTATATCCAATGGATGACCCCCCTCCCCAGCTCTGCCTTTAACAGCTCCAGCGATAAAACCTGAGTTTATTGGAAACACATGGAGCATTTACGGGGGACATCAAAGCGGGGTGGGGGTTTGCATGGCAACGGGGCAGATTAAGCCAAAGGCATCTGCTTTTCCCCAGCTCTCCGGAGGCGCAATAAATCGGCGGCCCCTGCGTCCCCTCCTTTGGGGGAAAGCAAAGGTTGGTCAAACACCATCGGACCACATGCCCGGCCATGTAAAACATGACAGGAATGGGAGAGTCGGGTTACACCGCCCCGAAGTGCAACGCGGCTCCTCCATCCCATATCCAACCCCAAAGGGAAGGGGTTGGATATGGGAAACCCCATAGAGTATGGTAAGCAGGGAGCACTGGGATCTTCCATCCCATATCTGACCCCAGTGCAAAGGTGTTGGGATCCCCCATCCCCAATCCAACCCCAAAGCAAAGGGGTAACCCCATAACAGGGGGAGCAGGGAGCAATGGGATCCTCCATCCCATATCTGACCCTAATGCAAAGGGGAAATCCCATAGTAGGGTGAGCAGGGAGCACTGGGATCCTCCATCCCCAGTCCAACCCCAAAGCAAAGGGGTAACCCCATAGTAGGGTGAGCAGGGAGCAATGGGATCCTCCATCCCCAATCCAACCCCAAAGCAAAGGGGAAAGCCCATAATAGGGGGAGCAGGGAACAATGGGATCCTCCATCCCATATCTAATACTAATGCAAAGGGGTTGGGATCCTCCATCCCCAGTACAACCCCAAAGCAAAGGGGAAACCCCATAGTAGGGTGAGCAGGAAGTACAGGGATACTCCATCCCATATCTGACCCTAATGCAAAGGGGAAACCCCATAACAGGGGGAGCAGGGAGCAATGGGATCCTCAATCCCATATCTGACCCCAGTGCAAAGGGGTTGGGATCCCCCATCCCCAATCCAACCCCAAAGCAAAGGGGAAACCCCATAGTAGGGTGAGCAGGGGATCCTCCATCTCATATCTGACCCCATTGCAAAGGGGTTGGGATCCCCCATCCCCAATCCAACCCCAAAGCAAAGGGGTAACCCCATAATAGGGTAAGCAGGGAGCAATGGGATCCTCCGTCCCATATCTGACCCTAATGCAAAGGGGAAATCCCATTGTAGGGTGAGCAGGGAGCACTGGGATCTTCCATCCCCAGTCCAACCCCAAAGCAAAGGGGAAACCCCATAATAGGGTAAGCAGGAAGCAATGGGATCCTCCATCCCATATCTGATACTAATGCAAAGGTGTTGGGATCCCCCATCCCCAATACAACCCCAAAGCAAAGGGGAAACCCCATAGTAGGGTGAGCAGGAAGTACAGGGATCCTCCATCCCATATCTGACCCTAATGCAATCGGGAAACCCCATAATAGGGTAAGCAGGGAGCATTGGGATCCTCCATTCCATATCTGACCCCAGTGCAAAGGGGTTGGGATCCCCCATCCCCAATCCAACCCCAAAGCAAAGGGGAAACCCCATAGTAAGGTGAGCAGGGGATCCTCCATCCCATATCTGACCCTAATGCAAAGGTGTTGGGATCCCCCATCCCCAATCCAACCCCAAAGCAAAGGGGAAATCCCATAGTAGGGTGAGCAGGAAGTACAGGGATCCTCCATCCCATATCTGACCCTAATGCAAAGGGGAAACCCCATAATAGGGTAAGCAGGGAGCATTGGGATCCTCCATCCCATATCTGACCCTAATGCAAAGGGGTTGGGATCATCCATCCCCAATACAACCCCAAAACAAAGGGGAAATCCCATAGTAGGGTGAGCACGGGATCCTCCATCCCATATCTGACCCCAGTGCAAAGGGGTTGGGATCCCCCATCCCCAGTCCAACCCCAAAGCAAAGGGGAAATCCCATAGTAGGGTGAGCAGGAAGTACAGGGATCCTCCATCCCATATCTGATACTAATGCAAAGGGGTTGGGATCCTCCATCCCCAATACAACCCCAAAGCAAAGGGGAAATCCCATAGTAGGGTGAGCAGGAAGTACAGGGATCCTCCATCCCATATCTGACCCTAATGCAAAGGGGAAACCCCATAATAGGGTAAGCAGGGAGCATTGGGATCCTCCATCCCATATCTGACCCCAGTGCAAAGGGGTTGGGATCCCCCATCCCCAATCCAACCCCAAAACAAAGGGGAAATCCCATAGTAGGGTGAGCACGGGATCCTCCATCCCATATCTGACCCCAGTGCAAAGGGGTTGGGATCCCCCATCCCCAATCCAACCCCAAAGCAAAGGGGAAACCCCATAGTAGGGTGAGCAGGGGATCCTCCATCACTCCTCATGGGGGGAGCAGAAGGGGTCCCCAATGGGTTAACGAAGGAAAGAGTTAACGAAGCTCTGGGTATGGGATGCTGGCAGGAGGCGGAGGGGAGGGTGACAAATGGGGTCGGGGTGGGGGGGGACACACACGACAGTCCTCCAGCAGTGGGCACAGCTGCTCTGCTGCTCCCATCCATCATCTATGGGGTGGGGGTGTCACCACTCAGTGCTGCCATGGATCCATCCTCTGCTCAGGGTGACGTCCTGGTTTGGGGACATCCCGGTTTGGGGACATCCCGGACCCTCTTTCTCTTTGCTGGGTCCCATTGCTGTTGGGATGGGAGCATCCCGAGCTGGAAATGGGGGTTAGGAATAAAGCAGTAAGGATGGGGTGGGATTAAGGCTGGGAATAAGGGATATAGGGTGGGAATAGGGTATGTGGGGTGGGAATAGGGGACGTGGGGTGGGAATAAGGGTATATAGGGTGGGAATAGGGGACGTGGGGTGGGAATAGGGGATATAGGGTGGGAATAGGGGATATAGGGTAGGAATAGGGGATGTGGGGTGGGAATAGGGGATATAGGGTAGGAATAGGGGATGTGGGGTGGGAATAGGGGATATAGGGTGGGAATAGGGGATATAGGGTGGGAATAAGGGGATATAGGGTGGGAATAGGGAATGTGGGGTGGGAATATGGGGTATGGGGTGGGAATAAGGGGTGTGGGGTGGGAATAGGGGATATAGGGTGGGAATAGGGGATATAGGGTAGGAATAGGGGATGTGGGGTGGGAATAGGGGGCATGGAGTGGGAATAGGGGATATAGGGTGGGAATAAGGGGATATAGGGTAGGAATAGGGGATGTAGGGTGGGAATATGGGGTATGGGGTGGGAATAAGGGGTGTGAGGTGGGAATAGGGGATATAGGGTGGGAATAGGGGCATGGGGTGGGAATAAGGGGATATAGGGTAGGAATAGGGGATGTAGGGTGGGAATATGGGGTATGGGGTGGGAATAAGGGGTGTGGGGTGGGAATAGGGGATATAGGGTGGGAATAGGGGCATGGGGTGGGAATAGGGGATGTGGGGTGGGAATAAGGGGTGTGGGCTGGTATTGGGGAAGATGGGTTGGGATTGGGGAATATAGGATGGGAACAGGGAACGTGGGCTGGGATTGTGGGTTCGAATTAGGGGATTTGAGCTGGGAATAGGGCTCATGGGCTGGGATTAGGGGACGTGGATTGGGAGTAGGGAACGTGGGCTGGGAATGAGGTCTATGAACTGGGAGTAATGGGATATCAATGGGAGTAATGGGATATCAAGGCTGGGAATGGGGTGGGGGGACACCAGTGCTGCCTCCCCCCGCCCCCCAGTGCCCAGCTGGACCCCAAAGCACTGAACCCCACAGCCCCTATGGGGCACCACACATCTCCTATGGGGCACCCCACATCCCCTATGGGGCACCACACAGCCCCTATGGGGCACCACACACAGCGCTGGCAGCGAAGGGGTGCTCAGGCCCCCCCCCACCATCCATCCATCTTCTTTACAGCCCCGATCCGGAGCCGGCACCATCTGCGGCCCCAAAATGCAATTACTACCAATGGGGGGGGGGGGGGGGGCGGAGATAGAGGGGGGGGTTGGAAGGAGAGACCCTCATCCATGCTCCCATATGGGCGATGCTTTACCCCCCCCCCCCATTGCAAATAGGGGAAGGGGGGAGGGGGGGGGGATTGAAATTGATCCGTGCTGCTGTAATTGAATTAGAAGCGCCGCTACGTTCGGGGCTGGGGGGAGTTGGATCACATGGGGGGGGGAATGTTATCACATGGGGGGGGATGTTATAACATGGGGGGGGTTGTTATCACATGGGGGGGTGATATCACATGGGGGGGTTGGTATCATATGGGGGGGGTTGTTATAACATGGGGGGGACGTTATCACATGGGGGGGATGTTATCACATGGGGGGGGGTTGTTATAACATGGGGGGGTTGTAATCACATGGGGGGGATGTTATCACATGGGGGGGGTTGTTATCACATGGGGGGGGTTGTTATCACATGGGGGGATGTTATCACATGGGGGGGTTGTTATCACATGGGGGGGATGCCATCACATGGGGGGGGTTGTTATCACATGGGGGGGGGTTGTTATCACATGGGGGGGGTTGTTATCACATGGGGGGGGTTGTTATCACATGGGGGGGTGTTATCACATGGGGGGGGGGATGTTATCAAGTGGGGGGGTTGCTATCACATGGGGGGGGGATGTTATCACATGTAGGGGATGTTCCTACATGCTTGGGGGGGTTATCACACCTTGGATGTGTTATCAGCCTGGGGGGGGGCTGTTATCACACCTGGGTCCATCCCATCGCAGTGATAACATCAGCCCCCCCCCCCCCCAATATCCCCCTCCTCCCGTCCCGTTCTCTCCAGCGCCCCCTGGTGGCAGAGGGTGGAACTGCAGGCGTCCATGAGCGCCCCCGCGGCCGGATTTGGGGGGGGGGGGCCCGTCCTCACACGGCCGGCTCAGCCATCCCCGCTGACCCCATAAGCCTCAATAGGATCCAGCACCTCCCGGGGGGGGGGAACAGCAGGGTTGGGGGGTTCTGGGTCCTGGAAGGGATAATGGGGGCAATGAGGGGACGTTGAACTTGGGGGTCTGGGTCCTGGAAGGGATATGGGGACGTTTTGAGGAGCATGGGACCCAGTAGGGGATTATTTGGGGTCTGGGTCCTGGAAGGGTCACAGGGGCTCTATAGGGACATGGAATTCAGGGAGGTTGGGGGGGTTCCATGTCCTGGAAGGGATAATGGGGACACTTCGGGGATGCTGTATTTAGGGGAGGTTTGGGGGTCTGGGTCCTGGAAGGGATATGGGGACGTTACAGGAGCACGGAAGCCAGTAGGGGATTATTTGGGGTCCGGGTCCTGGAAGAGCCATAAAGGACCCAGAACTCAGGGGGGTTGGGGGGGTTCCAGGTCCTTGCATCTCCTTCAACCCCTTGCATCTCTTGCAGCCCCACAGATCGGAGCTTTGCAGCTGCAGAGGGCGGTGGGCTGCACGAACGGCTCCGACGGGCTTACAGGAGCTTAATTAGCACACCTGCATTAGCTTAATTAGCACAACTTCATCATTAGCTCCAGCATCACAAGGCAGGAATGCATCGCCTGCACAGGTGGAACCCAGCAGCGAATCCACGTGGAGGGATGTTATAAGGGAGAGGGGGGGGTAATGGAGCAACACTGTGATGTGACCCTCCCCCCCCTTGTTATCCCCCCCCCCCCCCCAGGCCCGGATCGTGCAGCTCAGCCCGTTAAATCCTGCCCTGATCCGTCTCAAAACGGACGGAGCCATTTTTGGCAACAGGTGGAATTAAAGGATCCAGAGCAGCTGAGCTGAGCTGCAATCAGAGCCTGGGGGTGAAAAGGATTCAGCACATCCAGGACACCCCACCTTTAAGGGGGAGGGGGGGGTTGGGGGTCGTGGGGAGGGTCCCGCTGCCCCCAAAGTCACACGGGGGGGTTTGACCCCAGTGGGAGCAGGAAAATGGTCTGTAACCCACGAGGAAGCGGAGCTGACGGTGGGAGCGACTCCAGGTGAGGCTGTGAGCCCCATTGGGGGCTATGGGGAGGGGTGGGGGGGTTAAAGGGAACTATAGCTGCCCTACAGCTGCCGTGGGTACAGCGCTGCCCTATAGCTGCCCCATAGCTGCCATGGGTGCAGCTCTGCCCTATAGCTGCCCTACAGCTGCCGTGGGTACAGTGCTGCCCTATAGCTGCCCTACAGCTGCCATGAGTGCAGCTTTGCCCTGTAGCTGCCCTATAGCTGCTGTGGGCGCAGCTCTGTTTGCTGCCCTATAGCTGCCCCCCAGAAGGGTCTTTGCAGCCGATCACTGCAGCCCCACACAGGGCTGCTATGGGGTTGAGTTTTTGCCCCACTCTCTGCCCATCTCATGCCCCCGATCCCCACAGTGGGGTCAGTTTATAACCCTTCTCCCCCCATCCCCACACTCTGTGCCCATACAGACTGCACTGAGCCCCGGATCCCCCCTGGCCCCGATGACCGATGAGCACAGCAGAGCAGAGAGCTCTTCATCCTCCGACCCCGAGCTGTACTATGAGGAAGAGGAGGATGAAGATGGGTCCGAACCCTCCGACAGCAGCAGCATCTGCTCCGACGACTCCATCTACCCCCCCTCAGAGCCCCCATGTGGGGTTGGGGGGTCGGGGGAGCTGAGTCTCTATCAGTGCTGCCTGCGCAACGATGCCCAGCTGCTGCGGGAACGGCTGCGCTGTGGGGTGGGAAGGGGGGAGGCCACAGAGCTGGATATCAATGGCAGGGTGAGTAGGGGGTCCAAGGGGGGCCTGGAGGATGCTGGAGCAGGAGGGGGGATCTCAGAGCTCAGGGGGGTCTCTGGGGTCTGCATGGGTCTATAGGGTGGAGCTTGGGGGGCAGAAGGGATGGCAGAGCAATGGGGGGTTGGGGTCTCCTCGCATGGCATGGGTCTATGGGGGAGAATTGAGGGGGGTAGGATGGTAGAGCTATGGGGGGTTGGGGTCTCTTGGGATGGCATGGGTCTATAGGGGAGAACTGAGGGGGGTAGGATGGTAGAGCTATGGGGGGTTGGGGTCTCTTGGGATGGCATGGGTCTATAGGGTGGAACTTGGGGGGAAGGAGGGAGGTAGAGCAATGGGGGGTTGGGGTCTCCTGGGATGGGTCTGTGGGAGAGAATTGGGGGGGTAGGAGGGAAGGGATGGTAGAACAATGGGGGGTTGGCTCATGGGGCAGAATGGGGCAAGAGGGATGAGGTGGCAAAGCTATTTGGGGTTGGGGTCTCCAGGGTTTGCCTGTGTCCGTGGGGCAGAACATGGGGGCAGGAGGGAAGACATGGCAGAGCCATCGGGGTCCCCAGGGGTTGTATAAAGCCATGGGGCAGAACTTGGGGGGATAGGAGGGAGGAGATGGCAGAGCCATGGGGGTCTCCTGGTCACCATGCAATAGGGTTACATGGATCAGTGGGGCAGAAATTCCCCTTCCTGCCCTACTCTGTCAATGGGGAATGGGCAGATCCCAAAGGATGCAGGAGTGGGCAGGATGGGATGGCAGAGTCATGGGGGATCCCCCTGGCACCATTCAGTGGGGCTGGATGGATCCATGGGGGCAGAAACTCCCCCTCTTTGGGTTCAGGGTGTGGGTTGGGGGTCCTGAACACGGTGCTGCCCCCAAACAGAACGGGCTGATGGTCGCCTGCTGTCAGGGCTTCGTGGACATCGTGCCCCTCCTGCAGCACTGCCCCTACATGGACGTCAACCAGCAGGACAACGAGGGCAACACGGCGCTGATGATGGCGGCACAGGCAGGTGGGCACCACAAACCCCCCTCTACCCCCAAGGATCCTTCATTAACCACAAAAAAGGCTTTTTCTCTGCTTCTAAGGGCACATCACCATCGTTAATTACCTCCTTAATTACTTCCCGGCGTTGGATGTGGAGCGGCGCGATGCCCGCGGGCTGACGGCGCTGATGAAGGCAGCGGTGCAGGGACGACACGACTGCGTCACCGCGCTGCTGATGGCAGGTGAGGGGCATGGGGGGCAACACAGGGGGTGGGTGCCCCATCCTTGGGGTGCTCAGGGCTGTGGATGGGGCCCCTGGGATGGATGATGTGGTGAGGGGCTGAAAGGACCTTTCCAACCCGTTTTGCGGTGCTGTTTCCAATCCAAGGTGTTCTATGATTCCATGGTTCTTTCATCTCTAAGGGCCTTTCCAACCCAAACACAGCCATCCCATGGTTCTGTGGCCTTTAAGGACCTTTCCAACTCGATTATCCCATGGTTCTGTGGTCTTTAAAGACCTTTTCAACCATCCCATGTTTCTGGGATCTTTTAGGACCTTTCCAACCCAACAATCCCATGGTTCTATCATCTTTAGGTCCCTTCCAACCCAACCCATTCTATGATTCAACAGCTCTGACATCTTTAAGGACTCTTCGCCCCACCAAACACAACCATCCCATGGTTCCATGATCATTAAGGTCCCTTCCAACCCAACCATCCCATGGTTCTGGGATCTTTTAGGACCTTTCTAACCCAGCCATCCCATGGTTCTGTGGCCTTTAAGGACCTTTCCAACATAACTATCGCATGGTTCCATGATCTTTGAGGACCTTTCCAACCCAACCATCCCATGGTTCCATGATCTTTAAGGACCTTTTCAACCATCCTATGTTTCTGGGATCTTTTAGGACCTTTCCAACCCAACCATCCCATGGTTCTGGGATCTTTTAGGACCTTTCCAACCCAACTATCCCATTGTTCTGGGATCTTTTAGGACCTTTCCAACCCAACCATCCCATGGTTCTGGGATCTTTAAGGTCCCTTCCAACCCAACCATCCCATGAGCTCCATGGTGGTTTGAGGGATGGGTGGGATCCTCGTGCTGTTGCTGCACTGATGCTTTGGTGACACCACGGTGACGTTTCTCACATCCTCCTCCCCCCAGGAGCCGACCTGCACGCTGTGGACCCCGTCAAAGGGAAGACAGCCAGAGATTGGGCCGCCTTCACCGGCCGCTTCGAGACCACCGTCCGCATCCGGACCCTCCTCCGGCGCCCACGAGCCGAGCAGTTTGGCACCCATTACCTCCCCGAGTGGCCGGCGTTGGCCGGGTTGGTGGCCAAAGCCCTGAGCCCCAAATCCTTCAGCCAACGGCTGTCGGAGAAGATCCGCTCCATCTTCACCTTCCGCATCCCCCGCGACCCGGAGGAGGACGGCGTGTTGGACCACATGGTGAGGATGACCACCTCCTTAGCCAGCCCCTTTGTGAGCACTGCCTGCAGAACCATCTGCCCCGATAGCCCACCCGAAGTGGGCAAGAGGAGGCTATCGGTGGCGGAGATCCTACAAGGGCCGGGCACTGGGACAGCATCATGCAATGGCCAACTGGTGGGGCATGGCCAACTGGAAAGGCAAGGCCAACTGGAAGGACATGGCCAACTGGAAGGTCATGGCCAACTGGAAGGGTATGGCCAACATGTTGGCAATGGCCAAGTTGCGTTGGACCAAGCGATACCGGAGATGACACCACACCGTCACCATCTCCTGGGCTTCCTCCCCCGGCTGCTCCGTGCCAACTGCATCTTCCCCGGGGAGCGAGTGCCCAGGATCAAGCTGAGCAAAGCCAGCTCTCCTCCAGCAGGTGGGAGGGAGAGGAGACCCCGTGTCCGAGACAAGGGGCTGCTACAGCCACCCAAATGGAGGTACAAGGAGCTGAAGGAGGAGAAGCGAGCGGCTGAGGAGGCAGAAGGGGAAAAGAAGAGGAAAAAGGGGAAAAAGGGGCATTGAATTGGGTGGGGGTCCCTATGTTGACCTCTTGTCTGATGGGGGTTTTGGGGTTGCCCCCCACCCTTGTGCTGTTGGTTTGGTGCTGTCGGCCCCATGGTGATGGGTGGGATCCTGATGGAGGGGTGGGATCATGATGGAGGGGGTGGGATCTGGGTTGGGATTTTGGGGGGGGTTTGGGGTGGGGGTTTTTGCCTCTTTGGTTTGATGGAGATCCCGATCCCATGGAACATGACTGTTATTAAAGCAGAAGGGGTTGCCATGTTAACAGCATTGACCTAATGAATAAACCCCGGGGCTGTAGCCAGCATCTCCCATATGGGGCAACCCAATAGGTACAGGGACCCCAAGACCCCTCCCCTTCACCTATGGACACCCCAACCCCCCCACCCCATAGTGACCCATGGGGGGGGATTTTCTGCCCCCCCCCAGGGTGTTGTGGGTTTGGTGGCGGCTTCGTGCCGCCGTCAAACAACGAAACTTCCTCTGTTGGGAGATGTGAGCGATAGCGGAGGGACCTCAAAGAGCTGCGGCGGGGCTGAGTCACCGGGGGGGGGCTATGGGAGGGATTATGCTGTGGGTTGGGGTTGTGCTGTGGTTAATTGGGGCCGTGCTGTGGTTAATTGGGGCTCATGGTGTGGTTTGGGTTCGTGGTTTAATGGGGTTCAGGCCCTTTGCTTAGAGGTGAGGGTGCGGTAGGGTCTGGAAGGAATGAAGTGGGGCTGTGATGTGGGGTGGGGGGGGGAATGGGGGGGGATGTGACCCCATTTGTAGTGACCAAAACTGCAACCATGGGGGCAGAGAAAGGGGAAGGAACGCTTCCTCTGTCTGCAGTGTGGGAATGGACCCAATGGGCTCATCCCAGGGGTGCACATAGGGGTGGGGGCACATGGGGCCCCTTGTCCTGGGCATGGAGCACAGTGACCCTTATAGGGCCGGTCCCATTGCCATAAGGGGTGGTGGCACATGGGGGACAGTGGCATGAGGGGGATGTGGGTCCCTTTGTCCTGGGGCTGAGGCACAGCATCACTCATAGGGCTGTGTCCCAATGCCATAAGGGATAGTGGCACTTGGGGGGTGTGTCTGTGGGTCCTTATGGGGCTGCATCCCAGTGCCATAAGGGCTGGTGGCACATGGGGGACAGTGGCATGAGGGGGATGTGTCCATAGGTCCCTTCGTCTGGGGCACAACATCCCTTATAGGACCACATCCCACAGTGGGACGTGGGGTCCCTTTATCCCCATGTTGGGGCGCAGCATCCCTTATGGGGCCACAGGGGATGGCAGTGGGCAATGGGACAACCCCTTTGTTCTTCCATCACATCCCAAACCCCATATATTGGCTCGGATGGCCATGTGCTGGGATAGCAGCATCCCTCACCCTGCTGACCCCAAAGCCGTCCTTGCGGTGGGTGTGGGACCCCCACAGATTCCCCTTTAAGGCTCCATTCAGCTGGGAAATTTGGGATGAATCAAGGCTGGAAAAGGGCCGGAATGGGATGAGGACACAGAGCAGGATGGGGCCGATGAGTGGGAGGAAGGGAGGCAGAGCGGGGCCGTGTGCTCAGCAATAGGAAATGCTTTATGAGCGGGGAGCGGTGGAGCAGAGCCAGGCAGGAAGAGGCAGCGAGGAGGAACAGTTTTTGGTGACTTCTCCCACATCCCGAGCACAGAACGCTCCGCATTGGGGCTGAGTTGTGTTAAGGGCTGGGGGGCTCAATAGTGGCCCTATGAGGGTCTGTGGGGTGTGGGGTAACGTGGCCGGTGTCCCCGGCTGAGAGCGACGTTGGGACGTGGGATCCGGAGCTGGGAATCGCCCCCAGATGTTATAGGTGAGTGTTGGGGGGGGTTGGGGTGGCTGTGGGTCTATGGGGCCACTGGGTGCTATCCTGCAGCCCACCATGTATCCCTATAGGTGAGTGCTGGGGGGGGTTGGGGTGGCTGTGGGGATGCTGGCGGATCTATGGGGCCACTGGGTGCTGTCCTGCAGCCCCCCCAGCCCACCCTATATCCCTATAGGTGAGTGTTGGTGGGGTTTGGGGTGGCTGTGGGGATGCTGGGGTTCTATGGGTGCCGTCCCGCAGCCCACCCTGTATCCCTATAGGTGAGTGTTGGTGGGGTTTGTGGTGGCTGTGGGGATGCTGTGGGTCTATGGGTGCTGTCCTGCAGCCCCCCCAGCCCACCCTGTATCCCTATAGGTGAATGCCGGGGGGTTTGGGGTGGACATAGGGATGGGTCTGTGGCCCCATGTGGGTCTATAGCTCACCCTACTTCCCTGTAGGTGAATACTGGGGACTTTGGGGTTTACTTTGGGATGCTGCGGGTCTATGGGGCCACTGGGTGCCATCCTACAGCCCCCTGCCCACCCCTCACCCCCATTTTCTTCCCTTAGAGCTTCCATTGCATTTAGTACCAGGGGGGAACCCAAAGCAGCTCCACATCTGGGGGCTGTGTGTGTGTTGGGGGGGGGGGTTCAGCTGCTTTTCCCAATGGGTTTTCAGCTGGATCAGGATCTGGCCCCATTCCTACTGCACCCCATGGCAGTGGGGCTCGTGTTGGGGTGGTGAGAGATGGTTTTGGATGGGGGTGAGCACGGGTTTGTGGTTCTGGGTCTGTTTCCAATGGGGACAAGGAGCAGGGAGTGCAAAGCAGGGCTGAGGGCGCGAGCAGGGCAGAGTGTGGGGCAGCAATGGGGGCTGCTGCTGCTGTGTGCAAGGGTGGGTGTGCAAGGGGAGGTGTGCATGGTGGGTGTGCAAGAGTGGGTGTGTATGGGGGTTGTGCATGGTGGGTGTGCATGGGGGGTGTGCTTGGGGTTTTGCAAGGGGGGGTGTGCATGGGGGGGTGTGCATGGAGAGGTGTGCAAGGGGAGGTGTGCATGGTGGGTGTGCATGGAGAGGTATGCAAGAGGTGCGTGCAGTTGGAGGTGTGCAAGGAGGTGTGAGCAAGGAGTTTGTGTGCAAGGAGATGCAGTTGATGGTATGCATGGAGGCCTGAGCAAGGAGTGTGTGTAAGGAGATGGAGGTGTGCAAGGAGGTGTGAGCAAGGAGTGTGCGTAAGGAGATGGAGGTGTGCAAGGAGGGCTCTGTGCAAGGGGAGCCGTGTGAGAAGCGTGCAACTGGAGGCGGCCAAGAAGTCACCTGCAAGAGATGCACACAAGGAGGGGTGCACACATGGAGGTGTGCAAGGGGGGTGTGCAAATACGGCCCACCTATGAACCGTGTTTGTAGGTGCAAAGGCTGCACCGTTATCCCGGCTGTGCGCTCGCATGGCGCAATGGGTTTGCTCTGCTCGGCGCTTCCTCTGGACACAGCGATCTATTTTGGGGAGGGCCAGCCCTGTTGGAGCGCTGCTTTGCGTGACCCGCCGCTCCCCATCAAGGGCAGAATCTAAACAATCTTGATTCCTGTCCCGGCCCCACGGGTTGGGCTCCTTCAATTGCAGGAAACGCCGCTTTGGCCGTGTTTATATATATGGGAACAGTGGGGAGACGGCGGAGGGAGAGACTTGGGGAGGGGGGAGAGGGGAAGGGAGGGGGCATGGATGGGTCGTGAGAAAAGCTCTGTCTATGGGTTTGCTGTGGGGTCTATGGGGTGTTGGGGGGGGATGTGAAATGGTGTGTAAAGAGAGGAATAAGATGGAAAGGAATGGAGAAGGAAAACTTTGCACTGATGGGAATGGAGCTGGGGGGCAGCGGTGGAGATGTGGGGTTTGGGGGGGGACCTATGGGTGCTTTTGGATGCGTGGTCCCTCACCCCATTCCCATGAAGGGCCACAGATTAGATTTACAGAGCTGGATTCCACTGGGCAGCACATCCCTTCCTATGGGACTGCTCCCATCCCAAACCCAATGCACCGAGGGCTGCCCCACTGCCTCCTCCCCACATCATCCCCATCATCCCCTTTCCTTCCTATAGGAAAATGCCCCCCAGAGCCCGTGGTGGGGCCGTGCTGGTGCTGCTGAGCCTCTCGTTGGCCATCGCTGCCGGTGAGTAGCCAAGAAATGGGAGCAGCCCCAACAGCCATTGGGAAACCCAACTAAAACCCAGCAGAAATGGAGCTGATCCTCAATCCCAGGGATCCAGGCTGGGATCACCCTTCCCCTCCCCATCCCCATCACCCAAAGCTTGGCTCGATGAGAACCATTATGGGGCCATAGTGGGACTGTGGGCGTCTGTCTGTCCCCCTGCTGCTGTCTGTCTGGCCGCCCTCGCTCTGAACTCGCTGCTTCCAGGAGGGTTTTGTTCCGTGCCAAAAAGCAGAGCTAATTTGGGAGGAGGGAGAGCAGCAAAAAGGGATGAGCCCAAAAACAACATCCCACAGTCCAGGTCCAATGTTCCCCATGGGCAGGATGCAAACCCAGCTGTGCAACGGAGGCATGGCCCCTGGTTGGTCCATCTTTGGCGTGGATATCATTGATCCCAAAGCCAACCCAGTGCTGGATGGGTGGATGATCAACCCAACACTGTGATCCCCTCCAGTGTCTCCTGACAGCCCCAAGTTGGTCTGAGGGTCTTTGGCAATGGGTTGCGTTGACCCCAAAGCCAACAGCACCCCAGTGTTGAATGGACAATGGTCCCCAACCCTGTGGTCCTCTCCAACATCTACTGGTGGTTCCAAGTTGTTCTGGTGGTCTTTGGCAATGGGTTGCGTTGACCCCAAAGCCAACAGCATCCCAATGCAGGCTGGAGCTAAATGGATGATCTCCCAAACCTGCTGTCCTCCCCAGTGTCTACTGGTGGTCCCAATATGGTCTGAGGGTCTTTAGCATTGACCCCAAAGCCAACAGCACCCCATGGACAATGGTTCCCTACCCCATGGTCCTCTCCTCTACTGGTGGTCCCATGTTGGTCTGGTGGTCTTAGGCATGGACAGCATTGACCCCAAAGCCAACAGCACTCCAGTGTTGAATGGACAACGGTCCCATCTACTTGTGGTCTCAAGTTGGTCTGGTGGTCTTTGGCATGGACAGCATTGACCCCAAAGCCAACAGCATCCCAACGCTGGATGGATGACGTCCCCAACCCTGTGACCCAAAGGTGATTTCCTCGTGCCCGCAGATGAGCTGCAATGTGCGTGCGACATGCCATACTGCCCCACACCCACCTGCACCGGCAAGGTGTGCTTCGTCAGCAAGAGGAGGGAGGCAGGGAGGGTGACCCAGCACAAGGGCTGCTTCTCAGAGCACCTGCTGGAGAACTGCAAGCCCTACGTGATGGAGCACTATGGCATCCGCTGCTGCAACGCCAGCATGTGCAATGCTGAGCTGGAGATCTACCTGAGAGGTACGAGGCTCTGGGCTGTCCCCTTTGAGGGGTATGGGGGATGTGGGGATGGGGTCTCTGGGTCTCCGAGTCATCCCCCTCTTTGCTTGGTATCCCTGGGGTTGTTTTTTCCCGTGTGGGGTGGGTGCCCCCCAGCGCCTCTCATTGGGTTGTGTCTGCAGAGCTGCCGTCTATGGGTGACCCCAATGCCAGCCCACCTTACCCATGCAAAGCACCTTCACCCTCCCCATTCCAAACCCCAAGGACCTCTGCCTTCTCTCACCCTTTCCATATCCATCCCCAAGCACCAAGAACTCCACCACCCCCATTTCCAAGCCCAAAGACCAAGGCACCAAGACCTCCACCCACCTCCATGTCCAACCCTAAGCATCAAGTCAAACCCCACCTTCATTCTTCACCCCACCAGGAGAAGAAGCCCTGGGACAGTCCCCTTCCCTCTCCAACCTCCTCCTGCTGATCTTCGTCCCGCTGCTGACGCTCCTCATCCTCGTGGCTCTCACCATCCTCTTCCTCTGGAAGTTGGCCCAGCATCGCCGCAAGAGGCTGCTCCTCTTCAAGCACAGCGACCTGGGGGACACGGACTTGATGCTGAAGGCATCCATGGTGGGAGACAGCACGTTGGAGGTGGGGAAGCTCCCTGGGGTCCCCATGGTGTCCTGGGGGTGTGGGGTGACCACCCATCTCACATCGCTGCCGTCCTGGCCCTATAGGATTTGCTGAATGATGACTGCACCACGGGCAGCGGCTCAGGGCTGCCCTTCCTCGTCCAGCGCACGGTGGCCCGGCAGATCACCCTCGTGGAGTGTGTGGGTGAGGAGAGCAGAGATCCAGCCCCATTTGCCAAAACCCCATAGAGACACTGAGCTCTCCCCTGTCTCACTGGGAGAGAGTGGTTGGGTGGGTGTGTGGGGGTTGCGTTGGCCAAGGTCAACCCAACACAAGAACAAAGGGTCCTCCATCACCCCATTGCTGTTCCACAGCAAGAACTGGCTGATGGTTGGGACTGAGGTGAGGTTGGACCAGACGTTCTCCAGCTCTGTGATTCTATAGGGCTGGGATGGGGTGAAGGTTGGGGTCTGGAGGGGGTCCATGCATCACAGTGCTGTGGTCATGGCAGGTAAAGGGCGTTATGGTGAGGTGTGGAGAGGTGTGTGGCAAGGGGAGAACGTGGCCGTCAAGATCTTCTCATCCCGGGATGAGCAGTCGTGGTTCCGTGAGACCGAGATCTACAACACGGTGCTGCTGCGGCACGACAACATCCTGGGTGAGTGGGGAGATGTGGGGACGGGGATGGTAACACATGGCTCCATCACCCAACTCCTCTCCCCATACAGGCTTCATCGCCTCCGATATGACCTCGAGGAACTCCAGCACCCAGCTGTGGCTCATCACCCACTACCACGAGAACGGCTCGCTCTACGACTACCTGCAGAGGACAACCCTGGATGTGGAGACCTGCCTGGGGTTGGCAGCCTCCATCATCTGTGGCCTCGTCCACCTCCACGTGGAGATCTTTGGCACACAGGGCAAACCCGCGATCGCTCACCGTGACCTGAAGAGCAGGAACATCCTGGTCAAAAGCAACCGGCAGTGCTGCATCGCCGACCTGGGTGAGACTGAGCTCCTTTGGGCCACATGGTGCCAACCATCCATCCATCCATCCATCCATGCATCCATTCCTTCATCCATCCAGATGTTCCTCCATCCTTCCATCCATTCCTTCATCCCACTCTCCATCCATCCAAACCCTCATCCCTCCATCCATCTAACACTAAATCCAATGCTACATCCATCCAACCAACCCTCCATCCATCCGTCCAACCCTACATCCAGCCAGCCAGCCTCCCATCCATCCAACCCTCATCCCTCCATCCATCCAACCCTACATCCAACCCTACATTCATCCAGCCAACCCTCCACCCAACCCCACGTCCCTCCATCTAACCAACCCTACAACCAACCCTCCATCCATCCCTCCATACAACCCTTCATCCATCCAGCCCCCCATCCATCCCTATATCCATCCATCCAACCCTCCATCCATCCAACCAACTTTCCATCCCTCCATCTACCCTTCCACCCCTCCATCCAACCCTACATCCATCCAACCAACCCTACATCCATCCAACCCTACAAACAACCATCCATCCATCCATCCAAACCTCCCTCCACCCCTCCATCCAACTCTACAACCAAGCCTACGTCCATCCAACCAACTCTCTCTCCACCCCTCCATATAACCCTCCATATAACTCTCCATCCCTCCATCCATCCAACCCTACACCCCTCCATCCCTCCAACCCTACAACCAACCCTATATCCATCCAACCAACCCTATGTCCATCCCTCCATCCAACCCTACAACCATCCATTCATTCATCCAAACTTCCCTCCATCCAACTCTACAACCAAGCCTACATCCATCCAACCAACTCTCTCTCCACCCCTCCATATAACCCTCCATATAACCCTCCATATAACTCTCCAACCCTCTGTCCATCCAACCCTCCGTCCATCCAACCCTCCGTCCATCCAACCCTACATCCATCCAACCAACCCTACATCCATCCCTCTATATAACCCTCCATCTACCTCTCCATCCCTCCATCCCTCCAACCCCACAACCAACCCTATATCCATCCAACCATCCCTCTCTCCACCCCTCCATATAACCCTCCATATAACTCTCCATCCCTCCATCCATCCAACCCTACAACCAACCCTATATCCATCCAACCAACCCTATGTCCATCCCTCCATCCAACTCTACAACCATCCATTCATCCATCCAAACTTCCCTCCATCCAACCCTACAACCAACCCTACATCCATCCAACCAACCCTCTCTCCACCCCTCCATATAACCCTCCATATAACTCTCCATCCCTCCGTCCATCCATCCCTCCGTCCATCCATCCCTCCGTCCATCCATCCCTCCGTCCATCCAACCCTCCGTCCATCCATCCCTCCATCCATCCAACCCTACACCCCTACAACCAACCCTACATCCATCCAACCAACCCTCTTTCCATCCCTCTATATAACCCTCCATCTACCTCTCCATCCCTCCATCCATCCAACCCTATAACCAACCCTACATCCATCCAACCAACCCTCTCTCCACCCCTCCATATAACCCTCCATATAACTCTCCATCCCTCCATCCATCCAACCCTACACCCCTCCATCCCTCCAACCCTACAACCAACCCTACGTCCATCCAACCAACCCTCTCTCCATCCCTCCATATAACCCTCCATATAACTCTCCATCCCTTCGTCCATCCAACCCTACGTCCATCCAACCCTACACCCCTACAACCAACCCTACATCCATCCAACCAACCCTCTCTCCATTCCTCTATATAACCCTCCATCTACCCCTCCATCAATCCAACCCTACATCCATCCAACCAACCCTCTCTCCACCCCTCCATATAACCCTCCATCTACCTCTTCATCCCTCCATCCATCCAACCCTACAACCAACCCTACATCCATCCAACCAACCCTATATCCATCCAACCAACCCTACATCCATCCAACCAACCCTATATCCATCCCTCCCCCCCAGGCCTGGCCGTCATGCACTCCCAGGGCAGCGACTACCTGGACATTGGCCACAACCCTCGTGTTGGCACCAAACGTTACATGGCCCCGGAGGTTCTGAGCGAGCAGATCCGCACCGACTGCTTCGAGTCCTATAAGAAGACAGATATCTGGGCTTATGGCTTGGTGCTATGGGAGATCACCCGGCGCACCGCAGTCAATGGTGAGCACAGAGCAGCCTCAGCCTCCAGCCCTCCTCCTCCTTCTCCTCCTCTTCCCCTTTTTTTTTCCCCTGGCCCTGCAGATTAGCTGTAAATTATAAACACTGTAATCTGGTGTCAGCACCCGGCTGGCTGATTAAAGGGCCCATTAGGCTCAATCAGTGCTTTGTTTGTTCGGGAGCTGATTAGCAAACAAGCAGCATCCAGGGGGCGGCTGGCTGAGCTCCAATGGGACCTGCAGGGCAGTGGGGTCCCCACGGGGGTCCCCTCATCCCAACCCATCCCAAAGCCCATTAGTGCTGTTAATTAATTGATGGGTGCTGGAAGCAGAAGGACCCCCCCCCCCTTCTGGCACAGTCTGGTTGGGTTAATCCCACTGACCGCTCAGGGTCTCCTTTGGGTTCAGTATTTACGCTGAATTACTGCATGGGGTGACCATCACACAGCACCCCCCAAGTTTAAACCCCCATAGGGTCCCTGGGTGAGTGGGGGTGGAGCTGGGGGCCAATGGGACCCCTGAGTCCCGTTGTGGGTGTGTGGGGTGGGGGAGCAGAGGGGGGTTAAACCCAATGTGTGGGGACAGATGGAGGCACTAAGTGGGATTAGTGGGGCCGGCTGGCGGGGTCGGGTGGGAGAGGGGCTGAGGGCAGGGCTGGAGACCCCTGACCATCCCAATGAGGTCCCATGGTGCACCCTGATATAGGGCTGGAGTCTCTGCTCCCCCCCATAACCACCCCAATGAGACCCCATAGTGCACCCCAGCATAGGGTGGAGCCCATGTTCACCAAACCATCCCATTGAGGCCCCATAGAGCAGCAGAGCTGTGCACCCCATGCACCCTGCTATAGGTTTGGAGCCCCTAACCCCCCCAGACCACCCCAATGAGACCCCATAGTGCACCCCAGCATAAGACTGGAGCCCCTGAACCCCCAAACCATCCCATTGAGGCCCCATAGTGCAGCAGAGCTGCACACCCCACACACCCTCATATAGGATTGGAGCCCCTATCCCCCCAGATCACCCCAATGAGAGATCCCATAACACATCCCCACATAGGGCTGGAGCCCCCATGCCCCCCAGACCACCCCAATGAGACCCCATAGCACACTTCAACATAGGGCTGGAGCCCCTGTGCCCCTAAAGCATCCCATTAAGGCCCCATAGAGCACCAGAACTGTGCACCCCACACACCCTCATATAGGGCTGGAGCCTTTCTGCCCCCCAGACCACCCTAATGAGCCCCCACAGCACAGTCCAACATAGGGCTGGAGACTGTGTGCCCCCAAAGCATCCCGTTAAGACCCCATAGAGCATCAGAACTGTGCACCCCACACACCCTCATATAGGGCTGGAGCCTTTGTGCCCCCCAGCCCACCCCACTGAGCCCCTCACCCCATAGGCATCGTGGAGGAGTACCGGCCGCCCTTCTTCGATGCGGTGCCCAGCGATCCCAGCTTCGAGGACATGAAGAAGGTGGTTTGCATCGAGCAGAGAACCCCCACTGTGCCCAACCGCCTCTTCTCAGACCCGGTGAGACTTTGGGCAAACCCCTCAGCCCCCCCCACTTGTCCCCATTTACCCCCAGGGCCCCCATCCCCCCTTTGCTCCCAGGCACCACATACCACCAAGGACCCCCTCTGTCCCCCCCTTTGCCCCCAGGCACTTTGTACCCCTAGGACCCCCCAGTCCCCTCTTTAATCCCAGGACCCCCCTGTCCCCCTTTGCCCCCCAGGGTCCCCATCTCCCCTTTGCTCCCAGGCACTACACACCCCCCAGGACCCCCCAGTCCCCTCTTTACCCCCAGGACCCCCCTGTCATCCTTTGCCCCCCAGGATCCCCATAATCCCCCCTTTGCCCCCAGGGCCCCCCTTTACTCCCAGGCACTTTGTACCCCCAGGACCCCCCCATCCTCCCTTTGCCCCCATGCACTTTGTACCCCTCAGCCCCCCCACTTGTCCCCCTTTGCCCCCAGGGCTCCCATCTCCCCTTTGCTCCCAGGCACTACACACCCCCCAGGACCCCCCAGTCCCCTCTTTACCCCAGGACCCCCCCAATCCCCCCTTTGCCCCCAGGGCCCCCCTTTACTCCCAGGCACTTTGTACCCCCAGGACCCCCCCCATCCTCCTTTGCCCCCAAGACCCCCTCAGCCCCCCCTTTGCCCCCCGTCCTTCTTTGCCCCCCAGGACCCCCCAGCCCCCCTTTACCCCCAGGCACTTTGTACCCCTCAGCCCCCCCACTTGTCCCCCTTTGCCCCCAGGGCTCCCATCTCCCCTTTGCTCCCAGGCACTACACATCCCCCAGGACCCCCCAGTCCCCTCTTTACCCCCAGGACCCCCCAAGCCCCCCCTTTGCCCCCAGGGCCCCCCTTTACTCCCAGGCACTTTGTACCCCCAGGACCCCCCCCCCCATCCTCCTTTGCCCCCCAGGACCCCCCAGCCCCCCCTTTACCCCAAGACACTGCATACCCCTCAACTCCCCCCCCACACCTTGTTCCCCTTTACCCCCAGGACCCCCCTTTGCTCCCAGGGCCCCCCTTTACTCCCAGGCACTTTGTACCCCCAGGAGCCCCCCATCCTCCTTTGCCCCCCAGGACCCCCCAATCCCCCCTTTGCCCCCAGGCACTCCATACCCCTCAGCCCCCTCACTTGTCCCCCTTTGCCCCCAGGGCTCCCATCTCCCCTTTGCTCCCAGGCACTACACACCCCCCAGGACCCCCCAGTCCCCTCTTTACCCCCAGGACCCCCCTGTCATCCTTTGCTCCCCAGGACCCCCCAAATCCCCACTTTGCCCCCAGGACCCCCCAGCCCCCCCTTTACCCCCATGCACTTTGTACCCCTCAGCCCCCCCACTTGCCCCCCTTTGCCCCAAGGGCCCCCATCCCCCCTTTGCTCCCAGGCACTACACACCCCCCAGGACTCCCCAGTCCCCTCTTTACCCCAGGGCCCCCACGTCCTCCTTTGCCCCCCAAGATGCCCCCTGTCCTCCTTTGCCCCCAGCCCCCCCTTTACTCCCAGGCACTTTGTATCCCAAGGCCCCCCCCATCCTCTTCTGCCCCCCAGGACCCCTCAGCCCTCCCTTTACCCCAAGACACTGCATACCCCTCAACCCACCCCCCCCCACCTTGTCCCCCTTTACCCCCAGGGCCCCCCTTACTCCCAGGCATTTTGTACCCCCAGGACCCCCCCCATCTTCCTTTGCCCCCCAGGATCCCCCAACTTCCCCCTTACCCCCATGCACTTTGTACCCCTCAGCCCCCCCACTTGTCCCCCTTTGCCCCCAGGACCCCCCCAGCCCCCACTTTGCCCCCAGGGCCCCCCTGTACTCCCAGGACCCCCCCATCCTCCTTTGCCCCCCAGGACCCCCCAGCCCCCCCTTTACCCCCAGGCACTTTGTACCCCTCAGCCCCCCCCTTGTCCCCCTTTGCCCCCCAGGTTCTTCGTGCTCTGCCGGGACTGATGAAGGAGTGCTGGTATCAGAGCCCAGCAGCACGACTCACAGCTCTGCGCATCAAGAAATCCTTGCAGAAGCTGCAGCAAAACCTGCACCAACCCAAAGAGGAGCAGTGAGCCCCAAAGTGGGGGATGAGGGAGGGGGGAGAGAGAAATGCAACAGCAAAAAGAAGCAAAAAACAAAAAGCAAATCAAAAGCAAAGCAGCATTTTCCTGCTGTGGTCGCTGCATCCCTTTGCACCCACAGCCCACGTTGGTTGTGGGGCAGCTCATCTTATTTAATGACCCAAATGTAATATATTGAATAAAGCACAGCGCTGTCGTGGCACTACGTGGCTACAAAGGTCCCCGTGGGGCATTGCATTGATTGATGCAATGCATTGCATTGCTCGGTGCATTGCTCAGTGCATTGCATTGCTGCAGGCCTCGTGCATTGCTTGGTGTGTTGCATTGCTCAGTGCATTGCATTGATGCAGGCCTTGTGCATTGCATTAATGCATACCTCATGCATTGCTCAGTGCATTGCATTGATGCAGGCTTTGTGCATTGCTTGGTGTGTTGCATTGCTCAGTGTATTGCATCGCTGCAGGCTTTGTGCATTGTTAAGTGCATTGCATTGCTGCATGTCTTGTGCATTGCTCGATGCATTGCATTGCTGCATGTCTTGTGCATTGCTTGGTGTGTCACATTGCTCAGTGCATTGCATTGGTGCAGGCCTTGTGCATTGCATTACTGCGTGCCTCATGCATTGCTCAGTGCATTGCATTGCTCCAGGCTTTGTGCATTGCATTGCTGCATGCCTCGTGCATTGCATTGCTCAGTGCATTGCACTGCATTGTTGCAGGCTTTGTGCATTGCTCTTTGCACTGCATGCACGTAGGTTCTGTGCAGTACTCAATGCATACTTTGAGCACTGCTCATTGCACACATGCAAGCAAACACACACACACACACACACATATGAAGATCCATGAACACGTACATCCATACACACATGTACGTCCACACACACATGTAGATCCACGCTCACATACACGTTTACATACATGCACATATACACACACATACATGCATACACATGTATGCACACACACATGCACACACACACACACATACACACACACACATACACACACAATACACTCACATACACACACACACACACATATGTAGATCCATGCACACATGTTCATCCATACACATACACGTTTACATACATGTACATATACACACATACATGCATACACACATAAATACATGCATATACATGTATGCACACACACATGCACACATGCATGTACACACACACACATACACACACACACACAAGCACACACACATATGTAGATCCCTGCACACATACACACATACACGTTTACATACATGCACATACACACGCATACATGCATACACACATAAACACACGTGTACACATACACATGTATGCACACACACATACATACACACATATGTAGATCCATGCACACATGCACACATACACATTTACATACATGCACATATACACACACATACATGCATGCACACATAAATACACACATACACATGTATGCACACACAAATGCATGTACATACACACACATACAAACACACACACACACACACATATGTAGATCCATGCACACATACACGCATACACGTTTACATACATGCACATACACACACATGCATGCACACATAAACACGTATGCACACACGCATGCGCACACACATACACACACACACACATGTAGATCCATGCACACATGTTCATCCATACACTTACACGTTTACATACATGCACATATACACACACATACATGCATACACACATAAATACATACACATGTATGCACACATACACACACATGCACACATACACACACACACGTTTACATACATGCACATATACACACACATACACTCACATACACAAACACATACACACACATATACACATACACACACATGCACACATACACACACACACGTTTACATACATACACACACACACACATACACGGTGCGTCCCCTTTAAGACTCGCCCCGCCCCCTCCCCCTTAGCCCCGCCCCCTCATGCTGTGACCACACCCCCTCCCTCCCTTAGCCCCGCCCCCTCCTTTAGCCCCGCCCCCTCCCTCCCTCCCTCGCCGCCGCCGCCGTTGGGCTCCATGGCCGCGGCTCTCGCCATGGCCGCCCCCCCCCGCCGCCCCCCGCCGTCCTCCTCCGCTTCCTCCCGTTCCCCCGCCGCCGTTCTGCCGCTCCTCGCTCTCCTCGTGGCCGGTTCTCCCGGTGGAGCTCGCGGTGAGTTCGGCTTCAGGCCCGGCCCGTCAATCCCGGCCACAACATGGCGGCGCGGCGCCCCGCCCCCGCCCGGCGGCACCTGAGGGGGGGGGGGGGGGGTTTGAAATGGGGGGGTAATGGGGGATAATGGGGGGTAATGGGGGATAATGGGGGGTAATGGGGGATAATGGGGGGTAATGGGGGTCCTGAGGGGTCACTGTGTGGGGCTGAGCTCTGAACGGAGCCCTGAAGGGCCATGAGGGGATTTGGGGGGGGGGCTATGAATGGATGGAGGGGGGGGGGGGGGGGCTGAGGGGGTTTAAAGGGGGTATGAGTGGGCTTAAAGGGGTCCTGAATGGGTTTGGGGGGTCTTGAGTGGGTTTAAAGGGGCCTTGAATGGGTTTAAAGGGGGCATGAGTGGGTTTAAAGGGGTCCTGAATGGGCTTAAAGGGGTCCTGAGTGGGTTTGGGGGGGACCTGAATGGGTTTGGGGGGGTCTTAAATGGGTTTGGGGGGGTCTTGAGTGGGTTTAAAGGGGTTCTGAGTGGGTTTTAAGGGGGCCTGAATGGGTTTAAAGGGGTCCTGAATGGGTTTGGGGGGGTCTTAAATGGGTTTAAAGGGGCCTTGAATGGGTCTAAATGGGTCCTGAATAGGTTTAATGGGGTCCTGAATGAGCTTAAAGGGGTCCTAAATGGGTTTGGGGGGGTCCTCAGTGGACTTAAAGGGGTCCTGAATAGGTTTAAAGGTGTCCTGAATGGGTTTAATGGGGGGGGCCCTGAGTGGGTTTAAAGGGGCCTTGAATGGGTTTGGGGGGGACCTGAATGTGTTTAAAGGGGCCCTGAGTGTGTTTGTGGGGGCTTGAATGGGTTTAAAGGGGTCCTAAGTGGGTTTTAAGGGGTCCTGAATAGGTTTAATGGGGTCCTGTATGGGCTTAAAGGGGTCCTAAATGGGTTTGGGGGGGTCCTCAGTGGGTTTAAAGGGGTCCTGAGTGGGTTTTAAAGGGGCCTGAGTTGGTTTAAAGGGGTTCTGAATGGGTTTAAAGGGGCCCTGAGTGGGTTTGGGGGGGCTTGAATGGATCTGGGGGGGGGGAAGGTGTAAGGAGGCCGCAGGTGATGTTTGGAGCAGCTCAAGGGCTCTGAGTGGAGCTGGGGGGGTCTCAGAGGGTCCTGGGGGGGGTCGTGTGAACTTAAAGAGACAGGAGGTCATTTTGAGGGGGGACCTGGGGGTCTATGAGTGGATCCTGGGGGGGGGGTTGAGGAGTCCAGAGATGGGGGGGCTCTGTGGTAATTTCAGGGGGTCTTTAAGGAGAGCTGAGGGGTTGGGGGGGCAGAGGAGGAGCCCCTGGGGGGGGGGGGGGGGGTCAGTGCTGGGGGCTCAGAGGGGGATTTGGGGTCCTGCCCATCCAGATTGAGGTGGGGGGGGGGGGTGATTAAGGGTCAGGGGGTTGGGGGGGGGGGGTCAAGAAGGGGAGTGTGGGGTTGGGAGGAGGAGCTGGGGGGGTTGGGGGCACCCAGAGCTTGGTAGGTCTATGGGGGGGGGGGCACAGCCTGGAGCACCCCCTGTGTGTATGTGTGTGGGGGGGTGTTTGGTGGGGGGGGTCCACCATGCTGAGCTGCAGCCCCACACTTATGGGGTCTCGTTGTGTGGGTCTGTAATGTAAAGGGGGGGGATTGGAGGAAAGCCTTGGGTTGCCCCATGCTTTTAGGGGCCCCTTTCCCCTCTATAGGGCTGTGACCATGGGGGGGGGTCCTAAATGCCCCCCTGTTTTAGGGCTCATTGGCACCTGTTGGTGCAGCAATGGGGGGTCGGTGGGTGCTTGTGTAACACTGGGATGTGTTGCAACAGGAGCCCGGTCTCACCAGCCCGGCTTTGCTGCAGGGAAGATCCCAATGAAGGCAGATCGGGACTTGTTGGATGTGAGATGGATGCAAGGGGAGGGTGCACACGCGTGTGTGTGTGTGTGTGTGTGTGTGTGTGTGTGTGTGCAAGGCAGGATGCACAGCAGATCCTTTGGGATGCATCCTTTAGGTAGGGTTTGCATTGATTGGAGCACGCTGGGTGCTGGGAAGCAAAGCAAAGGGTGTTGGTTGGTGTCTATTGGGTTGTGATGGATTGAAGCCCACCCCTGCTTTCCCTTATGGTTGGATATTGGGGGGGGGGGGTTTAAAGGGGTCCTGAGTGGGTTTAAAGGGGTCCTGAGTGGGTTTAAAGGGGTCCTGAGTGGGTTTGGGGGGACCTTGAATGGGTTTAAAGGGGTCCTGAGTGGGTTTAAAGGGGTCCTGAGTGGGTTTGAGGGGGTCTTGAATGGGTTTAAAGGGGTCCTGAGTGGGTTTAAAGGGGCCCTGAATGGGTTTAAAGGGGTACTGAGTGGGTTTGGGGGGTCTTGAATGGGTTTAAAGGGGTCCTGAGTGTGTTTAAAGGGGTCCTGAGTGGGTTTAAAGGGGTCTTGAATGGGTTTAAAAGGGCTTTGAATGGGTTTGGGGGGGACCTGAATGTGTTTAAAGGGGCCTTGAATGGGTTTAAAGGGGTCCTGAGTGGGTTTAAAGGGGTCCTGAATGGATTTTAAGGGGTCCTGAGTGGGTTTAGGGGGCCCTGAATGGGTTTAAAGGGGTCCCGAGTGGGTTTAAAGGGGTCCTGAGGGGGTTTGGGGTGGGCCTTGAATGGGTTTAAAGGGGTCCTGAGTGGGTTTAAAGGGGCCTTGAATGGGTTTAAAGGGGTCCTGAGTGGGTTTGGGGGGGTCTTGAATGGGTTTAAAGGGGTCCTGAGTGGGTTTGGGGGGGCCTTGAATGGGTTTAAAGGGGTTCTGAGTGGGTTTGGGGGACCTTGAATGGGTTTAAAGGGGTCCTGAGTGGGTTTGGGGGGGCCTTGAATGGGTTTAAAGGGGTCCTGAGTGGGTTTGGGGGGTCCTGAGTGGGTTTAAAGGGGCTCTGAGTGGGTTTGGGGGGATTTCTCAGATTTCTCAGCACTTTGAAGCTTTGCTGATGTTTCCTCTGCCCTAAGGGATGTGCTCTGATGGGGTTGGGGGGGTGGAAGGTGGGCTGCACCCTGAGTGCTGTGTTAATTTGACACAGAGATGGACCTGAGAGTGGATGGGGTGGGTTTCAGGCTCATAGAGTCAGCAGCATTGGTCTGTAGACCCCCAGAAGTGCCTATAGAGCCCCATATATGCCCTGTGGACCCCCAGAAGTGCCTGTGGACCCCCCAGAAATGCCTGTAGACCCCCCAGAAGTGCTTTTAGACCCCCAAGAAGTGCCCATAGACCCCCAAGAAGTGTCTGTAGACCCCCAGAAATGCCTTGTGGACCCCCAGAAATGCCTATAGACCCCCCCTTAAATGCCTGTAGACCCCCAGAAGTACCTGTGGACCCCCAGAAATACCTTGTAGACCCCCAGAAGTGCCTTATGGACCCCCAAGATGTGCCCGTAGACCCCCAGAAATGCCCATAGACCCCCATCAATTCTGCCCTGTTAGACCCCAGCAATGTCAATGGACCCCCATTGCTGTACAGTGGTGGGTTTCCAGCCCCGAAAGCCATCAGTTCTGCCCTGTTAGACCCCAGAAATGCCCATAGACCCCCGTCAGTTCTGCCCTGTTAGACCCCAGTAATGTCAATGCACCCCCATTGCTGTATGGTGGTGGGTTTCCAGCCCTGAAAGCCATCAGGTCTGCTTTGTAGACCCCAGAAATACCCATAGACCCCCATCAGTTCTGCTCTGTAGATCCCAGAAATGCCCATAGACTCCCATCAGTTCTGCTCTGTTAGACCCCAGCAATGTCAATGGACCCCCATTGCTGTACAGTGGTGGGTTTCCAGCCCCAAAAGCCATCAGGTCTGCTTTGTAGACCCCAGAAATGCCCATAGACCCCCATCAGTTCTGCTCTGTACATCCTAAAGCTGTGCAGTGGTGGGTTTCCAGCCCCAAAAGCCGTCATTTCTGCCCTGTTAGACCCCAGTAATGTCAATGGACCCCCATTGCTGTACGGTGGTGGGTTTCCAGCCCTGAAAGCCATCATTTCTGCTCTGTAGACCCCAGCAATGCCCATAGACCCCCATCAGTTCTGCCCTGTTAGACCCCAGCAATGTCAATGGACCCCCATTGCTGTACAGTGGTGGGTTTCCAGCCCCGAAAGCCATCAGTTCTGCTCTGTAGACCCCAGCAATGCCCATAGACCCCAGCAATGCCCATAGGCCCCCATCATTTCTGCTCCATAGACCCCAGAAATGCTCATAGACCCCAGAAATGCCCATAGACCCCCATCAGTTCTGCTCTGTAGACCCCAGCAATGCCCATAGACCCCAGCAATGCCCATAGACCCCCATCAGTTCTGCTCTGTAGCCCCCCCATAATACACCTGAGACCATCCAACATGGATTTGAACCCCCAAAATCCATCGATGCTGGGCTCTGCAGCCCAGCAATGCTCAGTGTGGACGGACCAGAACCATTTTGGTGCCTCCTGATCCATTTTCCTCCCTATGTGAGCACCCAAGCAGGCGTCAGACCCGAGCACGGCGAGGCGGTTCGGAGCCATATGTCTGTTTTCTCAGCTGAAGAGCAACAGCAGCAGAAATGTCAAGGCTCCTTCTAATTAACCCAGTAATGATGAGGCTCCTGTCAATTCCCTTATTTAACATTCATTTCCAGCTCCTCTTGTGTTGCTTCACTCGATGCAGGGGAGCTCTTTGAAGGTGAGAGCATGTCTTTATCTCTCCCCCCCCCCCTGTAATAGATGCATTCAATGTATTAGATGCATTCAATGTATTAGATGCATTCAATGCAGCCACGTCCATGCTCAGCCCATAGGGACTGCAGCCAGTTGGGGCTCTTGTTTCTTAACTTTAAATATCCCCATAGAACTTTTAGGTGCTGGATTCCTTGTGTGCAAGTGCTGCTGCTCCTTCTTCTTTTTTTTCCCCCTACAGTGCTTTGCTTTGCTGGCTAATTTTAACTCTGTTTCATTTAGCAGCAGTGGGTCAGTCGATTGCAGGAGCTCCAGCAGGGAATGAAAGAGGGGAAGGGATGGGGAAAATGCAGGGAAGGATTTGAGATGGCAGCACGTTGTCTGCAGAGAGCAGCGCTGAGCTTTAAGGACCTTCCCAACCCAACCATCCCATGGGTCCATGATCTTTAAGGTTCTTTCCAACCCAACCATCCCATGGTTTCATGATCTTTAAGGACCTTTCCAACGCAGCCATCCCTTGGTTCTGTGGCCTTTAAAGACCTTTTCAACCATCTCATGGTTCTATGATCTTTAAGGACCTTCCCAACCCAACCATCCCATGGGTCCATCATCTTTAAGGTCCTTTCCAACCCAACCATATAATGGTTCTGTCATCTTTGATCTTTAAGGACCTTCCCAACCCAACCATCCCATGGTTCTGTGATCTTTAAGGACCTTCCCAACCCAACCATCCCATGGTTCCATGATCTTTAAGGACCTTTCCAACCATCCCATGGTTCTGTGGCCTTTAAGGACCTTCCCAACCCAACCATCTTGTGGTTCTGTGATCTTAAAGGACCTTTCCAACCCAACCATCCCGTGGTTCTATGATCTCTCAGGACATTACAGCATCTAAAGGGGCAGCAGAGGCACAAACCCAATTGTTTCCCATTTCTTTCCCTGCTGGGAGTGCAGGGATGGAGCTGCCCCCATTGGGGACCCACAGCTCGTTATGGTGACCCACAGCTGCCCCCATAGGAACCCATAGCTGCCCCCATGGGGTCTCCCAGGTCATTAATGGAGCTGGTATGGAAATGGAGAGGGGTTTATGGAGCAGGTATGGAAATGGAGAGGGGTTTATGGAGCTGGTATGGGAATGGAGAGGGGTTTATGGAGCTGGTATGGAAATGGAGAGGAGCTTATGGAGCTGGTGTGGAAATGGAGAGGGGTTTATGGAGCTGGTATGGGAATGGAGAGAGGTTTATGGAGCTGGTATGGAAATGGAGAGGGGTTTATGGAGCTGGTATGGGAATGGAGAGGAGGTTATGGAGCTGATATGGAAATGGAGAGGGGTTTATGGAGCTGGTATGGGAATGGAGAGGAGGTTATGGAGCTGATATGGAAATGGAGAGGGGTTTATGGAGCTGGTATGGGAATGGAGAGGAGCTTATGGAGCTGTATGGAAATGGAGAGGGGTTTATGGAGCAGCGAGGAGGCTGATTTGCCTTTGAGATGTGGAAGTGCCGCAGCCCACATCTTCCTGCCTTGGAAAGGAGAGCGATGGGAACGGCTGGGTTTGGCCGTGCCCAAAAGGAACCTGCGTGGTGGGACGTGTTCCTGCACCAGCTTTAATTCACCCTCCAAGTTCCTGATAAAGCAATGAAGGAGCTGCTGGGAGGCCCCGTTTCCTTTGAGCAGACATGAAGGCAGGAATGTGCCCCGGCTGCTCTTCCCTCCCCGTGTTGTTTCATGGTGGTTCCAACCTTTGTTCCTGGCTGCAGATCTGTCCTTCCTGTGCTCATATCTGGGGGGGATTTCATTGCATTCAATTCATCCCTTAATTCCAAAGCAGCCCCTTCAAAGCTGAGCAGCTCCGATGCTCGCATTGCATTCCTGGGGTGCATCCCTTTGCTCTCTGTGTTTCCATATAGAAAACCCTGCAGCCCCTTTTGCTTTTCCCTATGGCTGCAGCCCAGCTCACAGCAGCAGCAGCTGGGAAACAAAGAAGCACAAGTGCAGGCTCCTAATGCAATTAGCCGCCGATTTACCGCTCAGATGAGGGATAATGGGCATCTTCCTCCCATACAGCCCATGGAGTCGGTGTGGAGCTGCTTGTTCCCCCCCCCTTCCTGCCCCCAAGCTCCCCACCCCAGTTGCAAAGCAGCTCAGTGCTGGCCCTATGGCTGGGTGCTCATTAGACCCACTGAGGGTGCTGCATTGACTGCTGTGTGCATCCTTTGGGTGCAGCTATAGGGCTGGGGGGGGGGGGGGGAAGGATTAACCCTGCTGTTGTGGCTCCAAACCCTCCTGTTCCTGCAGCAGGTGGGCACACATTGTAGGGTTGATATACATTGTAGGGTTGATACACATACGGTTGGTCCACATTATAGGGTTAATATACAATGCAGGGTTGGTACATGATATAGGGCTGGTACACATAGGGTTGGTCCACGTTATAGGGTTAATATACATTGCAGGGTTGGTACATGATGTAGGGCTGGTGCACATAAGGTTGGTACATGATATAGGGCTGGTACACATAGGGTTGGTACATGAGATAGGGTTGGTGCACATAGGGTTGGTACATGATATAGGGCTGGTACACATAGGGTTGGTCAACGTTATAGGGTTAATATACAATGCAGGGTTAGTACATTATATAGGGTTGGAACACATAGAGTTGGTCCACGTTATAGGGTTAATATACAATGCAGGGTTGGTACATGATATAGGGTTGGTGCACATAGGGTTGGTACATGATATAGGGCTGGTACACATAGGGTTGGTACATGATATAGGGTTGGTGCACATAGGGTTGGTCCATGTTATAGGGTTAATATACATTGCAGGGTTGGTACATGATGTAGGGCTGGTACAATTAGGGTTGGTACATGATATAGGGTTGGTGCACATAGGGTTGGTCCATGATATAGGGTTGGTGCACATAGGGTTGGTCCACGTTATAGGGTTAATATACATTGCAGGCTCCCTCCAGGGAGGCTGAGATCCCAAGCAAACCCTGTTTGCTGCTCAGCCAGCTCCACCCTCCTCCTGCACATTGTTGCTCTGCCCTTTGTTTGCAGGTACAGGGCTTTGCTTGCAGGTTTATGGCAAAGCTGGGGGGGTCCACCCTGGGGCTTCTGTGCTCTGCACCCAAACGATGCTCGTGGAGAGCAGGGATGTGCACGACACACAGCTGGTTCCTAATGGAGCCCCTGGGCTGTTTGGGTGGAGCAGACTCAGCTGGCAGCTCCGGTTGGAGCTGAGCTGGGGTTGGCGTGGGACGAACATCCTTGCAGGGCTGTCGGGTCTGCTCTGTTGGTGGCTGCAGGGAGGGCTGGCAGCAACCTCTGATTGCATTTTGTTGTGCTCTGTGCTCTCTGCACCATCAAACAGGAGCTGCTGCACCTCCCAGACCTGGAGACGACCCTCCCAAGGGGGAAAATAAAGAGAAGAAATTGATTTTGCTTTGCACTTTTGGTCCCTGTTGGTTGTTAAGGGTTCGGTCTCGCTGTGTTTTGCAGCTCTGACGTGTCTGTGCTCTGATTGCAAACAAGCCAACTCCACCTGCGAGACCGACGGCGCCTGCATGGTGTCTGTGTTCAACCTGGATGGGGTGAAGCACCACGTGAGGACCTGCATCCCCGAAGCCAAACTGATCCCTGCTGGGAAACCCTTCTACTGCCTGAGCTCCGAGGATCTGCGCAACACGCACTGCTGCTACTCTGACTTCTGCAACAAGATCGACCTGATGGTTCCCAGCGGTGAGGGGGGGGGGCATGGAGGGGACATGGAGGGGGATGCATGGAGGGGGGATGCATGGAGGGGGGGTGCATGGGATGCATGGAGGGGGGTGCATGGAAGGGAGGTGCATGGAGGGGGGATGCATGGGATGCATGGAGGGGAGATGCATGGAGGGGACGTGGAGGGGGATGCATGGAGTGGGGATGCATAGAGGGGGGATGGAGGGGGGTGCATGGAAGGGAGGTGCATGGAGGGGGGATGCATGGGATGCATGGAAGGGGGATGCATGGGATGCATGGAGGGGAGATGCATGGAAGGGAGGTGCATGGAGGGGGGATGCATAGAGGGGGGATGCATGGGATGCATGGAGGAGGGGTGCATGCAGGGGGAATGCATGGAGGGGGATGCATGGGATGCATGGAGGGGGATGCATGGAAGGGAGGTGCATGGAGGGGGGATGCATGGGATGCATGGAGGGGAGATGCATGGAAGGGAGGTGCATGGAGGGGACATGGAGGGGGGATGCATAGAGGGGGGATGCATGGGATGCATGGAGGAGGGGTGCATGCAGGGGGAATGCATGGAGGGGGGATGCATAGGGGGGGATGCATGGGATGCATGGAGGGGGGATGCATGGAAAGGAGGTGCATGGAGGGAAGGTGCATGGAGGGGGGATGCATGCAGGGGAGGTCTGGCTGCTTGGGGTTGGGATTGCTTGGGGTTCTCAGCGGCATCTTCACTGCTCCCCTTTGGTTGCTGTGCAAACCTGAGCACTTGGCTCGTTTCCTTGCTGGGTAAAGTGGAGGTAATAATGAGCTGCTTCCAATTAACACGTGGAGATGCTCAGCTCCCCTGTGGCAGATGAATGGCAGCAGACGATGCGGTGCTGCTCTGGGGGAAGGTTCCCTATTCAGTTGTGGTTGGGTTTTTCCCCCCAACCCCCCCCTCACCTTCACCCACTGATGATGACGCTCCTCTCCTTATCAGCCCTATCTCCACGCAGGCTCCTGGAGGAGCAGCAGCAGATCTGAGCAGCTGCAGTTAACCAGGGCTCTGCTTTGCTGTCTGCATGGCCTGAGGACAGCAGGCCGTGCTCCCTGCTCCCTCTATCATCCTCTTGGCCATGCTTTGGTGCTGCACACCTCCATGGCTTAGCACAGGGAGCAGAGCAGGGCAGAGGATGCCCGCCTGGTGCTGAGGGAGCAGCCCTGCCCAGCCTGGGGGTGTGGGAACTGTCTGCTGTCAGGACAGGGAAGTGCACAGAACTTCCTCATTGCTTTGCATGAACTTCCTCGTTGCTCTGCATTTCAGCCTGTTGTGCCGTGGGTCTGATGAAGGCGGCGGGATCCGCTTCCTTTGGGTGCAGTGGGGGAAGCCCTGTCTGCTCTCAAGGCGAGCAGTTGCTCTTGTGGTATACAGGACAAAGGGGGGGCTGCTTGATTTTCCTCCCCCTTGGATTTGGCCAAAGCAGAGCACAGCAATGCAAAGCACAGCAGAGCACAGCAAAGCACAGCAGAGCACAGCAATGCAAAGCAAAGCACAGCAATGCAAAGCAAAGCAGAGCGCAGCAAAGCACAGCAGAGCACAGCAATGCAAAGCAAAGCACAGCAATGCAAAGCAAAGCACAGCAATGCAAAGCACAGCAATGCAAAGCACAGCAGAGCACAGCAATGCAAAGCAGAGCACAGCAATGCAAAGCAGAGCACAGCAAAGCACAGCAGAGCACAGCAATGCAAAGCAAAGCACAGCAATGCAAAGCAAAGCACAGCAATGCAAAGCAGAGCACAGCCTGGAGGAGCAGAGCTGGCTCCCCCCCTGCTGAGCAGCAGGAGCTGTCATCCCCAGCACCACAACCAAAGCTTTGCTTTCCTTTGTGGATCCTCCCTGCAGTTTGGCTGCATGGCAGCAGCCGTCCCTATGTTAACACTGCTGGTTGTGCACCCTCTGCCATCCCAGGGCTGCAAGGAAAGTCTGGGCTCCAAGAGGGGACTTAAAGCACGAGGAGGTGCTCATGGAACGCTTGCAAAGGAGTGATGATGATGATGATGATGATGATGATGATGATGATGATGATGATGATGATGATGATGATGATGATGATGATGATGATGTGCTTCTTGTTGCTTCCCTCTGCAGGACACCTGAAGGACAACGAGCCCCCATCCAGCTGGGGTCCGGTGGAGCTGGTGGCGGTGATTGCTGGGCCCGTCTTCCTCATCTTCGTGGTCATCATCATCGTCGTCTTCGTGTTTCATCACCACCAACGCGTCTATCACAACCGGCAGCGGCTGGACATGGAGGATCCCTCTTGTGAAATGTGCCTGTCCAAGGACAAGACGCTGCAGGATCTCGTCTACGATCTCTCCACCTCCGGCTCAGGTTCAGGTAAGGAAGCTCCGACTGCAAATGACAATGAGGGCATAGAGCTGCAGAGCTGCTGGCTCAGGTTGCAGATTTGAGGCTGTTGCATCACCAACCCACGTGTGCTGCTCTATCAGCAGGAGGAGCAAATGCTGTTTGCAGGGCCTGTGTCATCCCATCCCATGGAACAGTGGGGGAAGGAAGTGTTTTATTCATGGCTTTAGGTTAAGAAATAGAGTTTTACAGCACGGTGGAGTAATCCACAGAGGCAGAGAATGTAGCAACCAGGAGCCAACCTGCAGCACCACGTCTGCTATATATAAACTGTTTGGGGATCTCTTCTGTGCTCGCTGTCAGCAGGTGAGCTCTGCAGCTTGCATCAGCTGTGTTAGGGCTCCTTTCCTAACAGGAGTGTTGGGGTTTTACTGCATTTCAGCATTGTCAGCCTTGATCTGCCATGGAGCAGAACTTCCCTGACTGCCATTTATCCTCAGTGCTGGTGCTTTGCAAGCTGCCTCAAAGCGATAACGCAGCTCCTTTCCAAGCAGCCAAATGGCCCTTCCTACCCAAGATCCTACCTTGGATCCTGCTTAGGCTGCCGAGCAGCATCAAAAATAAAGGCTTGTGGGTTTGGTAATGTTCCTCTTTGGGCTTTGGGAGTTTCTATTCAGTGGTGATCAGGTCCCCTCAGTGTTCTCTCCCCCAGGGGAACACTGGGGTTCTCAGCCTGTCCCCACCAGGAGCTGCTCCAGGCCCCCACAGCTCTGCACCCCCCTGTGGGGCTCTCCCAGCAGTTCCCAGTCAGCTCTGAACTGGGGAGCCCAGTGCTGGGCCCAGTGCTCCAGATGGGGCCTTCCCACCTCCCTGCCCTGCTGGCCCCACTCTAATCAGTGCCCCCAGGCAAACATTGGCCTTGTTGGCCACCAGAACACGCTGCTGGCTCATGCTCAACTGTTGCTCAACCAGGACACCATTGGCCTTCCTTGCCAACTGGGACACCCTGCTGGCTCATAGTCCTCTGCTGGCCAACCATGGGTCAGTTGGGACACCAGTGACCCTCTTGGTCACCAGGGCACGGCTGGCTCATGGTCGCATATTGATCAACTGTTGGTGAACCACTGGTCAACTGTTGGTCAACCACGACACCAGCAGCATTCTTGGCCACCAGGACTCACTGTTGGTTCATGGTCAACCATTGGTCAATTGGTCAACTATTAGTCAACCATTGGTCAACCAAGTCACCAGTGGCCTTGCTGGCCACCAGGGCACACTGTTGGCTTATGGTCAACCATTGGTCAACCATTGGTCAACCAGGACACCAGTGGCATTCTTGGCCACCAGGACTCACTATTGGTTCATGGTCAACCATTGGTCAACCATTGGCCAACCATTGGTCAATCACAACACCAGCAGCATTCTTGGCCACCAGGACTCACTGTTGGTTCATGGTCAACCATTGGTCAACCAGGACACCAGTGGCCTTGCTGGCCACCAGGGCACGCTGTTGGCTTATGGTCAACCATTGGTCAACCATTGGTCAACCATTGGTCAACTATTGGTCAACCATTGGTCAACCATTGGTCAACCATTGGTCAACTATTGGTCAACCATTGGTCAACCATTGGTCAACCAGGTCACCTGTGGCCTTGCTGGCTACCAGGGCACACTGCTGGCTCATGGTCAACCATTGGTCAACCGTTGGTCAACTATTGGTCAACCACTGGTCAACCAGGACACCAGTGGCCTTGCTGGCCACCAGGACACGCTGTTGGCTTATGGTCAACCATTGGTCAACCACAACACCAGCAGCGTTCTTGGCCACCAGGACTCACTGTTGGTTCATGGTCAACCATTGGCCAACCATTGGCCAACCATTGGTCAACTATTGGTCAACTATTGGTCAACTATTAGTCAACCATTGGTCAACCAGGACACCAATGGCCTTGCTGGCCACCAGGGTACATTGCTGGCTTATGGTCAACCATTGGCCAACCATTGGTCAACCAGGACACCACCAGTGGCCTTCCTATCAGCTCATGGTCCCCCATTGGCCAACCATTGGTCACCAGTGTCCTTCCTGGCCACCATCACACCCTGCTGACCGCTGACACCCATTTCTCACCACGCCAGCCCTTCATTTCTCCCTTTTCTTTGCAGGTTTGCCCCTTTTTGTCCAGCGGACCGTGGCTCGGACCATCGTCCTGCAGGAGATCATTGGCAAGGGCCGCTTTGGGGAGGTTTGGCGCGGCCGATGGCGCGGGGGGGACGTGGCCGTGAAGATTTTCTCCTCCCGTGAGGAACGTTCCTGGTTCAGGGAGGCAGAAATCTACCAGACTGTGATGCTGCGCCATGAGAACATCCTGGGCTTCATCGCTGCAGACAACAAAGGTAAAATCCCCCCATCGATGGGGATGAGAGCTGCATCTCCAACGTGCTAAAGGAAGCCAGCAGCATCCCTGGGTTGGCTCTTGATCTGCAGCCTTACCCAGTGGTTCTATGCACCAGGAGGATGCAGAAGGTTCTGTTCTGTCCCTCTTTCCTCCTGCAGACAATGGAACATGGACGCAGTTGTGGCTGGTCTCTGATTACCACGAGCACGGGTCTCTCTTTGACTACCTGAACCGCTACACGGTCACCATAGAGGGGATGATCAAGCTGGCTCTGTCTGCTGCCAGCGGGTTGGCCCATCTGCACATGGAGATCGTGGGCACTCAAGGTACGAGTGGCTGTTGGTGGGCATTGGGCTGCCAGCTTTGGGTTCTATGTGCTTTGGGTTCTATGTGCTTTGGGTTCTATGTGCTTTGGGTGCTGTGTTGGCCTCTGTTAGGTCCTGGGTTCTACGTGCTTTGGGTTCTGTGTGCTTTGGGTTCTGTGTGCTTTCTATGTGCTTTGGGTTCTATGTTCTTTGGGTTCTGTGTGCTTTGGGTTCTATGTGCTTTGTGTTCTAAGTGCTTTGGGTTCTATGTGCTTTGGGTTCTATGTTCTTTGGGTTCTATGTGCTTTGGGTGCTGTGTTGGCCTCTGTTAGGTCCTGCGTTCTGTGTGCTTTGGGTGCTGGGTGCTTTGGGTGTTGATGGGCTTTGGGTGCTATGTTGGCCTCTGTTAGGTCTTGGGTTCTGTGTGCTTTGGGTTCTATGTGCTTTGGGTTCTATGTGCTTTGGGTTCTATGTGCTTTGGCTGCTGTGTGCTTTGGGTTCTATGTGCTTTGGCTGCTGTGTTGGCCTCTATTACGTCCTGGGATTCAGATCAGATCCACACTCCTGAAAGCATGGAGCTGCAATCCCTCTGCAGGCTCCCCATTGCCACTGCACCTTGCATCCCATGCAGGCCCTTTGCAGGCCCTCAGCTCTCCTTCCCTCGGCGCCGGAGCGGATCCAAACAGGAAAACATGTTGCGACACCAAGAGTTGTTGCTCATGCCATGAGATCCGGTGCTGCCTCCACGCCAGCACAGCTCCCAGCCCTTCTCCAAGCCCTGCCACGTCTTGTTTTGCTCCCTTAGGAAAGCCTGGGATTGCTCACAGAGACCTGAAATCCAAGAACATCCTGGTGAAGAAGAACGGCACGTGCGCCATCGCCGACCTGGGCCTCGCCGTGCGCCACGACTCCGTCACCGACACCATCGACATCGCCCCAAACCAAAGGGTTGGAACCAAAAGGTTTGGGATCCACGCTGTGTGTCCTCACCCTCCCTGCTGGCTCCATCCCCATCCCACCCCATCCCATAATATCCCACCCCATCCCATCCCATCCCGTTCCATCCCATCCCATCCCATCCCATCCCATCCCATCCCGTTCCATCCCATCCCATCCCATCCCATCCCATCCCATCCCATCCCATTATATCCCATTCCATCCCATTATATCTCATCCCATCCCGTTCTTATGACCATCCCATCTCCATCCCCTCCATCCCATCCCCTCCATCCCATCCCATCCCATCCATATCCCCATCCTCATTCCTATCCTCATTGTGTTCCATTTTTATCCTGCTCCCATTCGAACCCCATCCATGGTTCCATCCCCTTTGCATTCCTTTCTCATCCCATCCCCGTTCTCCTTCCCAGCCCCATCCTCATCCTCCACCCCCATCCCATCCTTATCCCCATCCCCACCCTCATCCTATCCTTGTCTCATCCCCATCCCATCCATCCCATCCCATAATATCCCATTCCATCCCATTCCATAATATCCCATTCCATCCCATTCCATAATATCCGATTCCATCCCATTCCATCCCATCCCATTCCATTCCATCCCATCCCATCCATCCCATCCCATAATATCCCATTCCATCCCATCCCATCCCATCCCATCCCATCCCATCCCATCCCATCTGCTGGGTGCTGGGGGAAGCCTCGTTCCCCATCCTCCACCCCTCCCACCATTAACGCTCTGCTCCTTCCCTTGTGCAGATACATGGCTCCCGAGGTGCTGGATGAGACCATCAACATGAAACACTTTGATTCCTTTAAGTGTGCTGATATCTACGCCTTGGGTTTGGTCTATTGGGAGATCGCCCGCAGGTGCAATGCAGGAGGTAATGGCTGCTCGGTGTGCTCAGCTCCCCTCCATGTTGGTGTAGAGATGGAGGGGGGGGACATCTATGCCCTGTGCTACCAGGGATGCCATATATCCCCCCCCATGCTTTGTATTATCAGGGATGCCATATATCCCCCCCCATGCTTTGTATTATCAGGGATGCCATATATCCCCCCCCCATGCTTTGTATTATCAGGGATGCCATATATCCCCCCCCCATGCTTTGTATTATCAGGGATGCCATATATCCCCCCCCATGCTTTGTATTATCAGGGATGCCATATATCCCCCCCCCATGCTTTGTATTATCAGGGATGCCATATATCCCCCCTATACTTTGTGCTACCAGGGATGCCATATATCCCCCCTATACTTCATACTACCAGAAATGCCATATATCCCCCTATGCTTAGTGCTACCAGAAACGCCATATATCCCCCCTATACTTTGTGCTACAAGGGGTGCCATATATCCCGCTATGCTTAGTGCTACCAGGGATGCCATATATCCCCCCCCATGCTTTGTATTATCAGGGATGCCATATATCCCCCCTATACTTTATGCTACCAGGGATGCCATATATCCCCCCTTAACCCCACTTTGTGCTACCAGGGATGCCATATATCCCCCTATACTTTGTGCTACCAGGGATGCCATATATCCCCCCTATACTTTATGATACCAGGGATGCCATATATCCCCCCTATGCTTAGTGCTACCAGGGATGCCATATACCCCCCCTTAATCCCACTTTGTATTATCAGGGATGCCATATATCCCCCCTATACTTAGTGCTACCAGGGATGCCATATATCCCCCTATGCTTTGTGCTACCAGAAATGCCATATATCCCCCCTATACTTTGTGCTACCAGGGATGCCATATATCCCCCCTATACTTAATGCTACCAGGGATGCCATATATCCCCCTATCCTTAGTGCTACCAGGGATGCCATATATCCCCCCTATCCTTAGTGCTACCAGGGATGCCATATATCCCCCCTATACTTTATGCTACCAGGGATACCATATATCCCCCCTATACTTTATGCTACCAGAGATGCCATATATCCCCCTATGCTTAGTGCTACCAGAAATGCCATATATCCCCCCCTATGCTTAGTGCTACCAGGGATGCCATATATCCCCCCCTATACTTCATGCTACCAGGGATGCCATATATCCCCCTATGCTTAGTGCTACCAGGGATGCCATATATCCCCCCTTAACCCCACTTTGTATTAACAGGGATGCCATATATCCCCCCTATACTTTGTGCTACCAGGGATGCCATATATCCCCATATGCTTAGTGCTACCAGGGATGCCATATATCCCCCCTATACTTTGTGCTACCAGGGATGCCATATATCCCCCCTATCCTTAGTGCTACCAGAAATGCCATATATCCCCCCTATGCTTAGTGCTACCAGGGATGCCATATATCCCCGTATGCTTAGTGCTACCAGGGATGCCATATATCCCCTTAACCCCACTGTTCTCCCCCATAAGGGATCCACGAGGAATACCAGCTGCCATACTACGACCTGGTGCCCTCGGACCCTTCCATCGAGGAGATGCGGAAGGTGGTTTGCGATCAGAAGCTGCGGCCCAACATCCCCAACTGGTGGCAGAGCTACGAGGTGACACAAGTCCCTTTAAGTCCCTTTAAAGTCCCTTTAAGTCCCTTTAAAGTCCCTTTAAGTCCCTTTCCTATTGATATAAAGCTTGTAGGATGGGGGTTGATGGGGTTTTAGGGCAGGACTGATGTCCCTGATGGGGTTTCAGGCCTTTAAGTCCATTTCCCATTGATATAAAGCTTGTAGGATGGGGCTTTAGGGCAGGACTGATGTCCCTTCTGTCCCTGATGTCCCTTATGTTCCTAATGGAGTTTTAGGGCAGGACTGATGTCCCTTGTGTCCCTGATGTCCCTTATATCCCTGATGGGATTTTAGGGCAGGACTGATGTCCCTTGTGTCCCTGATGTCCCTTATGTCCCTAATGGGGTTTCAGAGCAGGACTGATGTCCCTTATGTCCCTGATGTCCCTGATGGGGTTTTAGGGCAGGACTGATGTCCCTTATGTAGGGCAGGACTGATGTCCCTTATGTCCATGTTGGGGTTTCAGGCCTTTAAGTCCATTTCCCATTGATATAAAGCTTGTAGGATGGGGCTTTAGGGCAGGACTGATGTCCCTTCTGTCCCTGATGTCCCTTATGTCCCTAATGGGGTTTCAGGGCAGGACTGATGTCCCTTATGTCCCTGATGTCCCTTATGTCCCTAATGGGGTTTCAGGGCAGGACTGATGTCCCTTATGTCCCTGATGTCCCTTATGTCCCTTAAAGGGGTTTCAGGGCAGGACTGATGTCCCTTGTGTCCCTTATGTTCCTAATGGGGTTTTAGGGCAGGACTGATGTCTCTTGTGTCCCTGATGTCCCTTATGTCCCTGATGGGGTTTTAGGGCAGGACTGATGTCCCTTGTGTCCCTGATGTCCCTTATGTCCCTAATGGGGTTTCAGGCCTTTTAGTCCCTTTCCCATTGATATAAAGCTTCTAGGATGGGGTTTTAGGGCAGGACTGATGTCCCTTATGTCCCTGATGTCCCTTATATCCCTGATGGGATTTTAGGGCAGGACTGATGTTCCTTATGTCCCTGATGGGGTTTTAGGGCAGGACTGATGTCCATGATGGGGTTTCAGGGCAGGACTGATGTCCCTTCTGTCCCTGATGTCCCTTATGTCCCTAATGGGGTTTTAGGGCAGGACTGATGTCCCTTATGTCCCTTATGTCCCTGATGTCCCTGATGTCCCTTATGTCCCTGATGGGGTTTCAGGCCTTTAAGTCCATTTCCCATTGATATAAATCTTCTAGGATGGGGTTTCAGGGCAGCACTGATGTCCCTTATGTCCCTGATGTCCCTTATGTCCCTAATGGGGTTTTAGGGCAGGACTGATGTCCCTTATGGGGTTTCAGGGCAGGACTGATGTCCCTGATGTCCCTGATGTCCCTTATGTCCCTAATGGGGTTTCCGGGCAGCACTGATGTCCCTGATGTCCCTAATGTCCCTGATGGGGTTTCAGGGCATCACCGATGTCCCTTGTATCCCTGCCAGGCTCTGCGGGTGATGGGGAAGATGATGCGGGAATGCTGGTACGCCAACGGAGCCGCCCGTCTGACCGCGCTGCGCATTAAGAAAACCCTGTCCCAGCTCAGCGTGCAGGAGGATGTGAAGATCTAAACCCCGAGCAGGAAGGAATTAATGAGCTGCCATAAGAGTAGGTGTGTGTTGGGAGCCCTACCTCGTGTTTCTGCCCAATCTACTGCTACCAACCAGACCCGTGGGCTGCTGGATGGGGGACGGAGCCGCTCTCTGCTCCCTCTATTTCGGGTATGAAACAATCGGAACCTTTGGGACGTTTCACCTCCCGACGTCAAGAGCTGAGAAGGGACGTGAGGGGTCTCGGCTGAGCTCACAGCCCTCGTTTCCTACTGGGGACCCTTGTAAAGTTGATAAAGGCCGCGATTGAGGCCGGCGATGGGAGAGGGGCAGGTTTGCAATGGGACCATCCATGCAGACCGACACTGCACAGACCCCATTGGTGCTCCCTGCTGCATCTCCCTAATGGAGCCTGGATAAAAGACCCCCCCCGCCTCATCCTAAAACCCCCTCCCTCCTAAAACCCCCTCCCCAATTATCCCAGCCCTATCTGAGCTGGTATGTCCCTGTGCTCTGTGCATGTACAAACCAATTTGGGGGGGGGTCCTCCCCCATCATAGTGAGCCTTGGCCCCCCCAGGGTTGGTGCTGCTTCACACTGGACCCCCAACCCCAAACCCCCCCCCCCTTCATCCCCCTTCACCTCCACTATGGCCCTGGTTATAGGAAACCCCACCAGGCGCCTCACTGCCAACCCCCCCCATATCCTATACCCCCCCTATACCCCCCCCATCATGTCCTTCCCCCTCCCACCCCCCCCATATCCTTTCCCCCCCCCCCATCTTTTTATTTTAGCAAAATGAGGAACTGATTTTCCCTCCCAGGGTTTTTTGGGGGGTGGGGGTTTCTTCTTTTTTAGGGTGGGTTTTACTTTTGGGGTGGGGGGGTTATTTTTGGTAGCAAAGAGATGCCACGGAGCTGAGCTTGGGGTGGGAAGGAGGATGTGTTGGGGGTCCCACACCTCATTGGGGGGGTCCCACAGCCCTTGGGGGGGGGGGTCTCAAGTCCCTTTGGGGGTCCTACACCCCATAGGAAGGTACTTGTACCCCTCTGGGGGGGTCCCACAGCCTTTGTGGGGGGGTTACAGGTCCCTGTGAGGTCCCACGACCCCATAGCAGGGGGGGCTGTACCCCACTTGGGGGCTCTCACAGCCCTCTGGGGGGGTCTCATGTCCCTTTGGGGCTCCTACACCCCATAGCAGAGGGGCTGTACCCTTTTGGGGGGGGGTCCCTCACCCCATTGCAAGGATCCCATCACCCTCTGGGGGGGTCCCGTACCCCTTTGGGTGCCCCACACCCCATTGGGAGGGGTCCCACACCCTATTGGGGGTGGTCCCATGCCCCTCTGAGGGTCCCCTCACCTCACTAGGAGGGGTTTCACACCCCTCTTGGGGGGGTCCCACAGCCCATTTGGGGGGGGGGGTCCCATCCCCCTTTGGGTGGTCCCACATCATTCTGGGTGTCCCCACACCCCATTAGGAAGGGTCCCGTCCCTTTGGGGGGGGTCCCACAGCCCATAAGGGGCTGCATCCCCCCCCCCCATCTTTAGGGCACCCCCTCCCCACTTTGCCAACCCAACCCATCATTTAACCCCCCCCCCCTTTATCAATCCCATCTCTGGGGGTGGCTGTTGTACAGTGGGGGTGGGGGGGGGTTGCAGGGTTATTGGGGGGGGGCTGCATGGCTGTTCTGTTCCATTCAGTGCCGAATTGGGGGGGGGGGTCCATCCGACCACAGCCCCTTCAATGGGGGGGTTGGGGGGGGGGGGCAGAGCTCTGAAGCCATAACTGGGACGGGCTGATTAACGATGGAGAGTTGGGGAGGGGGGGGGGGGTGTTTTTAATTAGTAATTAGCGGCCTTTTAATTAATGAATGGATCTTTTTATGTTCGGTTTCCCTCTGGGGGGGGGTCTGTGTTGGGGGGGGGGGGGTCGGGGGGATGTTTGTTGTTGTTGTTTGTTGTTGTTTGTTGTCTATTGAACGTCGATTCTTTCTAAGCCAAACGAAACAAAAAAGCGAATAGAGCTGGATGGAAAACCTGCCCCCCCCCCCCCCAAAGCCCCCCCCCACCTAAAAACACACCTGGGGGGGGGAGGGGAAAGGAGGGGGGGGGGCTAATAGGAAATGAGACCAAAGCCGACCCCTGGTTGTGGAGCTGGGTATTGGGGGGGGGTCCTCTGTGCCCCCTCCCCCACCCCCCCCCACTGCTGTCATTGGGCTTCGATGTGATGATGGGGGGGGTTAATGTTGCTGTAAGGGGGCTGGGTTGGGGTTGGGGTCACAGTCAGGGTTATAGGGTCTGGGTTGGGTTATAGGGTCAGAGTTATGGGGTCAGGGTTGGGGTTATAGGGTCAGAGTTATGGGGTCAGGGTTGGGGTTATAGGGTCAGAGTTATGGGGTCAAGGTTTGGGTTATAGGGTCTGGGTTGGGGTTATAGGGTCAGAGTTATGGGGTCAGGGTTGGAGTTATAGGGTCTGGGTTGGGGTTATAGGGTCTGGGTTGGGGTTATAGGGTCAGAGTTATGGGGTCAAGGTTTGGGTTATGGTGTCTGGGTTGGGGTTATAGGGTCAGAGTTACGGGGTCAGTGTTGGAGTTATAGGGTCAGGGTTATGAGGTCATAAGATCAGGGTTATAGGGTCAGGGATGGGGTTGTAGGATCTGGGTTGTCATTGTCACAGTTATAGGGTCATGGTCAGGGTTATAGGGTCTGGGCTGGGATTATAGGGTCAGAGTTATGGGGTCAAGGTGATAGGGTCAGAGTTATGGGGTCAGGGTTGGAGTTATAGGGTCAGGGTTATGTGGTCATAAGGTTAGGGTTATGGGGTCAGGGTTGGGGTTATAGGGTCTGGGTTGTGGTTATGGTCACAGTTATAGGGTCAAGGTTGGAGTTAGAGCGTCAGGGTTATGGGGTCAGGGTCGGGGTTAGAGGCTCTGGTTTAGGGTCAGTGTTGGGGTTATAGGGTCTGATTTGGGGTCTGGGTTGGGGTTATAGGGTCACAGTTGGGGTTACAGGGTCAGGGTCATGGTTATAGGGTCTGGGTTGGGGTCATGGCCAGAGTTACAGGGTCAGGGTTGTGGGGTCATGGTTATAGGGTCAGAGTTGGGGTTGTAGGGTCATGGTTATAGGGTCAGGGTCATGGTTATAGGGTCATGGTTATAGGATCAGGGTCGGGGTTATAGGGTCAGGGTTGTGGGGTCATGGTTATAGGGTCAGAGTTGGGGTTGTAGGGTCATGGTTATAGGGTCAGGGTCGTGGTTATAGGGTCAGGGTTGTGGGGTCATGGTTATAGGGTCAGAGTTGGGGTTGTAGGGTCATGGTTATAGGGTCAGGGTCATGGTTATAGGGTCATGGTTATAGGATCAGGGTCGGGGTTATAGGGTCAGGGTTGTGGGGTCATGGTTATAGGGTCAGAGTTGGGGTTGTAGGGTCATGGTTATAGGGTCAGGGTCATGGTTATAGGGTCATGGTTATAGGGTCAGGGTCGTGGTTATACGGTCAGGGTTGTGGGGTCATGGTTATAGGGCCAGGCTCACAGTGACGGGTCAGGGCTGCTCTATGAGGCCACTCCATCCCCTCCATGCACTGATTCCCCCCTCCCCCTTTCACCCTCTTATTCCATGGGGTGGGACAAATTTCAGTCCCAAATAGGGGACTGAAACCCCCCCCCTCCATCCCCCCAAACCCCCCAAACCCCCCCACCCCAAACATGTGGGGCCGGCAGCCATGTAGCATCCCCACACCGTGCACAGCCCGGCCCATGGGGGGCTCAGAAATGGGGCTGGGGGGGGGGGTGGTAAGGGGGCTTATTATGGGGAGGGGGCTTAATATGGGGAGGGGGCTTAATATGGGGAGGGGGCTTAATATGGGGAGGGGGCTTAATATGGGGAGGGGGCTTTGGGGATGTGGGGGGGGGGGGTCGGACTGTACGATGGCCACTGAGACACTTTACCTCTTCAGTATGCAACTGTACATACGGTGTGAGATAGGAAACCTTTGGGGTTTGTTGATAGAAAATAGACCCAACCCGAAGCTGTTGGGGGATCTGCTGTACGTGATTAAAAGTTCCGTTTGATTCTTATGGGGTCGGTGCCGTTTGTGCCCCATGGATGTCTATGGGGCTCTGTGTGGGGCCATGTGCCCTCCTATGGGGCCATGTGCCCTCCTATGGGGCTGCATACCCTCCTATGGGGCTGTATGCCCTCCTATGGACCATGTGCCCTCCTATGGGGCCGTGTGCCCTCCTATGGGGCTGCATACCCTCCTATGGGGCTCTGCACCCTCCTATGGGGCTGTGTGCCCTCCTGTGGGGCTCTGCACCCTGCCATGGGGCTGTGTGTCCTCCTATGGGGTTGTGTGCCCTCCTATGGGGCTGCATACCCTCCTATGGGGCTGCATACCCTCCTATGGGGTTGTGTGCCCTCCTATGGGGCCATGTGCCCTGCTGTGGGGCTTTGCACCCTCCTATGGGGCTCTGCACCCTGCCATGGGGCTGTGCCCTCCTATGAGGTTGTGTGCCCTCCTATGGGGCTGCATACCCTCCTATGGGGCTCTGCACCCTGCCATGGGGCTGTGTGCCCTCCTGTGGGGCCATGTGCCCTGCCGTGGGGCTGCATGCCCTCCTATGGGGCGATATGCTCTGCTATGGGGCCATGTGCCCTCTTATGGGGCTGTGTGCCCTCCTATGGGGCTTCGTGCCCTCCTATGGGGCCGTGTGCCCTCCCATGGGGCTCTGCACCCCACAGCCCCACACATCACCCCATAGTGCAGAGATCAATACCAAGAAGCCCCCCAGCCCCCCAGCAACCCCCCACAGCTCCCCAACACCCCCCTATTCCCTGCACACCCCACAGCACCCCAAAACCCCACAGCCCCCAGCCCAAACCCAAGGCAGACCCAGGGGGCGGGGCTTATCGGAGAGGGGGCGTGGTTATTATAATAAGGGGGGCGTGTCCAACCGCGTTGGGGCATGGTTATCGCACAGTGGGCGTGGTTAATGCATGTGGGGGCGTGGCTATTGCCAGAGTGGGCGTGGTTTAGGCCATAGGGGGCGTGGTCTGCCTGGAGGGGGGTGGGCGTTGTTATGATAATGAGGGGGCGTGTCTAACATAGAAACAATAGTTATATTCATGGGGTGGGCGTGGCTATGCATAAGACAATAGTGTTATTCATGAGGTGGGCGTGGTTACGGCCGGAGGGGGCGTGGTTTCCTGGGGTCCATATAGCGGCGCTCGGGGGGGCCCGGCCCGGCCATGACCCTCCGGCGGCGGCGGCTGAAGGAGGGCGGAGATGGGGCGAACCCGGAGCGATGCGGGACCGAACCGAGTCCTGATCCCGGTCCCGGTTCGGATTCGGATCCAGCCGATGTGTACCGGACTTTGGCGGCCGCCGGAGGGACCCTGCCCCGAGTGAGGAAGGTACGGGGTGATGGGGGGGGGCTGCGAATGGGACCGGGACCAGAACCGGGACCAGAACCGGGACCGGGGGGGGGACGGGGCGCTCACTGAGGGGAGGGGTCCTAAACTCCATGGCCGTCCTGCCCCCATCCCCATCTGTGCCTCCATCACCTCCTCAACCAACCCCTGACCCACATATCCCCCCCCTGCCCCATACATCCCCCCCCTGCCCCACATATCCCACCCCACTCCGGCCCTACGTATCCCCCCCCGTCCGGCCCCACATATCCTCCCCCCCTGCCCCATACATCCCCCCCCTGCCCCACATATCCCACCTCCATATCTCCTCCCTCCGGCCCCACATATCCCCCCCCTGCCCCATACACCCCCCCCTGCCCCACATATCCCCCCCCCCTCCGGCCCCACATATCCCCCCCCCCCTCCGGCCCCACATATCCCCCCCCCCCTCCGGCCCCATATATCCCACCCCCTACCCCACATATCCCCCCCCTGCCCCACATATCCTACCCCACATATCCCCCCCCCCCTACCCCACATATCCCCCCCCTACCCCACATATCCCCCCCCTGCCCCACATATCCTACCCCACATATCCCCCCCCCCTACCCCACATATCCCCCCCCTACCCCACATATCCCCCCACCTCCGGCCCCACGTATCCCCCCCTCCCTCCCCACTACCCCCACACAGTTGTATCTCAGGGACAGCTCTGCCCCACTGTCCCACCCCCCATAGGCACAGACCCCCCTTTCCCCCCCATACACTCCATTGTCACCCCCCCCCCCATATACTCTGCCCCACTGCCCGGGAACCCCCCCCCGCCCCCCCCCCGCCCCCCGGCTCTTCCTGAGCGCTGGGGGAAGCGGCGCCGACATCCGGACCTGCCCCCCCCCCCCCCATCCCCCCCCCCGCGGGGTCACGCGATCGCTCCGGAGCCGCCGCTGATGGACCCGACGGGGCGGAACTTAATGGGGAAATTAATGGGGTCTGGGGTCCGGGGGGGGTGAAGTGGGGGGGGGGGGGGGGGCGGGGGGGCCGGGGGGGGTTGGTGTAGAGGTGGGTCACTGGGAGTTACTGGGATATACTGGGATGGACTGGGATATACTGGGAGATACTGGGATATACTGGGGTGGTGGCAATAGGATATACTGGGAGAGTGGTACTGGGGTACACTGGGGTACACTGGGGTGGTGGCAATGGGATACACTAGGAAGGAGGTACTGGGATACACTGGGATATACTGGGATGGTGATACTGGGATATACTGGGATGGACTGGGATACACTGGGATATACTGGGATATACTGGGATGGTGACACTGGGATATACTGGGATGGTGACACTGGGATGGACTGGGATACACTGGGATATACTGGGATATACTGGGATGGTGACACTGGGATATACTGGGATGGACTGGGATACACTGGGATATACTGGGATATACTGGGAGGGTGGCACTGGGATACACTGGGATACACTGGGATACACTGGGATGGTGGCAATGGGATACACTGGGATAGACTGGGATACTGGGATATACTGGGATGGAGGCACTGGGATGCACTGGGATATAATGGGATATACTGGGATATACTGTGATGGTGGCAATGGGATATACTGGGGTGGACTGGGATATACTGGGATACACTGGGATGGTGGGAGCAGGTGGTGGCAATGGGGTTAATGGCACCAGGACTCACTGGGATGGTGGCACTGGGATGGGGTCAATGGGAGCGGCGACACTGGGATATACTGGGATATACTGGGATATAATGGGATATAATGGGATATAATGGGATATACTGGAATGGTGGCACTGGGACACACTGGGACTCACTGGGATGCACTGGGATATACTGGGATGCACTGGGATATACTGGGACATACTGGGATGGTGGCTCTGGGACATACTGGGACATGCTGGGATATACTGGGATATACTGGGGTGGAGGCACTGGGATATACTGGGATATATGAGATATATGGGATATATGGGATGGAATGGGATATACTGGGATATACTGGGATATACTGGGATATACTGGGATGGTGGCACTGGGAGCTGCCTATTGCTGCCCCCCCCCCACCCCTGGGTCCATTTGGGGCCATGGCAGCTCCGCCCCACAGCGCTGCCCACGGTGCCCCCCACCCCCGCCCTCCACAAAGGGCCCATTGTGGGGCACCCCCCCACCCCCCCACCCCACAACCACGCTATAGGGCACAGTGACGTCAGTTGGGGGGGGGAGGTGGGGGCGGATAAAGGGTCCCTTATGGCCATAGGGTGGGGGGGGGGGGGGCATCATTTGAGTGTCTCTATGGCACAATGTGCTTCTCCTGGGGGGGGGTCCCATTTGGGTTCCCCCATTGGGGCTGTCCTTATGGGGTTCCCCATTGTCTCCATCCCTATGGGGTGCTGTGATATGGGGGGGGGGGTTATGGTGCTGTGCCCCCCACTCATCCCAATGGCTTTGTGTGTGTGTCCCCCCCCAACAGGATATGGGGCTCACCTGGCCGTCCCCAAGTGGTTCCCCAGAGGAGCACAGGTGGGGGGCAATGAGGGGGGGGGCAATGGGGGGCTGAGGGGTATTGGGGGCATGGGGGGGGGGGGGTCTGATACACCCAGACCCCACAAGGAACCTCAAATGGGGCAGTGATGGGGGGGTCCCATCACCTTGGGGGGGTCCCATTGTTTAAGGGGAGGTCTCATTGTTTTAGAGGGGGGTTCCGTCGTTTAAGGGGGGTCCCATCACTTTGTGGGGGTCCTATCATATGGGGGGGGTCCCATTGTTTAAGGGGAGGTCCCATTGTTTTAGGGGGGGGTCCCATCGTTTAAGGGGGGGTCCCATTACTTTGTGGGGGTCCTATCATATAGGGGGTGTCCCATCACTGTGGGGGGGTCCCATCGTTTAAGGGGGGATCCCACTACTTTGTGAGGGTCCTATCATATAGGGGGTGGGGCCCATCATTGTGGGGGGGTCTCATCGTTTAAGGGGGGATCCCATTACTTTGTGGGGTCCTATCGTATAGGGGGGGTCCCATCACTGTGGTGGGGTCCCATTGTTTTAGTGGGGGTCCCATCACTTTGGGGGGGTCCCATTGTTTTAGGGGGGGGTCCCATCACTTTGGGGTGGTCTCATCGTTTAAGGGGGGTCCCATTGTTTTAGGGGGGATCCTGTCACTTTGGAGGGGTCCCATCATTTAAGGGGCTCCCATTGCTTTGGGGGGGGGTTAATTTGCTTTGGGGTCCATCATTTGGGGTGGGGGTCCCCATCCTTTATGGGGTGGGGGTCACATAAGAGGAAGCCCCATCCCTGGGTCCTGGGGGATCCTTATCACCTGGGGGGGGCTCCCTATCTTTAATAGGGGGGGGTCTCTATGTCACTTGGGGGTCCTACCCCCTATCTCACCCCCCACACCCCGTGACCCCCCCCCCTTAACCAATGCCCCCCCCCCCCCCCCCCCAAGGCGGGTGGTGACGCTACAGAAGGGAGCAGAGGAGACGTTTGGCTTTGAGATCCAGGTGGGTGCAGGGGGGGGCTGGGGTGTCCCTGCAGTGATTTGGGGGGGCATTGGGGGCTCACAATGGGGTTTGGGGGGGTCACATTGGGGTCTGAGGATTGCAATGGGGTTTGGGGGGGTCTTTGGGGGGTCCCTGCAGTGATTTGGGGGGGTATTGGGGGGCTACAATGGGGTTTGGGGGGGGCTGACATTGGAGTCTGAGGGTTGCAATGGGGTTTGGGGGGGTCAAAGCTGGGGTTTGGGGGGTCTTGGGGGGTCTCTGCAGTGATTTGGGGGGCGTTGGGGGCGTCACAATGGGGTTTGGGGGGCTCACATTGAGGTCTGAGAGCTTCAATGGGGTTTGGGGGGGTCACAGCTGGGGTTTGGGGGGGGTCTTGGGGGGTCCCTGCAGTGATTTGGGGGGTCCCAGTTGGGGTTTGGGGGCTGACATTGGGGTCTGAGGGCTGCAGTGGGTTTGGGGGGGGGGGGGGGGTTGGGGGGTCCCTGCAGTGATTTGGGGTGGGGGTCATTGCTGTGCTTTGGGGTGGGGGGGGTTCACATTGGTGTTTATGGGGTTCCCTCTTTGGGGTCAGTCTGGAATCACAGTGGGGTTTTGGGGTCACATTGGGTCACAGTGGGGTTTGGGGTCACAATGGGGTTTTGGGGGGGGGGTCTTTACCTCCCCCCCCCCCCCCCCAGACCTATGGGCTGCACCACGCGGAGCAGCGCCGGGTGCAGATGTTCACCTTCGTGAGCCGCGTCCATGGGGGCAGCGCAGCCGAGGCCGCGGGGCTGCAAAGGGGTGAGTGCAGATATAGGGGGGGGGGCTATGGGGAGGGGGGGTCCCCAATCTCTGACCCCCCCCATTTATGATATAGGGGACACCATCACGGGGGTGAATGGGAAGAATGTGGAGGGGACGCGGCACCGCGACATCGTGGACATCATCCGCAGCGCTGGGGATGTGCTGAGGTCAGGGGGGGGACTTTGGGGGGGGGGTATTGGGTTGTGGGGGGGTCTTTAGGGGGGGGTTTGGGTTGGGGGAGGGGGGAGTCTTTATGGGGGGGTCTTGGGTTGGGGGGGAGTCTTTAGGGGGGGGTCTTGGGTTGGGGGTGGGTCTTTAGGGGGGGGTCTTGGGTTTGGGGGGGGTCTTTGGGGGGGTCTTGGGTTGGGGAGATCTTTGGGGTGGGGGTCTTTGGAGGGGGGGGTCTTTGGGGAGAGGGTCTTGGGTGGGTGGAGAGTCTTTGGGGGGGTCTTGGGTTTGGGGGGTCTTTGGGGGGGGTCTTGGGTTGGGTGGGTCTTTTCGGGGGGGGTCTTGGGTTGGGGATGGGTCTTTAGGGGGTGGTCTTGGGTTGGGGGGGTCTTTGGGGGGGGTCTTGGGTTGTGGGGGGGGTCTTTGGGGGGGGTCTTTCGTTGGGGTGGGGGGTCTTTAGAGGGGGGTCTTGGGTTGGGGGGGGTCTTTGGGGGGGTCTTGGGTTGGGGGTGGGTCTTTAGGGGGGGGTCTTGGGTTGGGGGGGATTTGGGGGGGGGTCTTTGGTTGGGGTGGGGGGTCTTT